>NC_140418.1:76931250-77585000 GCF_965140295.1 Lepidochelys olivacea | reverse complement strand
ATATTTTTCTAATGAATTATAGCTGAAAAGTACAAATGTCTATAATACTCAGTGGTTCTGAAAAGCTTTTCTAATAGTGAAAGTACAAGAATGGATGAAGGGCACTATATACCTTTATTTTAGTTCATAAAGAAACTTTGGAACTGCATTTGAAGATAGGAAGTAACTCATTCCCATGTGCCTTGGATATTAATGACATACAGCATTTCTCTTATCCCTACCAGACTAGCATGTGTAATAAAACAGATAACCAAGGCAGGAAAATTAGTATTAGGACCAAGCCTGTACATTATTAGAAGCTTTCTTTTCTCTTCCTTTCTACAAATACAAACAAGCCCTGTGAAAGTATCACAGAAAGGGAGGGCTAAATTAAAAAAGCCAATCACAATGGCATTAGCATTAGAGGTTAAAACAAATGCAATCATTGCTGGGAAAAATCCTAAATGCGTGCATCTCCACAAAGAACTTTGAAACAATGACTTTCCTCCATTGGGAAATACTGTGGTATATAATACAGTAACATTACAATTAAAAAAAAGGGCCACGAGGCACATCACTAAAAGAGAAACAACATCAAAACAAAACAGAGAAGAAAACCAGGCAGTTCATTGTGTCTCTGCCAATTGTGAAGTAAACAATGCATCTGTTTCAAAATTCATATCGCTGAGTTTGACCACAAGTAAAACTGACCTGTACAATAGTAAAAGGAGTCAAGGAAGGCTGCTGACATTCTATTTATATACTTAAACGTTTTAAAAAATGCTTTTTTTCCCTTACACAAAGAAAAGTAATTGGGTGAGCTCCTCTCATTTATAACTACTCCAGTCCTTAAAGCAAAATAATTTTACCAATGCACTTTTATATTTAGAATACGGTTATCATAAACATGGAACATACTGTACTGTATGAGGACAGTCAATCTGACTTATAGCAGCTTGGTTCAGCCTGCACAAGATAACCAAGAGTAATGGTTTTTGATAATCAGGTCACAATATTAATATAACATGAAGCATAAATGCTTTTGTACTGAAGGTTTGGTTAAGCTACCAAATCTCATTGGAATATAAAGGAGAAAAGCTATACTCTGCACTCTATTCTACACTGCAAAATGTGTGTCAGAGCATTTCCATAGATATCTCTTTTGAAAAGATGCTCTGCAAAAGTGAGTATATAATGCCACTGATTAATGCATGTATCTGTTAGATGAACCTCGGAGCCTCAGTATCCAGTTCAAGCTCAAGCAATGCTGGCTGGGTCAGAATTTTGTTCTATGGAATTTAGCTGTGGGATAATGTCAGCTATGGTGGTAGGGATCAGTTTGTCTGGTAATATGGGGGTCAATTGCTCTCGGAGGAGAAAATTCCATTTTGATAGCTTTCCTTGGTTCTCTGCTACTATAATATTATTTGATCTAAAGGGACTCACTTTGATTGATGCCAGTGGTGGGAAGACTCCAAATTATGCCCACTTTCACCAAATGTTATGAATAAGGAATATATAAAGAAGGAAGTACTATTGATGGGCTATATTTCAGTCATTCAAAACAAAGTGACTGCTCCAACGCAGTTTCATACACATTACATATACCTGCATACCACAAACGTTAACAGAATTATATTCAATATTGAAAATAATATCGTTCCACAGTAGCAATGTCACCACAATGTAATGCTCATAGTATACCTATCATCAGAACCTTTTACTTTAAAGAAATTTAATTCCTTGTTAACTTAAATAGTGTTCCTTGACTAGAATTTTTCTTCTGAATTTGAATTGTTTATAATGCCAGTTTTTTGTCAATGGGTGGTGTGGTATAAATCAAACACAGAACTTCCTTTTTTAAAATTTTACATTTATTTCTTGTGTGTGAAACATAAAAATCAAGGTCCAACTCCTAACCACTTTTGATCATTAAGATCCCATGGCAATTTTCTATAAGAGTAAGAGTGTTAAATTAATCATGGCAATCTGGCCAAATTCCAGCTCTGGTAATTACATTCTGCATACCTAAAATTCCCCCTGTAGTTACAATTGAAGAAGTTATTCTTCACTTTCCCTCCTAAAAAGCAACTTGTGATGTTTTTTGCAGAGTGGCTGCCACTTTCTGTTCCTGAGGTGTTTTCATTTCAGTTGTGGGTGAGTGATTGCTATATAAAGTGCTTTGGGATCCTTTTGGATTAAAAACACACAATATACATATAATACATTGTTTATTTACAATTTTAAAGCGTATCACTTTGTCCACCTAGGAGTTTGTTTCACTAAGGATTTGCAATTCTTTTCTGTACCATTTGGAATGCAATGGAAACATTTATTCTGCTGCTACACTTTTAACCAAGAAAGAGTTATTTTCCACAGCTCTGAACTAGAAAGCAAAACATCATGCTGATTTGACTGGAACCAGGGTAAGGAATACAATTACTGTTCTAGCAAGACTCTTTAGGCCAGTAGTAAGAAAACCCATTCAAGGTGCTGAATAGATCTCTTACAAGGTCTATAGGTCCTACTATTGCTCCATTTGTTTTGTCAGATAAAAGGAGTCAGTGGGATCCCCTCTCCCTCAGAAGAAGTGGAAATGGGGGAAGAATTCTCACCTCTGATTTCTGCCAGTCATTACACATAATCTTTCCCATCCTAAATGGCAGAAGAAGGGGGAGGCAATGATGCTGTGGTGTAATGACGTGTGAATCTATGAAGGCATTGGGCATCCCATCTCAATGTTATGTCATGAAGACAAATATCGCAACACGTCAAGGTACATCCCAAGAGTGTTCTATGGGGCTTGCTGATAGCACTGGGTGACAAAATAGCTGCTAGAGATGTTGAAAGTGGAATACTATTGGCACAGGACCTGGTTCAACAATACATTTAAATAGGTGCTCATCTTCAAGCATGTGCTTAAGTGCCTTGCTTATTCAGGGCCTTAGTCAGCAAGAAAATGACTGAATTTGAAAATTAATCATTTGTGAGAATTATTATTAGTCTATGGCTATATCTACACAATGCCATAGTGCAGACCACAGAGAGAAATAATAGGTTGAGCTGACCCTATGATGGCAGCCTATAACTAGTCTAGAGGAAAAGGTGATCTCTAAGGTTAGACAAGTACTAAACAGGGAAACATTCAGTAACAGTTGGGGTGGGGAGGTGGGGAGTCTGCTTAGGGCTGGTAAAGGTGGACAGTTGTCAGTTTGCCTACTGCAACAGAATCTCCAGCCCTGCTGGCTACTGTCCAGACAAAATGCTTTTTGAGCTGAGGACAAATGTATGTTGTACAGATGGCTGGCTTAAGTTTTTAACTTACTAGCTAAGGCATGCTTTGTAGGTGATAATGTCTCTAACTATAACAACCAAAATGTTATGAATTGATTTCAGCATAAGTTATTCAAGATAAGATGGAATAAGAGCAGCTGCTGAAGCAAGAGTGTTTAAACTAGACAAGGTACGTTCCTTGCTTCTGACCTCCATAGATAAGCATTACAATTATATATGGCTGCAATAGTATTCTGTATGAAGAGTACTAAGTGGGCAACTTCTAATTATTTTACCTTTACTGTGTAAAGCTAAAGAGTCTAAATCTATGACTGAAAATAATATTTTTAAACAAATTTTTAAATAGAATTGTTGACTGATTTTTTTTAAGATACATTTCCTGTAAGTTTTGTTTTTATGGTGGTACTTAGCAATCTGGTTCACCTCCCACAAATCCGTTTGATAGGGGGAGTTTCATTTTGCAGTCTTCTACTGTAAGGGCCAGATTCATTCACTGGATTGTTGGTAGTCGGATGGTATCTATATAGCTGAAGTACTTATAGTGCCCCATTACCACACTCTGAGTGACTCACAGGAAATAGTATATTTATTCTCATGACATTGCTGTGAGGCTGGCTCCATGAGGGAACTCAGTGTGGGAAGACCACCATGGCCTGTCCTCTATCCAGAACTTCTCTTCACCCCAAACCTTGTCTCAGTCTCTTGGACCACTGTCTCTTTTGCAGCTCCCTAGTCACACTCATAGCAGCTGAAAAAGGAGCCCTACTAATAGGTATGCTGCTGGGGCAAAAACAGCCCTAGGAGAAAGGGACAATCAACCCCCAAGAGCAGGAGAGCTGTAGATGTCTTCTGCCATCAGTGGTAAAAGCTACTTCATAGCTCCTTGTGCAAAATGAAAGTTGGGGCCATGGGGTGGGATCCAGTCAACAATCTTTCCCAGACTCAATGAGACAAGCAGATGCTAAGAGGGAATGGGAGTGGAGAGTCACTGAACAACTTCCTATGGTCCACTGTTCCACAAGGTGGAGGGAGCACAGGGAAGTCCCCACATGGTGACTTCTGGTAATATTTCCTCTCCCTCCCATCCCCATTTCTCACACTGTTTCCACTATCATACTGTTTTAGAAGTTGCTGTGATCTATGCTCAGGGCCAGACCTTATAAGTATCCCAGTCTGATCCTTACAGAGCTGTGACTGATTCCCTGACATCTACTTGGCTAATATGCAAATAGGTTGTTCCTGTAACAATCTCCATACAATTTGGACAGCTACTCTATCAGCCTGCTCACTCATCAAATCACTCTATTGCAAATATCCCTATATGTCAAAAGTCAGATTTTTTTTTAATTTTGTTATTTTTTTTTTTATAAAACAGTCAGTCATGGAATCCATGATTCTCACGAGAGCATAACAGAGATTCATCTTTAGTTATAATAGCAAAATGACCTTGGCACAGGGCATTTCCTGAAAAACTAAGGACCAGCTGAGGTTAATGGCCTACAGCTTTGCCTGAGGCCATGAAGTCTCCCAGCCAGTCATTAATCCCCCAGAAGTACCCTGTGCCTTGATCATTTCTACTTAATTAAAGCTTGTGATCCTCAGGATGCCCCCATTTCACCAGGAGACTCTTTTTTAGTTATTTCAAGGAATGTGCCTTATGTAGCCTCATCTCCTTCTATCTTTCTTTCTCTCCCTCTCAAGATATTTGTCATGACATATTCCAATTTCCTTTCTAATGACCAATGTTTAATATGGCTTACAAACAATTATTTTTTCTTTCATCTTTGACATAAGCCTTCAGTCCAAAGTTGAAAAATTAATTCATTTTTTCCAGGAGAAAATACATCTCTGGTTTCTGCATGAGGGACACTGAACCCAAAGTAAATAACTACCAAGGTTTAAAGAGCTTCCATCTTTAAAACAAACAGAAACTAAATGTAATACATCCAAAATGAGGAGAAAATACAAAATTATGTAGTGGGGATGAGTAAGAGAAATCACACAGGAAGAATTCATGAAGTCCGCCACTCCCAAAAGAGAGCATTTTTACAGCATATTTTTCCCATCATAAGAAAATTAAAGAGCCTGCCAACACTTGCACAAAGACATATATATCAGTGGTCCCACAGACTTCAACAGAATTATTCAGATACATAAAGCTAAGCACATGCATTAGGGCTTACAGGATTGAGGATTAAGATCAAATAAAATAAAGCAGAGGCCAGGAAGCCCACCTATGTCAAACTTCTCCTTTGAGTCAGTAACTGTACCCCCCCCCCCCACAATACTTTTTTTGTAGAGATTGGATCAAGTTGCAAAATATCGATCTGGATTTTTAACACTCCAAATTTCAGGCAGTTTAGATTCAATATGGAGATGCCGTGAAATATGGACCAGATGGCATAACGCATTATTATTCTTATTATTAAAATAATGTTAATAGTACCTAAGTTACATCTACATTATTATTTAAATGACATGCAAATTCCCTATAGGAAAGAGTTTACAAGCTGAGGTCCTGATCCTTCAAATTTTAATAATGTGAGTTCAATAGCCCTTATTCACAGAAGTAGTTCCACTGAAGTCAAAGAACTGAACTATATATGAGCACGTTTGCAGGGTCAGGCCCTAGGTTAGTACCCATACTGAAATCTATACTTATTGTTCACAGCTTTGAACTAAAGCCATACAGTTTCAGTGTGTAGCATAATTTCAGTTTCAGTGTGTTTTAGAATGTTGGGAGAGTTTATATCCTTGTGATGAGGACACCACTCAGTCTCCATCCTCTGATCTTTCGCCTCTGATGCCCTCAGAAATTGCTTAGATCCACTTTCTTTCAGTGTTTAGTCTATATTTTATTCCAAACCTTTCCATTAACACCAGTACAGTGCAACCTCAAGTTTTAACTCCTACATCTTTTAGTCCCTCCTTAGCAGAGCCCTAGAAGGAAACAAGATCTCCCTTGTCTTGGGAGCTCTTTCAAGGAGGGCTCAGCTAGCCCTATCCTCTTTCCCTTTATAACACTTCCTTCCTGGCTTTTATCAGGTTAGTCAGCGGAGGGCTAAATAGTTCAACCTCCCCAGCCTCTCCTTCTGAGTAGCTAATTGCTTAATTAGCCATCACTTGGGAAACTAATTGAGGCTACAGTGATCAGAGTGCTGATCCACCTTTCAGGCCTCAGCACTGTCACAATCCTCTTCTGAAATTTGCAGCTAGTGCCTCTTTCTATAACAGGCTGAGCCAACACTCCAGAGCTGAACCCCCTCACCTCTCCTAAAGGTAACATCTGGATTTAAACTTTGACACTTGAACGTATAGCTACTACTTACCCAATAAACATAACAATTTTAAAGGAGACATAACAGTCGCCTTCCAAAATTTTGCTTACTCACTAAGCCAGGGTGAGTAATTTCTTTTGATGGGAGGGTATAATTCCCCCCCTCCCCTCCCCCCGCCCCGCCATTATCCTCATGGTATAGACTGAGTGAGAATATTTTGCATCTTGACTGGTTAATTTTCTTGACAGTTTTGCAAGGTTGAGTTACAATGTAGTCTATAAACAAAAACTCAAAATGTTACATATAAGAAAATAAAACTGTCCCATGACTGGCTGAAAAGAGTCAAGTAATAAGTCAGTAAGCTTCTACTACATTATTTCACACAAGTAAAATATACTGAGTTTTAGAACAATGTTAATACATTAGATTACAAATGCCTATGCAAATATATGCATTATTGCACCATAACTGGCTACTTAGCAGTCATCATGGAAATTACAGCCACCATGGAACTTCACTAGAACTGGCCCAGTAGGTAATTATTTTATTATATGGTATAGTTTTGTCCATACTTTTTATTATTTCAAGTCTGCTGGCCGTAACGTTGCCAATATGGCATGTGCTGCTATCTCATGGCAAAGAAAGACTTGCTGTTTTGAATGGATCTGGATACTGATGGACCAGAAAGGAAAAGAAAAGTAAGAGCTAACCTAAGTGAGGAAGTGAGGATCAGAATGCAAATTTTGCCAAGTGTTCAGATCTGGGGTTTTGGTTCAAGTCAATATTGAAAATAAATAAATAAATAAATAAATAAAAGGTGAACCTTTCTGGGATGTGTTAGATTACACCTCCCTGAGCCTGGATTATAGGTACATTCTATACATATTTATTTCATATTTTATTTGCAGCTCATCTTTAAGGCTGCTGCTTCTTCTCTCAATGGAGTAAATAAGCGATGGAGTGTCAACCTTAACTTTGAATTTCCTATCTTGTGTTGATTCATGCCACAACCTCAGTACTATTTAAAAACTGGAGTTCTCTGTATTAAATTCCCATCAAGCAGCCTCTGAAAGATCTGAAGGACCTTCACAATTGTAGAGTGTAGCATAATTTCAAATGAAACTACTGAAGGTAAACAGCCTATAAGCAGAAACGTTGGCCACTCACAGAAATAACTCTGATGCCCTTAAAGATGTCTGCATTTCCAATGATATTATTTTCCAGCAAACAGGAGAGAGAGACATTTCTACAGTAAGAGAAGAGGTATTATGTAGATTAAAAATGTATTATTGTTGCTAACTTGAGCTAAAAATGGACCTGTTTTTTTTTAATTCACTAATCATTTTACAGATCAAAGAAATTATTTTCTAAGTGCTCAAACTTTGAGCCTTTCAGCAAGGACAAACTTTGAACCCTGTTTAATGATGCTGTGGAATACTTTCTTCTCTTGAACTACAGCTAAAAGACTTGTAAAAAAATGTTATTTCAACACTAAAGCACTTTAAGTGACTGACTGAAACCACACTGTATAAAAAGTATAACTCAAGCTTGGCAGAACTGAACTAAATAAATAGTGATGATAAGCGACATATCTAACAATGTAGCCTCAGTGTCTTGTCATTAACACAATTATGTCAGTACAGTCAATCAGCACATTGCCTTGACTCTAAAGCAAGAGTCTGAATACGTGCTTTTAAAGTTGGAGGGAGGGGAAAAGAGGAGAATCACCACATTAAATGAAGCAATGTAACTCCACAGTTATTCATGCGTTTTTAAGAAAACAAGGTTATACATTTACAAAATGCTTTGTTGCTGGATTAATGCTAAAATAATTCTTTGCATTCAATACTATCCACAATAACCCTCCAATGATCCAAAACAAAAAGAGGACGCAAGACAAAACATTCCTTTCACAAATGAGAAACTGATTTAGTACCTGAAGTGATAATTAATGCCATTCAGTTTGGTTTCAAGTGGAGGTGAATAGCACAAGATGAGAACATGCATTTACAAAATGCACTGCTCTCTGAAGGGCCTTTGCTATATGCTGGGAGGGTGAAAAAACCCACACAGTCAGCAGTGGCAGGTGATGGCATCTGCCAGCATTAGCTATTCCATACCAATTGAATATCCTCCATGACAACACCATTAAAGCATAGAAAGCCTGAGCAGGAGCCAGAATAGGCAGCAGCAGATTTACTATACTGATACTGGTTGTATGGTCCCTGTGCTATTTTTATCCAAAATAGAATAGTAGTAACAGTTTGTCAAAGCATGTTCTTAAGGTGAAATTCACCTCCATAAAACTGGAATGATTTCAACAGGAGATATGCCTGAGTAAGGACTTCAGGATATTTTTCATATAAATTGTTAATGTAATGTTAAGGGCCTAACGTAAGCCCCAAAGGCAGGGAAGTTCAGAATTAAAGCTGTCTCTCAGTCCTTGCGTCCCATCATTGCAGCAGTCCTGAGAATTCACTGATGGATTCTGAAGCCTCAGCTGGGACAACATCCATTAGGCCCAGTCCTGTAAGGTGATGAATTCAGTAAGGGTATGTCTGCACAGCTGCTGGGAACAAATTGTGCAGCCAGGGCCGACAGCCTCACGCTGGCAGGGCTCAGGTTAGCACACTACAAATAGCTGTGTAGACACTGCTTTGGGGTTCTGGCTTGAGCTGCAGCTGGAGCTCTGAAGACCTACGGAGGGAGTAGGCTTCAGAGCCTGAGCTCCAGCTGGAATGTCCATATTGCTATTTTTAGCATGCTGGCCCAAGCCCCACTAATACACATTTGTCAACTTGCTCCCAGAAGCTGTGTAGACATACCCACTGACTCTTGTTACATAAACTCCGATTAAATACAAAATGAACAGGTCTCTGCAAGATAACAATGTGCTGGTATTCTAGATACCTTTGCTCTTTTGGGGTTTTTTTGAACTAATTGCAATATTCTGTGTAGCATGCTAATAAGAAACAAGATTTAGCCTCTCTGGCCACATTGACCAAACTGCTGTGAGCTGCCCTGACCTACTCCTGACCTTCATGTAATTCCACTGTGATCCCCACTCAATTCTCCTGAAGCTGCTCTGAACCCAGCTGTATTCCTCATGCTGCTCTAAGCATACTTCAAGCCTTCCCATTTGGCTCCCATTCTTTCTCTGATTCTCTAATACTTCCTCCTTCATACACCTGTGATCCAGATACCTCTCTCTGCAACCCTAATTTCCTGCTCCCCCATCCTCATCTCAGCTAGCACAATATTGATCTGAACTTCCTTATCGTCAGCCATTCTCCTTAGATCCTCTCTTTCCCCCCATGCAGCTCCAATGCTCTCTCTTCCCCGTCCATGCCACTTTGATGTTCTCTACTTCCATTTGTACTGTTTTGATCCCCTTTCAGATTTCCTAGAGCCCGAACAATCCTCCCTGAGCCTCCTTTTGCTGCTCTGATCCTTTTTCTGCTTCCCCTATGTGGCTGCAATTATCCTTCAACGTTTCTGTGTCCCTCAAATCCCCTGAATCTCAGCTATGTAACATACACTTTTCTTAGTATGTGTACTACCGAAATCAGTGGAAATTTGCAGCTTAAAAAATAACATGAGATGTCTGCCATAGAACATTAATGAAACTTAAAACATTATTGTTAAGTGTTTAATATGCTCTCTTAGTAACAATTTTTCAAACCTGTATATCCCATCTGTTTTCACTGGTTTTAGCTGACATTTTTAACTGATTGCCTTCACAATTTCAGTTTTAAATATAGGCACGTTATTAGGGCATATCAGGCAAGGAAGCACTAGAAACTACACTATTACCATTCTCTTACACAATTTTGATCAATTTTGATTAAAAGGTTACATCCCAATTAGCAATTTGTATGCCAGGTTATGGCCTGATGCAAGTTCAAATGGCTTTTGTAATAATCCTTTGAAAAACAGGCCTCCTTCTGGAGATAGTGCAGGGCCTTCAACTATGGTGGCACTACGGGTGCCACTATAATATTGTGTGTTGTTTTTGGAATCTCATTTCTAGATTGCGTGCAATGTGCATTAACTATGTGTGCGATGAGACCGGGAGTTTATTTGAATGCTTATTCATTAGAGGGAGGATTGGCAGCTGGAAACCTGTGGAGTGAAGTACCTCTGCCTTTGCCAATGGGATGAATAATTGGCATACAAAGAAGTCCATAATATTTAGTGACTTGTACGGGGATATCCGCCTTACAGAACAGAAACTCTTTTACATTTCTTAAGTTCCCACTTTTAGGAGGAAATTTATTTTAAAAGGACCATTCTCTCTATCTAATTAAATACAGAACTAGGTATTTTTCATACATAAAAGTTAAGTTTTCATACTAACTGCTGGTTCAAGTACATGTTCAGTTAACTTTCCTCTCCGTTTAAAACTATGCTGCATCAGCAAAAATTCAGTAAGGGACATTAAATATCAAATGTGCCAGTTTTGTAACTATTAAGTACTTCATTAGCTTCTGTTTTGGAAACTGCATTTATGAGCATTTTTATACAAAAGGGCATGGCATACTTGGCCTTGTTTAACTCTACAACATAGCCCCCACCAAAAATCGTATTTTAACATACTGCAGTGTATATCTTTTTTACAAACAAAATTTAAGATACTTTTTTCCCGCTTGTCTTAGAGAATGTGCACATCCCTGTAAATGATGTAACCTCAATCTCCACTGTTTAATTGTCTAAAATAGTTCTTGGAAGTAGGACCAGAAATGTAAAAGGAAAAAAGCTCTTGGAAATTCAGATACAGAACAAGTGAAATTTGTCCATGCACGAGTTCCAAGATTTCCATCCATTTCTGTTATGTTATAATACTGGTTAAAAAAGAAATGTTATCTACATATGTGCATGCATGCATACAAATACATGTACACACAGACGAATGACTGCTACACAATTTCTTCTGTCTGTTTTATATTAGCACATTACATAGAGTTAGATTTTTCAGCTGCAATATATTTTTGTTACTATCTGTTAGAGAGAAAACCTCATACTTCAACAAAGGGAAAAAAAGGAGAAAAAAAATAAATTAAAACTGTGCTTAAAATGCATCATCTAGCCTAACCTTTACTCCATTAGGGAAAATATGCCTGCAAAAAAGATTAAATACAAATTTGCTTTGCTTTTAAACCTACTTAAGAAGCACCTATCCTATCTGTCCATATAAATTCCAATGGAAAACACGATGACATGCAATTACTAATCTCAATGTACACAGCTATGCCTCGGGGACTTGGTGGTTCATATTTTACTGTTCTGTAATCAAATACAAAACTAATGAGTAAAAATATGCTTCCTCCAATAAATTCCCAGCACCTGGACAAGTGTCTGACAGGGAAATGGAGGATGCTCACACAAAATTCATTCTGCAAAGCTATTAAAGTGTTATACTTGCCAACAAGTGTTCATTAAACAAGAATGAAGGATCTTTATGCCAGTTTCTTACCAAAGGCTTTTTAATATTTTAATGGAGAGTAAAGACTATTTATCTGAACTCTGATCAGTTAACGTTCAAATCTGTTATGAAGAAACAAGGAGTCCTTTATAATACCTTTCATAAAAATCCACTTTGCAATGCTTCAAATAAAGACTAAGGACTGTAAAAGATTATGCTACATATAAACAAAATCAGTATCATTTTGAAATTATATGGTTATCCCTAGAACTCTTTAGCACATTAGAATCATGTTGTATTTTTATTTAAGGAGTGGTTAACAACATCCATGATACAAATGAAAAATAGAATTAGAGGTGACTTTTCTTGTACAAGAGCTTCTTCAGGCCGCAGATGGGGGAAAAAATGTAATGGGTGTGATGAAAGAAGTGGGAGGCTAACAGAATGTACAAAGCTAAGCCAGATAACTGTTTGGGAAACAAAAGCATTACAAGAGATGATGGGGAAGGCTGGACCAATGGTACCCAACACATAAGTTTGTCTAATAGAACCAAGTTTAAAACCAAACCAAATGAACATTTAGTATATCTTACCAAAAATAAGAACTAGATTGTGAAATAAAAGCTAGAAATGGCTGCTTAGTCAGGACATATGGATCGGGATCCAAACTTACTCATCTTTTTTTGAAGGATGGTGGCAGTTTGGATTCAGGGTTTTGGCTCAGCCCATCAGAGATGCAAGGGTGCAGCCATATACTTTGGATCATTATTTGAACTTCCCCAAAGCTTGGGAGTGATTAAATTCAGGGTTGTAGTCTAGGCTTATCTCTAGATAAAGAGGTGATTGTTATAATTGTACACGCAGTGCACTTAGGCCCCAGTCCAGCAAAGCACTTCAGCAGCATGTGCTTAACTTTAAAATGTTTTGATGGTTTAGAGACTTAGTGCTTCATCCAAGCTCTATTAAAGTCAATGGAAAGACTCTCATTAACTTCAGTGGGAGGTGGATATAGTCATCACACAGCATCTCCCAATCCCTGTGTGCTTTACAGTTCAAACGGATTTAAAAGCAGCAGCATATGTATGTCTATTTAATTTTAATTAAACTAAAAAGAACTTTCTGAAGAGAAATAGGAAGCTGCTTATGAGAATATGGAGCACAAATACTAGAGGCAAAACTTTTAAAAACAATTAAAGCTGATAAGGTAAGAATGTGAAAACATGTATTTACATACGCAAGTACCCAATTGTGCTAGCAGTTTTTGGGTTGTGTGTATCTATATGTGTCGATATGTATGTGTGCTCATATTTTGAGGACACAATTAAACATTTACAAAAATGGCATTAAAAGCTGTGGTTCTGAATGTCCCTGAATTCTGTTTAAGGTAAAAGGGGTGGGAAACAAAAAATCAATAGACCATGATTAGGTTTAGGGTTAGACGGCAACTATGCATATATCCATAAAGAAAGGTACAGTACTGTGGAAAAAGGTATTTTTAAGGAGCATGAAATGTAGGGTTTAACAGGATGTAAAGCTGTCAGGAAAGGATTTGTGAGGGAGATAGTTTAATGCTTATTAATTAGAACAAAACTGGCAGCTACAAATCTGAGGAGTGAGGTATCTCTGCCAATGGAATACGTTAACTGGCATAGAAACAAAGAAGTCCATATTATCCCTCTCATTTACTCAAGGAAGAAGTGGCTACTCTGTCATCACCAAAGTTTGCTCTCTGTACATGTCTGGAGTGCAGTGCTTCCAAGAGGGAAATCAATGAACAGACTCAAGGCTATCTGACAAAGCTCAGACTTATGCTGGACCACACGTCAAGATGGGCCTGCTGGCATAGATTACTGGCAGATGGGAAAATATTAACATTAAGCATGCAGTCCTGCTGCCACTGGAGTTTTACCCTTAAGTTCAATGGGAATAGGATAAAGCCCCTGAGATCAAATCTAATGTCTTATCTATTAGTTGCCGCCTTGACTGTAAGTTTGTTTGATATTTAAATAATATTTTAATTGATTTTTTCTCAGTACAGACATATATAGAAATTCAATAGAGTAAGAAAGATCAGCAAAGTACAAACAACTCCAAAAACAAACCACAAAAAATAAATAAGAAAAAACTAAAATGATTTTTTTCCTCTGGTTCCTATTTCCACTTCAACTGCTGCTAAGATGCGTATCTGCTATTCCTTCATAAGGCAGATGAATTCCTGATCAAAACTAATTAAACTTAAGTTATATTAGCATTCATTTTCAATACTACATTCATAAAATGAATCTTTGGTCATTTCCAAATACCAGCTTTTTAATACTAGAATGATGACACTATCCCCCAGCCCCCTCCCATTTTTAATTTATGGCCTCAGTTCAGAAAATTTTAAGCATGAGTAGTTCTAGCAATTTCAGTGGGGCTACTCATGTACTTAAGCACATACTTAGGTGCTTTGTTGAATTGGGCCCTGTGATCTCATACATTAACACATTAATCAATTCAGACTAGAAACTTTTAATTGAACCTCCTTGTAAAGCACCAGGTACAACTATGGAGTTATATAAGTAATATATAATAATGATCAAACGTGTGAAGGAGTCTCTTTGTCATATCTTCTACAGATATGGGCATCCAGGAAACCTACATTTAAACAGATGAAAGTCCAGTAAGTTATCCGCATGACTCTAAACTGTATTGACTTCAGTTATGCCTCTGCTACTGTTATGCTAGTGAGGTCTAAGATCCTGCATGCTGCTAAAATTCTCAGTTTCCCATCTTGCACTTGCTGATCTGACAGGATGACTTGGATAAGAGTATTCTGCAGTAAACAGAAAGCCTTAGAGAATGGGACAAAGTTGAGACCTATTGCATCAGTTGTACTGTTTGGGATGACTGGCACATTTCCAAAATTGACTCAGGCAAACCTTAATCAGTCAGTACAGCAAATCTATTGAGTATTCCTTCATATGCCACCATTACATATTCCTGATAAAATAACACTCTGTTCCCTCCTTGTCCCATTGCCTTTTCCAACGGAGTGATCTTCTCTCAATTTTAAGTGGTACATTATACAAAAATAAAGGAGATTCACCAGATACTTGTATTAACTGTGCCCTCATTTTACTGTTAAAAGTAATGTCTTATACCAGTCAGACCGCCATTATGAAGAACCACAAAGTGTACTACTAATATTCATTACTTCAGCCCTATAGGCACCCCAAGAGATAGGTAAGAATTACTATCTGCATTTTACAAATGGCTAACTGATGAACAGAGAAGGTATGTAATTTTGGGCAAATCACTGAGGCCTTGTCTATACGCGGTAAGTCGACCTAAGTTACGCTACTCTGTTACGTGAATAATTTAACTGAAGTCGACGTAGCTTATGTCGACTTACCGTGGTGTCTACACCACACTGTGTCAATGGGAGACGCTCTACCGCTGACTTCCCTTACTCTTCTCGGGGAGCTGAAGTCTTTTGAGTTTCAGGTCCTGTACTTATCAGGTAGCCTGTGATCATGCCATCGAAATCAGAAGAAGGTGATGGAATATTTCTAATGTATGGAAAGACCAGGCTGAAGATTCATATTAATGTATTACATATTTGGGTCAATAATTTGTTCTGAGTCACAACATGCATACATGGTCTAATTTTAACACTGAGAGGATACTACAGTAGTTCCCTAAAAACAAAATTTTAAAGACAGGATAGTCCGTCCCTCCAAACACTCATCCTTAAACTATGGGACTCTTCCAGCAGCTTCACATCTGAATGGTAGGGGGGAAGGAGGGTCTCTCTTATCCACAAACATACTTCTTTATGTATGAAAATGCCAACATGGTTGTTTGCCCATGGTAGCCTATGAATAAATAGAAGGTGACACTGAAGGCTGGGAACAAGTGAGATATGCATAATAAAAAGTAAGGAAGCAAAATGACTAACCACCAGCAAAACCTACTGTAGCATTCACTAGGAAAGAAGACCAAACTCCATTTTTTACACATAGATTTGCAGATTGAAACTGAATAAAAATAGACTACAAAACACCCCCCCCATAAGCCCAACAGATTGTTTTCATACTAAAACCTGAAACAAAGATGAGCCTTGTCCCTGTACGTTAAAATGTCTTACCTTATAAGGAAGCTTTTGACAGCACTAGATAAACTCACAAAAGCTAATGAAGATTCCTCCTTAATACACATTTTTTTTTTCCAGTTTGGACTTGAAGTGACAACATTACAGAAATACCCTGCAGGTTTTTATTTAAATAGCATCCTATAAAACAATGTCCTCTTGTCAGTCACCACTAATTCAGCAGAAGTCAAGCTATAAATCTATCCAAAGGCCAGCGAAGTGCTTAACTTGGCACATCCCTAATAAAATTAGGAATGTAAGTTTATTACATGAACCTTAAGCAGGTTTGACCAAGATATTGAGATTTTTGCTTATGGCAACCGTGGCTAATGTGGATTGGTATTTTCATTACAATGTACCCCACAGCATTTCCCAGCAATGTCTCAGGTTTCCAGATTGGACAATAATTTTCTACATTATCTGCCATATCACTAGGTGTTACAGCAGAAACTCCATCACTAAAGCTTCACACACTTTAACGTACTTAAAGATAGTAAAGACTTTTCAATAATGCTAATTCTGCTGAATAAATGAGGGAAAATTAATTAATACTTCTATTAATGTAACCTGATTTCACTTTGTTCAAGTACAGAAGCACTTACAGGCTTTTAACCCAAGCTCAGATATATTGTTTCAGCTGAAGGCAATTTTGAGAAGTGATTTATACTGTAATAAGCTGAAAATGATTGTTAAGAAAAACAGTGAGATTTGGGGTTCTAGAATCTATATTTTGTTGTTTTTAATACAATATACTTTTTTATTGCCCAGACACAGAACATCTCGTTATTACAATTTATAAAATGCAAGCATGTTGTAGCTCCTTTCTCCCACCTCCCTCCGCTTTTTATGTTAAAGAAACAATCTTCCTTCAGTGGTGAAATATTATATTTCTGGCCACCAGAAGAGAATGTGCTTGTGGTCTTACCTGGCGAAGGGAGTTCATGCTATCATTAGTTTCTGCAGCAGCAAAGACTTCTGGTTATTAGTGGCTGCCACGACATGAAGGCGCCACTCTGCATATTACATTATACCCACTACAAGCATAAAGACACCATTTAACATGCTGCAATCTCAAACCTGTGAATGTGTAGAGTCACTAAAGTCACTTCATGAAAAATACAACATACTGTGCAAAAGAAGTATGATTGATGCACACTGAGCAGACTGTTTATCAGACAAACACATTTTGCAAACTTTGATATAAATTGTTAGTTTTCTTATCTCACTGACAATGTAAAACCAGTACCTTTGCAGAAACTTCCCTGAAACTCTTTAATGACCTCTAAACAACATTATCTTATCATCATCTAACTCTCTACTATAATAAATCATTTACAAATACGCTAAAAGAAAAACTGATATTAGAAATATGGATTTTTTTTCCATAACTATAGACTTCAAGATGTGGGGAGCCTTCCAGAGGAATTGTGTGATGCTAATAAAGCACTCAAGACCCTCAGTGCTTGTGGGCATATTGTGAGAAAAGACTTTCTACTGAGATTTGTTTTTCCTTAACAGAGAATTAAGGAATGAATCTCGGTAATTAGGTCCTTGTGAATCGGGAAATTGTGCAACTACTTGTTGGAATTCACTTCAAGACCTTTTCCACTCGGCTTATTCAGAAGTCCTCATCCAGTTCTATGGAATCCAAAAACTTGGTTCGAATCTGGACTCATCATTGAGATTTTTTTATTGACATTTTAAAAAGTTACACCTGAGGTGATCAGACTCAGGTGTAAAGGGGTAGGTGAGGGCATATCACAACTCCAAAGTACAGAATTATAAAATTAAATTATATACATTGTTTTAAAAACAGACTAACACGTGCATTACACTTCACATTGCATCACATGCTTGATGATTGATTTACTAATTTTGTTAACCAATCCCTGTATAGATCCTGAGTTTTTTATGAGCTACAAAGTGTGCTAGTAAGCAAAGCTGCAGCTGTAAATTTATCACACATTACTCCTTTTCTTACTATTTATTTATTTACTAGCTACATATTATTTACAAGCCCACTTGTAAATTCAGGCTTTGTCTATTGCTAACCTCCTTTCCTCAGTTCTGTTTTCTTTCATTGTTCATACAAGGACTACACTACTCTGAACACACACTACTCGTGTCTGCATGTGCTAATCCCCACTGGGTACACACACCAGACTACATGGGTATATGGCTTTGTAAGATCAGGACTGGATAAACACGTACTGACAGTTTGCACACAAAGGAGGAATGAATTTTGTATACACACAGATTCACATGGAACTGATTACTGGAAATCAGACTATGACACAATATACTGGATACTTAGTGATCTAATATGAGTTTAGTGAATACCTCAAAATGTTTTTGTGAACCTTTTCTCAAATAAAATCCTTAATTTGCATCAACGGCGTTTTCACCCCTTTTTGTTTGTTTTCCACAAATATTCTAGAAAACACATTCAGTAACATAAGGGTTTACCAAAGCAACAAATTTTAAGTGATTAGGAAATCTTCAGAGAACACGCATTTCTAACTCAAAATTTAATTATTCACACTGGAATCTGATTTGAAGAGTCATGCTTGTCAAGTCAGGGAGCAGAAACAATACCATGTGACCTAAGTGCCTAATCAAAACTTATCAGCTTCTCTCAAAATCAAATATTTTCAAGGATCTGCCTGAGACCAAGAATTCCTCACTGAAATTATTCTCAGACTAATTTCAAATAATGACTACATTATTGAAAATTGCCAGGTGTAGGACAAGCTGAAAAGAGAATCAGATGTAAAATTTGTCAAATTAATTATCTGCTGCGAACTATTCATGAAACTCTGGACATAATACTCTCAGCATTATGACATAACGTGCCAAGGTAGCTTCTGATTTTGAACTTGTAAAATTTCATTTAAATAATTACCAAAATTTGTAAGTGTAACAAATTCATCACAGGTTTGTTACCAGTGTTTGAACTCAGGGTCTTAAAACACAGACCTCTATCACTTGAACTAAAGGAATAACCCTATTAGATGGCAGCAGTTGAATGCTGTTATGCTCTACATGTACCTAGACACTTAGAAGGGAATATGACCCACATTTAACAAGCATGTTATATAGCATAATCAGGTAAATTGCAGGTGTAAATGAAAGTCTGTGCATGCAAATATAGAGGCAAAATTGAGACTGCTTTGAAAATTTGGTTCACTATACTTCATGATCATACATTTTACAATTATTTTTAAGAGCTGGGTAAGCCTAGTGTGTTAGAGGAATTCTGGAGCCGTATTCTGTGCACCTAGACACCAAGTAACAAAGTTATCATAAAGCTGTCGTTTCACCGAGTCTCTTCTGAGCAGGCTGTGAATGTGCTGTTTTCTTGTGGAAATGAGCAAGACAATTCAGAAACATTAAGGGTTTGCAATTTTGCTCATTTCTAGGATTCAACCTTTGTTTTGCATGTTTGAAAAGAATGAAGCTAAGGGGTTTATATCACTTATTTTTGTTTTCCTTTGCACTTTCATGTTCTAGCTGTGACGGTATATGTAAGTGCTGAAAGGCTCAGAGAAAGGTTATCCTTGCAATATTTCTAACCATATCGGACACAAGAAATTACAAAGACCCCACAGAAAGTCACCCCTCCCATTAGACTTCCAGCTCACATTTCAGACTCAAAAATTATAGATAATTGGGAAAAACTTACGTTAAAAAGATCCAAATTTCTGAGTATGTTTCTAAATGATACCAGAATTTAAAACTTTAGGCCTGTCAGCTCTTTTATTAGCCTGCCTCTCATTTCCAGGAGGATCATGTTGGATTAATACACACATGTAAACAGCAAGGAAGTTTGAATCCAGATTGAACTTCATATTACTTTCTTACCTGAACCACAAACCCAGATCTGGACACCCACAGACTTTATTATGGTTGGATCTGAATTCAAATTCAAACTTTGTGAGGCTTGGGCCAATCTTTAACTTGTAGGGCCATATTTAAAGCATCTTCCTTTTTTGATGAAAGATTTTTTTACAATGTGTTAGAATGAGTCACTGAAAACTCCAAATGGTCTTGTGAAATGTCTCATTAGACCAAAAGACCAGCCTATTAACATACTTTTGCCAAATGTGCAGTGTTTGTGTGATGTAGAAAAGGACTAGGTTGACATCACCTACTAAACTCATTTTTCCTTGTGACTGTTACCCAATTTACATCCATCTCTTCAAAGGTGAAAGGCAGGAGAATTAACCCTATGCTCCATCTGGTACCCAAAATCTTATGTAAAAATATGGAAGTTATGTAATCAAAACAAATCTTGCTTTAAAGCTCAAAATCCCTCACTGAGCAATATACTTCAATTTAATATGAATCATCATATGCAGGTCTAGACCCCTTATATTTTATAGCTCTGCTTAATTCCACATCTTTCTATGGCAGACAGCACAGATATAAAACATTTCATCACAGTGTTTAGTTGGAGGTTTTGTAACTGCTTCTGTAATAGAACATCCTATTCAAATTCCCAGCCATATTACTTACAATACTCTTTTGGATGTCAGGGTCACAAAACTGCGCTGACATGACTAATTGAGACTGAACTGAGAGCTATACAATGTAAAGCAGTACTGGGGAGGGGAGGAGAGGGGAAGGGAGGGGAGGGAGGGCGAGAAAATGGAGATGCACTTTTTAAGGTCACATTTTAAAGAACAAGTATTGCAGATAAAACAGAAGTAAAATTACAAAGTATTTGTCAAGCTGCACTTGAAACTACAATAGTTCCCAACTCTTTGCTTTAGAAGACAAATGTTAATTTTTTCTTTTAGTATTTACCATCTGAATTATCATCCTTAAAGTATCACCATGTTAAACACACACGGGGGGCGGGGGGGGGGGGGATGGGTGGGAGGAGGGAATACTACAGTGTGTCATTAACCACCGTGGTTATCAAAACTTAATGAGCTCTGAAATGGATACAATCCCAATATTGCAGCTTAGCTCATAAAAAATGGAAAGTGATATTTTATTTGTGATCTACATCATTTGCATCTAAGAATTATGAAATTAGGGCATTCTTCTACTTTTCACCTCTATTACCAATTCATTCATTGTTTTACACATTGCCTATTCACCCTTCAGGGTGTCCTAGCCTGCATGTAAGGGAAATCTCTGGATTCTGCAGGTCTTCCTCTATTGTAAGACACCAGTTACAAAAACTACTGTATTGTTTGTGACTCTTACATCTGAAGGGTGTCATTGCTGAATGAGTCTCTCTCTACACAATGAGTTTGACAATGGTTGGCAAACTTGATTATGACCTAAGTTAAAACAGTTTGGCTTGTCAAGAACACAGAGAGCCAAGCCATGTAATAACTATGTTAAAAGGAATTCTGCATTTGCATTCCTTAGTTCAGTTTCAATTATTTGTTTTAATTTGGAATATAAAGCACTCATGCACAAGTTCTGAATTATTTAAAGTTATAAAACCACAATGCAGTCCAATCAGCTCACTCCTTCTACCAAACTACAGCACATTCAAACACCACCCCCACATACACTGGCAATAGCTCAATCTACCTACCTTTCTGCAAAGGCCAGATGCTGAAAGTATGGCCTGCAGCCTGCTGTGAAAGTCAAGTAAACACAGTTTTTTGGTCCTAACATATAAATTGGAATATTGAGTTCTGGCAGTTTGGATGGGATTTGCTATTATAGAAGCAGATTTTAAAAGGTGGTTACATCTTGTTTCTGTTTGTAGGATTGTAATAACTAGCTCATGTTAGCTGAAGGCAAGTCATCAGAACCCACCCCAAGTTGCAACCAAATCTGGGGAGCAGAGAACGTTGAGCAATTCTGCAACTAGCTCAGTTGCAAGTGGTGAGCAAAGTACTTCACTGTCAAGGAGGGATTTAGACAACCAATAAAGCCAACAAGTCTGATTACTGATATCCAACGGGACCAACAGTGTCAGGATCCAAATGTGATTTGTCATGGCTGTGTACAACATCAGGGTTGGAGTGCTCCAGGTTTTACAGGTTTTAACCAAGTTAATGGTAGTCACATCAGAAATAAAGTAAGTGAAAAGCAGGAGGCTAAAAAGGTGAAATCTGACTCCAGCCAGCTTATATTCTACCAGGAAGTACTTAGACGTTTTCAGTAATTCTCACATAGCAGATGATGAAGTCCTACAGTTCTCCTGGAGATATTCACCATGTGGCCTCATTTGAGTGTATAATTTAAATAAAGCTGGTACATTATCAGCAATCAGGTGTACATGACTCAGTGTGTAAACTGAAAAAAGAGAGACAGATATGTTTTCTCCATTTTTTTTATTAAAATCTTCTCATCTCCTATACAGCTCAAATTAAAACTGTTTCTAATAATAGAAAACTATTTGTAGGTAAGTGCTCCTCCTTCATGCACACCAACCAGTTAACTAAGCACACAGCCCGTCTCCTGGGTTAATTGGACTGCATTTCATAGACTTGCAGGAGAAAGAATACCTCTCTCATACACACACATAGACATTTCACTTTGATACTATTGTATCTTTTAAAATTGTTCCAAGTGTTCCTTTGATTAAAAGACAAGAATCAAGTCATTCAAAGTGTTGAGGAAATCTTTTTGGAAGGGTATGCTAGTTTGATTTCCCCTAAGTAAAATACTGAAATCACATATAAGCCCTTCCCTCTGTTCAAGGGTGCTATTTTCTATTGGAAAGAAAAACTGTCCTCTCCTCCTGTTGGGATCAGAGTAGGAC
Source organism: Lepidochelys olivacea (assembly GCF_965140295.1). Lineage (NCBI taxonomy): Eukaryota > Metazoa > Chordata > Testudines > Cheloniidae > Lepidochelys > Lepidochelys olivacea. The sequence continues at coordinate 77,562,162 of NC_140418.1, read as the reverse complement.
TGGATTTGTGCGTCTTACTGTGGGCATCATGCTAGTTGCCTTTTTTGGGGATAGGAAAGATTTTTTCCCTCACTGCCAGACTGGCTTGGGCAATGTGGACTTTTTTACCTTCCTCAGCAGCTCATGGACCTGCGGGGTAGGTTTAGTCATGAAATTCATTAGGTCGCAACTTGGCATGTGTCCAATGCAACTACTCATTCAACAGGGAATCTGGTTCCCTTATAAACCAGAATAGGAAGCCAATTAAGAGAAGGCATACCCTAAAGAAGGTGGGGAATAGGGTTGGGACTCCTAATGTCTGCTACAAATGAAGTCACTAACAAGGTCAGCTCCCAGACTACTGCACTCGGCAGCACAGCATGGGGAGGAGGTGACCAGCACTCTGTGGAGAAAGAAGTGGTTCGGGACTATTTAGAAAAGCTGGACGAGCACAAGTCCATGGGGTCGGATGCGCTGCATCCGAGAGTGCTACAGGAGTTGGCGGATGTGATTGCAGAGCCAATGGCCATTATCTTTGAAAACTCTTGGCAATCGGGGGAGGTCCCGGATGACTGGAAAAAGGCTAATGTAGTGCCCATCTTTAAGAAAGGAAGGAGGAGGATCCTGGGAACTACAGGCCAGTCAGCCTCACCTCAGTCCCTGGAAAAATCTTGGAACAGGTCCTCAAGGAATCAATTTTGAAGCACTTAGAGGAGAGGAAAGTGATCAGGAACAGCCAGCATGGATTCACCAAGGGCACGTCATGTTTGACTAATCTAATTGCCTTCTATGACGAGATAACTGGCTCTGTGGATGAGGGGAAAGCAGTGGATGTGTTGTTCCTTGACTTTAGCAAAACTTTTGATACGGTCTCCCATGGTATTCTTGCCAGCAAGTTAAAGAAGTATGGGCTGGATGAATGGACTATAAGGTCCATAGAAAGCTGGCTAGATTGTCAGGCTCAACGGGTAGTGATCAATGGCTCCATGTCTAGTTGGCAGCTGGTATCAAGTGGAGTACTCCAAGGGTCAGTCCTCGGGCTGGTTTTGTTCAATATCTTCATAAATGATCTGGAGGATGGCGTGGACTGCACCCTCAGCAGTCCGGGAGGTTTAGGCTGGATATTAGGAAAAACTTTTTCACTAGGAGGGTGGTGAAGCACTGGAATGCATTACCTAGGGAGGTGGTGGAATCTCCTTCCTTAGAAGTTTTTAAGGTCAGGCTTGACAAAGCCCTGGCTGGGATGATTTAGTTGGAGATTGGTCCTGCTTTGAGCAGGGGGTTGGACTAGATGACCTCCTGAGGTCCCTTCCAACCCTGATATTCTATGATTCTATTCTATGATTCTAAGTCTGTTATGACACACCCTACCTACACACAGCCCAGTTAATTCTGAGCTCCCTATACCACGGACTGCAACAAGAGCTGAAAGGTCTCCACACCTGTGCAAACCATTCACCCTTCTGTTCCCCAAAACTGAGGCAACCAAAATCAATATCCACTTGAAATTTAGGCTGTAATTTTTCTTAAACTTCCTTATTTGAAATCCAAATGACTAAATGATGTATACTGTGTTCCTCCTTATCAATATCAAAGGCACAATGGTTCTAGTTGTTCATAAAATAGCTCTTAGAAAGATTTCTGGGCTTTCATTTGTCCCCTGCAACTTTTGGGAAAAACACACCCATTTGTGTATTGTTTCCATTTTTTGGAATGAAATGGCGATTCAGCTTTTTAAAAGCGATAGTGTAGTTATTCTTTCCTCAGGAAAGACAAGTGATTCATGCATGATTTCAGCTTCACTTCTCTTTGCATAAAGAGAATGAGAAAACCTGTAATTTACTGTTCTCCGAGTTAAACTTCATTGTGGCCTGGAATCTGCCGAAAACTTCCTTTCAATCAGGCTTGTAACTATGGGTTTATCCAACTGCAGAACTCTCTTTAGAACCTTCTCTAGGCCCTTCCCCACTCCCTCCTGCCTGGCTCTTTCTTACAGTTTTGAAGACAACTCATGCACTCAACCCATTAACCTGAGCAAAAATTCTTCTTGCCCTAAGTATGTAAAAGAATGAATTTGACCTAAGTATTTAGCTGGTTTCTTTTTGAAAACATAGCAGCTTCTTTGACATTGTCAACATAAAGCTGAAGGTTGAATAAGAGATATACAAGCATTTTAATAACAATGGCAAATAAAGACTCACTTTGGGTGGATTATCTACTCAGCAAGTTAGCTAACAGAGAACGCATCACTCCCTCCAACACACACGTTACAATGTCTCTTGTTGAGATTATTTTTAAAGGCACAGGTGCTCACCTGTTTCAATATCTTGAAGGTACTGTACTTGTAACCTGTCTAGACGCAAAATATGCATAAGTATCTGGGGCAAAGGCACTGGACACAATATTGTGACCACATCCCTAAGAATTACGTTGGTTTACTTGTTCATATGGTCTACATTTGTGATTCATGTTGCCTGTTCACTTTATAATAGAACGGGAGACTCTCATGTTCACAGACAGATGAACTAAAACACAGATCTAAATTAACTTAAAAAAAAAACAAAAAAACCCTTGAAACTGGTTGGTTCTTCCTAGTTTAGGGGAGCCAATTCCCTAAAAATGGATGGGAATGAAGAAGAAACATCATCCCACCCCCACCCTCAACACTGGCCTGGGAAGCAGTACTAGTACATCTGGAGAAGCAGTCTCCTGAGGCAAATTCTCTGCCAGCTCTGCACAGCCCTCAACCCAGAGCTGTGTGTCAGTCCCATGCGATCTAGCCCCACAGTAGCACTTGTGCCCATCTTTACTATATGCAGTCAACTTAACTTTACCGTCAGTGTATGTGGCATGACAGAACTTACATGAAATGAATATTCGGCCAGTTGATTGAAACAAAAAAACCAAACAAACAAAAAAGAGGAAACCTTCCGCTGAATAGTTTTCAATTTTGAAGAAAAAAAACCTATTAAAAAATACAGATTCTTTCCTTGAGTTTCCCCCTTTCCTACCATCGAGTGAAGTTTCTTACTGAGAATCCATGTCATCATTCAGCTGTTTCTTCTGGCAAAGCCAGAGTCCAGAACAAAATCTTACTGAAAAAGAAACCAATAAATTAGAGCTCTTTGTGAGCAATTTGCCGTTAGTTCTATTCTCTCTGCCTATTAAGATTCTTTATTTGCTTCACCAAGAGATTTCTGCTGACAAGTCTATCCATTTACTACTAGCCTAGATAAGATGCCAATAAACAAAATGTATTCATACAACTTTCCCCCTTTTCTTCAGGTCTGTTATTAAAGGGACCACAGAACGGAAGGTTAACAGTTGGTGAGTAAGGATGTTTTCTTTACTACAAACTGGCTCCTATATTAGGCTGAAAACATTGTAGGAAAGAAGTATTTACAACTTCCATGTCTCTCTCTTCATCTATGCAGGCACATATGGGAGAAAAACTGCAGAAATGCCCTTACTGAAAACTACTATTGAATGATAAATTTTCTATCAGATTTTTAAAGCATCCTGTAGAATTCTATAGTTATTAGGAATGTAATGCTCTGCTAAAATCTAGAAAAAGGCTATCATTCTTTATCAAAGTCTGTAGGTGTTTAGAGAAAACTCTATTGGACCCTATTTAATTCCCAGAGAACCATGTTCATTTCACACTCTCATCCATCACTAATTCTACTGGACTTTCCTATAAGGTCGGTGTGAAGGGGCCATGAAGAAGAGAGTGGCTACTGTTTGAAGGGGTAACCTCACCATAGCCACCTTCCTGTGGATTCTGTGAGAGCGGAGTTCTGTGAAAAATAGAGTGCAGACTTGATCCATGGGGTAGAATCTATGCAGCATGTTCCCCAAACCAATGGAACTGCTGCAAGAAAAAAGCTGCATTAGTTAGTATTTCCACGGAAGGGGAGTCCTAGAATGACAACAGCAGAGATGGGACCAATGGCAGTATGGCAGTTAAATAAGAGATGCTGTCATTGGCTGGACATGAAATGCCTATGGGGAGTGTTAGGGCACTCTGTTTGGGACTCCTATACATTTTCCTGTTGAGTTTGATGCAATATACATATTGGAGACCATCATCACCTTCCTTTATTACAGTCCTATTGACATGTCTCTTTAAATGAGCATGCAGCAGAGCTACAAGACTTAAAAACTTGTGGCAAGGTGCAGGTAAGTTTTCCCTTCCTGTTCCTTTAAAATGGATGAGGAACATAGTCCTTAGTGGTATCGAAAAGTTTTGTGCCACTAACAGGAAACCCCCTTGTCCAGCAAAAGCTGCCAGCTGTCCCGATCTGATTTGCTAAATGTACCCAGAATGCAAGGATGGAAAATGCAGCTTCTCTCAATTTCATACATGAATGTTGAGCTCTGAGGTTGGGAGGGGGAGAGAGGGAGAAGGGAACTGCTTTATTTATTTATGTATTTGACATATGTGTTGTGAGCACCTCAGGTGAGGGGAAGCAAAAAAGCAATCCTGAGCATTTCCATCCTGCTTGAACTCTAATAGAGACACCTACAATACAAAACAAAGGGACCCTTAGGGCACTTTTATACATTTATTATAAGGCAAAGATTAAAACAATTTTATGGAAATTAAAGATAATATGGAACATTTGTCTCACTCTCAGTCAAACAGTATCATGGAGCAATTCAACAAATAGTTTCACAGCTAAAGGCACACTGTATGGAAAATGATAAAACAGCTTGGGCTGAGGACAGCCTGATTGGCTGGGCGCTGCTAGGTGTGTATATTTCAAAAAGAGTTGTATGAAAGGGGTCAGTTTTCACTGCACTATCATTCTAGGAGAAAAAAAATTCTCACAAGCTTTCACAGTAATGTTGAGAGAGAACAACTTAGACACCACCTGTAGATCCACATGCTCATTTTAAGACCAAACGGGAAAGTACTAAAGGTCTTTTCACTGCACCTCCCTGTCCCCCAGTTTAACTCATGACAAAATGTCATTGCAGTCTTAAGCCTGTAGTGGTTTGTTTTTCTTTTATTCTTTCTAACTGCTGGCCCCTTCCCCCACGCAGTAGCTGCTCTCCATAGGCCTTCGTATCTTTAAAAAGGTATGTTGAATTATAAAATTAGATTAGTGCTAAGCCATGCCTCCAATATAAAATATTAATAATAAAAAAATATATATGTGTCCTCCTCTACATCCAAGGAGTAAAAGAGAACACTGCCCTCCTCTACAACCATGGAGTAAAATACTATTCTAAGTGGTGATTGGGTTAGAAGCTTCTCTTTTGAAACACAATAATCTGTTCTGGTACCACCAGGCTCTGGCTTTTGATATTGATAAAGATAAACTGGAGCTAAAAGTAATTTTCATTTCTCAATACCTTGAAATACCTTCCAGTTCAAATTTTAAAGAATGCATAATAAGGTAAAACATGAAAATTAAAGACATCCAACTCTTGGGAGAAGCCCACTTGATAACTTCAGCTAGGTGAAGGTGAAGAGAGGAGAGAGCAAGTAACAAAGTAGTACCAAGAGCTTTACAGTGGTACTGAAAACAGGAGTGCACCAAGAAAAAATTACAGAAAAATAAATTCATATGGAGGGAAAGTTCATCTTTTTTATTACTTGCTTTTTCCCTTCCCCTGGGAACTATTTTTCGCAGATTTAGAAAATACTGATAAAATAATTTTTAGGAAAGTATCAATTAAAACATTCTATTTTACAGTCATAACAGTACATGAAGTCCGTGAGTGATTGAGTAATATTCTTTGAGTTCATTAAAATACAAGACTTTCATTATTACCTAATGACAATAATCAGAAAGTGTCTTATAGTTTAATTACAGTTTTTGGAATGTTTAGGCAATAAAGCAGTCATTGTGAATTATAAATCACATTTTAATGTTTGGCCACAATAAAGCAGTTTATTGTCACTCAGAACTAGACTGTGATATCTTTATTCATGCTGAAGAGTATCTTATGTCACAAGTAGTCCCCTTGATGTCAGTGGGAATACTTACAGGTAAGGTACTATTGTCCAAATAGAACAGTATTGCAATGTGGCCCACAATGAGGTTAACTAAGACCTGTCTTGTTAAAGGGATCAAAAAGAAAGTCCTTTCCCCATCCTTTTTAAAATGTTTTGAATATAAGAATTCATCAGGATTTAGGGATTAGGTAACCACTGTCTACACAAAAAAAATCTGCAAAAATTTTCATTAGTTCTTTTATTAGTTGGCAGCAAATACGCTAGCTGTGAACTTTTATGAAGCTATAAATATAAAGGACCTTCTGATACTGGTATGATGATAATTCTAAATTTCCTCTTTGCAGCTGCAGTTGATCCCCTGTATTTGGTAAAATCTCTCTTTTTGTGACTTAACAGAGAAAGTTGGCTCAACTACCGTATTGCCTTTGAGTACTTTGCAGGGAAGTTCATGAATTAAACCCACATGGCAACACAACCGCCCTCCCCACCTTTCCCTTAAGGTGGCTATAAAATGTCAGTAGAAACCAAAGCTGTTTATTTTACTTAACATTGGATTCTGTAAGTAAATGAGTTTCTAGTGCGGCTTAGTGCAAAGTACATCTTTGCAACTAGCTCCTTGACATTACTAAACTTTTATTAAAGTTGCCATAAATATTACGTTAAAGCTTAGAAAGTGTAAATTTCATCCTGGAATGACAAGAATAAGAATATGCAGGGAAACCAACTAACTAGCTGGTAAACAGATTCATTGGAAAACTTAAATGTTTAGACTTGATCATGAAAAAAATATTCTGATACTTTACAAAAACCCTCTCATTTCCCACTGGACTTATCCTTCCAGCTTTAAAATGTAAGAGGGAATTTTTGTCCACTTTTTACTGTATATTCCAAATTTCCTGTTGTGTATTCTAAATTACTCTGCTAGATCTGTGCCACTCTAGTTTTGCCTAAACACTGCCTGTCAATACATTCCATTTTCATTGCTGGATAAATACAAAGAAGGCCTATTTTTTCCTCTGGGTGGGTGACTGGGGAACAAGGAACAATTTGAGTTAATTAAGGAATCTTATTACCTTAGCATCTAAGACCCAAATATTGTAGCAGAAAAAAAATGTCCAGAATACATGTTGTTTTCACAAGGAGTGCAGAAACTGCAACAGCAAACTTGTATGCTTGAGCCTGCACATACTATACCATATGGACGACCTTCTGACTTGCGCTATTAGTTTGGTTAAATTTTATTTTTTTTAGTATTAAAGAGATCATACCAAAAAAAAGGGGAGAGAAAGACTGCAGTTCTAAAGGATAAGGCAAGGCTAAAGGTTATTTGTTTACCTCTACCTGCCCAGAGAGAAGTCCAGTACTGCCAGGTGCTGAGTCCTCAACTCTCAATGAAATCAATGGGAGATGAAGTTGCTCAGCACCAGTGCAGGAGGTCCTCTGCTCTTCACAGGATCGGGGCCAGAGAGAATAAGAAATATGATCAGGCTGCCCAGATGACTGTGCCAGACCTCATCATGTGATCAGCTGCATCTGAATGTTACATCTGCCCCAGAATAAACAGTCACTCCAAACCAGCTAGCCGAATGGAAGCTATTGTGCAAAAATGTGAAGCAATAATTAGAAATCCAATCATTCTGTAAATATAAGAAGCTGGATGCAATATCAAGATGCAGGGCACATTGATCCTGCTTGAAATTATGAAACAGGGTCAGGGTAAGCTATGCAGAGTACACTAAAAGCTGTGATATCTGGCACTTCACCAACTGGAAAGCTATATAAACTGGGATTTCTGATCTTCATTGAAAGTCTGGTTTATAGTCTGCTTGGCGTGGGGCCGGCAGGCTCCCTACCTGGCTCAGTATGGCTTCCCGCAAGCAGCAGCATATCTCTGCTTTCCTAGGCAGAGGAACAACCCCGGGGGCTCTGTGCACTGCCCCAACCCCACCCTGAGCACTGTCTCTGAAGCTCCCATTGGCCAGGAACTGTGGCCAATGGGAGCTGCGGGGGCGGTGCGTGCCAGCAGAGACAGCATGCAGAACTGCCTAGCTATGCTTCCACCTAGGAGCAGCAGGGACATATTGCTGCTAGCAGGGAGCTGCCCAAGGTGAGGGCCACCTGGATACGGCACCCGAAACCCCTCCCGTGGCCCAACCCCTTGCCCCGAGCCCCCTCCTGTACCCAAACCCCCTCCCAGAGCTTGTGCTCTGCACCCCCTCCCACACCCCCAGCCGAGTCCCCTCCCTCACCCAACTCTTAGTTAATCAGAATATTTGACTAACTGGCACCCCCCATTCTTGCAACATGCCAGATAACAAAACTTTTACTGGTTTCAGAGTGGTAGCCGTGTTAGTCTGTAACAGCAGAAAGAACGAGGAATACTTGTGGCACCTTAGAGACTAACAAATTTATTTGAGCATAAGCTTTCGTGGGCTAAAGCCCACTTCATCAGATGCATGTAGTGGAAAATACAGTAGGAAGAGATATATATATGCAGAGAACATGAAAAAATGGGTGTTGCCATACCAGCTGTAACAAGACCAATCAATTAAGGTGGGCTACTATCAGCAGGAGAAAAAAAATTTGTAGTGATAATTTGGATGGCCCATTTCAAACAGTTGACAAGAAGGTGTGAGTAACAGTAGGGGGGAAATTAGCATGGGGAAATAGTTTTTAGTTAGTGTAATAAGAAAAGGAGGACTTGTGGCACCTTAGAGACTAACAAATTTATCTGAGCATAAGCTTTCGTGAGCTACAGCTCACTTCATCCAATGTAGCTCACGAAAGCTTATGCTCAAATAAATTTGTTAGTCTCTAAGGTGCCACAAGTACTCCTTTTCTTTTTGCGAATACAGACTAACACGGCTGCTACTCTGAAACTAGTTAGTGTAATGACTCCCAGTCTTTATTCAAGCCTAATTTTATGGTGTCCAGTTTGCAGATTAATTCCAGTTCTGCTGTTTCTCATTGGAGTCTGTTTTTGAAGTTTTTTTTTGTTGAATAAATGAAACTTTTAGGTCTGTAACTGAGTGTCCAGGGAGGTTGAAGTGTTCTCCGACTGGTTTTTGAATGTTATAATTCTTGACGTCTGATTTGTGTCCATTTATTCTTTTACGTAGAGACTGTCCGGTTTGGCCAATGTACATGGCAGAGGGGCATTGCTTGCACATGATGGCACATATCACATTGATAGATGTGCAGGTGAACGAGCCCCTGATAGTGTGGCTGATGTTATTAGGCCCTGTGATGGTGTCCCCTGAATAGATATGTGGACAGAGTTGGCAACGGGCTTTGTTGCAAGGATAGGTTCCTGGGTTAGTGTTTTTGTTGTGTGGTGTGTGGTTACTGGTGAGTATTTGCTCCAGGTTGGAGGGCTGTCTGTAAGCGAGGACTGGCCTGTCTCCCAAGATCTGTGAGAGTGTAGGGATCATCCTTCAGGATAGGTTGTAGATCCTTGATGATGCGCTGGAGAGGTTTTAGTTGGGGGCTGAACTTGATGGCTAGTGGTGTTCTGTTACTTTATTTGTTGGGCCTGTCCTGTAGTAGATGACTTCTGGGTACTGTGCTCACTTATTAGACTGATCTAATGGTGAGTCTGACCCATCAGCTGGTCAGTTCTATCTTTACAGCATTATTCTACAGTGGTCTTTACAGTGAAATATTTTGTGGCGCAAGGAGTAGGGGACTGGATGTTGTGACGAGGACTGATGGGCAATGAGAAGGGTTCTCTTATCAAGTGGTCCACAAAATAAAAAGTTGGAGAACCATTATTTCTGTCATTTTAATAAATCAAGAAATGCATACCACCACAATACAGGAGGCTTCCAAAATTTCCTGGGAAATAATTCAGTTATAAGATGCCTAAAAGCATATTATTAGTGAACAGAGATTTACTAGATGGCCCCATTAGGTCTGCTTTAATTAAAAATAATGTCACACTTACAGAAACTAATCCAGGTGCACAGATGCCACCATTAGTCTTTTTTGTGGTGTTAGCCCTACAAAATTCAAGAAGTGGAAATATATAACTTAGAAACCCAATTAAGGCATTAGAAGTAAACACCATTAAAAAAATCAACTTTAACAATAAACTTAGCCATTTCAAATGTAATACCACACTAGCAAGCAATATTACCTTGAATAATTCAGCATACTGTAACGTAAGACGAGATGAGAGGAATGACCAAGTGCAATTGCTATTTTCATTATTATTTTGGCATCTTATTGGCAGTCAGAATTGCACAAAAGTAGTAATGTGTAAGAGCAAAATGACTTCTTGGCTTGATTTCTTCATCCCTACATACTTCAGAGTTTTATTTATGGCTAAATTGAAGCTGGATGTCAAATCTGGGTCCCTCAGAACAAAATCTTAATAATTAACTGGCAAAACTGAACATGATCGTTTCTGACACACCTACACTGGTAATTATTGCTTTGAGGCCATTTACTAATGAAATTAATGTATTCATTGCCCTAACAAATTAGCATAACTCATACATAATGCCCCACATTTCAAGATCTTGCTAGAAAAACAACACTTAATACTGCAGAATGAAATGGCAAGGGCATTACATGGAGATAGTATTCACTGAATTCCATGTTAAAAACCACAATGGCTAAGTGTTCATTATAATGCAAAATGTAAACAAAATGTGGGTATTAAAACTATTAATAGTGTAGTCAAGAGTGTACAATTGATTATTATCTGTGCACTTCAAATAAGCACAAATTACAATAGCCGTAACCATGGAATCTAATTAATTGGCTACTTTTAGTGATACAAAGTATGAAAAGAAGGCTTTGCAGAAGCAGCTTCTTCTTCTCTATCATATGGATAATGAATACAGTGTAGCTCAGTGGTTCTCAAACTATTTTACTGGTGACTCCTTTCACATAGCAAGCCTCAGAGTGCAACCCCCCCTTATAAATTAAAATACATTTTTATATATTTAACACCATTATAAATGCTGGAGGCAAAGTGGGGTTTGGGGTGTAGGCTCACAGCTCGTGAATCCCCATTAATAGCCTCGTGACCCCTTGAGGGGTCCCGACCCCGTTTGAGAATCCCTGGTGTAGCTGCTGCTGCTTCTCCAATTTGCCAGACAAATACATACAGTAGGGCAATACTTAGAGATGTCTACAGCAGTCAGAGGGTTAAGCAATGCTAAAGAAAATTCTTTACATTTTAAATGGCAAGCTTCTTGCTTTGATTTGGAGGATGTGTATTGTGCCATGTGCTTTCCAGTTTAAAAGCTTCTAAGGAGAAGATGGAGACAGAAAATGTGATAGGATGGCAGGAATCTAGGACTCAGTCAGCAGCTGCCCTGAGCACACATTTGGCACAGATGAAGGAGAAGGGAAGCAAAGGTGGCTGTAACAGACCTTTCTGCCTCCCCAACCCTGGGTGTGGCTGGGAGCTGAACCAGCCCCTCATGCAAGTTAGAACAGTCACAGGTCTACTTTAATTTACGCCATTTTAGGGTCCATTCTGCCGGCTCAGGAGCACTGGAGAGCAGTGCACTCTTGCCACATCTCCTCTTGTCCCCATGACAGCCACACAACAGAACACAGGAATTGCCATACTGGGTTAGACCAGGCCAGTATCAGCTGCTCCAGAGGAAGGTGCAAAATCTTCATAATGGAAGATTATGGAATAATCAATTTTATAAGTGAAGTTTCTTGCAAACCTCATCAGTTAGTCCCAGACCCTCAAAGGTACATAAGCATTAATGCCCATTAAATTCAATGGAAGTTAGGACACTAAATACCTTTGAGGACCTAGGCTTTAGTGCCTGTCTCATGCCCAAAGACATGAGGGTTAATATCCCTAATTTATTTTCTTCTTTATCCTATCCAGAGTATTCATGGAGTCTCTCATTATCCAGTCAAATGTCTTACCTTTTTCTGATCCTGTGCTCTTGGCTTCCATGATGTCTTGTGGTATGAGTTCTATGTGTTGCATAAACAAGTATTGCATTTATGCGTTTTAAATTTGTTGCCTGTCAGTTTCATTAAATGTCCCTTCCTAAATTATCTTCTCTGTGCAATTCATCATCATGCTGCATATACCTTTCTCCACTTTGATCTAAGCAGTCTAAATCTTTCCAATCTCTCCTCATATGGAAGTCTTTCCATTACCCATTTTCGTTGTCCTTTGGACTACTTTTATTTCTGCTATATATTTTTTTTAAATTATAATACTACTGAAACTGAAGACAGTGGGGCAGATTTTCCAGCCTGTTAAATCTGCTTAACACCACTCAAATGGCACAATCAGTCCTATAACTGGCTTAAACCAGCTGGTGGTAGATTCCTCCAGTGTTAGGGAATTCTTAAGTGGCATAGTTTTTATACAATCTCTCCCCTGAAGACATGGAACTTAATTATATTGTGGCCACTATTGCTGACTGTATTTACTCTTGAACCAACGCCTGTGTGTAATTTAGGACTAAAATGAGAATACTTTCCTCTTGTGTGTTCTAGAATTAGCTGGTCCAAGAAACAATAATTTGAGTGTCAAGAAATTGCTTCTCTAAACCTTGCCCTGATGTGACATATAACCAATGAAACCCATTACAGCTTTATTAGACTCAGGTATCCCTTTGATCTCCCTCACAGCAGCACATTCAGGGCCTGATTCTCATTTACACCAACACCCTTTTATACTCTGGCAATAGATATGTGAAATGCCAAAGCAGTAGAAGGGGACCTTAGTGTAAATGAGAATCAGGCCCTCAATATCATTTTCTTGACCAGGAGACAGATAGTATAATCTATCACTATATTTTTGTACACTTATGTCTCGGGATGCTGTTATTTATTTTTGTTTAAAAATAACTCCAGACCAAGGGGCACTCATCCAAAGCTCTGTGCAAGCTTGACATGTATTTAAGACCACAATACTAAAGGAATGACAACATAAGTTGTAGCCAAACTACGGAACGGCTCTCTCCACTCAGAAATGTTCTCCTATTAGATTCTATGAAATCTTTAGATGCAGCACTAATCCCTTATCCTTATTCTGCACAATTTATAGGCTGGTATTATAGTACTCCACTGATTCATCCGCTCTGTCCTAGGTTATAACCATGTATTACAATATTCCATTCATTCCACCATGTTTCAGTTATGCATATTATGTCAAGGCTGCTCATCTTCCATTGCCAGGCATTCTAGTTCACCTATTTTTGCTTTTCAAGGTTCTCTCATTGGTAGACAGAAATTTATATAATTTTATTTTTGGCTGCATGCCTATGTTTAATTCCTTTCTCTGACACTGTTACTTTCCTGAAATATGCCTCTGTAACCTGTCCTCCTCCCATTCGGCTATAATTTCTGTCCTATAATTTACTACTGGATACAGAGTTACCTTTGCATTACTGACATCCCTAGCAGATGTCTTCATACAACCTGAGGGATCCCAAGCACCTGTCAGCTTTCCCCCTGGTTCTGTTATAAGTAATCCCCCAAAATGTGTGTCAGTTTTCTGTCTCACCTGGTTCCAGTTTAGTTAGGTGGAGCTTATTTCTTCTCTATAGGCTTTTTTCACCTGCTTATCTACACATGGAGACCCTGAAGTTCTCTCCATCTAGCTGGCCCAGCACATGAAAATGGGAACATTTAACAGAAAGCTACCATGAAAATCAGTTAATTTATTTACCTAAATTTAGATTCTAGAATTTTTCACATTCATTTCCCTGTATCGTTGGTAACAGCGTATACTATCCCTGGTTCCTCTCCAATGCTCACTACAAATCAGTCTGTTTGACTCGTGATATCTGACACTTTCACACCTATTAAGCAAATCACACACACACACACACCTACCTTTAAAAAGGAAATAAAAATACTGTTGTTCTAAAATTACCATGTTATTTCCCATATTTCGAGCAGGCACACAATACTATGATAAATGTTTTCTTTTTTTTTAAATGGTGTGTATGTGTGTAAGTTGTTTCTTTAATGCAGCAGTGACTGCTGCTTTTTATTTTTATTTTGGTGGCAGAGGAAAGAGAGAGAAGGGCATGCCTCAAAGCCAGCCCAGACAATGGTAAAAGAGTTGTTACTGCTCTGCAGAGAGGAAGCTTCCATACAAGCAACCTCCAGGTGAGACAGACCTAATACTAATTGCTCGTGGAAGAGCGGAAAAGTCAAACAGCCTGAAAGTGGAGAAATCCAGAGGGAAGAGACATAACAGTGTAGAGCTAGTGATGGCTAAATCTCCAAACATCTGGAAGATTGGTTTGGTTCAGACGCTTATCTTGAACTTATGAGAACAGAAAATCTTTTGAGGACCTCTTAACATAGTCTATCCCTGTTGTGGAGGGGAGGGCATTCCCCTTCCCAACCTGCAGCAGCAGAAGCACACTTCCAGGGAGGCTTAGCAGGTCTAGACTCCACCCAAACTTCTGTGTGGAGAAGTTCAGCCCCTACAGTACTAACCTTGGGAATGGTGCTCTGACTTCTCACTATTCTTGGAAAGGAGGCTCCACTCTCATCCAACATACACACACCTATATCATGTTTCTTGATTAGGTGGCTGTGACACACGCACATCCCCTCTTCACCCTCAACAATGTTCTTCTTGGGAGTGATGACTCCATTGCCCTCCTCCGTAAAACAGCGAGCAACCAGACTGGGCCTCTGAGGCTACTTTTGGATTTTGTGCCTCTGGACTTTTCGTGGGATGGTGCAGAAGACAATAGTGTGCATGTGATCAGCAGAACTGGACTCAAGAGAACAACCTGTCCTCAGGGTCTGCACTATCAGGAAACCCCAGGACTGTGGTAGTAGACTGCCAGCTACAGATAGTGAAGGAGGAGGAACAAGAAGGGAGGGAGGAGTTAACAGAATTTTCTCAAGCTCTGAAAAAGATCTGAGTTCACTCCAAGGGAGGAGTGACAGATTCAGTGGGGTGGTTCCTATTTTTCCACCCACAGTAAGAATTTGAGGATTTAATAGAGACTGTTTTGGTGGGAAGGATTTTGGGTAAGAAAGCTCAGCAAGAGCTTTAAATTGCAATAGAGCCCAGATACTCAGCAGGTGGAAGTCAGCATAACTGTATTAAGCCCAGTGCTATGCTGATTTCCAGCAGCTGGGGATCTGGCACATTGCATTTAGTAGTGCTTGCAAGCTGGCCTGGACAGCAGCAGCCCTGTTAGAGGAGTTCGCTTTGGGAGAGCCAAAGCAGGCAGCAGCGTCCTCACATGTAACTGGAGGGGTTAGCTCCTAATAGCTGGAGGAACTCTGAGTGACCTTAAAGGCCATACATACAAATCTTGCCTGCAAAACCCGTGAGAACTTTTCCTGCTATGATTCTGAACTTTACAAAGTTAGAGTCTCACAGAGTTATATAACCCTGTGTGGTACTTAATGAAGCGCTGGATGTTAGAAAAATAACTGCAATGTTATTTTGCCCCTGGTACGCTTTGCCTTATAAGGCTTAAATCTAGAGCTAATTCACTTGTGTTTTGTGATCTCTATCATGCTGTAATAATAATACTAAGCACTTTATAGCACTTTTCACTTATGAAAAGTGCTTTACAAACATTATCTAATTATTAATCTTCACAACAGCTCTGTGACACAGGTATATAGGTCAATTTAATGTTCTGTTTTAATAAACTATTAGCACTTTAGTAAATTGCAAAATACAAAAACATTAAATTCACTTAAAAGAAACAAAGATAGTGAACAAATTGCATTCCTCTCTTGCATTCTAGATGGGTAATACACACAGCAAACGGTCATAATTATTACCAACTCTGAGGCTTACACAAAACCATAATCTATGTAACTAATAGTTCAGTTCAATATTTAAGAAAGGCCTGTTTCCTACAGATATTGAAATTCAGTTTTTAGTGACAATTTCTATTTTTTCTTCATATTACTATTATGATTTGTTCTTTGTATTACCATAACACCTGGGAGCCGTAGTCATGAACCAGGGTACCATTGTGGTATACAAGCACAGAACAACAGTCCCTGCCCCAAAGAGTTTACAATCCAAATATAAGATGAGATAACAGACGGACAGAAAGACAGGAAAGCACAAGGAAAGAATGAAACAGAATTGGTCACCGTGGGAAGCAACAGTTATTGTCATTAAGTCATATCTGTCTGTCTACACATACACACAGCATTTTATGCAAATGTGCATGCTGCACCACCCCCTTTTGGGTTAGATAGTCTGCTATTCCAAAACACCGCCTGCTTTGCAGGCTGCTGCAGAAGGATGAGACAGACGGCCCTGTCTACTTCCCTTCATCTCTGTGGTGATATGCACATGATGAGGCTTCTGCAGATTCTGGCCATTGTATGGAGAAGGTTCCTTTTTCACTTCAGTTCCCCGCATTCACCCATGCTAGGGCGGGACACAATCTGGTCTATAAAACTCCCTGTACTACTGTATTACAGACAACAAAAACTACATTAAAATAACATTAAGGTTTCAAAGTCAACCACTTAAAAGTTAGGAAATGCCAGATGTACAACCTTAATTCGTATCCCTTGTATATATGCATTATGATACTGTTTTTAATTACATGATCATGTACTATTTACTCCACAGCACCCCTGCCTCACTCAATGCACAGGATGGACCATGGCATGGGGGGTATATCAGGTTTGAGTAGTGAAGAAGACTGATGTCTGTAGGACCACTGCTCTGTTTGTTGCAGAAATTGGAAGCTGTTGAAGTTAGACTTAGGGGATTGAAAGAAGAAAAAGATTAAAGCTGCTGAATAGTACTCTGAATAGAGAACTAGAGTCTATCCCACCTTTGCAACAGAGTTCCTGTGATGCTGGAGAGTCACTTATACTTTTCACAGGTGGTCACTACTTGTGTGTTCCTCATTTTCTGGGTACCTGACTTGAGATGTTGGGTTCTGACCTGCAGAAGAAGTGCTGAGCAAATGGGAGCTGTGCTCATTCTAAGTCTCGTGAAAAAATCAGGTCCCAGGCATCTCCAATTGATACCCAAGGTTAATGAGCACTTTTGACCTTTGTGTCTCAGCTCCTCATCTGTAAAATGGGGATCAGATCTTATCTCACAGGGGTATTATGAAAATAAATTTATGAATATTTATGAAGCACTCATACTACAGTGATTTGCACCAGAGAAACACAAGCAACTTAAAATCTGGCATTTCCTAACTTTTGAATGCTTAACATTGCAGTCTTAATAATGTTATTTTAATGTTGTTTTGGAGTGTAATTTCCTAAGTTTTTAAAAATATAAACTGAGAAAACAAAAATTCCATTATGGGCCACTATAATGATGGCCATATGGTACATTATCAGCAAGGTTGGAACATTTAGATCCACTACACAGACTTCTGCCAGTTGAGCTAATGGAGTAACTGATAGCAGTAGTAGGTTGCCATCCTCTATGTGGCACTAGAAAAGGATGAGACACACTTTACTAGTGGTTTGCACAGATACTTCTGACAGTAGAAGAATGGTGAGACTCAGTAATCTTGGGTTCTATTCCATCCTCTGAGAGGGAGTGTTCTCTAGTGGTCACCTGTCATTTTATCCATTCCCCACCAAGCTTGGCCCAAAAAGTCCTGTCTTCTACAACCTGCCCCTGTCTCAGTCCCGCCTCTTACCCACCCTTGGCTCTTTGTCCCAGTACCAGTCTCCTTAACAGTAACACACTGCCTCATCAGATCATCTCCCTGTCTCCCAGTCTAATCCCATTATCCTTGTCAGCAAATCCCCTTGGCTCCTCATCTGATCTGTCTGCTCCTCCCACCCACTGGCTCCCCAGGCCCCCACCCAATCTGTTTCCCTCCCTGCTCTCAGTCTCCTTGCCCAGCCACTTCCAATCTCCTTGCTCAACCAGGACCATTCTCATCTGCTTTCCCAGCTGCCCAGCCAGTCTCAGTTTCCCCCTCAACTCCCAGTCCCAGTTTCTGTCTTCTCTCCCACTGTCAGCCTCCATTTCCAGTCTCCCCGCTGCCCCGCTGCTCCAGGTCTCCTTGTCACAAAGACGACTCTCTACCAAATTTCAAATTCTTCTCTAACGCATGGGGGCAATCTAGCTTCTCAAAGAGAAAGTCACCAGAATTAACATGGGCAATCACCATATTTTTTCCTAGCCTCATTCCAAGAAACTACTACACCATTTGGCTGAAAAAATTCTAGAATAATTCTCCTTGAGGCAGTTACCCATCATGAAAAATTTCAGCCCAAATGGTTAACGTTTGTCAAAGTAATAAGCAACTGTAAATGGTCTTATAATGGGACATGTCAGGCAACCTTAATAGGTGGTGCCACCAGATCCATCTACAATATGTATACACTGATATACCATTTTATCTTGTGTTTTTATCTGCTGTGCAGTTTAATTTAATTATCTGATAACATCAAGCCTTCTTTAACCCAGAATTTTCCATTTCTCATTCGCCCCTATTTCTTATATGGAAAGAATGATGTATCCCAGTGGGGCTACTGGACAATCGAGGTGCTAACGGAGCACTCAAGGAAGACAAGACCATTGCAGAGAAGCTAAAGAAATTCTGTGCCTCAGCCTTCACTGCAGAGGATGTGAGGGAGATTCCTACACCTGAGCCATTCTTTTTAGGTGACAAATCAGGAGAACTGTCCCAGATTGAGCGGTCAATAAAGGAGGTTTTAGAACAAATTGATAAATTAAACAGTAATATGTCACCAGGACCAGAAGGTATGCAACCAAGAGTGTTAAAGGAACTCAAATATGAAATTGTAGAACTACTAACTGGTATGTAATCTACCACATAAATCAGCCTCTGTACCAGATGACTGGAGGATAGCTAATATAATGCTAATTATTTTAAAAAGGATCTAGAAGTGATCCTGGCAACCGCAAGCTGGTAAGCCTAACTTCAGTATCTGGCAAACTGGTTGAAACTACAGCAAAGAGCAGAATGATCAGACACATAAATGAACACAATACGTTGGGGAAAAATCAACATGGCTTTTTTAAAGGGAAATCATGCATCACGAAACAATTAGAATTCTTTGAGGGGTCAACAAACATGTGGACAAGTGATCCAGTGAATATAGTGTACTTGGATTTTCAGAAAGCCTTTGACAAGTTCCCATACCAAAGGCTCATAAGAAAAGTAAGGAGTTATGGGGGTAAGAAGAAAGGTCCTCTCATGCGTCAGTAACTGGTTAAAAAAAGGAAACAAAGGGTAGGAATAAACGGTCAGTTTTCACAGTGGAGAGAGGTAAATAACCGGGTCCCCCAAGGCTCCGTACTGGACCACTGCTGTTCAACATATTCTTAAATGATCTGGAGAAAGGGATAAACACTGAGGTGCCAAAGTTTGCAGACAATACAAAATTATTCAAGCTAGTTAAGTCCAATGCTGACTGCAAAGAGTTACAAAGAGATCTCACAAACTGGGTGACTGGGCAATAAAATGGCAAATGAAATTCAATGCTAATAAGTGCAAAGTAATGCATATTGGAAAACAGAGTCACCCATACAAAATGATGGGGTCTAAATTAGCTGTTTCCAAGATCTTTTTCTTGAGTGGTGTCATAGTGAGCAGTTCTCTGAAAACATCTACTCAATGTGCAGTGGCAGTCAAAAAAGCTAACAGAATGTTAGGAACCATTAGGAAAGGGATAGATAATAAGACAGAAAACATCATAATGCCACTATATAAATCCATGGTACATCCACAACTTGAATACTGCATGCTGTTCTGATCACCAGTCATGGGGTGTAGCCCTCATCAACAGCCTGGCGCATCCTCCTGCTCATGTTGGGGATTAGTTCAAGGCCAATGCCCATACCTGCAGTCTTCACACCGGCACTCTGTCTCTGTTCCTGTATATGGCTCCTCTCTCAGCTCCCAGGACCACAGCATCCTCTTCTTGACTCAGCCCTCCAGCTAGGTCATCGTCTGTGTTTTCCACTTCCGTGGAGGGAGGAAGATATCTCTGTCCAACAGTCTAGCCATTTTCCCAGTGGCAAGTGGGGGGGACCCAGGCCTGCCCACTACTCCAGGCCTCAACCCAGGAACCCTGTAAATAGCAGCCTCCTGCTGTTCCTCTGTAACTTCAGTCAATGCTACTCTATTTCTCTGGGCCACTTCCCCATGGTCCCAGCATCTTCTTCGCCCTTATCTCAGGGCCTCAGCTGCTCAGTCCCAGGCGCCAGCCACTGCTCTGTCCAAAGTGCTTACAGTTCTCTCAGCCCTCCAGGGATGCAGTCCTTACTTCCTGGGCTCCCATCGGAAAGTGACCTAGTCTGCCCTGCAGTTCCCTTTTTTATGGACCTGCTGGGATCTGATTGGCTATTCCTTGCAGCCTCTCTCCTATTGGCTGCTTCCTGCGCAACCTCCCCAGGGACATTAACTCCTTCTCTGCCAGTGTGGGACGGTTGCCCCATCACATCTCAAAAAAAGATATATTAGAATTGGGAAAAATACAGAGAAGGTCAACAAAAATTATTAGGGGTATGGAACAGCTTCCATACAAGGAGAGATTAAGAAGACTAGGACTGTTCAGATTAGGGGGCTGATAGAGCGCTACACAATCATGAATGGTGTGGAGAAAATGAATAAGGAAGTGTTATTTACCCCTTCACATAACACAAGAACCAGGGATCTGCCAATTAAATTAATAGGCAGTAGGTTTAAAACAAACATAAGGAAGTTCTTCTTCACACAACACATAGTCAACCCATGGAACTCATTGCCAGGGGATGCTGTGAAGGCCAAAGTATAACTGGGTTAAAAAAATGGATAAGCTCATGGAGTATATAGTTCCATCACTAACTATTAGCCAAGATGGTCAGTAATGCAACCCCATGCTCTGGTTGTCCCTAAATCTCTGACTGCCAGAAGCTGGGCCTGGATGACAGGGAATGGATCACTCAGTAATTGCCCTGTTCTGTTCATTCCCTCTGAAGCACTGGCCACTGTCGGAAAACAGGATATTGGTCTAGATGGACCATTGGTCTGATCCAGTATAGCCATTCTTATGATCTTATTTCTTAGCCCCGTTTTATTTAAATATACAGATGAATAATCACAATGGCACCCAAGATGGATATGTCAGGTGAGGTAAACATTCAAAAAAACAATGAACCCTTGGAGCCATGCCCTCCGAATACCATTACCTGTAACTGTCACAATGATTGTTTCACCCGATGTAATCAGGAAAGGAACCTTTGATGGCTTCTGAATATCAAAACGTCTACTGCCAGTTAATGTGAAGTAAGAGGGGGATTTAATAAATACGATGCACCAGAAAGCTGTGTTTCATACCTGTGATACTGAGGCCATTACTTATATTTTTAAAATGTGAGGGAAAATGCTATTGAATATTTTACAACATTTATCCAGTAGGTTGGCATTATGTGAATGAAATGGATGCTCAGTGGCAGAGACATCAGACGTCAAAACCTTGAGCTGTTCATAAGTATCTGGAGCCAAAACTGCAATAGCAAAAATCATCTACAAAAAGCTGATTTTATAAAAATAGAAGTGCACTGCAGAGGGGTATTTTGTATATGATTTTTTAAAATAAATCTGTTAAAATGTGATATTATTCAAGCTTGTAGAACACAACACAAGAAAACTTCAAGTCTGTACATCCATTTCAAGGGTGCTATGACTTCACAAAACCACTTGAACTTTGTTTTTTTCCTATATTTAGCATCATCAGAACGCCTTCATGTGTATATCTCAGCCACCTGCTTTTTGACTGTGGGTTGCCTGGAACCTGCCCCTTAAAGGGCGCCTGGAACTTTACTGGGGAGTCACAGGCTTACCCCACTTTTTCATTGTACTCTCCTTGCTCCTATTTTTTGTTTTTAGCTGTCAACATCTTTTATTGCTCTGAACCAGTTCCTAAGTGCAGTTACCCTGACCCTACATGTTAAGACTTCTTTCTTCCTTCCCATTGGCTGTATTCACTCAGGACTACCATTTATAAAAGGGGGGGGGGAGGAGAAGAATAGCAATAAGCTCCTTTCCTTTGAGGTATGTAGATGCAGCACCTGGTTTCTGATTCCAAGTTCCATTATACAAGGGCTCATCTAAAAACTCTTGGTTTATGGAGCCCTGATTGAAGTCTATAATTTGCTCTGCAGAATGATGAGGGAATGAGAGGAAGATTTGAGAAATGACTGAGTCTGTATTAATGGAAATCCAGGTCCAAATTAATCAATTATAGCTGGCTGGTCCATAACAGAATTCCTGAGGGGCAAAAACTCCACTTTATCTAGATACTTATGTGGTCCCCATCACCATAATATCAGATACAGCAGAAGCAGAGTAGATGGCAGGTAGGTAGGCTGAAAGACTGCAACACTAGTCCATTGGGTGGATGAGGTTCAACAAGGACAAGTGCAGAGTCCTGCACTTAGAACGGAAGAATCCAATGCACAGCTATAGACGAGGGACCGAATGGCTCGGCAGCAGTTCTGCAGAAAAGGACCTAGGGGTTACAGTGGACGAGAAGCTGGATATGAGTCAACAGTGTGCCCTTGTTGCCAAGAAGGCCAATGGCATTTTGGGATGTATAAGTAGGGGCATTGCCAGCAGATCGACGGACGTGATCATTCCCCTCTATTCGACATTGGTGAGGCCTCATCTGGAGTACTGTGTCCAGTTTTGGGCCCCACACTACAAGAAGGATGTGGAAAAATTGGATAGAATCCAGCGAAGCGCAACAAAAATGATTAGGGGACTGGAACACATGAGTTATGAGGAGAGGCTGGGGGAACTGGGGATGTTTAGTCTACAGAAGAGAAGAATGAGGGGGGATTTGATAGCTGCTTTCAACTACCTGAAAGGGGGTTCCAAAGAGGATGGATCTAGACTGTTCTCAGTGGTAGCAGATGACAGAACAAGGAGTAATGGTCTCAAGTTGCAGTGGGGGAGATTTAGGTTGGATATTAGGAAAAACTTTTTCACTAGGAGGGTGGTGAAACACTGGAATGCGTTACCTAGGGAGGTGGTGGAATCTCCTTCCTTAGAAGTTTTTAAGGTCAGGCTTGACAAAGCCCTGGCTGGGATGATTTAATTGGGGATCGGTCCTGCTTTGAGCAGGGGGTTGGACTAGATGACCTCCTGAGGTCCCTTCCAAGCCTGATATTCTATGATTCTATGAATAGTAACCTGCCCCAAAACTGAACCCGTATGTTCTGAGGGAGAGATCAAGGTACCTGGAGGATTCAACACTTGAGGAACACCTATCGCACACCCTGGTGTAAATCACTAGGGAAGGCGGAGGTGAAATACCTTCTACTCTTCCCCTGGAATAAATGCCCCCTTGGCAGAAAAGCCACCACTGGTGCAGGAAGATACAGTTTTCACCTTCTTGTGCTAGTTGGAGCACATTTATTCCCAAGTGTCCAGCTACTGTGAAGCTTAAAAAAGTAATGGATTTGTCATGCTATTGCTAAAATGGAAACAACTCTAGAAGGATTAAAATGATAGGCAATTTACCTCTACTTTTGCCACAACTCACTATACCATTTACGTATTCAAAGTGGCTTCATTGTTTTCAACTTGGATACATGCAGCCTGATGCATCCCTATCCTGGATGCAGTGCAATATTCCTTATGCCATACATCAGTGTTTCCCAAACTTGGGACACTGCTTGGACAGGGAAAGCCCCTGGCAGGCCAGGCCAGTTTGTTTACCTGCTGTGTCTGCAGGTTTGGCCAAGTTTGCCGCTGCAGGCCAATGGGGGCTGCGGGAAGCGGCGCGGTCTGAGGGATGTACTGGCCGCTGCTTCCCGCAGCCCCCACTGGCCTGGAGCGGCGAACCGCGACCAGTGGGAGCTGCGATCTGCCGAACCTGTGGACGCGGCAGGTAAACAAACCAGCCCAGCCTGCCAGGGGCTTTCCCTGAACAAGCGGCGTCCTGAGTTTGGGAAACACTGCCGTACATAATAGTGCCTTGTTTGATCCTGAGTGAAATCGGGAATAGAGGACTCTCAGACAACTGGGCTCTGAATACACAGGGCTGCATGTGGCTGAACTGATAATTACAACTGGGAAAGTGAGGAATTGGCTGGGGGTGGGAATGATGTGCGGAAGGGGAAAAGATAATGGTTGCTATGGTTTATGTGACACACATGAAAGAGTTAATTAATAAATTACAAGCGGCTCGTAACAGTGTCATTTCCCAAAGATATGCTTGATCCAACTGATTTCAATGGAAGCCTCTCAGAGGATTGGGCCGGACATGAACATTCAATGAGAATTTATTCCCTGTGATACAAATGCACCTAAATTACTTTATGGAATTCTACCACTGCTGTTTGTCTATGATAGAAGGAGGCAGACTGGAGTGGATAGCAGCAGCATGCACATCCACAAAAGGTAGGTGGTCTCATACAAAGAACTGTAGCAGAGGAAAGAGATCAGATTGCAGTATATCGTGTGTGTTGGGATAACAGTCAAAGACCTGCAGGCTCGTTCTCTGGCAGAGAGAGGATGGAGGGAGATGGTCACAGCATTAATTACATTTTTAATATGGATGCATGGACTGGAAATATTCAAGAATCACTGGTATAGTACACACTGGTATAGTAGAGTATAGTACCTATACCATATATTTAGACATTCAGTACACACATAGGCAACTACTTAGACTACAATCCCTTTCACACATGGGTTATAAATTGTTAATTTCACCCATTAATCCAATACTTTTTGAAAACATGGAAAGAACAGTTGAGAGACTTACCTCAGCTGTACATACTTTGCATCTTGCTCTATCTTGAGTATCAGAACCCTAAGAGAAAAACAGTTGTTTAGTAAGAAAACTGATTAAAATTATATTGACCAGGAAAATAAATATAAAACATATTAGCGTCATCTCCCTGGCTGAATTAAAGAACAACAGGGCCAAATCTATTATGAAAAGTGAATGCTTTGTTACTCCAGAATCTGGTTCACATTTGATAATTGGCACCTTTCTTGCATTTATAGTTTTTATTTTATGCAAACACTCTTAAATACCCCTCAAGTCAATAAGGCACAAAAAGATAAGCCTGAAACTCACTATGGACAATCAGCTTAAACTGGGGCTCAAGATCGTGGAGCCTCTCTGAGCCTTTAGAAATAATCAAGGTTTATGGTGTTTAACCATCAGTCTCAGGAGAAAATATATATCATGCAGCTCTGGTGAGATAAAGCCCTCAAAAAAGCGTCATGTATTTTTGTAGTACTTGATAGGACTTTGGAGGGAAAAATGATTATCCTTCACAAACAACAGCTTCAGAAACCCCCATCATGAACCCAAGATGTACACATAGAACAAAGCCCAGACACGTCTCCCCACTCGAGTGTAAAACTTGCTCACAGTTTGATCAGCAATGGAGCAGGTTAACATGTTAGAAAATACTGTTCAAGGCCACTGCCTCTCTCACTAAAACTGAAAAACTGGGCACAAAAAGGCAATGCATTGTACATCATCTGGTCAGAAGTATTACTACTGAAAATTGTAGGTGGTGAGCAAAAAGTGGTGCTGTAGCAAAAGTCTGTTGTGTATGTCTGTTTTAGATTCTGACCGTTCTGTGACCTACCTGAGTGCATCACTGTAGTTCTGGACCAACACAGACCTTTCCTTCTGGCCATGAGCTAGACAGGGAGTCATGTCCTCTGTGAACGTTATACTCAAACAATTTTCCTGTGGTCAGTGAACCCTGAATCTGTGGTGTGTATGTCTCTCTGTTGATACAACAGTTGCCATACCAGTGTCACAACTGGGGGTTCATGCTCCATGTAAGTTTACTTCCCATTTTAAAAAAATAACCAATCTTAGGTTCCAATCCTTGCAGGTGATGATCAGATCCTCAGGGGTGATGAGTACCCTCAATTTCCACTGACTTCACTGGGAGTTGTGAGAGCTCAGCAACTCTCAGGCAGTGCTATGATCCTGGCAAGGCTGAGCCCATTCATCTAACTACGAAAGGAAGTTTGAATTTCATCTCTCCATGAAGGACTGAAACAATTTCAAATTTAAGCCTGGATAGTTTAAATAAAATCTTGCTCTTTCCTTTTGTGAATCAGATAAGGGATGACCCAAAATACAACTAGAAATCAAAAGAAAGAAATGAATGTGTATGCTAGAGAGAAAGAGAGCCTTCCTGTGGTTTAAAATAGTCTCATCATAGTGGTATCCTTCCTATGGTACCATTTTACTGGTGATTTTCTTGTTTCATCAACATTCTCATGTCATTTCATAGATTCTTGTTAACTTCGGTCCATTTGTAGTATTTATATTGGAGATGTTCATCTATGTGAATATTAGTGGCCACTCTTAAAACCTTGCAAATTTTGCCTTTTTGCATGTAATCACTGTGCAAGAATAGAACATTCATGACTGATTTCCAAAGCAGAGCCCCAAAAGAAGGCTTATGAGTGATGAGTGATCTAACAAAGGGGAAGACCACCTCACATTCCCTCTTAGATCACTGAAATGACTAACTGCCAGTGCATCTGAGAAAGGATTCCATTAAATATTCCTGTTACTTAGGAAGCTTCTCTTTGTACATCAGTAACAAACAAACAGAAGGTTTTTGAAAGAATGGGGCACTGAAACACTGGCAGTTCTCAGAAGGAGGTTGGTTTGCCTGTTTCTCACAGGGCTGAAGTCTGATATTTAAGGAGTTCCAGCCTGTCTCGTACTAGGGAGCTGAGATCCAAGAGCAATATGGAACCTTTGAAGATAATCCATACGTTCAAGTGGGCTTTCTGTTGGTTTCTCCAAGCAGTTTCTGAGGCATTTAAGTAAGGGACTCTTTAGCTAAAAAAGATCACAAAAGGGGAGACATGAGCAACAGGCTGTGAAATACTGAAGATGAGGTTTTTAACGCATGTTTTTCCTGAATAAAAAGCTAAGATGGATAGAAAAAAACTGAAACCACTTAAGATTTATGAAGTCTCTCTCTCTCTCTCTCTCTCTCCCCCTGTTAATTTTTTCTAATACTTGACCTTCTTGTTCAGTTATCTCACAGGCCAGTATTCCAATAACTACCTGTTTCTAACAATGACCTCTGTACAAAACCTCCAGTGTTTTTAAAAAAAAAAGGTTGATATTTATTTTTTAAAGTTGTGGCTATTGCAACATATACTACACTAAATTCCTGGGGAACCATGTCAGTCTGCAAAATCTCCAGTGCCTCCCGCTACTTCATCTCCCTGGAGTCATATATAACCTTACTAGTTGGAACTGTAGGTAACCACCATCATGGGGAATATTTTCCTCCTACATTTTAGAACAGTATAATTTATAACATGATATGAAAACCAACATAAATTAGTAATTCAATCCCTATATTCCAATTTAATGAATTAGAGGCTTCATTGCATTATTGTTTTGTGCCACTGGACCAATCATTTGGTTTACAAACAGAATGTATTTCTTTATTAATCAATAAATGCATATTAAATAAAGGTATCTTACATAAAATTATGCTGATATCTCACAGGGGCCAGCATGGAATTGTTTAAAATATTATTTTCTTAGTTTACTCTCAACAAAATTAAATAAGAATATGAAATTTGTGTCTTCATTTTAAACTCCTTTTAAGAGGACAGGAATGAAGTTATTGCCCGGTGGCAACTGAGGAGCACTTATCAAGATAATTATTTTAGGATTACAGCTCTGAGCTTTATACAATGTGGTTAAGGATCATTTTGGACATCCACTGAGTAACCCATAGTCAAAAAAGGGCATGACAAACAAATGGCACAATTATTGTATTTGGGTACTTGCAACACTCTTTCAGATAAGAAAGAAAAAGTGAGTGCTGGCTACTTGGGGATGAATCAGCCCATAGTATTTATTTATTTAACAGTTGTAAAAAATAATTCATAACTAGAAGAATTCCACCACAAATAATTTCCAATCTCTGGAGAAGAAGAAGAAGAAGAAGAAGAAGAAGACGAAAAGCCAACCCCCAAGCCCACACACACTTCAGGAGTGTTCCCTAAGCACATACAATTTTGATGTGATGTCCGAAACCCAAGTCTCCTACTCAGGGAACTACCTTTCAGATTAACCAAACCACTTATTAATATAGGCAGAGTCAGGAGGGAGCCAAAAGATAGATTTTTTTCATGACTTTTAACATGGTGCAAACTCAGTCCTAGAAACATAGAATATCAGGGTTGGAAGGGACCAGAGGAGGTCATCTAGTCCAACCCCCAGCTCAAAGCAGGACCGATCCCCAATTAAATCATCCCAGCCAGGGCTTTATCAAGCCTGACCTTAAAAACCTCAAAGGAAGGAGATTCCACCACCTCCCTAGGTAACGCATTCCAGTGTTTCATCACCCTCCTAGCGAAGAAGTTTTTCCTAATATCCAACCTAAATCTCCCCCACTGCAACTTGAGACCATTACTCCTTGTCCTGTCATCTTCTACCACTGAGAATAGTCTAGAACCATTCTCTTTGGAACCACCTCTCAGGTAGTAGAAAGCAGCTATCAAATCCCCCCTCATTCTTCTCTTCTGCAGACTAAACAATCCCAGTTCCCTCAGCCTCTCCTCATAAGTCATGTGTTCCAGATCCCTAATCATTTTTGTTGCGCTTCGCTGGATTCTATCCAATTTTTCTACATCCTTCTTGTAGTGTGGGGCCCAAAACTGGACACAGTACTCCAGATGAGGACTCACCAATGTCGAATAGAGGGGAACGATCTCGTCCCTCGATCTGCTGGCTATGCCCCTACTTATACATCCCAAAATGCCATTGGCCTTCTTGG
This sequence comes from Lepidochelys olivacea, assembly GCF_965140295.1. Classification (NCBI taxonomy): domain Eukaryota; kingdom Metazoa; phylum Chordata; order Testudines; family Cheloniidae; genus Lepidochelys; species Lepidochelys olivacea. Next base: position 77,533,489 of record NC_140418.1, on the reverse strand, counting down.
CAACAAGGGCACACCGTTGACTCATATCCAGCTTCTCGTCCACTGTCACCCCTAGGTACTTTTCTGCAGAATTGCTGCCTAGACATTCGGTCCCTAGTCTGTAGCGGTGCATTGGATTCTTCCGTCCTAAGTGCAGGACCCTGCACTTATCCTTGTTGAACCTCATCAGATTTCTTTTGCCCAATCCTCCAATTTGTCTAGGTCCCTCTGAATCCTATCACTACCTGCCACAGTATCTACCACTCCTCCTAGTTTAGTATCATCCGCAAATTTGCTGAGAGTGCAATCCACACCATCCTCCAGATCATTTATGAAGATATTGAACAAAACCGGCCCCAGGACCGACCCTTGGGGCACTCCACTTGATACCAGCTGCCAACTAGACATGGAGCCATTGATCACTACCCGTTGAGTCCGACAATCTAGCCAGCTTTCTACCCACCTTATAGTGCATTCATCCAGCCCATACTTCTTTAACTTGCTGGCAAGAATACTGTGGGAGACCGTGTCAAAAGCTTTGCTAAAGTCAAGAAACAATACATCCACAGCTTTCCCTTCATCCACAGAACCAGTAATCTCATCATAGAAGGTGATTAGATTAGTCAGGCATGACTTTCCCTTGGTGAATCCATGCTGATTGTTCCTGATCACTTTCCTCCCGTGTAAGTGCTTCAGGATTGATTCCTTGAGGACCTGCTCCATGATTTTTCCAGGGACTGAGGTGAGGCTGACTGGCCTATAGTTCCCAGGATCCTCCTTCCGTTTTTTAAAGATGGGCACTACATTAGCCTTTTTCCAGTCGTCCGGGACTTCCCCCGTTCGCCACGAGTTTTCAAAGATAACGGCCAATGGCTCTGCAATCACAGCCGCCAACTTCTTTAGCACTGTCAGATGCAACTTGTGCACGTCCAGCTTTTCTAAATAGTCCCAAACCACTTCTTTCTCCACAAGGGCTGGTCACCTACTCCCCATGCTGTGTTGCCCAGCACAGCAGTCTGGGAGCTGACCTTGTTCGTGAAGACAGAGGCAAAAAAAGTATTGAGTACATTAGCTTTTTCCACATCCTCTGTCACTAGGTTGCCTCCCTCATTCAGTAAGGGGCCCACACTTTCCTTGGCTTTCTTCTTGTTGCCAACATACCTGAAGAAACCCTTCTTGTTACACTTAACATCTCTAGCTAGCTGCAGCTCGAGGTGCGATTTGGTCCTCCTGATTTCATTCCTACATGCTCGAGCAACATTTTTATACTCTTCCCTGGTCATTTGTCCAATCTTCCACATCTTGTAAGCTTCTTTTTTATGTTTAAGATCCACAAGGATTTCATTGTTAAGCCAAGCTGGTCGCCTGCCATATTTACTATTCTTTCAACACATCCTTTATAATACCTCTACAATTCTTTGCTACCCTTGTTGTTTCAGTATGCCCTTTCTCAAAAAAAATTGATTTTGGGTGAGAAGCTCACCTGTTTAAGAACTGTATCTTAACCTGCTTGTAAAATAAAAAACTGCCTACTCCAAACATACATTTATTAGATGTACAGGCACACATTGGGAACAGGAAAACAGATCCCCTTCACAGTGTCATCTGAATTCACCTTTGACTGGCTGGCACTGTAGTCAGAATGGGGAGCTTGCAGTCTAAAAGTCATTCATGGATTTTTATTTCGTAACATGAGTTCTACTGAGTTTTTCCTCACCATCCTTCATGTGAGTGTACTATACTCTTATAATTATATAATTAGCATATTCCGCACCTATTTTTCCCTGGTCAATGGTGTGAAATATAAATACAGATATGCATAAAGCTATATACTTGGCAAGTGAAGAAGCACAGCCATTTAAGAAAAAAATCTGAGTCACTAAGTATTCCCACATTTGTAGCCCAGATGATGGTCTTGTACCTAAATGCACTGATCTATCACCATTATCAGAACAGCTTTTCTTGGTGTGAGTCCATCACTTTAAAATTGTGGCAGACGCATTGGTACAATGAGCTCTTGCACTTGGGACCTGCGTAAATACCATATGCTTTACTGTCAACCACCAAGGGACAGACATGTTTTGGCAGCCATAAACAGGCAATAAGACACACTCCTTGCCTCACTGCCAAGTTCTCAAATCTGCATTTTAATACTTCAATAGCAGCTGCAGAGGGAATCAAATATGGCAGAGGAGAGTTTGAGGGTCTTGTAGAATATTACAGAACATTGCAGATTATCACATAGGTCAACCACATTGTTCGGCAAATAGCACTGTATGACTAATTCAAAATTCAAATTGTGGGTTTGAGAATTATTGGACTATAAGAGGCTACTCCCTCACACCTCACCAATCAAAGGAAGAAGAAAGGACAAAAAGTCTGAGAAACAAACAAACAGATTCTGTTTCTATTTTGGGCAGTTCCCAAAGTTTTAATCATTCCACTCTTGGCAGGCAAGACAGCAGTCCTATTTCTTCCACAACAGGGTCCAAATAAGCCATTCTAATTCCTCTTTGCGAGTAGGGAAAATATCAGAAGGGTTTTGAAGTGATAAGGTCAAAAGGAACCTTCGCATTTAGGTTCAGATTCTGATACTCTTACTCACAGTGAATTGCACCTTATTCTATTCTAGTTCAGGATCCTGACGCAGGGAAGAAAGGTAAGCAGCAGGATACGGACCCTGGACTTCAGGAAAGCAGACTTCGACTCCCTCAGGGAATGGATGGCCAGGATCCCCTGGGGGACTAACATGAAGGGGAAAGGAGTCCAGGAGAGCTGGCTGTATTTCAAGGAATCCCTGTTGAGGTTACAGGGACAAACCATCCCGATGAGTCGAAAGAATAGTAAATATGGCAGGCAACCAGCTTGGCTTAATGGTGAAATCCTAGCGGATCTTAAACATAAAAAAGAAGCTTACAAGAAGTGGAAGGTTGGACATATGACCAGGGAAGAGTATAAAAATATTGCTCGGGCATGTAGGAATGATATCAGGAGGGCCAAATCGCACCTGGAGCTGCAGCTAGCAAGAGATGTCAAGAGTAACAAGAAGGGTTTCTTCAGGTATGTTGGCAACAAGAAGAAAGCCAAGGAAAGTGTGGGCCCCTTACTGAATGAGGGAGGCAACCTAGTGACAGAGGATGTGGAAAAAGCTAATGTACTCAATGCTTTTTTTGCCTCTGTCTTCACGAACAAGGTCAGCTCCCAGACTGCTGCGCTGGGCATCACAAAATGGGGAAGAGATGGCCAGCCCTCTGTGGAGATAGAGGTGGTTAGGGACTATTTAGAAAAGCTGGACGTGCACAAGTCCATGGGGCTGGACGAGTTGCATCCGAGAGTGCTGTGATTGCAGCTGTGATTGCAGAGCCATTGGCAATTATCTTTGAAAACTCGTGGCGAACGGGGGAAGTCCCGGATGACTGGAAAAAGGCTAATGTAGTGCCAATCTTTGAAAAAGGGAAGAAGGAGGATCCTGGGAACTACAGGCCAGTCAGCCTCACCTCAGTCCCTGGAAAAATCATGGAGCAGGTCCTCAAAGAATCAATCCTGAAGCACTTGCATGAGAAGAAAGTGATCAGGAACAGCCAGCATGGATTCACCAAGGGAAGGTCATGCCTGACTAATCTGATCGCCTTTTATGATGAGATTACTGGTTCTGTGGATGAAGGGAAAGCTGTGGATGTATTGTTTCTTGACTTTAGCAAAGCTTTTGACACGGTCTCCCACAGTATTCTTGTCAGCAAGTTAAGGAAGTATGGGCTGGATGAATGCACTATAAGGTGGGTAGAAAACTGGCTAGATTGTCGGACTCAACGGGTAGTGATCAATGGCTCCATGTCTAGTTGGCAGCCGGTGTCAAGTGGAGTGCCCCAGGGGTCGGTCTTGGGGCCGGTTTTGTTCAATATCTTCATAAATGATCTGGAGGATGGTGTAGATTGCACTCTCAGCAAATTTGCGGATGATACTAAACTGGGAGGAGTGGTAGATACGCTGGAGGGGAGGAATAGGATACAGAAGGACCTAGACAAATTGGAGGATTGGGCCAAAAGAAATCTGATGAGGATTCAATAAGGATAAGTGCAGGGTCCTGCACTTAGGACGGAAGAATCCAATGCACCACTACAGACCAGGGGCCGAATGGCTAGGCAGCAGTTCTGTGGAAAAGGACCTAGGGGTGACAGTGGACGAGAAGCTGGATATGAGTCAGCAGTGTGCCCTTGTTGCCAAGAAGTCCAATGGCATTTTGGGATGTATAAGTAGGGGCATAGCCAGCAGATCGAGGGACGTGATCGTTCCCCTCTATTCGACATTGGTGAGGCCTCATCTGGAGTACTGTGTCCAGTTTTGGGCCCCACACTACAAGAAGGATGTGGATAAATTGGAGAGAGTCCAGCGAAGGGCAACAAAAATGATTAGGGGTCTAGAACACATGACTTATGAGGAGAGGCTGAGGGAGCTGGGATTGTTTAGTCTGCAGAAGAGAAGAGTGAGGGGGGATTTGATAGCTGCTTTCAACTACCTGAAAGGGGGTTCCAAAGAGGATGGCTCTAGACTTTTCTCAATGGTAGCAGATGACAGAACGAGGAGTAATGGTCTCAAGTTGCAGTGGGGGAGGTTTAGATTGGATATTAGGAAAAACTTTTTCACTATGAGGGTGGTGAAACACTGGAATGCGTTACCTAGGGAGGTGGTAGAATCTCCTTCCTTAGAGGTTTTTAAGGTCAGGCTTGACAAAGCCCTGGCTGGGATGATTTAACTGGGAATTGGTCCTGCTTCGAGCAGGGGGTTGGACTAGATGACCTTCTGGGGTCCCTTCCAACCCTAATATTCTATGATTCTATGATTCTATGAATAGCTCCATCAAAGTCAATAAGATTAGTCCTGGAATAAGATGCTACTAACCCAGAGTTTGGGCCTCCAATGTTTTAGAGAGTAATGTTTCTGCAGGGAATGATACAGATTCTCTATGTAGATGTTGCTGGAGGATTCTCTGCTCCTTGAGGTCTTCAAACTACAATTTGAGGACTTCAATTGCACAGATATAGGTGTGAGGTCTTTTTTAGGAGTGGTGGGTGAAATTCTGTGGCCTGCATTGTGCAGGAGGTCAGACTAGATGATCATAATGGTCCCTTCTGACCTAAATATCTATGAATCTATGTACAATGTATTGACTCAGTAAGTAAGAAAAACAAATATTTTGTTGTCAAATTTCTTCCTGTTATGAGTCAATATTAGACTCGTTTTATTTCAGGAAAGCCTAACCCTGGTCTATATAAAAGTTTTCTCCTAAATATACTCTGCTGACATGCTTATTCCTAGAGACCTGCTTAATTATCCAAAATGTAAAAGAAGGTGGAAGAGCTCTGTTTGAATAGTCCTGATGCTGCCTCAGCAATTTCTGCTCCTGGCACATGCTAATTCAACAGCCACTGATCATTTGGAGTTAAAGTGCAAGTAGCCAGCTGAATAGGATGCAGTTGTTCTTATTCTTGTGTTGAATATCAGGGTCAGAGGTGCGTACCAGATAACACATAGCAGATGTAGGGAGAGTAAAAAGAATGTTAACTTATGGTGACCACCTACATTTCAAGGAAATAGAAGGACTGTATGAAAAAATACAAGGAAAGGTTATTTTTAAAGGGACTGCATCATATAATATTTTTGGTACAAAAATCATGCAGAATACAAAATCCTATATTGGTATCACAGTGCAGGATCCATTAGGTGAATATTGCAGAAATATATAACATCTACCCTATACTGACTTTATGTACCATAATATGGGACATCTTTAAAACACTAGAAGCATGATCCCCCTATATTCACTACAAACTAGGGAGGAAAAGTTATGTTTCTTTTTACACTGTCCACATGTTCTATAGCAGCTTTGTCATGGAGCAGCAGAATGGCAACCCTGTAAAGGTGAGATGAAGAAAAAAGAAAATCTGATCTGAATTTGAAGGAAGATCTTCTGGACAATTGTCTAGATAAATAAATGCAGACACACCATTCCACTTGAGTAGCCACAAAACAGAGATTTGACATCGGAGAAGAGAATTTTATGAACAGTTTTAGCTGCTTCATCCTGTTTTCTGACCCTGGGCTAGATCCTCAAACCTGCTCCAGCTGTGCAAAAGGCCCCTCGTTATATCCAACAGGCAGTTGAGGATTCCTCCAATAAAGGCATACAGAGTGACAAATTTATGTGGCCACTATAGCTAGCATAACTTAGAACAGTTACTTGGCTGCTCCAAGTTACTGAAGGCTGTTTCAGACCTTGGCAGCCTCACAACTGGGAGAGAAGAAAGGTTCCTCCTGATCATGTCTTGTGCCTACATTTAGATATTGCAAGAGACAGGTGTGAAGAATGTAATTATTTTAGGTATTAGCAATAAGTAAACAATCTACTGTACTTTCAGGGAACACAAAAACACTTAAACAATTTTAGATACAGCAGCCACCTAAAATTCTTGCTTTTGTTTTTCCTGCCAAGAGACATTTGTTAAATATTCTGAAATTCTATAAGGAAGATCATATAAGTTGTAAGGACAAAGAAGTCTTAAAGCACTCCTGATTATTTTGCTAGAGGATGAGAAAATGTAAATAAACCTTGATTGTAGAAACAAAGATGCCTAACTACCTCAGAACCAAATGTATTTCTACCATTCTACATGCATGTACTGTCTAAATAGGTTAAAAATAATTGTGCAAGTCACGATAAAACTTTTCTGACAAAATATGGGAAATTTTGTTGAAAATATCAATAAAAAGCTATCCAGCTCAGACTGCATAGTTTATCTGTGACACAATTACTGGATTTTTTTTTTTTTAAGTAATGTATGTAGAAAAACCTAAAGGAAGGTTATGCGTGAAAGAACATAGGTTAAAGACTAGGTGTAAGGAGGCAAGTTCCCCTAGAGTAAAAAGCAGTGAGTAAAAATAATGATATATAGATGAATGAATGACTTGATGTCATCGACTAGTACTTGCTGTCTATTTTAGAATGAATTGTTCCATTCATTTCTATGGAAATTTTGTTCTGGTATTGAGTATGCAATTCAACTTCTTGATTTGGTCAATTAACAATATAGGCAAGTAAATATCCACAATACTCAAGTGGTATCAGACCGCTCCAATGCTGTTTGGAGGTGCTGATACCCTACTTTTAAAAGGCCTAGTTGCCTCATTTAGACAATGGATTGAAATGAAGGAAAGGAAAATTGATACTGAGGGCCCAGAAGGCCTCACAAATTCTGAGCTTCTATACAACATATATCACATCTCAAGTAACATTAAAAATCAACTCCCCTGATTCTCAGAAAGGGAGAAATATTCAAAATTATTTGCAATCTAAAGAAGTCATTCTTTCTCACAATCAAAACAATCCGCAGAAACGACTCCTAGTTTATGGCTAAAGCTTGGCTGAAACAATCTAGCAAATCATTTCTCAGAACGTGGAAGGGAATGTATCCCCCTCAGTTAACTTTTGGGCTGCTGCCACTTTCCATTTTGGCAACCAAAGGAATGTTGTGGGCACCATATAAAGGCATCTATGGCAGCCTGAGGGTTAAAGTAGACATTTCTTATCTTTGACAGATGGTTAATTCATGGTCATTATTGCTAAATTCAATTGCTTAATAATTTAGATATGACAAACATGTGTGTAGTAATGTTTGCCAGGGCACCCTTCTAGAATCCTAGGATGCAATAACCCCCTCAATGCTTTCACCACACATCCCCATGCTGAGTATGACAGATTGAAACAAATACAGCCTTTCTGGATATTTTAACTCCCTAGCATCGCTCTTGTTACATTAAAGAGTGGTTCTAGGGAGTTGTGTGTTCTGAAAAACAATGAGGAGTCTGGTGGCACCTTAAAGACTAACAGATTTATTTGGGCATAAGCTTTTGGGGGTAAAAAACCCACTTCTTCAGATGCAGATCTTTTCTTCGGGTGTTTTTTTACCCATGAAAGCTTATGCCCAAATAACTCTGTTAGTCTTTAAGGTGCCACCAGACTCCTTGTTGTTTTTGTGGATACAGACTAACACGGCTGCCCCTCTGATACTGTGTGTTCTGAGTTACTTTTGCTAGGGCTGCCTGAACTGGCTTGACTAAAAATAGCAATTTAGTCAGTAAACTTAATAAAAGATCAAATTTTTACAATGGTCTCAACTTATCCTCTAATTTTACAGCTGCACATATTAACATTTAAGCAATCTTATTACCTAACTTGCAGACATAGAGCCTAAGCCCAAAAGGTGCTGAGTATCAGCAGCTCCTATTGAAGTGATGCTCAGTACCTCTCAAGACCAGCCCATAATCAGGGAGGCAGATGTATTAGCATTTGCACCAACAACTAATTGCACTTGTAATTTTCAGCCTGCAATTAATTGTAGTTGCAAAGATGGAGCCAATTATATAGGCAGCCTTTTAAGTATCAGGCTCTTGATGTTAAAAGAAATAACAAGCTATTCCGTGCCCACCCCATGCACCAAACCCAGTCCATTTTTTTTATTTATTTATTTTGAGGGGGAACAGAACACAAATATCTGGCAAGTATTTCTTTAACAGTTCATATTTCTCTGCATTGCCTTCCTTCAGCGAATACAGGCAACAGAACATCCCTCTTCCCCACTTTGGCACCAGAAAGCACCTTACAACAGGAGACTTGATCCAAAGCCCAATGAAGTTTAAAGACTCCCATTGACTTCAAAGGGCTTGGGTCAGACCCAAAGTCAACGTACTAACATTCTAGCACAAAATACCAAGCCACAACACTGGCTGAAATCCATATAATTTATATGTTGTTGCTAGAGCTGTGCAAAAAGTTCACACAACTCCAAAAATCTGAAAACTGCTTGCTCTTTTGTTTTATTACAAATGAGGAACAGAGTCCAGGTTTGCAAAACATTTTGCCAAGGTTCACTAATTTATTGTGCTGATTTAGGCTAATTTATGGGCTTTGTATCGAAATATGCTAAATGTGTGGCTTTGACCACAAAAACCAGGTATAACTCAGTAGCTTTGGGTTTCCTTTCAAGATCTTAAGTTTATACGTTTCCTGTACTTTTTCCCTCTCTTTAACCCACACTGTGTCACTTTATGCCTCTCTCTGCAAAGCCCTGATATGTAATACTTTTAGAACGTAAGCTTTTTGGGACCGAGGTCTTGCCTTTGCTTTTTGGTTTGGTGCCTAATTACACACCATTGTCACTATAGAAAAAATTATACTAATAAAATAAAGAATGATAAAAACCAATTATAATAAAAGGGAAAAGTCACATGGTGTTTTTCCAGTGTGGCTACTAGTCCGGCTCACAATTCTGGCAAGCCAGGAAGCCCCAAGTAAATATATGAAACCTAAACCTTACTTATTAGTTTTCATTTGTTACAACCATGGGGAAAACTGAACCCAAACCCTTCGTATGTTCCGGGCTTGTGAACACATTAACCAGTTCTGACGTAAAATATTCACCATATCTACTTCAAATTAAACAAGAGCTGTGGAAATCCCTCCAAGTCACATCTCACTCTTATTGCATAGTCCACAACACACAAAATCATAATGGCTTTAAACTGTTGCCACTTGGGATCTGATCTTACAAGGTGCTGTGAAGAATTGAACACTCTCAACTCCTTCTGAAACTAATAGGAATTGAGGTACACAGCACCTTACAGGATTTTCTCAATATCTTGTGGGATTGGTCAGTAAGTGCTCTGACATCTGGAGGTTTTAAAACGACACCTCCTTTTCTCGCCCTGAACTTGAGGTTGTAACCATATGTTTGTAAAAGGTTTACAGAACACAAATAAAACCAATGGAAGCTCATCATAACAGTACACCAACATATGGTGTACTGTGCAGAGTGAAAGACAATCTAAGATGGAAGAGAATATTCTGCATTAGTTCCCTCACCTTTTGTATCCAGGTTAACACACACTTCTGGTGAGCAATCAAGTTTTTGCAGTCACAGAAGTGCAGCAGAGCGTCACGACCCATCTCGTCTCCTTCTCGACAGATAAAGCATTCTTTTGACTCTAATTAAAAAGATTAATAAAGTAAGAGAACACATCAGGTTTGCATCAATCATAGCCCATGTGGTTCTTATTATTGCAATTAAAAGTTATCTCCTCAAAATTGTTGGATGAAAGTGCCATTGTCTACAATTGAAAACACATTGAAGGGAGTTTTCCAACTTATTCTATTTTAAACAGTCAAATTTAAAGAACATTGTGGAGATAATGTGTTCAAAAGAGTCCTTAAAGGCAATCTATCAGGAAAAATACATTTCTGTCCCATGAAATCCCCTTATAAAGAATGTGCATTGTGCATCTTAGTGCTTTTTGTTTTAAAAAAGAATGAACATTTTGGGCCTAATTTTTGAAGGTGCATCAAATGCAGCCTCTGTTATTGAAGGGGTAATTTAGAGTTCAGTCCTGCAACATGCTGAGGCCTTAAACTTGCACTTACATCACTGGGAGTTAGAGTGCCCAACACTTCTTAGGAGTGCTCAGCACTTTCCATGATCGAGCCTTTACTGTGCTTAAGTTCTTGCACCCAACCAGTCAAATTTTTAGCTGGTGCAAATTGGCTCTGTTGATGTCAGCGGAGCGTGGTCATTTACATCAGCAGAGAATTTGATCCTCAGTTTTTCACATCCAAGCTTTTGCACCCACAAAAACTTGGATTTGTGCTTACTGCATTTGCAAGCATAAATTAACTATTTTTTGCACAAGCAAAATCTTACGTGTATAAACCTGTGCAATCCAAATGCACACAAAATTGCACCTGCTGTTTTAATTAATTTGGAAGTCTGGCTCTTTATGACTTTCTTCGAAGTATGTTACAGTTTCGAATTCTGCTGCAAAGCATAGTTTTAATGACAGGATGATTAAATAAAGAATGCTAGTATATGCTGATGGCTTTTTAAAGCTTTCTTTGTGTAAGCCAGCTTTTTTGTTTTTTAAACTGATGCTCTTGTATTTGGCAACGGATGCAATGGCTTCATGGAATTCTGCTAAAAAAATATCCAAAATGCAAGTATACTTACATACTCAGGCACTAACTTCTGAAGTAGTTTGCTTGATGCTATTTAAATAAAGATTTGAACACTGGGAAAGGAATCTCTTTTCCAGAACCAAATGGGAACGAAACAATTCTTAATATGTAATATATCACAAAGAAAAACCCCAGTGGAAATCACAGAGAAAATACTTGGATTTTTGTGAAATGGGTGATAAAAGGCCCCTGCCACCTCTATCTGCACTGAAGGCTGCTCATCATTTTGCCTTTTCTGGTTTCTGAAAAACAACTGTCCCTCACATCACATGTTGCTGCTCCATGGGCAGTGGCGGCACTGTGGATTTATGTGACAAAATGAGGATAATCAATTTCAATCTACTCAAACACCTTTTAGAAAAGTGCAACAGACATCATGATTTGTACTACAGTACTGGCATCTAAGAGGGCCACATTTTTTGCTCAGATGTAAGCACCCAACTCTCACTGACTTCCAAGGAGCCACGTTTACACATCTGAGGGCAATTTGGCATTTAAAGAACAATCATTTGTGAAAAAAAAGAAACGTGAGAGAAGTACAGAATAAGCACCTATACTCAGTGATGAGCTGCCAAAATCTGAAGAACCGGTTCCTTCAGTCACTCTGGGTCTTCGGTGGCACTTCGGCGGCAGGTACTTCACTCGCTCCAGGTCTTCGGTGGCACTTCGGCGGCAGGTACCTCACTCGCTCTGGGTCTTTGGCGGCACTGAAGTACCTGCTGCCGAAGTGCCACCGAACACCCAGAGTGAGTAAAGGACCCACCGCCGAAGTCCTGAAGCGTCACCGGGTGAGTGAAAATTAAAAAGGGATTCTCAGCCAGGGGAGCCTCCCCAGCTGGGAGCTCAGGCGGGCCGGACAGGACCGTCCTGTGGGCTGGATGCGGCCCGCGGGCCGGAGTTTGCCCACCCCTTTAACAACCGGTTCTAAACCGGCTTCAAAATTTAACAACCGGTTCGCGCGAACTGTTGCGAACCGGCTCCAGCTCACCACTGCCTATATTTACATGGCATAGGGAATGCATGGGGAAACTCAGACACTGTTAGCAAATGGAACTTTCCTTGCAATGGCCACAATGAATATGGTATTACCCACACACCTTGTCTCCACAATGAATTTAAAGAAAATGAATTTCAAAGAAAATGTAGTGAAAAGGGAAGACATGACACTTGACAGCTGATAAAAAGCCTGTTTATGTCTAATACAGAGGATCAATTATTGAAGAACAGTTAAATGTGACCCATTTAATTCTGCAAGGCATCCAACACCTATAGTACTGTGCTAGGTAAGTGCTGGTCATGCAAATTAAAGCTGCCTGGGAACACATACAGTACTTTTGACTTGCACTTACAATTTTCTAAGTTCTCAAAAACTTTTAGAGATGAGGATATGTTTTACATTCCCATTGAGGCTATTTCCTTCCCTTTTCTACATTGTCTGCCACCCTTTGGAAAAGCATCTCCTCTCTGATCTCCCTGCATATTTTTGAGCTGTATATCCATATCTAGGAAGGAAAAAACTAACGCTGTACTTATTCCTGGGTGTAAATTTAAACAAGGAGTAGGAATGGGCAACCCAATTAAGAGAAAAATTCCTAAGTGGCCCAAGACTTGGCCATTGATCCTGAGGAAGAAAGGGGGAGTAAGAATTCCTTTTACACTCTGTGCAGGCCACCTGGACCCTTTTCTATCCTTAGTCCTAAGTATTATATGTAGAAACAACTATGGAATAGGTTTTCAAGAATTTATATGTAATTTTAATTGGCTCTAATTTAAAGTCTAGAGAGAGTCAAAGTTAACGTAATTTACCCCCTTACTGTGAATTTTACTCAAAATTAAAATACCTTTTAGATTCATATCTATTCATAAACATGTTCATACACACCCCAACTTGAATAAGGCACACAGAGTCTAAATGAGTGCATGGAAATCCAAATTATACATCACCCCTGAATTTGGCACCAAGTACCTAATGAAAATTTAACAAGTTAGGTGAGCATTACAATCTAAAATGCAATGACTAAAATATATATATACAAAAAATTAAGAGAAGTTATGCTGGTTCAGTTAGCATACCATGTACCTGTATCTAAATACAGATGCACACAAGGGCCGGCAATCATCAGTTTTTTTATAATTGTATAGATTTCAGCGAAGAGGGATATTGCTATATAAAGGAAGTCTCCCTCCCCTCCATTCCCCAAACAGCTTTCCAAAGACTAAAATATGCCTTTTCTTATTGCTGTTTTTAGCCAGAGCATCAATAATTAAACAGGCCATGGTCAGGGGCCCCAAAGCAAACATCACTGGGTTCTGGATGTGCTCCATGCAATCCTGCAAGATGTCTAAAGCCAGAGCTTCGGTCCTGACTAGATTGGCAATGACCCTTAGAAACAATAGGAGGAACGTTCAGATTGGATGATCCATGCTACTTCACTTTTATTTACTGGAACTGAGCCACACTACAATCTGAAGCTTCTGCTCGTTTCCTTGGTTTCTCTTAGGCACTCAGATACTACATTGCTGAGCAACACAAGAAGCTATATGAATAAATGATAAAAAAGTTTCCCAATGTCATGGCTACTAGAAGTATGCATTATGGAATTAATATGATGACATGTCTGGATATTATCGCCACACACTACAGACTAAAAAGTCCCTCATCTTTTCTTGACTTCCCACTCTTTCCCTCCTTCTTCCTAAGAGCCAGTCTGAAAATCTGGCCCTTCCTGGATTAAAAAAGATACATATATTACCATGTGTAGCTAGTGGTTTGGATGTAAGTGAACAGATGTAGATGGGTTATATAGCTTCCAGCCCAGAATGCCATTATGTATTTTGAAACTGTAGCGGGGTGTATATGCAGTACGTTTAGTGATACTGTCTCACATTCTCAACCATCCACACATTTTATTTGTCAAATGGAGACATATGGCATATAAAAGATTCGTTTGGGTTAGGGGTAGATTTTTCCAATATTACCATGGAATATAAAAAGAAAATTGCTAGAAACCATTTGGTCACAGATCAGTGTTGCCATTATTTGTGCAGCTGGAAAAATGGATGTCGCTATATTCTTCCTGTGCTTACCAAAGATCTAGCCAGCATATAACAGAAAAGCACATGCACACTTACTGCCACATCTCACTAAGTATGAATCCCCACCCTCCACACCAAGAAGGTAATTGGAAGGAAATCGTTGCAACACACTTTCCAATGACTTGCCTGTAAGAAAAAACGACCTCAACTGTTTATGCCAAATCATTGGCACAGCCAATAGTCCAGTGGAGTTCAGTCTAGACACAGGAACTGCTAACACAATATGTTCTTGCCTAAGTATAATTTCATTAGTTACCAAGTGAAAAAGGAATGAGGGTGTTTCAAGACATTTATCAGAGTGGTAGCCATGTTAGCCTGTATCAGCAAAAACAACAAGGAGTCCTTGTGGCGGCTTAGAGACTAACACATTTATTTGGGCATAAACTTTCGTGGGTTAGAACCCGTGTTCTAGCCTATGAAAGCTTATGCTCAAATAAATGTGTTAGTCTCTAAGGTGCCACAAGGACTCCTCGTTGTTTTTTCAAGGCATTTAGTATATAATATTATCCATGTGTGTATATTATTTATTAAGCACCTGGATTACACCTGTCACACAAGACAAATAAAGACAGCCCCCACTAATAATGTATTCCATGTATTACACACACATACAGAACACTATTTGTTAAGCACGGTTATTGCACGGTACAAGACAATTCCTGCTAATAGCATTCTCTGTATGTTTGTGTACATATACAGAACAAGACAAATACAGTTACAATCTAAGAAACAGGCAAAAAATCAGACAAACACACACTGGGAGATGCAGCGGATAGCAATAACTTAGAACATTAGTTATTATTAGTATTAATAGTTATGGAGTGGGAATGGTATAAAGTTGATGGGATTTAGTTAGTGCTTTTGAGCCACACAGAAGTGGGTTTCTCATAAATATCATAAAAACTACATTGCAGCAGCACTGAAGGGGTACCGCTTCCAAAGTGCTATGCAAGGTTTTATAGCCACGTCACTCCTAATGGGCTGGATACTCAGCTCATGAAAGTCAGCAGCGTTCTGTTTACTTTAATGGTTCAACACTGATTTACGCCAGCTGAGAATATGGCCCAATGACTCTAATGGGACACATGTGGCTAAAGCCTTCACAGAACAATTTAATGATATATAAAATGAACTGACAAGCCAAGAAATTCAGAATTAAGGCTGCTATTCCATCCATATTTCTCCCCATGGCGCATTGCTGTAGTGGTCTTGATATCATACAAGCTGAACACTGAAATAAAGTCAAGTCCTTACTCAGGAAAACTTCCCACTGACACCAGGGAAACCCCTACTGATTTCAAAAAGTTTGTCTGAGTGAGGAATGTAGGACTGGGTCTAGTAATCAGCCTGACACCATAATTTATTGACTTTTGCCAATTTAAATTGGATCCCCGATTATAGTTCTCAACCTGCAATGGCTCCAGTTTAGGTCATGGGCTGAAATTAGATGAGGATCTAAACTGCAAAGTTTGGTTCTAGATGCAAAATTCCCTAAATGTGAGGGTGTTGATGGTAAATAGGAGACTAAGGATTTTGAAGTGATGTAAATTCCCTTTTATGTATCTAAACCTACAGAGCCAGATCCTCAGCTAGCATAAATTGATGTAGCTCCTCTGACATCAGTGGAGCGACGCAGATTTACACCAGTTGAGGATCTGGCCTATTATGGTCTACAGTCTCCACTGAATAATTTAACAATTCTAATACTAATAAGGTGAGGTATTAGGGTCCAACTGAAATCACATTAAAGGCGGTGGAAAGGCTGTCACTGAACTGGACCCCAGAGGTGAAAAAATTACTAGTATGTGTAAAGAGAGAAAAATTTGGGTCTCAAATGAATGCTATCCTTCATAATGGAAAATCACCTTGTGATGGGGTGGACTAGGCCCAAAGGTCCCCTGCTGGAGGCCTCAGGGTTCTGTCACACCCATCCCAGGAAAGGAGTGAAGAAGAGGTCTCCCAAGTGGCCTAGAGTGGTTGCGAGGAAGCAACCAATCAGAGGGGCTGCTGGAACAGCCAACTGGGGGGCAGGAGGGCCATATAAAGGGAGCTGCAGTACAGAGCAGCAGTTAGTTTGTGCTTGGAGCTGGAGAAACAAGGACTGTGTACTTGGCTGGAAGAGAAGCAGGGCCACAGACAGCTCAGTGTGGGCAGGGACTGGGGGAGTGAGAGGCTCCTAGCTGGCTGCTAGGACTGAGCCAAAACCAGTTTGCTAGCAGGAACCAGGGGAGCAATGAAGGAGCTCCTGGCTGGCTACTGCGACTTAGTGGGGACTGAGTCCAGGAAGGGCCGTAGGAATAGCGTGTCTTCAGGGAGGAAGCTCTGGGGATTCGGCTGTATACCAGGGCTAGGACTACTTAAAGACAGAGCCCAGGGAGGACTAGAGATACCACCAGAGGGGTACTGAGATGGGCCCTGATGGATGGTATACCCGGAAGGGGTCTGTTCTGGTTCACATGCAGACAGTGTGAGAGACTTGGCAGGAGGACTCAGCTGCTGAAAAAACTGCCTGAGAACCTCTGAAAGGGATCACCAGACCTGAAAGGACACAAACATCCAACCAGAGGGGATGCTTGCAAAAGGTGGGTGCCAACTCCACTGCATACCTTTAATACTATTGTTACTTTGTTCTTTGTATTTAAATTCCTTTCGTACTCAGTGAAATTCAGACACAGATGAGAACTGTACCTTCATCTTTACTTTGTGGCATCTCTATTTCATTATTCCAAACCCAGCAACTTAATATCCCACCAGCCCCCTACTGTGCATCTGTCCTCTAGACCTTAAGTACCTGTTCTTCCAAGCTCTACTAAGCCCAAATGAGTTTGTGCATGTACATTCTATTATCTACATGAACAAAAAAACAGAAAACCATGCTCAAAAACAGTCTACAAGTCTGTGTGCAAAATTGTTCATGCACAAACAGAAGCTCTGTGAAGGGCCCTTTGTCCCTCAAAGTTAAGGCTTGGGAGAAGAAGTTCCCAGGGCTTGGAGTAGGTACAATTTTCTTGTAGGTGTGATTTCTTTAACCTCCGAACAAACCTGCGGAGGTTGGGTCACTCTTGCATTTGGATCCTTCAGGATTCCCTTGGCCTTATTTAAAACAGGAGCATATTTGCAGTCTGAACAGTAGAATGTACAGAAAGGGAAACCCCACTTTACTAGTATAGAATATCCACAGTATCTGAAAGACAATGGTAGCATATCAGGTCACAGATGCTTGCAAGAAAATTTACCACTTATCCACCCAAGCTGACCCTCCAAGGACCATTAATGTACCTCAACGTGCCAACACAGATTTATAAAAATACAGCCTTAATGTGTGTGTGTGTAGGTAGAGTAAGATTTTTTTTCTTTTAAAACACTGTAAACCACAACATTTAAATCTTCATCCAGCCAAAAAATAGGTAAAATGAGGTAACAGAATTTTTGTCTATTACAAAGCCAGAAACATTCTTGCAGGGCTGACAACTTCTTATGTACCAAGTTTCAACCTGAGGTTGAACTGACAGCCATTAAAAACCTCTCATGAAGAGGGTTTAAAATGGAAGCACTTATGTACTATTAGAAAAGCATGACTGGTATCCTGGATATTTTATATGTATATTAGACTATATCTATTTATTAGTATGCTCTTTCACATGTATCACTAAGAACTGAATTTAGATCAGTATCTGTGTGTGTTGTACATATTTTATACACACACATACTATATTGACTTCTATCACATATTGCATGAATCAATCCCTTAACAGTTTATGATTTATGCAGCTTGCCAGTAAAGAAGTAGGCCATGCCAGCCTTGAAAGCACTTTAGCTTGGTTGTTTTTAGTCATGAAGGACATGTTGTCCTGTAATTATTCTGTCATTTCTTAAAAGGTGAAATCCTTAACAGGTTCGTGCTTTGTGTTGCTATGTGTATGTGTGAGTTTCTGTCTGAACATGTCTTACAGAGCTGGAATCATCATTCCAAGTTACTTTACAAGGAACTACATAGAACTGGACAGCTTAAAATGTGTTAAATATCCTTGTAGTTTACTTGGATTATTTTGGGGGGGAGCTGGGGAGGAATAGCATAGGGCAGAGTCAAGGAAATCCTTAATACATTCCAATTACAGGCCTGATTCACAAAATACACAACTGCATAAAATGTCACTTTCTGTTTTGATCCTGTCAGTAACATAATGTAATGTGTTTTCATGTACCACTTAACTTGAGTATCTGCAAAATGTGCAACTTTAAACAATTATGCAAATTTTAAAGTAATGCATTGAGAGAGAAACTAAAAGGAGATTCTGGCATTAATCAGTGATTCCAGGCTCTACTTGCAACAGTTCAGTAAAATATAGGCTAACCTTAGTGCTAGTGGCTGAGAGGCAAGGCTTTTCTTCTGCCTCAAATTAACTGGAGTTTTAGCTTATTCAAGAAAAATGTAAATGCTATGGGAATACAAAGCTCCTTTTTCTGTACAAAAATCTGCCATCCATTTTAAAGGACTAGCGCCGTGAAACATCACAGGATATTTCTTAGATAAGTCAGAATGAATATTTAGTGAGTTTTAACGTCAACTCCTAGAATGATATACAAATCACATGAATTATGGGAGTATTATAAGAGATACTTTTTACAAGTCCTGCTGTGCCCAAGTATTGCCTGTATATCAGATAAAAGAAAAGGAGTTCTTGTGGCACCTTAGAGACTAACCAATTTATTTGAGCATAAGCTTTCGTGAGCTACAGCTCACTTCATCGGGTGCATACTGTGGAAAATACAGAAGATGTTTTTATACACACAAACCATGAAAAAAATGGGTGTTTATCACTACAAAAGGTTTTCTCTCCCCCCACCCTACTCTCTTGCTGGTGGGGGGAGAGAAAACCTTTTGTAGTGATAAACACCCATTTTTTTCATGGTTTGTGTGTATAAAAACATCTTCTGTATTTTCCACAGTATGCATCCGATGAAGTGAGCTGTAGCTCACGAAAGCTTATGCTCAAATAAATTGGTTAGTCTCTAAGGTGCCACAAGAACTCCTTTTCTTTTTGTGAATACAGACTAACACAGCTGTTACTCTGAAACCTATATCAGATAAGCGTATGAAGCTAATACAGTAGTTCATTGGGTATCTGGGTACAGTAAACTGGTTTGGATAAAAGTAGAATAGCACAATTTGGATCAAAACTAAAACAGGACAAAACTTGAACCTTTGATAATTTCAAAAAGTGTAGTAAAATTATTTTTTAAATAAAGATGGGTCGGAAAGATAATGTGGGTCAGAGCACTCCAAATTTTAGGAAAGATCAGACATTGATCCCAACTTTGTGGCTCAGGTCCATTTCTACTGGTTAAAAATATTTTGTGTAACTCCTTGCTTTTTTACTGCTAAGAGGGGAAGGAACCACAACAGAGCCATTCTCATCATGAATTGACCAAAAATTCCGCCCACCCACCTCAATGGGTGGGGGAATGTGAAGGGGGTGCAGAGCATGGACCATCTAGAGTCTAAACTAGGCATGGGAATCCAGCCTTGCAGGTGCTGAAGGTCTAGCTAATTGCCTGCTTGGGGGACAAAGGAATTTTTTCTGCCATACAGCCAATTGGCAGAGGCCTGGGAAGACTTTTCACCTTCTTTGCAGCACATTTGAGCCATAGTAGGTTAAGCAGAAATGTGCTTAATAAATACCTAAGTTACTTGGCTGCCATGATAATTTGTCACAACTTGCAGCCAGTTTCCAGTGCAGTTAAAAGGATAAAATGAAGGGCTTGCTGACACAAAAGGCCAGTGATTTTGCTGATGGGCTCCTGGGAAAGGCTGAGACCTTGTGGCCCTCACAGCATGAGGTCCCCACACTTCTGCATCCTCTGTTTCCCTTGTAGAAAGCATGCGATGGTAGGACTCTTGAGTGAGCTGAGTTGAGCCATGCAAAGTTACAGATGATATGGTAGGAGCCCTATAAACCCCACATTGGAACCACTTAATGCCTTGTATAGGAGAGTATGGGTGATGGGCATGTAGTACCTGTTCCCTGAGTTTAGGTTTACTAAAAGTTGTGGCCTGGTACATGAATGGATTTTATGCATCTCTCAATCCTCATTTTGCCGCCATGTTCAGATCAATGAGGAAATGATGCATTTCTCACAAGAGAGCCTGATCCTGAAGCTTTCTAGCCCATTCTCCAGACTAATGGGGTTGAGATAATATCCAAACTTTTGGATGCTTATCTGAACTGAACTGACCTCTGTATCTTTTGAGGTTTCCCAGTTTCTGGCTTCAATACATAAGCACAATGAGCACTTAACCAGAGAGTGTCAGCTGTTCACTTTGAATTTCCCAGCTTTAGTTGGCTTAGGTCAGACCCTCAGTGTCACTTAAACAATGTTTTGGTGTTATATTTTAATTTTGAAAGGATTATCAGGGAAACCTACCCTTTCCGTTAATTCTCTTTGAAAATTGGCAAGAGTTTTAGAAGGATCTACTAATATCCTCACCAGGACTAATAAAATACCTAGAATAAAATGTGTAATACAGATGAAAAACATTTTAAAAATTGGTGGAGGTAGGAAAATACAAAGATTTTTTTCAATCTGAAACTACAACTGCCATAGTAAATTACTTGGAATGCAGTGCAACATGATGAAATACCATAAACTATGGTGAGATTCTGTGTGTGTCAGTAGTCCATTCCATGTAGTTTATGGATAAGATAGCCATTTATTTTTCTCTTTATGGAGCTAACGATTACATACCATTGAAAATTTTTGACTGCTATTTGCTGATTACAACACTTGCAACAAAAAATAAAATAAAATCCTATTGTCTTTAGCAGTAAGTAGTATTCTACCCAAGAAAGACCTCATAGATCAATAAAATCACGCTTCTTCAGCTACTCCTTACTAACACATGCATGGCACTAGTAAGCTAGCGCAGCAAGGCATTTTGCTAAAGTTACATGTGGAAGTCACTGTGGAAACAAGATTGAGATAGGATGTAACAAGTGCATCGCTTCATACACACAGGTCTTCAAACATAAAAATCTGGCAAAGCTCAAGAAGCAAAACAGGAGGTAAGACAGTTCTCATATGCTGCTGCTCTTAATGCTCTTAAAGTATGTTGGATAATTAGGTAAGTCAATTCGTCCAAACTGGGTGTGAGGTTTTGTTTTAAGCCCTGGTATGGAATGTGCTGTTATGTGTGTCTCATTTACTATGCTATTCTGAGGTCTAAAGCAAGGGTTTCTGCGCCAGATAACATACCTAACTGCACAAAGTGACCAGCTACATTTCCTTTGAAAGCTATGTCAAAATCTCTGCAGTCTCGGGGAGGAAAGTACCTCATTCCCTTTGCATTAGTCACCCAACCAGAGATTAACCTAATGAGCTTTTTTTCTACAGGCTTGGCTGGCACACCTAGGATTTGCATTACATACCTGTGATTTCTCAACATTTAGCCCAGAGTGTGTACATTTAAAGGCAGACTGCTATCATCTTTCCAGAAACTATTAACTTCAACTTTACTGTAATAAGTTACTGAGTTAAAAAATGAGGCCAGCCAAGGGGTGCTTTCTGGGACTTGGTAGGAAGCTGACACACGACTAAGTAGGGTAAAAACATATGTGCGTGCGCACACATACGAACACACAGGAAACTGGTATGTGTCAAAGAAAGGGCAGCATGCTGAAAAAAATGGATAGTACTTTTTTTTCCCCCCTTATTGCGTCTTCCTTCCATTATCTTCCCTGTTACTGATTTCAAGCAAGCACTGGCATCCATTTGATGTCAGTAGATTGTTTGCAGACTCCATGACAGAGTTTCTAGCTTCCTCCCAGCTGCATCCTGCCCTATCAGTATGCAAACAGCCTTCTCTCTTCTACCTCCACCCACTCCCATGAACAAAGACTGAGTGTCAATTCATAGAGAAACCATAAACCCTACAACTTTAATTACTGTAATAATTGTTTTTATTTGCTTTGCTTCACCAAAGAGACTTAATCCCAAATTCTACATGCCCGTGCAATTTTTATTAAATAATCATACTAAATTCTAATGGACTGATACTCACTAAACCCCCAAACCACCATAACTAAAATCTCCCCCCTTCAAAACAGTTTACTTCAGTTGGCCTGCCTCATCAGAAAAAGCCAGGGAAATAAATAGGCCATGCATTGAGCCCATAAGGTCAACAAGTCTGGACTCTCCTGATCCCAGGGACAGGAGTGTAATTTCCAGATTCAAGGACCGCTCTCTGATAATGCCCAATTACAAATCTTCCTGCTACATATGCATCTAGATTCTTACATAGTGCCTATCACTATAGTGTCCGAGTGCCTTCCACAAGTAAAAGGGTCAACACTAATATGTGTCTCACCCTTCTCTGCTGACAAGAAGTAGCCTTGGTTTTGGGTTTGATAGTGATCTAAGTGAGGGTGCTTCTACAGGAAAGCATGGCTGAAAAGATGGGTTTTACATTTAGCTCTGTAGGAGGACTTTGCTGAGAACTTTTGCCTGATAATGCCCTGTTACAAGCCCTATCCCAGTTAAATTGGTAGCTTGCTGCACCTCAGCTGATATCAGTTGTTGTGAAATCACATATGGAGAGGCAGTCAGGACCAAAGCCACCTACAGTGTAAGGTTAAAAACAACACTTTACACTTCCCCTACAAACAAAATGGAAACCAATACAGATCACAGTGTAATGTGCTCAGTGCTGGACAATGTGAATGCAGGCAGCCCTGTTGAGCACCAGCTGATATTCTTGAGTAATCTCAGGGTGTATCCCAGTAATCTGTAAAATGAGCACATGATGACAAAATATACAGCACAGCCCCGATTTACAATAAGTAAAGTAGCAGGCTTTTATGTTTCATTGTGACAGATCACTGCTGTCACTCCCTAAAGGATTGATCTTGCAGTCTATACAGGGTTCTGTCTGCCTTAACCATGCTTAAGGTACTTATCTTGGTATACAAGTGCCCACATCAGTTTTCCCTGGATGTGGACTGCAGAATGGGCCATGAGGTACTGACCATGATAGGAACATAGAGGGCAGGGAATTTTTTCCATGGATAAGGCGAGCACCTGGGAACCAGGCTGCTGCACCATTGGATCAAGGTTGCCAGTTTTGGTTGGGTGTATTCCTGGAGGAATTTTATCACATGACAAACTTTAGTTAAAGATTAATCTTTAATTCCTGGAGTCTCCAGGAATTAAATCCTGGAGGGCTGGTAACCCTAGGGGGCAAGGAGGAGAGATGGTCCTAGATTATGATACCAGTGGTGGAGAGTACGTCCCACTAAGAAGCACAAAGCTTGAACGGCAGCCCACTTTCCCTGCCTACACAAGCTAAGGGAGAAACAGTCTATTTCCCTAAGAGTCAAATTACACCAACAGCTTCATGGCTTCATCACTGGAGCAAGGGGTAAGAGCAGTCCAGCCAGGGCCACAGCCTGCTCTCCTCAACCCCGACGAAGGGCACTGATACCAGCAGAGCATGAAATCCCCAGAAGCACCTCTTCCTCCTACTTTTACAGTCTCTGGGCACATAAGGCATGGCTGAAAACTGACACTGACTGTTTACTGCTGGACACCTATCACCATCTCCCTATGCGGGAGGGCTAAGAAGACACTGCCAGTTCCACATGAAGC
The DNA here is from genome assembly GCF_965140295.1 of Lepidochelys olivacea. Lineage (NCBI taxonomy): Eukaryota > Metazoa > Chordata > Testudines > Cheloniidae > Lepidochelys > Lepidochelys olivacea. Next base: position 77,509,713 of record NC_140418.1, on the reverse strand, counting down.
CAGTCAGCGTCCCCATTCTGCCACTTCCTATGGACAAGCTTGGATTGAGAGACATTGGCAGCTGTCTGTTCTTGCAGGCCTTGCTTTTAAAAAACAAAACAAAACCACCACCACAGCTTTTCTGCTATACCATTTAGCAATGGGTGAGACTGCAAATGTGTATCTGTCTAGTAATAAAGCAATTAGTTATAAATGTGGAAGAAACTATGAGGTATAAGGAAGCAACATGTTTCCACCTATGTCATTTTACCAGGATCCTATGCTTGTTTAACATGCACAGATAGCTAAAATAGCTAAATAAAAAAAATTATTACTGATGCTTACAAATAAAAGATCAACTGGGATCAAGATAAGTACAGTACATATGATATACATAAGTCTGGAATGGGGGTGCAGTATGAGAGGCTGTTGGGGTGCAGGTATAAGTACAGTATATAGAGTACATCAAAAATGCCAGTTAGATCTAGCTACCTAAATTATGCCCTTTCATATCCAGATGCCAGTAATAAAACAAGAAACAAATCTTTAAGACACCTTCTACTTTTTAAATCAATTTTCTTCCAAATCAAGTTCATGTTGCTGTACATCATTTTCTGTAGGACTGTGGAAATAAAAACTTTATAGTGGTGACTACTGGTGCCATTTTAGGGCTCCATTCTCCACCACATGAGAATAACCTACAAAGGGGAAGAAGAAATTTGCCAAGTTTCATAAAGAATTCTTCCATTTGGGGCAGTATTTGAAAGACAAAGATCTAACCCCCAGGACTTGCAGATATCATGGGATCCACAAGAATCTCAGTATGTACCAGAGATACAGGACCATCTACATGGAGAGCCTATGCCTCTGCACTGGATCCAATAGCCCTTACCTTTTTTTCTGAATACCTACATTGGATAGGGTGCCCAGATAGCAAGTGTGAAAAATCAGGATGGGGTGGAGGGTAATAGGTACCCGTGTAAGAAAAAGCTCCAAAAATGGGGACTGCCCCTATAAAATCAGGACATCTGTCATCCTAACATTGGAACCATACTGCAAGCAACTCATCAACCTCAGCTACCTGTGGGACCTGCTAAAAGAGGTGTTCCATATTACCAAGTGACAAGATAGAGTGGGTTAACTTCCAAGGGTTTTTACCATTAGATTTGGAACGTAGAATCTAGAGGAGCCCAGCCCCTGTCATGCACCTTCCAACTGCAGAGAGACAGAATCCTGTACGTCTACCACTGAGATGCTGCTGCAGTGTTGGTTAGAAGTCAGGATTGTACCTCCAAAGGCACATCCTCATCCTGAAGACCCCAGGGGAATATGATGCCAATAGGGGGTCTAAGGTTTCCACAGTATTTTATTTCACTACAACAATGCAGGAGATGCATAATCACTGGAAAATTGGTAAGTATATTTTATTCATGTTACAGTTACTCAATTATCTTCTAATGGCTTGGATCACTACTTCTATTGCTTTCTGTATAGAATCATTCCTTAGTGCCACCCCCTGCCCTGCCTCCAGCCAGCCCCTGCCTCCAGTCGCCTCCAGCCACCCCCTGCACCCCTGCCCGCAGCCAGCCCCTGCCTCCAGCCACCCCCTGCACCCCTGCCCGCAGCCAGCCCCTGCTGCACCCACCACCCTACCCGTACCAGCCCATCTCCAGCCACCCCTGCACCCCTGCCCGCAGCCAGCCCCTGCCTCCAACCACCCCCTGAACCACCCTGCCCGCAGCCAGCCCCTGCCTCCAGCCACCCCTGCCCACAGCCAGCCCCTGCCACATCTCCTGCCCTGCCCACACCAGCCCGTCTCCAGCCAACCCCGCACCCCTGCCTGCAGCCAGACCCTGCCTCCAGCCACCCCTGCACCCCCTGCCTGCAGCCAGCCCATGCCACACCCCTGCCCTTCCCGCACTAGCCTGTCTCCAGCCACCCCCTGCATCACCTGCCCGCACCCCCTGCCCTGTCTCCAGCCACCCCTGCACCTCCTGCCCGCAGTCAGCCCCTGCCGCAGCCCCTGCCCTGTATCCAGCAACTCCTGCCGCACCCCCTGCCCTGCCCACACCAGCCCGACTCCAGCCACCTCTACCCGCAGCCAGCCCCTGCTGCACCCCTGCCCTGCCTGCAGCCAGCCCCTGCCTCCAGCCACCCCCGCACCCCTGCCTGCAGCCAGCCCCTGCCGCACACACCACCTGCCCTGCCCGCACCAGCCCGTCTCCAGCCACCCCTGCACCCCCTGCCCTGCCCGCAGCCCCATGCCCTGCCCGCAGCCAGCCCGTCTCCAGCAACCCTGCACCCCCTGCCCTGCCCGCACCAGCCCCTGCCGCATGCACCCCCTGCCCTGCCCGCACCAGCCTGTCTCCAGCCACCCCTGCACCCCCTGCCCACACCAGCCCCTGCCACACCCCCTGCCCTGCCTGGAACCAGCCCTGTACCCCCTGCCTCCAGCTAGCCCTGCCCCATGCCCGTCTGCTGCTGGCCCCACATTCCCTGGTGCCCTGCAGTTCCCAGGGCAGTAACCTTGCACATCTGCTTCAATGAGGGGGGCACGGAGCAGCTGGGACCCACACATGTGCACACCCTAGGGTGACCAGACAGCAAGTGTGAAAAATCAGGACAGGGGGTGGGGAAGTAATAGGAGCCTATATAAGAAAAAGACCCCAAAATCAGGACTGTCCTTATAAAATCGGGACATCTGGTCACCCTAGCACACCCCCAGAGAGTGGCAGGGACCCACAAATGTGAAACGGAGCTCATTTCTAGTTCAGGCCCATCTTTTTAAAAAAGAACTTTAGGCAGAGTTAACATACATCCGTATTTTCCCAGACAGGTCAGGCTTTTTGGTTCTTAAATCGCCATCTGGGAAAATATGGACATATGGTAACGCTGTTGGTACAAAAAATACATCCCTTAAATCAGAACTTTTTATAGGGAACCGGTTGTTAAGATTTTGGTAGCTCATCACTGCCCATATCTACTTTAGTAACACCATCATAGGACCCAGCCAACCATCAGAGGCTCATTTACTGCACATCTACTAATGTGATATGCCAACATGTGCCAGCAATGTCCTTCTGCCATGTACATTGTCCAAACTGGACAGTCCCTACGTAAAAGAATAAATGGACACACATCGGACATCAGGAATGGTAACATACAAAAGCCAGTAGAACACTTCAATCTTCCTGGACATTCTATAACAGATTTAAAAGTAGCCATCCTTCAACAAAAAAACTTCAAACACAGACTTCAAAGAGAAACTGCAGAGCTACAATTCATTTGCAAACTTAACACCATCAATTTGGGCTTGAATAGGGACTAGGAGTGGCTGGCTCACTACAAAAGCACATTTTCCCTCTCTTGGTATTGACACCTCCTCATCAATTATTGGGAGTGGACAACATCCACCCTGACTAAATTGGCCTTCAACATTGGTTCTCCATTTGTAAGGTAAATCCATTCTCTTCATGTGCCAATATATATTTATGTCTGTATCTGTAATTTTCACTCCATGCATCTAAAGAAGTGGGTTTTTTACTCACGAAAGCTTAGGCCCACATAAATCTGTTTAGTCTTTAATGTGACACTGGAGTCCTGGTTGTTTTTGTGAATACAGACTAATATGGCTACAAGAACATAAGAATGGCCAGATTGGCTCAGACCAAAGGTCCATCCAGCCCAGTATCCTGTCTACCGACAGTGGCCAATGCCAGGTGCCCCAGAGGTAGTGAACCTAACAGGTAATGATCTAGTGATCTTTCTCCTGCCATCCATCTCCACCCTCTGACAAACAGAGGCTAGGAACACCATTCCTTATCCATCCTGGCTAATAGCCAGTAATGAACTTAACCTCCATGAATTTATCCAGTTCTCTTTTAAACCCTATTATAATCCTAGCCTTCACAACCTCCTCAGGCAAGGAGTTCCACAGGTTGATTGTGCGCTGAGTGAAGAAGAAATTCCTTTTATTTGTTTTAAACCTGCTACCCATTAATTTAATTTGGTGACCCCTAGTTCTTATATTATGGGAACAAGTAAATAACTTTTCCTTATTCACTTTCTCCACACCACCCATGGTTTTATATACCCCTATCATATCCCCCCTTAGTTTCCTCTTTTCCAAGCTGAAAAGTCCTAGCCTCTTTAATCTCTCCTCATATGGGACCCGTTCCAAACCCCTAATAATTTTAGTTGCCCTTTTCTGAAACTTTTCTAATGCCAGTATATCTCTTTTGAGATGAGAGGACCACATCTGTACACAGTATTCAAGATGTGGGCATACCATGGATTTATATAAGGGCAATAAGATATTCTCCATTTTATTATCTATCCATCCCTTTTTTAATGATTCCTAACATCCTGTTTGCTTTTTTGACTGCCGCTGCACACTGCGTAGACATCTTTAGAGAACTATCCATGATGACTCCAAGATCTTTCTCCTGATTAGTTGTAGCTAAATTAGCCCCCATCATATTGTATGTATAGTTGGGGTTATTTTTTCCAATGTGCATTACTTTACATTTATCCACATTGAATTTCATTTGCCATTTTGTTGCCCAATCACTTAGTTTTGTGAGATCTTTTTGAAGTTCTTCACAGTCTGCTTTGGTCTTAACTGTCTTGAGCAGTTTAGTATCGTCTGCAAACTTTGCCACCTCACTGCTTACCCCTTTCTCCAGATCATTTATGAATAGGTTCAATAGGATTGGTCCTAGGACTGACCCTTGGGGAACACTAGTTACCCCTCTCCATTCTGAGAATTTACCATTTATTCCTTCCCTTTGTTCCCTGTCTTTTAACCAGTTCTTAGTCCATGAAAGGATCTTCCCTCTTATCCCATGACAACTTAATTTACATAAGAGCCTTTGGTGAGGGACCTTGTCAAAGGCTTTCTGGAAATCTAAGTACACTATGTCCACTGGATCCCCCTTGTCCACATGTTTGTTGACCCCGTCAAAGAACTCTAATAGATTAGTAAGATATGAGCTCCCTTTACAGAAACCATGTTGACTTTTGCGCAACAATTTATGTTCTTCTATGTGTCTGACAATTTTATTCTTTACTATTGTTTCAACTAACTTGCCCAAGTTAGACTTACCAGTCTGTGATTACCAGGATCACCTCTAAAGCCCTTCTTAAATATTGGCGTTACATTAGCTATCTTCCAGTCATTGGGTACAGTAGCTAATTTAAAGGACAGGTTACAAACTATAGCTAATAGTTCCACAATTTCACATTTGAGTTTCTTCAGAACTCTTGAGTGAATGCCATCGGGTTCTGGTGACTTGTTACTGTTAAGTTTCTCAATTAATTCCAAAACCTCCTCTAGTGACACTTCAATCTGTGACAATTTCTCAGATTTGTCACCTACAAGAGATGACTCAGGTTTGGGAATCTCCCTAACATCCTCAGCTGTGAAGACAGAAGCAAAGAATTCATTTAGTTTCTCCACGATGACTTTATCGTCTTTAAGTGCTCCTTTTATATCTTGATCGTCCAGGGGCCCCACTGGTTGTTTAGCAGGCTTCCTGCTTCTGATGTACTTAAAAAACATTTTGTTATTACCTTTTGAGTTTTTGGCTAGCTGTTCTTCAAACTCCTTTCTGACTTATTACATTTTTACATTTAATTTGGCAGTGTTTATGCTCCTTTCTATTTACCTCACTAGGATCTGACTTCCACTTTTTAAAAGATGCCTTTTTATCTCTCACTGCTGCTTTTACACGATTGTTAAGTCACGGTGGCTGTTTTTTAGTTCTTTTACTGTGTTTTTTAATTTGGGGTATACATTTAAGTTGAGCCTCTATTATGGTGTCTTTGAAAAGTGTCCATGCAGAATGAATCCTCTGTTATCCATGGAACAGGTACAGTATGTGCTTCCTCTGGTAAGCTTCCCCAAACTGTTCCAGAAGTGTGCCTAAAATCCTAAGAGTGGAAATCTCTTGTGGAGAGAGGATAGTTCGGTTTCTATCTCAGTTCAGTCCAGTAGGAATTGGATTGACACTACCAACTCATTTAATACAGGCCACCAAACCAAACAGCCATCAGATGGGGAAAAATAACAAACTTTGGTTACTAACAAAAATGGGCTGAATTTGGTATAATTTTTTTTTAAACTACCAGTCTCAAGTTGTTTAGTTCCCCTGATTTATTTTAACAGAAAATGAAAGTTCAAAATGGCCCATTTGCTAGAAAAGCAGAATTGAGAGGAGCAGCCACTGGGTCACAGGAACAGGAGAACAGGACTAGACTTCAAAGCAGCACCAGTTATGAAAGCAAGAAATGACATTTACAGGATTTTGGCAGCTTCTTTAGGCAAAAACCTGTAGCATCTGAAACAGGGGTTAAAAACTGCACCAAAATAGAATAAAAGTTTCATTCCCCCTCCCCCATTTTCCTTATCCTGCCTGCTTTTCATAACAAGATTAGTTTGATACAGACCAAACTTGTTTTTAAATGAAATGTAAAAACCCAGTTTAAAATTGACAATGTTCAGTTTAGAATCACAATAAAATGATTTTGGGTACATATGACTGGCCTTAAATCATGCTCCTATAGCGGGTGTGCGCTTTGGCTCCAGACTTGTGCTTAATGAACACATGGAGGCATGCTCTAGTGGCCAATAATGCACACCCTGTAGTATCTTATTGCTTAAAAAGCAAATAATGCAGCAGCATACAAAGTTACATATATTGCCATTGTAAAAGGGTTGAATATGAGCTGATAATAGATATTGGTGACAGTCATGGTAGAGTGGATAAATCACTACATAAATCATTCCTAGTACAATACAGTTACAGTAATAATACTGTACATATGGTAAGGGGCCCAACTAGGGAAAAACATTCTTCCACACCCAGCTTAGTCATTTAAGAGCTCTGTTTTAAATACTTTTCCTCTCAGTTATTAAAACGGCATAATGCATACGTGTACTAACTTCCAACCTTAAGAAACCTGCCTCCAACTAAGGATTTCTTTTTTGGCCCCCTTCTCCCTCCTGCCTGAAATATACCACTTTCAACATCAGTAAATATGGTAAAGCAGGTGCTTTTGGAAGTCTGCTTTTAGAGGGGCTCAAGAAGTCAGTTTGCAGATTCAGCTCTTTGACTGCTGGAGGCTAGAAAGACAGCCTGGCTATGGGAATAGCATCCTCCTCACGCTCTGGCAGAGAAAGCCCTTGAATGTGATTCTCTGAGCATCCCTAATGGTTACCCTCAAAGCAGAGCAGACAGCCTCAGAGACTGCCTAATCTGTATTCTACCGCTACAGGGAATTCTAAAGGAAGAGAAGACAAGAACTAAGAAGGAGATAGTCAAGGTAAAATAATGGAACCAAGAGGGTGAATAAAAACACTGCTATTTTTGATGAACTTCCCTCCACACACCCAACTGTTGCGATGCAGAAGACAATCTCCATGTGGCTACATTTCATTTGTTGCATCACAAGATATATGGCTGAAGTTTTAAAAAATGGGAATTGAAAGTTAAAGGGATGAGGCTGCCTTCCAAGGAACCCCTCACAAGACCTGATGTGCATAGGGGGCATACCAAGGTCAGGGCTGGAGACAGGAAGTGTGTGTCAGGGCAGGGATGAAGCTCGTAGCACTGTAGAGATTCTGGGCAGCACTGTGTCCCATAATCAGGCACTTTGAGCTGTCTAAACTATGCTAGAAGCTGTGCAGTAGCCTAGAACTGGGAGGGCATAAAAGTGGTTTAAAGATGTCATAGCCCCTTCTCCCCTGGACGATCAGTTTTGTGCTGTGCCTCTTAGCATGCATCTACACCATAGGATTCTTTTGGAAGAGTGCAGTGTACATACATGCATAGCCCCCCTAGCACAGGTATAAACAACAGTGTAGACAGGGAGGCATGGATTAAGCCAGTGAAGATACCCTACATGTTCTCTATTGGACCAAGCCCATGCCTTCCCGCTACACTGCTATTTTGAGCACTGTAAGGTCATACTGCCTCCCGCTGCTGGAGCCTTGCCACTCTGCAGGAAAAGAGTCCAGCAGTGGGAAAAGGCTGTCAGCTCACTGCTGCTGGAACCCTTCCCCATCTCAGGGAAAGACTTTGGCAGCAGGAAACTCCCCGCTGCTGGAGCCCTTTTCTGGAACAAGGAAAGTCTCCAGGAGTCAGGAAAGGTTCTGGTGGCAGGGGAGGCAGGAGTGGGAAAGGCTGAGCCTTTTCCCTGTTGCCTCCCCCCGACTGAGCCTTTCCTCGCTGCAATGAAAGGCTCTGGTAGTGGGGAACAGTGGAAGCCTTCCCCTACTTGTCTCCCCTCTATCAGAGCCTTTCACTGATATGTGTAGCTACACTCCACAGTGTGAACACAGTATGTTTTTCATTCTGGTATGTAGCTACACATACACTTCACACAGCCGAAAGTGGTGTATAATGTAGACATAACCTTAAAGTGCAGCTCAGAGTTTCACTCAAGGTTTCTAAATACATATAGAGGCAACTAAAACAAGCTGCCACTTTTTTTCAAATGTGATTGGTACCCAGTAGCTCTAACTCAAGAATTCACCACTTGTGAATAAAGCTGGTTGAAATTTTCTGAACAAATTTTTGTTGCTGTTCAAAAATACCCTATACTAAAAGCATGAAACACATTTTTCATAAATTGTCAGTGTTATCAAAATGGTTATAATTTTCCATAGTGAAACATTTTGATAAATGTCTCAGTAACATTTTTAATTTAAAAATTCCCCAAAGAATTTCAGATTCTTCTTTGTTTTCAAAAATTTGGGGTCCATTTTGAACACTTCAGCATGACAACAAATTTGACATTTCCAAGTTTTTCATGAAAATGTCTATTTTTTTCAACCAGCTCCACTCATTGTGAGTAAAGCAACTACCCCAAATTCATTCCAATAATATTTTTATACCACAACACACTTTCATATATTTATTATATCTTTTGTAAAAGGTTCTGCAAATATATAAACCAAGTTAACATACATAAAATACCTTTAAAATGTTAGATCCATAGATTCATAGATATTTAGGTCAGAAGGGACCATTATGATCCAGTCCATGTTCATGACATTTATAATATTTACTTTGACATGATGCATTTATAAATTTAAATATTAAACTATAAAGAAAATAAAAGTTGTCCATACATAATTAACTTTAAAAATGCCTCATTCAAGTTTTTCTGCAGACCTCCCTCAATGATTCTGTCTGCGCTACAATGCAAGAAACCTGAATTTAATTCTCTGGTTAATCTGACTTCTCAGAGGAAGATGGCACCATATGATATGTGCTGAGGCTGTGGGAGAAGGGAGCATGTGGTCCAAGGATCGCTGTGCAGCAAATTAGAAATGGTTGGTTGTGACTTGCTTTACAGCTTACCAGTTTTCTGGGCCCAACTAAGGTTGGTGCAACATGATACTGAGGAAGAAGGAGGAGAAGGATTGTTAAGGACCATTAACAAAAGTGAACCACTTCATAACATTTTCATAAATGGGTGGATTTTCTTAAGCCCAAAAGATAACATTATCCAACTCAGGAGGATTCCATTTTTTAAAGAGTAATTGGCCACGTTCAGAGTTGCACACTCAGAACATCATGGTGACAATCAGAATACAACCCAAAGACTTCTGCTCCAAAAAGTGCAGGCCCCCTCCATGTGAGCAAAGGGAGAATCTTCTTTAGCTAATATCTGTATAGAGTATACAGTTGAACTCTACAGATTCTGCAGAGAGGGCAATGCTCCGTATAATCAGTCTATTAATTACTAAAACATTCTGAAGTGTTTTCATTGATATGGAAACACAAATAAATGGGAAAAGGAGAGCTATTTGCAAATCCAATGAAGTACAGACATCTTCCTTGGTTTGAGAGACAAGAGGAACAGAACAATCACTCTAAATAAATGGAAAGAATTATATATGATTTAATATTTCTCTACATACTGGGTACATTTATGTGTGTGTTCACTTGCAGGGTCTGCCCCTGAAAATAAAGAAAGCCTTCCTGACACACACACACACACACACACACACACACACACACACACACACACACACAGAAGAGGTTTCTCCTTGACAGAAATACTGTTCAGAGTGATTGATTTAAAAGTGCTGAACTCATATTCAGAGTCTGAAATCCAGGAACCACCAGCTGGGCTGGGATTCAAAATTACAAGGATGGAGTGAGTTTTTGAGTTGTGATGCATTAAGCACTGGAGGCAATTGCTTTTCTCACCTATCCCACAAGGGAAGGAGGAAGGGAAACATTTAAGAATTAAGAAAAGAAATCATAGGACTATTGAGTTACTGCATCTCGTACTGCTAGAGGCAGAATCACGGTTTGCATTAGAAGGGAACTTCACTGAAGAATTTAAATAAATCTTTCTTTAACAGTGAGTCATTTGAAAAAGGAATATTGGAAGACACAATAAATAAGAGAAAGCTGTGTGTATTAATCAGTTCAAAAAGGCTATGTTCAAGTGTCTGAAGTTCACTCATCATATTATGGTCCAAAAGAGGTCCCTAATATACTGAATATCCACTGAGTTGAGGGAGGGATATTGTGAAGCAGGCACTCAGGGGGACTCTCTACATACTGTATGTTACTAAGGTCACCTTTTAATATCGTAAGTGAATGGATTTTTTAAAATCCAGTTTACTGATGGCTACTTAAACTCTCTGTTTACTTTTGTCATTTCTCTGAGATTGGTCAAGGAAAAACAACACCAGTTTCACTTTTGTTTGTAGTCAGTTTCACTTTCAGAAACTCAGTGCTGCAGAGCTTGAAGTTCCAGCGAGAGACTGTTTGTTTAAAAGCAGCTCATTTCAGTGGAACTAAAATGCGCAAACATCTCAATCTGCTGAAGGTTTTATAAAAGCTTGTGTAGTACACTTACATTTTAGGTCAAACTTAAGTTGACAGTGTCTCGTTAGCACGTATTCAATGAATTTACACAAGATGAATTTATGCCATCATGTTATCTGAACCGCTGGATTAATTTGCAAATTATGAAATTTAATAGAAAATTACATCAGTATTCTTCCTATTTTTTATAATTGAGTTTATAGTTTCCTTACGTGCTTGTTTTTCCATTGCAATGTAAAAGGATAATGAAGTCTTGTTTGTGTATATATATGAAAAGGGAAGAGGAAAAATAAGTTATAATGTACTACTCAAATAATTGTCTCAAAGGCTTATTTTTCCAAGCTCTCTTTCTAGTAAGTTGCAGAGCACTGCCAATTCCAGAGCACACTTTCTGTCAAGTCATGGACTGTAAACCCTGAACAAAGAATAATCAGCAAAGTATTGTGCTGTGTAACCTTTACAATATTCATAAAATACATAAATGAACAAATAAATATCTCCTGATGGATGAGCCAACCAGCAAATATCCCACAAATTCTTCCCCACCCCTATATCCACAGCTGCCATCTGACACTACTCCCACAAGTACAGCTGCCAAAAGACCTTGGGCCTCATTCTCCACTTTCTTGCACTTTCTGTAGCCATTCACGCCTGTGCAAAGGGAGTGTAATATGCATACAAAATGTTACTTTTCAGATCTGGAGATATTTTATATACACTTTCCATGGATGCAAATATCCACAGTGGTCAGTTGACTAAGAAACATCTGCTTTTCACTGTATATCAACTCCACCTGCTTTGATGATCTGCATAATATTTCCTAATGACCCTTTTTCTAATATTTATAGCATTCAGAAGCTCCCGGTGGACACAAGTAATTTTCCATGAATGGTGTAGAGTTGTGGTACATCTCCTAGAGGTACCTGTCCCTTCTTTGATACCTGTTCCTAAAGTCTTCTGTCAGAGTTCCTCAGATTTCCCAATGAAATGTGTACCATACAAATTTTTCTAATCTACGGTTATCAGAATGTTGTCAATCTCATTTCTCATAGTGTACGTAAGGCAGTTTACTCGGTGCTCATTATTCTTATTGACAAGTCCAGATGCCACACAAACTGCTCAAAACAACCTATCCATTTTAGCCATGTCAATTTATCATCAACCAAGTATTTTGGGCAGATATTGTCAATATCAACCTCACTGCTCTAGAAAAGTAACATCTGTTCTTTTACAGGCTTTTTCTATTAGTTTTTCCCCCATGGCTCTTTTCTGCCCTTCCTCTGTATGTGAATGTGCTCCTGTCCCATTCTGCTTTACTGAGATCTGGACCACCTTGCTGAAGCTGCTCTGTTTTTGAGGTGCATCCCAGTTTCTCTGCAAAGCCACATCTTAATGGAGTTTTCTCTTCTTTGCTGTGCATGTTTGTCTCTGAGCCTGTTTCAAAGCTCCACCTGAGCACTTCTTAGCATGTGGTTGTAATTTTACCCGGAGTCTTGGGATATGTGGGGTTTTCTTAATGGTTCCCATGATATCCTTATTTCTGCCTCCAATATTGTGAAGTTTTGCCCTTATACAATATGGCAGCTATCTCCCATTATTGTCCGTAGAAATGAAGCCACAGGTGTTCTTCAGCAAAGTGGCCTCTGTCTTCTTAACCTTTGTAGATAAAAATGAGGCTGCCCTCAATAAAGATGGCCACCACCTCTCATTGCTTCCAGGGGGGCTAAAACTAAATTGCCATCAGGGAATATGGTAGCCCCTTAGTTACCAAGAAGAGGCAGCCAGGTAGAGGACAGGAGAATGTGGAAGTATTGGAAATGAGACTGTGGATGCAGAAAGGAAGGGGATATTTAGGAAGGAGGACAGAAAACAGAGTCTGGAATGAGGGGAACAGGAAGCAGATTCAGGGAGGCAGGGTGAGAAGATCCAGGGGAAAGTGGCATGGTAAAGAAGGAGAATGTGATGGGGAGCCAGGGGAGAAGCGCAAGTGAATGAGAAGCACAAGTGAATACAGGCCAGAGGTAGGTAGAGGACTGTGGAGGGAGTATGCAAGTGGGCAGCTTCCTATCTTGTGTAGGTAGCAAGGAGGATAGCTTGGCAGGTCCCCATACCTGTGAGGTAGAAAAGGAATGAGCAGCCCACACCAAGTAGCAAACAGCCTTTTTGAGAGTATAATCAGGGTTGAACTTAAGAGTCCAAAATGACTGAATACAAATTTAAGAGAATTAGGCAAAATACAAAAATATTGTTTTTCTAATTTCTATTTTTAAACCAATTTCATGCCTTTTTTTTTTTTAGGTCTGGACACATGGGGTCAGCAATATGGCACCACATTCTGTGTCCACTTCAGCCCAGTGGCACAGGTTACAGAGCACCCTGAAGTTGATTGAATTTGTACGCTGCTGACCCTAAGAGTCTTTTCCAGAAACTGGAACTAGCCCAAGCACCTGTGCACTCCAGTCAAACCCTCTACTTGCCCACTATGCTGGAGGCTGCTGGAGTTAACACTGACTCTACTCATTCAGAATTTCTTTTATGCCAGGCCAATTCTGGATCTGTTGGCATTACAAACCCTTTGCTGTTTAGGTTGTAAATTTCTGGGAGCAGACGCCAAGCTTATATTCTGTCCACGCTGTATACTCCTCTATCTGTATAGCACTAAACACAGCACCAGTGCTTGGCAAAAAGGTAAATAATAATAACTAACTACATAAAATAATATATGGCTTTCCAGAGGGGTACTTCTGGGTGTTTATTCATCTCATTTAGCTACTCTGTCTCACTTGCGTGGCCCGCACCACCACAGCATCTGAAAAAGCCAACATACCCAGTTAGGAAGTCCTGAAGTTTGCCTGACTTAAGGACAAAAGTAACACCATATAATTTCAATTCAGCACTGTTAACTGCTCTGTTGCTGTGTGTTAATGTTCACTTGTAGGTTCAATCCCACAGTCCTAACTCCTATTTAAACTTCTATTTGCTTCACTGGCAGTTTGGCCCGAGTTAGGACTGTAGGATCAGGCCTTTGTGGAGACAATTAACACAATTTCCTAAGCACGTAAGTAGTACCTGCAAAAAAATGTAGTATCAGTCAACAAGTAAAATGGCATTAAAAAAAGAATAAAAAGAAAATTGCTCTTGGAACAATGACCAATTGATCCTGGAAGGATGATGGGTGGGTTTTGAGTCACATTGTAAACCTGGTTCACTTTGTACTCCATTTGTCTCCCACCTGTAGCAGTTCACCTCTGAATAAAATCATGATTTGCAGCTTTCATCCAATATGTTTAATTTAGTGCTAATGACAGAGGTATCTAAGACTAAGGTGTGGCCAACTGTTCTCTTCTTTCCTCTTGTGTCCTGTCACCACCCTGCCAAGATCGCTCTTGGATAGCAACATAATCCTACTCAATTTTATCTGCATTTTTAAAATTAAGTCTGTATATACCAGGTTAGTATTTCCTATTTTGATGGCGATAATATTCTCAAAGCTGTTATTTGTAAGAGCCAAGCAAAAGTTTTATTAATATTGATTGGCATCTATTACCTACCTAACTTGTCTCTGGAGTTCTGACTCATGTCCAGTGACCTCAAACAGCTGTTACAGATATTAATATAATTATAGCAACAGATATTGTGGGCCAAATTCCATGCTGTGCAACCTCACTAGAGTCAATGGGGTTGCATGAGGTGTAAGTAGGTTAAATACCTCATCCTATGTCTTGGTTTTTGCCCTTCTTTTTAAATGTACACGTGTTGAATTTGCCTTCGTTGCTGTTGTCATGTGAATTTTTTTTCAAAATTTCAAAATAGTAGTCAAGGCAAATTTTAAAAGATATGGGCCAGGTTTTCAGCTGGTGTAAATCAGCGTAGCTCAGTTACACCCATTTATGCCAGCTGAAAATCTGACCCAGCATCTCAGAACACTAATCTACCATAGTTACAAATTCTGCTGTATTTATTAACTCTGGAAGATCAAAAAATGGAGCTCTGTTTATTTATATAAATGTTTCCCCCTATTATTCCCCCTTCCTTTCATTTTTTAGACAATGCCACTTCCAACAACCAAGGAGTAATCTAAGAAGTCAAGGACCTAGAACCCCTCATGCTTTCACGGATCCTACCATTGGGTAATTTTCCATAACAGCCCAAGTTCTCCTTTGAGGCCAAAAATGCATACATCCAGCTGGTACCAACAATGTGCACCTTCTTTCTTATACCTTTTATCTTGCAGAATATGGGCTTATGACACACTCACAGTACCTTTGTACCCAGACACAGCACTGTCTCTTTTGGGGGACAGACCCAAAACATCATACATTTGCTAAAGCTATGAAATAATAAAAAATTCCTATTCAATACTGAATAAGCAGTTCAGACAAACACATTTTCATAACCATTCCTTTCTCCAAGATCCTGGTTATGGTAACAAAATATTAAAAGAGAAAAACATTAAACTTGAAACAACAGGCACTGAAATTGTAAAGTTTCATTCTGTTTCCTCTTTCCCGGCCCTCCTCTCCTCCCCTGATAAAAATACAGGCTATGGTAGATACAGTCAGGTATTCTTTAGCTTAATTATGAAGAACATAGTTACCTGCATGGATAATAGGGGTTGACTCAGGATAGCTTTTTAAAGATTCATAACTATTGTCCATTGTCTAGTTCTTTCACTGTTTGAAAAGTGTCTTTTGTTAAAGCCTTTTCCCCCCACATATGTTCCTGCAAAATTGATCTGACGTTCTTCTCCTTATTGTGTTTTCTTCCAAATCCTACCATAGCAGTCTGGGCACAAGTCCAACAGTTATAAATGAAAACTTCTTCATGCAGCACAATGTCAGCATCACAGATCAGCAACTAAAATACTGTCCCTCTGTCCTGAATCCAGACTTTAGAATACACCATGACAACAAGCTGCTTCTTTCATTTTAGCAATACAGCAGAAGTTTGTTTGTGTAGGAAGTTGAAGCATCTCGGACCAATGAGCTTTCACTGTGGGCTTGGCCCTAGGCAGAGAAGAATCTCAATTGGAAACAGGAACTGAAAGTACGTTTAGTTAAGCCTGCTTTCCCTCTAACCAATCTAGCTGTCTAAGTAAATGCCTGACCTTGTTGTATAAGCTTCAGTCATAGATACAGTAGACTAATGTATTGGCTATTTAAAAAAATAAATAAATGAAGTTTTATTGTGGATTACTATGCTTTCCTGAAATTTTTTTTATAATTAAAAACATCTGAAAGACATTTCAATATATCACAAACAAGAGGAAATCCAAAGCACGTGACTTCTAAGAAAATGATGCAACTATAAGTCTGTGCCAAAATTTACAGTAATTTGTTTTTTGTATTTATTTATTGAAGAGGAATGGATGGAGGAAGAGGCAATAATGAGTGAACTATAAGTACAGGATTATGCTAAATTGGAGAACTATTACTTCATAAAAATATTGTAATTACTTCTGGCAGGATATTTTTTAGACATTACACATGAGTGAAACCTCTAAAATAATTTATTTTCCAAAATTAATTGGTTTCCTGGTAAATGTCTTTCTGGAATGAACAACTAATTACAAAAATCCAGAGAGAAATAGAAGGCTACAAGTTAGAAAGAGACAGAAAGAGGGAGAAAGTTTCTTTAGGGTGACTTTAGATAAAAGAAAATGTTACTTAAACACTGCTAGATATTCAGTCCTTCTGCCTCTTAATTCATATCATTAGGAGGACACAGCCTAGCATGGCAGCCCTAAAGTAAAAAGCCAGCAGCTTGACACACTTCTCTGTTAAACTTCTTAATTTGAGTGCTCCATTGTCTTAAAAGTACAACATTTTATTGATTTAAAAGAACAAAAAAACTTCACATAAATGCCCCAACAGTTACAAGAAAGCCAACATGTTACAAAGCTCAAAATAAATAAAGTGGTACATGTGGGAAATGTTTACAACCAGACCCAAAAATCATAGGAAACGTTAAATTGGTCTTATGTTCACTCCAAGGAAAGATGGATATTTTAATATAATGCTTAACTTAAAAACTCCCTGAACTTTGGGTATTTAAGATTTTGGTTCAGCCCATGAGAGGTAGGGAACAGCCATAAAGTTTTCATCTGGGCTTAGATCCAAGTTCACCAAAATTCTGTGGGTATTTGAATCCAGAATTCTAGGTCAGGCCCAAATCTAAGTTTGCACATCTTTTGAATGAAGCTGCACTTATAGAGAGTACTGTCATTTTCTTTCCCTCCCTAACTTTTCATAGCACTAAGAGAGAGAACAGGTTTGATTGTTTCCAGATTGCAAAATGGCAAGAAAGTGGTGATTACTGAACAGGGCTGAGACACAAAGTGTTTGAACAGTGAGGGCTGAAACCAAAGTCCATCAATCTCAATCATGAACTCAGGCTCTCAGCAATCAGCTACTTAGGGCTGTAGGGGTGGGCTGTTTTCCCTCCTTTTCTTCACATAAGAATGAGCGGCTCTCCTTTCAAGGAGGAGCCAGGGCTGTATATGGAGCAGAGTCCTACAGCCATGCCTCCTTGTTCCTGAGCTTTTGCTGCTAGGGGAAACCCACTTTATCTTGCAGAAACCCACTACTGTTCTACGCAAGTGTCTTCTGGCTCCCCTTATTTCTCATCTCAATTTCTCTTCTCTGATTTAAATACAGTGCAGTGTGGGTAGGTATATCAGAGTCCTTTGCCCACTGCAGCGTTCTGGACAATTTTGATGGCATATTGTGGAATTATATATTCCCACCCTGGGAATTGTGGGAGCAGGTTTCAAACACCCATCATCCCTTTCACAGTCTCTGAAAAGTCATCTGGTGCCCATGCTCTTCCCAAACTGCTTTCTAGCAGCATGGGTGAGGGCCAGAGGTGCACAGGAAAGCAGATCCTGTTAAAATGGCAAGGCCATGACTACCTGCAAAGATGCTGAGAAAAGGAAGAATAAGAACAACACCTGGCACTCCAGGACATTGGGCATCTGCAGCATACTGTGCCTTCCATCTAGCAACGAGGGAAAGAAGAAGCCCTATTCCCGCAGATGAAAAGCTGACAGGCAACTTTAGAGAAGCTCAAGAGGAGCAATTATTATTCCACAAGTTGGTTGGCAGTATTCTGATGGACACAAACTAGGGAATATTTTCAAATTTCCATACTCATACCATAAACTTTAAGGGCTCGTCTGTAAACTCTAAAACATGACATACTATACAGCTGTACTCAGGATCTGAAATACTATTTGTCACCCTCTTATCAAAAAAATGGAGTCTTTAAAATGGGCTACGGCTGTGCGAAAGCAAACAACACCAAAGGCATGTACATTCCAAAGCAATAATTCTGTGTACTGCTTTTATGCAAAGCTTCCATCATGCAGTTTAAATGACCATTCATAAGCAAAAAACAAAATAGAGAAACCCCAAAGCCTTCTAGCTTGTCAATAAATATTGGAACAAGCCTGAATGAAAGGCAAAAATGCTGCTGTGATGTAGAAACCTGCTTTTTCATTTATCATGATCAATTCATTTTGGAGGACAGCACTGAGACCCTGAGAATCTCAAGAGAAGTGGCACACCCCTCAATGTTTGGGACATTTAAAGCAATACTGGACAAATAACTTAGATATACAATATGCCCAAGCTGACAAAGATTTCATAAATCTTTTACACCTCTAGATGCTAAGGTGCTCACCTTAGCTGCAGTGACATAAAACCAGCTTAAGTGATATCTGAATCAGGCCCATTGATTACCACACTAATCTGGAGTCACATGGAGAAAGAAATAGCTGGAAAATTGCTTTATGTGTCATAAGAGGAAATGCTGCACCCTCTCTACACTGGAACTAGTCTGTTTCCATGGTTTGGGAGAGGAACGGGATGCTTCCTTGTGACTATAGAGGGGCTATTTAGGGTCAAGTGCAGGCCAGAGACAAGCAGAGAGACAGGGCTAATGCATCTCTAAAAATGTGCACCCACCAGCCATTTCCCACCTGCAGAGGAAGGTACATTACGGCTATGGGGCTTCTTCTGCCTTGGGACTGACATTGACATCCTTAAGAGGCTCCCCCCCTCCCACAAGAGATTTCCAGTATATACCCCAGTTTCTCAGACTGGAGGGAGGATTTGCCTCATCCTGAAAGGAAGGGGAAAAATCAGCAAAAATATTGTTAAAAGAGACATTTATTTTTCTGGTGTGAAAAATCTTATGAAAATAGATGAGAATTCCACAATGGATTGCAATCAAACCTAGCATAGTAGGCATTACATTTACAGCTCAGTTTGGGGTGTGTATGCGGTGGTACTCTCCAAAGCTCTATCTACAAGCCAAGCTGTACCTAGTTGAGATGCCAGAATGAACTGGCGCTCACAACAGATTCTGCAAATGTTCAGAATATAGTTATGCATGCTCTGCTGACTCCTTGGGTTTGACTTCCCTTCAGTAGAGTTCTGATGCATCATTCGGCAGGACAAATAAAGGCACAGACCCAATAGGAATATGCATGAGACTCTGCCTCCCAGAGGCCTGGGGTGGCATTAGAATCATAGTTTTCATTTTAAAAAAATTAAGTTTCTAACCCTCATAGTTGTGGAAGAGAGCTTGAAAAGGTGACACAAGGGTAACCCAAGCAGTGTTGGCTACCTAAGCCTCCAGCAGAGGAGAAGCAGCAGCCACAAGAGCCAGAAAGGAATTGTTTGATCCACACCCACCACCTGAACAGACCTGGTCGTCGCTAATCTGCAGGTGGTGTCTGGCTGGTTGTAGGATTTGCATGCTTTGCTGGGATTGGCTCACCCTTGATGGGGCTCAGATGCATTCTAGGGCACTCCCTGCTGGCCTTTTCACACACACACAAAAGTGGGAAGCACTTGGGGGGTTGGGGAGGGAAGTGAGCAAAAAAAGTGGCAAGCAGACTTTCTCCAAAATTTCTTCCACTTGTAGCACCAAATGGAGTATTGATCAAACCAAACTGTGCAGATCTGTGATCCTCTTCTTTCCTTCCTTATAGGAGTTGGTAGTAGTGAAATAGTTACAAAGGATGACATTTAAATCATCATCAGGCATTTGAGCTAAAACCAAATAGAAATGAATGGTGCAGGTCACCCAACTCAGAGCCACTGTGTCAGGCTCTCTACAGATTCAGGCATGAATTACTGCACTGGGTACAGTTGTTTCATGTTTTCAAGATTTTTTTCTTATAACCATAAAAGCTAAAGCCTTGCTTTTAAAAATAAAACAAGGGTGAGATTCTGAAGAGTAATATTCTTGAGAACCAGGAGCCGCAGAGTGTCATTTAAAGTGTGGGGTGGCCAATGGGTTTGCCCGCCAACTTTCCCTCCACCTGCACCCTGACACTTCTGGCCCATGAGCCCCTACAGCCACCCCCTCCAAATCTGAGTCAGTAGTGTTGCAACCTGGTGCTCCGGGTTACAGTACCACTCACGTTTGGCCTGGCCAAAGTGGCTGGGCCATGATCCAGGTCAACCACTCTGGCTCCATGGCCTATGTTGAGAACAGCCTAAAAAACCCACCAACCAACCAAAAAGGGGTGCCTGGTCACTGACGCATCTCAGTTCAAGCACTGACTACATACGGTAATACTATGTGGAAGGATACTGCATAATGAGACTCAGCAATTATTAGTGAAACACTGTATGAATATAATTCTGGGAATAGCTGGAGCACTTTGTTCTATGCTTCAGAGGCATTAAAAAAATGTGCTTAGATTGAGCATTGTGGGCAGGGAATGTCTTCTACTTTATGGATGCATAACGCCCAGCACAATGAAGCCCTGATTCTGACTGAGGCTTCTAGTACTACCATAATAAACATAAACAAATGAAATAAAATAATAAGAATGCAAATATTTTATCATAATTAGATAGGGATTGTTAAATTAATTGCTGTTAATAAATTATGACAAAATGGAGCCTTTTTCCTTTAAAAACTCATTCGTGAACCAATCCTGACTTCTGAGAATATATTTTGCTGTTTGTATTTGACCATTAGACCATTTGATCCTGCCGATATTTATGCAAGTGATACTTATGCAGGTGACAAAGCTAGTCTTGTGCATGTACATATGTGTTTGCAGAAAAGGACCCTAATTTGAATGAACAATTTTTATCCTATGAGATGTTCACAAACTAATCACTTTGACTATCTGCTGTGCTAACTATGGTTTGTGTTTGGTCATTTAAAGTCACATGCTACTATACCTGTTCTCTGATTGCATGATTAAATCTAGAGAGTAATGAATCCCAAAGAATAAATAATGAGTGAATATTCATATTTAAAACATCATGACCAATGTGTGAATGTGACTACGAGTACTTGTACAGAGACCAGCCACTTGCTAAACAAGAATCTATTCATGCAAATGCTGGCAAATAGTGTATAAAAAGGGACATGATTATGCTGGTAACAAAAAGAGTCTTCCTGGCCATTTGTCATAATAGCTATTTGTACAGTATTCTACCAGCTCTGCTACATAGTATTCTTCAGTGCAACAGAAAACTCTCATTAACATTTCCTATGAGAAATCTGAACCTGTGAGGATATTATATTCTCAGGGCATTACCAAAAATTGAATCCTTTCATCCAAAATAAACTAAATATATGTTTTCTGGACTACAATACAGCAATGGAGGAAAAAAAGTCAAATGGCTTAATCAATAGCTTTTTAATTTTAGGACTCAGCTTTCCTTTTCTGCTCCAGACCTTTCCTCTTTCTGCTCCAGACCTCTCCCCCCTGGCATCAGTGATGACAGATAAGGGATGTTTTAAGGGTGAAACTCCTCAGAGTTGCAACCCAGTTGGAAAATATTATTTCATATAGGAAATCTCACCTCAGCTGGAAAATTCTCAGTGGTTCCAATCAGTTATTGCACCAGGTGAAACAAACTTCTGGTCCAATAGCACATCTCAAGAGCACACTTTGCATCAGACACACAAACAGTGGTTGGGGCCGAGGAAAGGGGTTTACAGTATTCCATTCAAGGTCTGCCTAGACTCTCTCAAATTCCTCCTGCAGTCCCAGAGTGGCTGGATCGTTCTACTAAAGTGTTTGTGCTAGAATGATCAGCTATTCATAATGACAGCCCCGAGCTTGGAAGCAAGTTTCTGAAGAGGGACAGAGGGGGGTAGGAAGCAGGAGGGCCATGGGTCTGCTCCTGTCTCTAAGCTGGCCAGCAGATGGAGAACATTTCTCACACAGTTCAGTAGGGGAGCACCAGGAGGTATTGTGCTCCTAGGGGGCAGCACAACACAGGGCTGTGGCTTAATGCTGGCTGTGTCAAGGTAACAGAAATAGTTTTCTATATTTAATTATTTGTATTGTGCACTTTATGTAGTAAAGCCCCACTCCAGTAAAGAACTTGAGCATTGGAACAATTTACCAAATGTCATAGTGGATTCTTCATCACTGACAATTTTTAAATAAAGATTGGATATTGTTCTAAAAGATATTCTCCAGGAATTATTTTGGGGAAGTTCTGTGGCCTGTATTATACAAGAGTCAGGCTAGATCAATGTTTCTCAAGGAACAGTCTGTGGACTAGTGCTGGTCATGGAGATCGCCCCAGCACAGTTTAGGAAGGCAGTAAGCCAGTACCTGGTATCAAAAAGATTGAGAGACACTGGACTAGATGATTACAATGATCCCATCTGGCCCTGGAATCTATGAATGTACTTCAGTGCTTTTCTGAATTGCCGAGACCACAAGCTGGGCACCTGCAGACCCTTCCCTAAATCTAAGTAAAGCAAACAAACTTGAAAAATAAAGAGACATGGCATAGTATTGGCATGTCACAATATTCTTTAACATTACACAGAAAGATGCAATACTTTGTACTAAGTATCAAAATACTTGGAGGCAAGTACTAAGAAAAATACTGAAATACTGTACACTAAGAACAAAACAGTTTATTCTACCTTATCAAACAAGAGCTACATTCCCACCTAGTGAACTGAGAATGAAATCAGCTCACCCCGCTTTTTGGGGACTTCAGTAAAATATGATCAGTTCATCTTTCACTCTTCATGAGTTCAGTCAGGTAGTGGTACTTTAACATCCTGTCTTCTGTTTTTCACCATCCTTTCCATACTCCCACTGTACTGTGCCCCAACAGCCCTCTCCTTATTGACGCCTCATTTTATCATGACTTGTAGGCCTCCATTCACCTTTACCTTTCACGCCAGCATGCCTAATTTTCTAATGCACAGGGGAGGTTGCCCACTCCTGCCTGCTTTAATTAAGGCCCTTTATTAAAAACAAAAACAAACAAAAAAATACCCAGCATATTTTGCTGCTTTGGGCCTGCAGAAATGTACACACACTTTGGAAGGCATTTTGTTGCTATTGAAAATGTGTAATTAGCAAATGAGAGTTGGGAATGCACCTTTTTTTCTCCTGGCTGGCTGGCCCGCCCGTCCCCTTGGAGCTTTGCCTTGGGTGTGTAACAGAGATGGTCACTCAGGCATGAAAAACTGAGGCTTAATTAATTAGATTGGAGGTGTAAAATGGTGTTCTTGATGTGGAAAAGGCACATTCCACACACCCACACACACCCATAAAGAATGTGACATTTTTGTGGAAGTATTGAAGAATGTGTCCATGAGCCAAACAGATGAGACTCCATTAAATGGGTAAAGCAGGGAACCTCTGGTCTAGTATCTCAGACCGATTTCTCCCCCCACCTTCCTGCCACACCCAATCCACCCCAAACACATTCATTTAATCAACTATAATGCTGTATCTGATTCCAGAACAATTCTATTTACTGTTTATATTTCATGTAATTTATACATAAATAGACTGCGAGGTGGAGTTATGAATAGTTTGAAACAGGTTTTCCATGTCCAGATCAAGCTGCCATAGTAAACAAACATTTTTCATTTCTGACAAACTTAAGGTCCTTCCCCCTACCCCACCCTTTCTTTTCAGCCTTGAAAAATGTTGTTAAAAATCCCAAATTACCCAGGGAAGTTGATCGGGTTTCAATAAAATAGTGACTTCATTGTTAGTAACTCCTTGTTTCAACCTTCTCATGAATTGGCTCCTTTTTACATTATAAGAATTACATACAAAATAAAAATATATGGCTTAAAAATTCTGTTTAATGATATTATAAAAATAAATGTAAAGGCATTTTGGGCCCTCTCTCATTTCCTTATAAAGCACACTTTGCCTCTATTTTAAACATACCAGCATTCTAGCAGAGAAGTCAGTCTCTGAAATGCCTCCTGCTCTCTTTTACCCATAGGTACAGGACAACAGTGGATTCTCAACTCTCTTTATCCTTTAGTAACACAGAATCGACAATTTTTGTGAGCAGCCGGTCTCTAAGAGACAACACAGATGTACCTTCATAAGTGTTTTCCTCCATAAACCCACTGGTTCTTTTCTTTGTGGTTTCCAAGATCTGTATCTTTTAAAGCTGCCTGGAGCAACCCATCACATTGTATGGTCCATGAGGTCAACACACTTGCTTTAGTGTTAGAAAAGGATTGTGTTACTCTCAGAGTGTCTGATGCAAAGCCCACTGAAGTCAATGAGAGTCTTTCCATGGACTTTGGTTCAGCCCAACATTCAGGCAGCATGCTCATCTCCCTCACTTTATTAGGGAATGCAGATCAGGCAATTAAATCTATTCTCTTCTCTAGGATGGTAGATACCACTGCTTTTGAAGTTACATGAATTTTAGGGAACTATTCCACATTTAACTAAGAGCGTCAGTTAGTAAATAATCAGACACCATCCCATAATGAATCCCAGTTGTTTAACATACACAGCAGAGCCCTTTGGTAAGACTGGTAAAATTCTTCTTCAATTTCTTAATCACTTAGCTAAAGTCATAACCCAGAGCTGGACAGGCGCTAGTAGTCATGAAAGTGAAAGTCAGACCTTTCCTTCTCTTTAATAGCTACTGTCTGCATGGACATCATATTACAGTCTGTCGAACACTCTGGGTGAAATCCTGTCCCTATTGAATTTAATGGGAATTTTGCAATGGACTTCAATAGAGCCAGGATTTCACCCTCTGTTTACAGTTGACACTAATCACTAAAGGAAGTAGACAATATAAACATTCCAACTTTAAAAGATTTTATTTTGGAAAACTACATATGGTTAGCTGTTTTGAAGCCTTGGCTCATTATCAGAGTGGCCAAATTGGATAAGCCTGTAATAAGTTGTTACATGTTATGACTAACTTGCTAGAATAAAGAATTGTTCAGATCAAGTAAAGGTCAATAAAAAACTTTCCTCCCCCTCAATTCCTTTTGGCAGCCGGTTTTATCACTAACAGTCGGTGAACCCATAAAAGGGTTGAAGGCTTAAGGTTTGATTTTCAGAGGTGCTGAATACTTCTGAATGTCAGGTTTCTAGTGTAGATAACTATCCTGTAAGCTTATATGCACATTATCTAAACTACCTCCATTTCTTGGTTTTGAAGCTTGAGCTGGAAAATTTGCAAGCACTCATAAGGTTTCTTGTTTCTGGTTTCTTCACCAGGCTAAACTTTATTGTGGTATTTTGGCATTTTATTTTCAGTCATAGGCAGAACCAGGATGACCGGATGCTTGCAAAAAATGAGAAAAGAAGAAGAAGAAAGAATGTAAGCGTAACACTTTCAAACTTCAGAAGAGGTCTGGTTTGGTTTGGTTCGGTTCAAGCTGGGAGAAAGGAGCTAGTTTGCATTTGTATTATCCAAAGTGGTTTGCCCTGTCGTAGCTCTGAACCAAAAGCCACCCCAAGATTGCCAGCATACTACTTAGATGCATGATGAGCAGAAAGCTGTGTGTAATGTATGTGTTATGTACCTTCAGTACTAGCTTCCATTTGGCAAGTGCATTTACGATAATCTCTCTCTAGTCATAGGTCACCTACCTTGTAATATGTTACCAGCGAATGCCCATCAGTATCAGCAGCTGCAATCCTTTGTAATAAATAATAATTTTCTACAACACTGCTTGCCAAGAGGAGTACCACCTTGCAGGAGATTTGTAATTTAAAGATTCTCATTTTAAATCCATTTTTGATTGACACCTGACCCCTGGTAAAAGTAACCTCTCTTATTCTGGATAATAGATGGATATGAGTGTAGGCACAAACAAGTCAAAGAACCAGTATACATAACAAATTGGAGTAGAAGGAGATGCGTATGCTTTCAATAGAAATCCATGTTGACTTTACAGTGTGTCGTTTATAGCATGTGCCATAATTACTCCATCTCAGAGCTGAATTGATGGTGAAAATCCAGAAACAGTTTCTGTGGCCATATAAGGTGAGATTTTGATTCTAGTGAATATGTTCCAAGAAGGAGATGTTAAATATAAAAATTAAATTTCCATTCCCAACCTGTTCTCTGAGGCAGGTTCAGCAAAAAAAGAAAAAGAAAAAAGGCTCTGTGGTCCAGCCAATATTTTTGCTGAATAGCTAGGACAGAAGTGAAAGCCATATGCCAGATACTATTAAATGAGAAAGGTATATAAAACAGATATCTCAAACCTTCCACAGTAGAAACATACATTTTTGCTGAAAGGAAGCATTAGTAATGCTATTTAATGATTGAATTGCTGAGATGTTATGCTGGGATATTGTTCTAAATGGTTGATATTTTAAGGAGCTACTGCTGAAAATATCCATTGACCCCATGAGACTCTGCAGATAGACAAGACCACCACTTTTAGGAGAAACCAGGAGCCTTCTACAGATAATTGGATGTAAAACACTATTTCTAGTATGATAAAATCAGAGATAGTGACCCCATCGCAAGCCAAACCAAACAAAAACACCTTGGAATTTGGAAATAGAAAGTTCTCGGCCTGGGGTCTCTATTTCAACTTCTCTCAAAAGACAACAAAAACATATTGACAGCCTGACAGATTATTTCAGACACTGCTCAGAGGTGCCCATCCCTAAATCACTGTTGAGAAAAGAATTATAAAAACAATACAATACGACAGAAAGCAGGTTTACCGCCTGCAACATACAAGATGAACCATCACCACAGCCTGACTCTGTATAGGTCCATCTCTGGAAAGGATATCTTTATATGCTCTTGTTTATTGTCATCATGAATTGCCAGAAGGTAGAACTATTAATGTGTCTACCTTTGTGGACGACATTTTCCAGCCTGCATTCCTTTCCTGATTCTTAGAGAATGTCTGGATGAAATCACTAAGAGCCAACTTGTGCCCTTACACTGGGGGAAGAGAGGAGTCCATTCTCCTTGCCCATAGAAGTATATCCTTGAGCCCTAATGACAGAGTCAGCAGCATGGGTTTCTTTACAAGCTCCTTCCTTCCCTTCAGTGACAGGATCTCCTTGTCCCCCAGATATTTTTATATGTAAATCTGTAACAGGTTAGTATTCACCCTGAACAGTTTTCCTAGGAAGCCTGAAAAGGTTGTATGGCAGGCTCACTGCCCTGAGCCACTCTCTCCATCAATTTTTCAGCAGGCCCTTAAAGTTTCTTTATGCCGCAAGAGTCTTTCAAAATAAAATTACCTCAGACACAAAACCTTGATAGCAAAAGTCCTTCTTCCCAGTGTTCTTCTCATGGGGACGGCAGGTTCTGGCCCTCTTCTGCAACCTGAGGAAAAGAACTCTGGGTCACCACTCACCCTCCACTGGCAAACTGTCCCCCTTTAATCCACCCCCAGCGAGAACAGGTTGCTTCTAGTGCTTTTTCCAACCCAAGGTTGCCCCATCCTACACAACAAGCTCCTTGCCCTTAAAGAAATAGTTCTCTCTTCTTCCTGAGACCCAGTGGTCCCTTGGGACCATTTCCTCTCTCCCCACATGTACCCCTGCTATCCCCAGGGTTTTTATTCGATGGCATCTATTTGAAATGGGGTAGCCTAGACTCTGTTCCTCCCTCCCAGGCTCTTTCCTCTTTTCCATTTGGTCTATCCTGTTACATGTTGATATGCTCCATTATAGACCCAAAATAGTCCCAAAAGAAAATCAAACTTGTGAGAGATGCAGTAATGCATCAATTTTAACTCATTGCTCTGAAATGCAGTTAAGTAACTTTGGATCTGATTATTTGGGCAACAAAGTTAACAATGACAATACTAAACTCATTTTTAAAACACTTATATGTTCACGCACAAAACGCTGTTGAGAAATATTACTCTGTTTTTCCTATTACAGGACAGTTCTGAATTTTGGAAGTTCTATGCTGCAATGTAACCAGGAAAGAAATGCAGTTTCTCCTGAAAACACAAGACATGAGTAATCTGATCAGAGCATTAGAGATAACATGATACCATTTTAAAACAAAAAAAAATTGCTGTAAAAATGAATATTTTAGAAGCTTTTAATAAAGTGTAGAACTACGTAATCTATTCATTTGTATATATTCTAATACAAAAGGCTTTCTCAGCACAATGCATGTAAATTTGAGGAAATGTAGATTTAAATAAAATTAGAAATACATTATTCTTCCTAACTTAACCTGAAAGTCTTCATTTAAAGTTACTTAATCATGCCGAGAAAGTATGTAATAAAATGACCTCTATTAGAGATCATAAATAGCAATCAAATCTGTACAAAATAATGATTAAATCAGATAAGTTTGAGTACATTCACAATTCAATGCTTCTACTGTGTTTTATTTCTAAGAGAGTAGAGTATATATTGATTTATGAGGCAAAACTGGGCCAACTAGTATAGGAGAATTTAAGTAAATCTAAGAATACCAATTAAGAAGAGCTCTGTGTAACTCAAAAGCTTGTCTCTCTCACCAACAAAAGTTGGAACAATAAAAGTTATTACCTCACCCACCTTGTCTCTCTAAGTCTAGAGGAATACTAACTTGGGATAGCTTACCTCTTATTCCAGACCCCTCCTGTGCATATCATACCAATTTAGACCTACTTGAGACTCATTTAGACATATTTACCTAGACTTATTTAGACAAACCACCTAGTAATATGTGACTTACATATTGCCTCTGAATTTGTGCCACAGAGAATAAATCAGTATATCTCACAATCTGAGGGGGTTTAGAAGACAGAAGTTTAGAAAGAAAAGTAACTAACTGGAGGGTGTAAAAAAATTGTACATTAAGATTAGCCTCCAATCTCCTTTAACTTACATCTTTTACAGGCTCACCGGAATGTAAGATACGCCAAAGAAGACAGTTGTCTTTCACAGCAGTAAAGAGGTTCAAATAAGTCTATGGAGCCTCACTGATTCCAGTGTTGCAAAGTTAGCTCTAACTAGATCATGTAACCATAGGCACCAACTCCATGGTGCTCTGCACCCACCGGCAGCCAATATGCCCTCCCCACCGCCTCACCTCACCTCTGCCTCCTCCACTGAGTCTCTGCTTCTCCTCCCAGTGCTTGCCGCCACAAAACAGCTGTTTCGTGGCATAACAAGCTCCGGGAGGGAGCGGGGAGAAGCGGGAACATGGGACACTTGGGGAAGAGGCGGGGCAGGGATGGAGTTGGGCGGGGTTGAGCACCCACTGGTGCCAGCAGAAGTCGGCGCCTATGCATGTAACCAGCTGTGTCCCAGAGCTTTAGGGCATGTTAATAACTTTAAACCCTAGTCATGTATCTAAGGCCATGTCTACACTATAAATTTACATTGGTATACCAATGTCACTCAGGGGTGTGAAAAATCCACACCCCGAGCAACACAATTATACTGACCTAACCCCCCAATGTCAACAAAAGGGCTTCTCCGATTGACATAGCTACCGCCTCTTGCAGAGGTGGATTAACTACGCTGACATCTTTTTAAGTGTAGATCTGCCCTAACTATGGTTAATGTAGACCTGTTTCAAAAATAGGTATTAACATGTACTAGGGAACTTGTGGCTTGTGCCAGCAGGGTCCATATGGGCCAGTTAGTGTGAGTCACACTAGTGTGGACTAAGAATTCAGTGCAGTATGTATGCATACTGTTGTGCTAGCCAATAAAGTGCTGCTAAATGGTGTGATGGTACAGATTTAGCTTAAAAAGTACTGTAATATAGTTTTATCATTTCAAAATATAAATAAAACTGTGTCGTGTATTTTTACTGATTTATCTCAAAGTCCTTTGGAAATAAATATAGCAATTTTATTTTTTCAAAAATTGAGGAAGAAGTCTTATCAATCACATTCATATTTGGGACCTGCTGAAAATTTCTGTATCTGAAAATATCAGATTCTTCACATTCTATAAAGTCCATTTCTAAAATAGATTGCAAGTTTCTTGGGGGCAGAGACTGTTATGCTATATTTAAACAGCACAACATACACTATTAGTCCTCAAAAAAACAGCACATATGAGAAGCAGAGTTAGAAACTAGCCCAGCAGAAAACGCTGGGCCTGCTAAGACCCTATAATGGATTTCAGGGAAAGAGCCTATTGGTGGGCTCCTAGCACTTTAAATAGAGGATTTTTTTTAATAGGCCAGAAAAAGAAAAATGAAACTCAGCCAGGAAAAAATGCAATCAATTGTCTGAAGAATAATAATTTGAACAATATATATTGTAATGAACCTGCTTGCTCAATACTGGTCACTATGTAACGTCCAGTGCAACATCCAGCCAGCAGAAGGCTCCATAATCCCTTCAGCCCTGAAAAGAGAGGGTCAGAGGGGACCTGGCTCAGGAGAGAGCTAGAGGCTATGCACCAGCAAGAGCAGCAGAGAGAAAACCAGGCTGACAGTGGTAGCTTCAATAGGTAGATACTCAAACAACCTGCAAACAAGGGGGCCATGTAGACAGGTTCAAACAAAATGGAAGAAAGGACTGAACTCTGTCAAGGGATCTGAAGACCAGGGCATGTTACCTCTGGGAGAGGAACATGCTGAGAGTAGACTGAGTATCCTTGGAACAAGGCTGGAGAAGTCCATCACAGTCTATGGCTGTGCTGAACAAGTCTCTTTGGGATTCCAACATATAAATATGTTGTGAAGGATGGAAGTCTATTTCCCATTCATGATACTGGGAAAATTTTCTACTGAGAGAGAGTCTGCTTCAGTGTTCTGTATGCACCAATTCCAGAGTTTCACTGCCTCGGCACAAAGGGAAGGTGATCTTGCTCCTCCCTGGTGGCTTATGTAAAACATACATGAAACGTCTGTCAATTTTTATATGCTTGCCTCTGATAAGCAGTAGGAAGTGTGAGCAGGTGTTCCAGACTGCTCTGAGCTTGAGTAAGTTGATATGCAAGATGGATTCAAAAGGGGACCATTTGTCTTGAATGGGATGGGTGTCCAGGTGAACTCCCCATCTCAATAGGGATGCGTCACTATTAACAATAGCAGTGACTGAGTGAAGGGAACCCCTGCGCAAATGTTGTGAGGACATGTTTACCAGTAAGGAGACCATCAAGGGCATCGATAGAAGTGTGTTTAAACAATGTCTGCTTGGAATGTATACCATTCTGTGGAACACCTTAAGGCAAAGCATGTGGAATCTTGCATTACAAAGGTGTCCGCAGACATGTGCCCCAGTAGTTGAAGACAGTTTCTGGCTGAGGGCTGGCCTGAATTGTCAAGATTAATTTGGCTAAGGTATTGAACCTCTGTGATGGGAGGAAGGCTTTGGCTTCTACTGCATCTAGCTAGGCTCCTAGAATTGCAGATGTTGTACTGGGGTTAGAGTGAACTTTTGGACATTTAGTTGTAGTCCCACCTGTAGGAAGAGATCTATAGTCTTGTGTGGCTCTTGAGGCATTGAAGGAAAGAGTTTTCAGCAGGCAACCATCTAGATATGGGAATATCGTAATTTCTTGTTTGTGAAGGTGCACCACTACCACAGAAAGGACCTTCAAGAACATTCTGGATGTGGATGATAGACTTAATGGGACCACCTGGTATTGATAGTGTCCATAACTCACAGTGAATCTTAGAAATCTCCTGTGGGATGGGTGCATTGTGATATGAAAGCAAGCATCTTTATCTGTAGGTCAAAGGCCAAGAATCAGTCCCCCTGGTCCAGAGATGGGATTATTGCTGCCAAAAGTAAACATCTTGAAGTGTCATATTTGCAGAAATCTGTTGAGTGACCTTTGATCTACAGTGGGTCTCCAACCGTTATTCTTTTTAGGTATCAGGAAGTATTTGGAATAGAAGCCCTTCCCTCTGTTTTGGGTGGAAACTGGTCCTATAGCACCTAGTTTCAAAAGCGTTTGTTTCCTGATGTAAAAGGTGCTTGTAAGAAAGGTCCCTGAAGAGGAATAGAGAAGGAGGGAGGTTAAGTGGATTGAATATCCCGTGGAGATGATCTCCAATACCCACTTGTCTGTGGTTATATGCAGTTTTTTGTCAAAAGAGTGAAGCAGTTGATGAATGGATGGAGATGTTCAGATTGTTTCAGCAAATAAAAGTGGAGGTGGTAACTCGTGGCCTCAATCAACACATCAAAATTGGTGTTTAGATGTCAATGGCTGTGGGGAAGCGGGTCTCCGTTTTGGTAGTCTCTCTCTTTTCCTTTGGGGTTCATAATGCCTCTGGGAAGGAGGAAATTGAGTAGGCTGGGATCTCTGAACCATCTAGGGTTTATATCTCCTTTCTTTTGTACATGTGTAAATACCCAGGGAATGCAACATGGCTGCAGAGGGATTTGTCTGTCCTTTCTGCAAATAAATTTGGATCCCTCAAATCAGAGGTCTTTCAACGTGGATTGTACCTCCTTTGGAAAGCCAGAAAGGTGAAGCCCTGAAACTCTCAGCATAAACACTGCTGTTGAGATGGTGCGAGCAGCTGTATCAGCAGCGTCTAGCGAGGTCTGCAACAATGTCCTCACGAAAAGCTGACACTTCGCAACGAAACTGTTCTCTTTGATCAGTTGGGAGATGTTTAACAAAGGGTTTAACTTAGAGTAGTTGGTATAATTATATTTTGCCATAAGGGTTTGGCAATTAGTGATCCTAAATTGTAGGGTCGCTGATTAATATGATTTTCATCCAAATAAATCCAGTTGTTTCTGGTCTGTGTCATATGGTGTCGATTTAACATGGTGCTATCTGCCACATTCATTTATAGCGTCAATGACAAGGGAATTCGGGGATGGGTGAAAAATAAAAAGTCCACAGCCTTAGAGGGAGCATAATTTTTGTATCTGCTCTATTGCATGTGAAAGGTATTCTGGCTGGCATGTACCATGTAGTTTTTGCTTGGTCAAGTACGGCCTTGTTGACAGGGAGCACAATGTGAGCTGATGAAGTATGTAAGATGTCTAGTAGTTTGTATTGTGACTCCCTCACTTCTTCAGATGGAATTTGTAGTGAATATGCAACTCTTAATGACATCTCCGAACTGTTTGAAGTTGTCTGCTAGGGTTGGTGGGTAAGGCATAACGGCTTCATCAGGAGAGGATGACAAGATATTGGTTACAGGTCCTCGTCTAGCCTCTATTCTTGTTCCTCGAAGTTTCCTCTTAAGGATCAGCTGAACAAGAGTGTCTTCCTCTATCCTTTTGAGTGACAATAGACGTCCTCGAGAATAGGTGCCTATAGGCCGCCCATAAATCCCAGTACAGCTACTGAGGTGGTCTAAGGATTGGGGGGCACCAAAGGGTGTTCATACTAACTGGGTGGGCCACGTCTCCCCTGGTGGTAAACTGGGATTGTAGTGGTTTCTGGGTGGCTAGTTCTCTGATATTATAAAGGGGAGTTTTCCCCCCACAAATAATTAATATAAGTCTTCCTCCTCCCCTTCATCGGTGCTTGACAGAGATAGAGCAGTGATGGATGCTGGGAGAGATGACCTCAGTACTACACATAAGTCAAGGGACTGAGATGTGGCCAGTACCAATTGTGTCAGTGCCGAGTAGAGGAGAGTCAGGCATCTACAAGACTAGTAAGTCTTTAGAGCAATGAAATTCTTGCAGTTCTGGGATAGCGGTCAGTAGTACTGAGGCAAGCTGAGTGGGTGCAGTTCATGTGGGAAGAGTCAACGGTACCGGGAGTCTTCTGCACTCCAGTGAATGGACACTCTATCTATCGGTTTACTTCTGCTTGACTTTTTAGAGGTCTCAGTCAGTGCTGCTTTAGAGGAGCTAGGTCACTCTCTGCTTTCCACAGTGGTACTGATCTTCCCAAGCCTGTGCCCTTAAGGTCTTTAGGCTTGCTGGTGGTACTGCAGGTACCGGATCCTGCAGCCTCATAGGTACCTGGTGGTAGATCAGTCAGTACCAAGATTGTCAACCTTGCTGGGGACCTCTTTTTTCTTGGTTGATTCCCTACTCAGGTGATTTGTAGCCAGCTTTTTTGAGAGGAATCCAAATATTTCCTCTTTGAAGTCACTGGAGAATGTTGAGCAGAGGATGTTGATGGAATCAGCCTTGTTGGGGGACCGCTGGGACTGGTCTGAGTGAACTTTCCATCATGAGGAGTCTTAATTTTAGTTCAGTTTTTCCTTGCCCTTGATTTTTTATTTTTAGGCCAAAAATGCACTTTTGAAGCACATGACTCTCTGAGGCAGCGAATGCGTGTCACTGACTGGAATTGCTTCTCATCAGGAGAGAGAGAGCGCGAGCAAGCACATTGAAATTCGGGGGAGACAGGCATTTCAGGGTTCACTTCCTGAGAGGGAAGAAACAAAGAACTAACTAAAGAGAGGGAGTTATCTATTCTAGTAACAAGAAAAAAAAATTTTTATTTTTATTTTCAGAAAAGAACAGGAGCATTAACACTGACTAATGGAAACTCTATGAACTGTGCTATTAACTGAGAAACAAAGTAAGATATAGATAAGGAACTCTGAACTCAGACTCTGCTAAGGCTCCATCTCAGGCCAAAGGTGGTTCACCCACGCATATAGCACAAAATAGAACATAGGCAGAGCATGAGATGGGGAGACCGCAAATGCAGGCCGAATAGACACTGCTGCCTAAAATCTCCAATCTGAGACAGAGGGATGCAAATACAGCTAGAGTGGAGCGCCCATAGGGACACTATTTGAAGAAGAATTAAGAATACCAGAATCAGGCCGTGAGCCACTTGAAGCTGCGACTTATTCTATAAGAAGAAAAGGAGTACTTGTGGCACCTTAGAGACTAACCAATTTATTTGAGCATAAGCTTCCGTGAGCTACAGCTCACTTCATTGGATGCATAAAGCGGAAAATGCAGTGAGGGTGTTTTATACACACAGACCATGAAAAAATGGGTGTTTATCACTTCAAAAGGTTTTCTCTCTGCCCACCCCACTCTCCTGCTGGTAATAGCTTATCTAAAGTGATCACTCTCCTTACAATGTGTATGATAATCAAGGTGGGCCATTTCCAGCACAAATCCAGGGTTTAACAAGAACGTCTGAGGAAAAGTGGGGGAGGGGGGTTAGGAAAGAACAAGGGGAAATAGGTTATCTTGCATAATGACTTAACCACTCCCAGTCTCTATTCACGCCTAAGTTAATTGTATCCAATTTGCAAATGAATTCCAATTCAGCAGTCTCTCGCTGGAGTCTGGTTTTGAAGTTTTTCTGTTGTAATATCGCAACTTTCATGTCTGTAATCGCGTGACCAGAGAGATTGAAGTGTTCTCTGACTGATTAATGAATGTTATAATTCTTGACATCTGATTTGTGTCCATTTATTCTTTTACGTAGAGACTGTCCAATTTGACCAACGTACATGGCAGAGGGGCATTGCTTGCACATGATGGCACATATCACACTGATAGATATGCAGGTGAACGAGCCCCTGATAGTGTGGCTGATGTTAATAGGCCCTGTGATGGTGTCCCCTGAATAGATATGTGGGCACAGTTGGCAACGGGCTTTGTTGCAAGGATAGGTTCCTGGGTTAGTGGTTCTGTTGTGTGGTATGTAGTTGCTGGTGAGTATTTGCTTCAGCTTCCGGGGCTGTCTGTAAGCAAGGACTGGCCTGTCTCCCAAGATTTGTGAGAGTGATGGGTCGTCCTTCAGGATAGGTTGTAGATCCTTAATAATGCGTTGGAGAGGTTTTACTTGGGGGCTGAAGGTGACGGCTAGTGGCGTTATTTTCTTTGTTAAGCCTGTCCTGTAGTAGATGACTTCTGGGTACTCTTCTGGCACTGTCAATCTGTTTCTTCACTTCCACAGGTGGGTATTGTAGTTGTAAGAATGCTTGATAGAGATCTTGCAGGTGTTTGTCTCTGTCTGAGGGGTTGGAGCAAATGCAGTTGTATCGTAGAGCTTGGCTGTAGACAATGGACCGTGTGGTGTGGTCTGGGTGAAAGCTGGAGGCATGTAGGTAGGAATAGCGGTCAGTAGGTTTCTGGTATAGGGTGGTGTTTATGTGACCATCGCTTATCCAAGGAAGTGGATCTCTTGTATGGACTGGTCTAGGCTGAGGTTGATGGACATTTCAGACATGAAAGTTGCGATATTACAACAGAAAAACTTCAAAACCAGACTCCAGTGAGAGACCGCTGAATTGGAATTCATTTGCAAATTGGATACAATTAACTCAGGTTACCTTGCATAATGACTTAACCAATCCCAGTCTCTATTCAAGCCTATTTCCCCTTGTTCTTTCCTAACCCCCCCCCCCCCCCACAGTTCCTCAGACGTTCTTGTTAAACCCTGGATTTGTGCTGGAAATGGCCCACCTTGATCATCATACACATTGTAAGGAGAGTGATCACTTTAGATAAGCTATTACCAGCAGAAGAGTGGGGTGGGCAGAGAGAAAACCTTTTGAAGTGATAAACACCCATTTTCTCATGGTCTGTGTGTATAAAACATCCTCACTGCATTTTCCACTTTATGCATTCGATGAAGTGAGCTGTAGCTCACAAAAGCTTATGCTCAAATAAATTGGTTAGTCTCTAAGGTGCCACAAGTACTCCTTTTCTTTTTGCGAATACAGACTAACACGGCTGCTACTCTGAAACCTGTCATTATTCTATAAGCAGTTCCATTTATCCCAAAATCAGATTGACTTTTTTTTTGTACCATATAACTCTGAATGCTCTTATCTGATTCTTTGTACACTATTGCTCTTGGATCACTTTATTGCTCTTCCTCCTTCCCAGGCATCTGCAATGGGGTTAGTGGTGGAATAAAATGAACAAGGGTGGCATAATCAGGCCCCAAACAATTTACTATAGGGAAGAATTCTCCATTAGCATGGAGTAGACAAGGTGAGCTAATATGGTACATTTTTCCATCTCCAATTTCTATGGCAGGGGTGGGAGGTGAAAGCCAGGTGGGCTGGGCCAACACACTTTTAATACAGTAGTTTGCCACCATCTCTGTTCTAGAAATTTGTACCAATTATTTTATCATTAGCATAACATGGTACATCACAGATTGCACAGTAAATATCAAAAACATCCTGTTTAATGTTGCAATGTGAGTTTGTTTTTAATCTTGTGTAAAATTCCTGATGAATGGAGCCAAGATTTGAAGCAAGAATTAGTTTTCTTATGCATATTGTGAACCACAGTAGGCCTTTTTCTTAAGGCCTATATTAATGTCAATACAAGTTGTAAGGGATTACCCATAGGATACTCTGGAAAATAAGATGTTACATTTCAATGAATTTAACCTGAGGCAGAAATTTTTAAGAGCATAGTCTAAATATTAAATATATTTGTCTGCTCCCTTGCAGAGGCTGCTGCTTATTGTTTAAGAAATATTTCAACTTAAAAATTAAAAACTGTGAAAATTTTGGCATGTGCCAAAAGAATTTTAGAATTTTGACATAAACTGTGATCTAATTAAACAATAAGACCTGACAAAACAGTCACCACTGTCTGTTAATGACCTCCTGGGGCAGTGAAACATACCAAAGCAAAGCAGAACAGACTGCGAAGGTCAGCAGCATCACAGACTAAAAAGCCTTAAAAAAAAATAAGTGTTGTCATTCTGATGGCTCTTTTTTAACTTTATGCTTTTTCTTTTATCCTTTTTTCCAGTGAAATGATCATATGGAAATGCAGTAAAGCAGTTGAACCAGATTAGTTGCTAGTGCAAGAAAAGGTAAAACACAATTTCATGGACTGGATAAATCGCCCCAGTCTTGCAGGCACACTACATGGCAAATCTCATTAAACACAATTATCATTCTCATATAGGACAACAAAGGACAGAGGCATATTGGGGTAAAAAGAATGATCGAGAGAGATGGTAAAAGGCATTTATATTACCCCAGTCATGTACATTACTATACAAATATGAATATCTACTTTCCATAACATCTACAACCCTGAAATCCTCTATTACACTCCTCTCAGGATGCTCAAACGCTTTCATAACGTGGACATCTTAATACAAGGTTGTCTTGTGGACACTTTTCCTCCCATCCCCGATAATATGGACGACTTCCCATTTGTGGGTGCATAATATCCCTGTGGGAGCTACAGTAATTTCTTAATTGGAAAATTAATGTTGGGAACCTATTTAATGTATTTCTTTCTTTTAATGCAATTCAGCAACTAGAAGCAAGGAGTAGCCAGCTCCCAATGACCAGTCAGATCTCAGAAGTGGCCCTTCTTTTGTTCTTTGATGGTGCTTTGAACACTGTTTAAAAATACCTCCCATAAACCATACTTGGAAGAAAGTCAGCAAAAAAATCTATAAATCTAGCTTCTTTAGACAAGCAAAATATTGCAAGTATACCAAAAACTAAGTGTCAAAGGGAGAGAAGGAGCAATACTTTTCCTTCCAGAGAATTGTACTTAGGCTTTTTTCAATTTGTACTTGGAATCAATATTATAAAAGTTTATACATATACATACACACACACATAAATAAAAATAAACATTGCATATGGCTGACTGCACTGTACAATCCAGGCAATGCAGCACCTCTCAAAATCCTTTTATGTAGTTTATTCTCTTTAAAGATTTACTCCTGTTAATACTGGAAAAATAATTCCAGCATGTTATTTTTAAAAATAATTTAGCTTATAATTGAGAATATCAAACAGTATATGATTTGCATAGAATTAGCTGATTCACGTGCTTTGTCCTTATAACAATAATTCACTCACCCGCCTCATCCTCTAAAATACTGATTTATTTTTAAGCAGCTAACATTATCCTACATGCCGACTTCCACTGGGATTTCTGAATGGTGAGCCTATTTACTCCCAATGCTGGGACTCACACTATGAACTTCTTCAAAAAACAGAACTAGAAAAGGGATAGGTTTTGTTTTTTTCAAGCACAATATCGAGGATATAAGATAGCATTTAATTCTCCTGATATGATGGACAAATCCGGGGGGGGGGGGGCAAATCTATTAGAATGATGGATGGTATACATTTTAATATAAAACATGAGCAGTGGTGAAATTGTCCTGGAGTGACTTTGAAATTGTACAGTCTCTTTGCCCAAATTTACTGCTATGGCTTCTAGTCAAAAGGTTTGCCAATGAACGGAATCAAAGTAATCAGATTTTTACACTAAAAGAACTAGTAAAATCTTAGTTCAGAGTTACAATTTCTTAATGAAGTACCAGTACCTGTAAATGAATTACATTTTCTGCCTTAAGTCTCCACTGTGCCTTAAGCACAATTACTGCCTTAAGCACAGTGGCTGTTTATCCTTCAGCATTGACCAGATAATCTAAAAGTATGAACCATTTTCCGGAATACACATGAAGCAGATCCAGTTTTTTAAAAGTTCTCTGTAGAACGCAGTTCATTATAATTTTTCTGGTGAAAGGAATTTTTCCATAAATATTCCAATATATCCAAATGAAAACATAGCTTTGGTTCCTGGAGCAAACTTATCCTGGTCAACAACTGGAGCTTTTATTATTAATCCAAATAAACATATATGTTAAGCAATGTTATGATGTTTTGATAGTAAGAGGCAGACTGGCAGGTGGTCAGTCAGTGGTGGAACAGAGAACGGAGGACAAAGTTTGTCTGACTTGATCCCACTAGAGTAAAGTAACCCAGTGAAAACTGAAACTACAGGTTGAAATTCCAGGCCAAACACAGCCCAAGTTCATGCCAGCTTCTGCTAGTAGTAACCAGGGCACAAGGCTCACCTGGCTGGTGTGTGAATGGGTACCAGAACAATCCAAAAAGTATGTCTTGCAAGCCAAGGAGGGAGCCTAGTCAGAGCAAATGAGGAATGCATTGATTTAGTAGCCTCTGCCAATGAAGCACTTACAAAGTTCCAACCACAAATTAAATTAATTTCCTTCCAGCATCAGAAAACACCAAACAAAGGCAAAGACAATCCCCTTGGGATGCAATGGGCCACAATGATAGAGGAAAATCTAATCTATTCCTCCCAGAACCAGCTTTGGTGAATTTGGCTCTCCATCTGTAAATCACCTCTTCATACCTTTATTAAGTATTTTAGTGCCAATGATTTATAACAACGAAAATTGGTTTGGGACTCATGCAATAGCTTAGTGCATTTTGTGTGTGAACCAACAGTTTCAGCCTTCACCCTAAATATTCTAGGCCAAATTCTTCCCTCAATCACACATGATCAGTTTCACTATAGGCAATAGAGTTACAGGACTATAAATTTATGTCAGAAGCTGGTTTTCTGGGTCTCAGTGCCTTGTAAATATATTTGGTACATACAAAAGAGGGGCATCCATATATCCTAACATTTATCGCATTATTATGGTAAGCACACCACCACATTTTGGAGCCTTGTTAGAGTTTAACACATGCCAGTATTTGAGGAGTTAACATTACTTTAAACAACGAAGAAAAAGATGAACGGTATTCTTTATTCTTTTTGGTCTGGGCAAAGTTCTAGCAAATAGTGACATTATTAAATGACCAAATAATAATAAAAAGCTTTCTTAGACTATAAACCATTAATTTTTAGTATTTTGTAAACTTAAATAACCAGACTTTAAAAAAAAATCCAATTATTGATAATTACCTGGGACATTTCAACTCAGAGTGTAGATTCTCTGTCCAAGTTACAAACAGCTATAAACTTGGATTTATAATGGAAATGCTGACAGACCTTAAACAGAGGTGCTAGTCAGCACCACTATAATTATTTTGATCTATGTATTGATAGCTGTAACAACTTTATAACAGCTGGAAGCTGGGATCTTAAAGGCCATAAACGGACCATATTTAGGCACAATTATATAGTCATATTAGTAAGAACAGTCATGCTGGCAGTATTTCCAAACAATTTTTTTCCCCCATTTGGGAACATTTTTCTTAATCCGTTCCTCCTCTGCCCCACCCTGAAATAATCCAATAAACTGCAAAGTGGCAATCATTAAGCTACCGGTTAAAGGCTATATTCTGCTGTCCAGCTACTCCAGGGTAAATCCTGAGTAACTCCATTGACATAAATTCCTTTTAACTCAGTGGAGTTATTCTGGATTTACACTGCTGTAACTGAAAGCAGCAATAGACTATTAGTCTTCATCATGTAGGGCCATATTGTATCAATCAATTTTTAGGTCTAAATTCCAACTGAAATCAGTAAGGAGATTGGCCTAAAAATCCTAAAAATCTGTCCTTCCTTGAATCTTTGCTTCTCTCTCTCTCCTCTTTTGGACACACCTTGCTTGTTTTGTTCTTTTCCTACTATGTCTGTGTAAAAATCAAAGGTGGGCCCCAAGTAAAACATGGTATCTGAACACTTCCAATCTTCGTATAAATTTCAAATTTGAAACTAGACCCACATTTGGAAACGGCCCTGTCGTCACTCAGGTCCAGATCCTGCAGGTGCTTAGCATCTCTATGAAGTGGGAATTAGTGTCCTCCACACCCACTGACACCATGGAGCAGTGGAAGCTCAGAACCTTGCGGGGTCAAGCCCTAGTGAGAACAGAATTTGTCCAATTTGCAGCTCTGCTATTGGCTTTGCATTTGACTATTTAAAAAAAAAAAAAAAAAAAAAAAAAGGATCCAGCTCTGGTATTTGTGTATCTACTCATCTAATTCAGAGGAGCAACTCAGAGGTAGTACTCTCTATGGTATGGTATTTCCATAAAAGGTAGCATACTTAGCTATTTGTTGACGGCTCATCCAGTACAGATGAGAGGCAAATAGTCCAAGTATCAGCCTATCTACAGTCTTCCTGTTCAGCGCCACATGCTCCTTCCAAAGAAGTTAGTATGCAAATTTGTCTGGAGCCAACATGACCAGGCCAATTGACAGGTGGGTACTTATAGATGCAGTGAAAGTACCTGAGCATCTGATTGTTGTAAATCAGATGTCTATGGATGGCTTATTAAATAGCAATACATTCTGGAGATAAAAATGCCA
Source organism: Lepidochelys olivacea (assembly GCF_965140295.1). Classification (NCBI taxonomy): domain Eukaryota; kingdom Metazoa; phylum Chordata; order Testudines; family Cheloniidae; genus Lepidochelys; species Lepidochelys olivacea. The sequence continues at coordinate 77,467,745 of NC_140418.1, read as the reverse complement.
TTGTCAAGGCTGGCTGTGACTTCTGTGAGATGAAAAGATTAAATAGATTTTTGGCATTCCCCTCTTTGGGACCCCGGGCCCAAACCTTCCACAGAGGAAACGTTCACCTGTGAGAGAGAGAGGCAGAATGTGTGCCCTCCCCCTCCCCCACATGCATGCATGTACGTACATATAATTTCTAAGTCAAAGTGGACTTAGATTTCATGACTACATTCTGCACCCTGTTTAGGCCCAGTAAAATCAATGGGATAACATAGCATACAAGACAGTACAGAACTGGCGCCCGAGCTGCGTGATTCCATTCAATAAACGTACTAAGACACCTGTACTGAATGAATGCTTTTCTCCTCTCCCTTTACACCTGATATTTTAGATGTTAAGAGAAAATAATTACATCCTTCTCTTGGGAGGTTTATTTCAAATCCTTGCTAGGGCCCCACTGTGGCCAGGGCTTACATTTTTCAGAATTGATTTTAGGCACCATAAATAGTCTGAAACTGCACATAACATTTCCTCACACTAACAATGACACTACTTGGAAATGTTTTCCAAAACAACAACATGTTTTCCTTCTTTGGGTATTGCTCATTATTTACCCCTTCTTTCCTGTACTAGCAAACCACATCTATTACTTGTATAAATGTGGCTATTTACAGTTAGAAGAGAACCCCAGGTTAGCCCCTTAGTGAGCGGTATTTGCCCCTGAGACAGACAGACTCTCTCTAATGGTTGCAAACCAAATTGACTGCACTGATCTACACCTTGTTTCACTGCAAAGATAAATCAAAGCAAGAATCCACAGCCAAGGGTGGTTTGTTTTATTTTTTGAGTTTACATTCTGGTTTCATTTTTAAAATGAGAGTCAATGTAACTCTGTTTCTAGCTTTGTACTCCAATCCCATAAATGTCGGTAAGTGGTACTTACATGAAGCAAAACACATTAATAATGGTTAATTGCTGAGGTGCGTGGGTGAATGGTATTGCACATCATAGCTTCTAGAGGCAAATAGTCCAAGTATCAGCCTATCTACATATTATTTGCACAGCATTCCTCTGTTATGAACAGGGCCTGAATCCATTCTTCCAGAATACTTTTACCTTTTGATGTGTTTCAATACATTTTTAAAATCCAAGATGTTAGCAGGAGGTACAAAAATGATTCTGATTGATTTAAATTTGCTAAAGTCTAAAAGAAAATAGCTACCATCCCATTTGCACACCAGCAATGAATAGCGTACCTAAAATCAACTCAGTCCTCTGAAGACGAGAGTCACTGATGAAACAGTAAAGAGTGTTTCATCATTCCAAGGCTTGAAGGCTAAGACGGATAGAAATTTCTTAACTAACCTGGCAAAAACTGCAGAACTCTATAAGGAATTCTAATGTTAGTAGCTTTTTTACTCTCACCATGTGCAGAACTAGTTTGTGCTTCAATTAAAATGTAATTTTAAAAGGAAAATCCCCAAAGGCCAATTTCAGTAGAAAAACACGTCAACAGATTTTTATTGGCTCTAGACATGGCCACTGATACTCCTAGCCATGTCTCAATATGATTTTGGTATGAAGTTTAAATGCCTTAAATCTAAGCTTAAATTCAGCTCATACAAAGGAGTTTTAAACATATTGGTGCGACTGTACTTGTATCTATCTATGAAAACAGTAGTGACTGCTTTCACACACACAGCAGGTCGTCTGTTGATTTGGTTACATATTTTGAGACTATTTTAAATCTGGCGCTGTTTCAATCAGTGTAAAAATCACATGTTTTGTGTAAATGTTGCTGTTTAACTCAGTGAATTATTGGCACACCATTTAGGCAATTCTTTGAATTACTGTACTTCCTAGAAAACTTTGTACTAGTGGTATGTGAGCTAGACTTCAGCCTCTATTAGCAGCCACTGAAATGCTAAGGTAAGCAAGAGCTCAGATGTTCTTTTAAAACGTTTTTCCAGTATTTCAATGTTTGTTCATGACATCACATTAATATAAACACACACACACACTTTGTTGTTTAGTTATAATGTCCAGTGTAAGCATATGATAATATTGTACCAGACAGCAGCAGTAAAATATTTAAGCGGGAAACCCTCCATCAAAACAACCTGAAGTGAAGTTGCTCCATTCATTACACTGACCTACAAGAACCATTATTGCCATTTGGCTCTGAATTATTAAAAAAAAAAAAATCAGTAGAAAGATTTAACACACCTCTAACTCCAGGCTTTCCTGTTCTCCAAGATAAAAACAGTTTCCTCTTTGTGCTAGTTAGAAAACATATGTGAGTGCACCAGCACTCAGCTTCCAGTGATAACCTTGTTAGTGCTCCATATAACTGCATGTAACCACTCAGCATGACATCCTTTTCCATTTCTCTTTATGAATAATTTTGTTATACCTCATCCATTTTCGAGTGCTCTTTATTACAGCATGCTACTACATTTATTAGAGTTCCCATCAGAGAATTCTTCTTGTTAGCCTTAATGGTGCCACGTACTGCCCTCTCTTGACTGTAAACCTGGCACTTTTCAAAGCACATTTATTAGTTTATAACCACATTTTAAAATTAATGCAAAGAACTTTGTAAGAGAAAAACCATGTTTGAATAAATAGTCACACACATACAAAGCCCTATGATAGATCAATACTAAACCAACAAAACAAAGGAATCTCACAGTAAGGCTGAGCTATTGTACTTATTTGACCCTGCTGTGTCCAGGTATCACAGCAATGCCAGAACAATGAGTGCTTTTACATACCATACATGCTACAATACATACATAGGCATAACAAGGTGAGAGAAGGATGAAATTTCCTGACTGTTGCCCAAGACCTCTATTATTATGATGTAGAATTTTGGGGGGGGGGGGGGAGAAGGGGAGAGACACCTTAATTTTTCCAATTCCAATGTTATTTTAGTTTTTTTCCCCCCACGTAGTGATTGTAGGAGCAAACCGGGGCCCAATCCATGCACAAATTATTACCCTGCTATCAACTTAATCAACATCTCCACAAGGCTGTTGAGAAGGATTAGTAAAGAGACCCAACCTGTGCTATTTTAAGTATGCTGACCAAAAGAATCAGTCACAGAGCTGGGAGGAGAATGGGAGTCCTGCAAGAAACAGCATCACCTTGTTCCAAAATCTGGTTTTGGAACACAAACCAAACAGTTGGAAGTTCTCCATGAAAGAGAATGGGGTGCCAGCTTCAAGACAGTCTGCCTGATGATACGGGCCCTGGGTCCCCGACTCCGATGCAGACTGCCCCACCAGGATCCTGGAAGGCCAGACTGTTAAGGAGCTGTGGCATGCAAGTATTCCATACAAAGTGGAATATCTTCAACAGGAGTGATTGAGAGAAACCCAGAATAGCCCAGTGGTTACAGCACTTACTTACCTGGAATATGGGAGATGCAGAGTCAGGGGTTTGAACTTGAGTCCCTGCTCTAGAGTGTGGCTTTGAACCTGGCTTTCCCACACCTCAGGTGAGAGTCCAAACCACTGGGCTATGGGACAGTGCAAGGCTTTAGAATTGTGAAGGAAAGAATAATTAAAATTCATGCCGGTAAAGGGGATTTAATGCAACATGAGTTTATCAAAGATGGGCCATGCCACACTAACCTGATTTCCTTCTTTGCGAAAATGACTGATTTTTAGATAATGGAAATGCAGTAGATCTAATATACTTGGACTTCAAAAAAGCATTTGACAGAATATCACACGGGAAATTAGATAAACTAGAGAACATGGGAACTGGAACAAGAATTGTAAGGTGGATAAGAAAAGGGCTAAAGAGGAGAGGCAACAGATTCACCTTTCAGCTCAATCATCAGTCTTGGGACCAATCCTATTAAATATTTTTTATTTATAAATGACGGCACAAAAAGTAGATGTGCACTAATGAAATTTACTGATGATACAAAGTTGGAGGCAATACAGAGGAGGATCAGATTATTACATAGGAAGACTGACACACAGTTTCCAATTAGGTACATAGTTATTTTGCTAAGTGGACAGGCCACAGTAAGCAGTAAATCTAGTCCTCCCTTTCTTCAATTCTGTGCTGTTAGAAATAGTGTATTCTCCCACATATTGACTGTGGGAGTCTATGTGCTTGACCACTGGGATTCTATCCCATATTCAAGATAGCCAGGCGAGAACTCTGGGGTTATGTCACACTGAAGCCTCAGGCAGGGTTCAGTGCCTGCAAGCAACCTGTTTTGTTGTGCACAGCACTCCAGACTTATCACTAGCTGGTACAAAATCTGAATAACCTTCTAATATCAGCTACAAGAATATAAAAACCAAGATCCACAACATATTGAAACACAAATTTCACTACGAATACACAAAAGCAATATTTCCAGCATTCAGAACAGACAAGCTGCAATGGGCTCAAAACTACAAGTCTCTTGGCAACATACAATGTTGAAGGGTAGTTGTGACAGATGTCCCCAGGGTGCAACCTGGGTCTGGGGTACCACTGAGCCCTCTGGCATACCAATCTAAGCCCCCTCTCACATTGTGAAGCTGTGACAAGCTGCAGACCACTCCTGGTCCTGCACTCACACAAACATTTACACAGGCAGGGACACATCCAGCTGCAGTTATATGAATACTTCTCCTTAGCCACTCATGAATTAACATGAGAGTGGCTCCAGACAGTCCCCTCCAGCTCCACAGCCTAGGAGCCCAGAACCGTATCATCCTGCCCTGGTCAAAAACCTGACCAGTGTATATTTATTAACTAATTCACCCCTCCCTCAGTGTGGAGAGGATAATACACCAGCCCCCTTTCCTGAGCAGATTTCCCTTTGCACTTCAAACACACTGTTTTAAATAAGAAATATTTCTTATTTCTCAGGGAGGGAGGGAGAAGAGAGGCGGCAGATGGTGGCCTGGGACCCCCGTAGACCCCGGGTGGGGGGGAGAAAGAAGTGAGGGCAGGCTGGCTCTGCAGTTCCCATTGGCCAGGAACCGTGGCCAATGGGAGCTGCGGGGGTGGTGCCTGAAGGCAGAGGCAATGCACAGAGCCGTCTGCCAGGAACTGAGGGAAGGGTATGTTGCTGCTTCTGGGGAGCCCCCCTGAAGGTAAGCATCACCCTGAGCCCACCTCACCCCATCTCATACCCCAAACCCCTGCCCCCTCCCACACCCGAACTCTGCTGTTGCTGGGTGGGGGCATGCGGTGGCTCAGGCGGCGCCCAGGCCAGCTGTACTGGCCACTGCAGAAGTCCCAGAGGTCCTGGAAAGTCATGGAATCAGTGACTTCTGTGACAAACTCATAGCCTTAGGTATTAGTAAATATCTTATTTCTCTGGTAACCCTTTCTGATTTTTATACCTCATTACTTGTACTCACTTAAAATCTCTTTGTAGTTAATAAACTTATTTTACTCTTTTATCTAATCAGCATGTTTAAATTGAAGTGTCTGAAAACTACAATATAGGTGGTATATTATTCTCTTTAAGGAATAATGGAATTATTATACTGTCTAGGAGAAGGGTAGGCAATACAGGACATACACCTCTGTGGGAAATCTGGGGTCACCCTGCAGTATAGCCAAGGCTGTTGAAAGCCCAAGTGTAACCCAAATGTGACTGGCAGGCAGCAATTACACACAGACACTCAGGGTGTGACCAGCATGCTGGAAGGGTGTTTATAAGTAGCACATGTGGGAACTACTTCAGCAAGGCATTCTAAGGCACCCAAGGTTGTAGGGCAGGGGTGACAGCCCCCTACTGGTCTGGATTGCACCCTGCTTTGTCACAGCTGGTCAAACTAATTTTTAAACAACGTTACAAAGCCAAGTTTCAGTCATGCTGTTTGTTTATGCCTGAAATACCTAGGAGTGTCATGGGAATGCTTATAAACCCTCTGTTATGCATTTTTATAAAGCATGGTGAGGTCCTTTGGTGAAAGACACTACCTATACCCCAATATATTATTAACAATATGTTAATAGGGATAAATAACCTGTTTAGGTAAGTGTCAAAAGAGCAACTCATGCTTTCAAGGCTCCAAGTGAGAGGATGCATCTTACTGGTACATATTAGTATACTCAAAGGTTATAAAGGAAAGCATTTAAAGTAAATAAAAGGAGGTGCATTTTTAAATGCCCATGAGTATACCCTATTCAGAAATCTCTTGTTAGAAGATTGCACTGGGACACATGACATATGCCAGCTAACCATCTTCACCAGTCAGCCTGCCCCCCGGGCATCCCCAGTGCTCTGTGAATGGCTCAGATGCTTCTGGTTTTAAAAGTGAGGTGTCTGAGAACACTGGGGAATAACGAACAGTGAATGGCTTATTAGATGCATTAATAATATGGCTTGAAGGAGGAGTGGCAGATGACTTTATTTAGCAATTGCTTATAATGACTCATTCCAAGACTTGAGAAGGGCTACGATCCTGATTTGCTGAAACTGGCTAATTTACACTCCAGTTCCTTTCTTTATGGCTGGTCTGTTGATGCTGTCACCCAGGAGAACACCTAATGATTATACCCCATCCACTCCTTTTATTGCCCTTTTCCCTGATGTACCAAGAAAAAGAAATTCAGTCTTCTCTACCAGCCAGATTTCTTGACCTGAGCAGTCATGAGACTGAGGAGATGAGACAAATTCCTTTTTAAACTGTGATTTGCTTCATCCAGGATTCTTTGATTTGCTGCCATAGGCAGGAGTTGATGGATGAGGGAGGGAGGAAGCTATATCCCTAAAGCAGAATGGATCTATCCATTGGGCTCTCAGGAGGAGTTGGCTGTATATCCTGGAATGCCTAATGTTAAGAAAATTTATCTTGGTAAAGGCTCAGGAAAACATATGTTTTTATTTTACCCAAAGTAAAAATATTGGTCAATGTGAAATTAAAAAGTGCAAATAATACCCCCCCTTATAAAAAAAACAACAAAAAAACAAACAAAAAAAACCTTCCAGCCTCCTACACTCACTATCTCCTAGGTTTCTAAAACAAACATACATTATGTGTTTTATTTACAAACATTTTATATGTATTTATAATGTAATACAGAAGAGATTTTAAGAGGGAAAAAAGGCAAGTTACAACAACATACCAATGCAGTTAGAAAGAGGCTATAAATGCAGACCTCAGTTCATACTACTTTGCCATTTTTCTCAGTTTTGTTTCTCACCTCACAAGAGAAGGTAATTCTTCATATTGCTCTCCAACCAGTCCAACTGGAACTATTTACTAGCCAAAAACTTCTAGAGGAATACATTAACATAGAATAAACATGCCCCAGAACAGGAACACCCACTCTGAATCCAGCAAAAATGGGAGTATGTAAAGAGCTCAAAGGACACTCAATATCAAGCCACTCAAATAATATTTATCAAACAATCCAAAATAGAAACCAAAGAAGGGGAAATGAATTTAGGCAATCTTACAGGCATATGCAGAAAAAACAGCCTAACAGATGCATGGCATGGGCAGTGGAGTCATCATTCCACTAAATGAAATTCTCAACACGCTCACCTCTTAAATGATCAAGCCAGCTACTTATTGATGGCTCTGGTTGTTCATGGAGGCTAAGTGAAGTTTGTCTTGAGTTTCTTTTTAGTTCAATTTTCCAATCCAAGATATGATCTTTCACAGTACATACTGTATATAGTGTTTGTGTCCAAAACACTTAACTGAAGAGCTCTGTGTAAGCTCGAAAACTTGTCTTTCACCAGCAGAAGTTGGTCCAATAAAAGATATCACCTCAACTACCCTGTCTCTCCAACAAATTTTAGCCAGTTAACCCCTTACAGAAGTCCTACAAATTAGCACCAGACTCTCTTCTTCAAGAGATGATTGGACAGTCTGTTCTCCCAATTCTACAATTAATAGCTACAGAAAACAAGCCAAACAGCCCAACCTCTCCTGCCTAAGTCATATTCTGGGGACTATATGAAGGCTTATTCCCCTGTCCTGGTCAATGGGAACCAGTAAATCCACTAAGGGTTTCTGCTGAGTTCCAAACCTATATTCCATGGGGTTCTCCCATCATCAGCACGAGCCAATGTCCAATTAACTGGATTAGTTTAACTGTTTCTACCATTTTGAGAGCAATAAATGTGAGTTCACTATCTCCTCTTGTGGCCTCCAGAGGCCTTCTGGAGTCTTTAAAGAGGATATCAGGCCCATTTTTCATTGAGGTCTCTTAAACAGTGTGGAAGTCCTCATGAGGCACTGTAAACAGATCAGCCTGCTGCTATTTTGGAGTGGCAGAGTGAAATTGCACAAGTCCCACAATCTCATACTACTCCAACACTGCAAAAGATCCACAATTGTTTTCTTTCATGGACAACCTAATCACTAGTTCATTTAAGATATTTTAATAAAGACTGCATATTGAAGCAAGTTTTGTTTCAATTAGTTATATTAATGCCTACAGCTCTCAATCAAATCTCTCTCCACTGTACTGCACTTAATTATGTTTTCTGTTTGTATGTTGTCAAGCCTAAACCAGAACTTTTCACAAATCTGATATTATGAGGTTATTTTTAAAAGAACAATGACATGAAAGTAATGAAGGCATGTTGTCTAATAACAGATTATTCAACAACCACAGATTTGTGAACTTCCTTTGCATCTAAGCAAACGTATTTCTCAAGGGGTATAATTGCACAGATGATTAAGGCAGTCCTCGAGGGCATGGAGAGGCAGGTAGACATGTTTTGGGTGGCAGCTTGTTAGCCATAATGATTAAAGCATGGTCAACCGCCTCTAGCAAATTCAAAACTATTTTGAAACAAAGATATTGTAACAACCTTAGAAATGGCTAACGCCACAATTAGCAAAACTGGTAATTATTCTTGTTACAGTAAAATAAAGTGTGTAATTTGCTAGCATCACTCACAGATGAAAATATAGTACTGTACTGTATATATGACATATGTACTACAGTACCTAAAAAAGTGAACTGATAATACATAAGATTGCAAACGATGCTTGCCAATTTGCTTAATGCCAAGAAGGGTATCATGCAAATATAACTAGAAACTATTACTCTATTTGTTTTAATTGTGTCAAGCACAAAAGTTTGTAAATGTGATTTTACATTGTATTTACATTATATAATGTTTTGAATAAATATGTTAGCTTAAAATTAGACATACCTGGAAATAGATAGGAGTTTGAATGTGACATATGTAGTTATTTCTAGTGTGTCTAAAAGTTTCCTCAAGTGACAATGAAAATTAGCTTGGCATCTAAGACTGTTGAACCAAAACTAATACAAGGGCCAGAGGTATTATAGATGCTGGCTCAGATATAAGGAAAGAAGGAGTAGACCTCAGGGAGAAAGAGCTAGGGATGGGACATACAGGTCTTGAGGGAAGGAATCCCAGGAGCAATCAACCCTGGAGAGGAAGGGGTTTCAAGTAGCATTATTGTACAGTGGGTCAGGAACTCCATTTGCTTATACATGGTGTTAGAGAAGTGGAACTTTTTAGACTGTCTTTGCCAAAGAGGTATGGGGTAGGGGAGAGGAATGGAAGAGATCCTGAAACACTAACATAATAGCAGCAGCTAGCTCATACTGCGGACCTAGGAAAAAGGCCAGTGCACGAAGGAGCAGCAGTTTTCCACGCTGACTGTCATAAAGGGAAGGGTAACCACCTTTCTGTATACAGAACTATAAAATCCCTTCTGGCCAAAGGCAAAACCCTTTCACCTGTAAAGGGTTAAGAAGCTAGGATAACCTTGCTGGCACCTGACCAAAATGACCAATGAGGAGACAAATTACTTTCAAAGCTGGAAGGGTGGGGGGGGGGGAAACAAAGGGTCTGTCGGTCTGTGTGATGCTTTTGCCGGGACCAGGTCAGGAATGCTCTTCAGGACTTCTGTTAAGTTAGTGAGTAATCTAGCTAGAAATGCATTAGATTTCCTTTTGTTAAATGGCTGGTAAAATAGGTTGTGCTGAATGTATATGCGGAATGTTGTGCGGAATGTATATTCCTGTTTTTGTGACTTTTTATAACTTAAGGTTTTGCCTAGAGGGATTCTCTATGCTTTGAATCCGATTACTCTGTAAGGTATTTACCATCCTGATTTTACAGAGTGATTCTGCGCTGGGCATCACAAAATGGGGAAGAGATGGCCAGCCCTCTGTGGAGATAGAGGTGATTAGGGACTATTTAGAAAAGCTGGACGTGCACAAGTCCATGGGGCCGGACGAGTTGCATCCGAGAGTGCTGAAGGAATTGGCGGCTGTGATTGCAGAGCCATTGGCCATTATCTTTGAAAACTCGTGGCGAACCGGGGAAGTCCCGCATGACTGGAAAAAGGCTAATGTAGTGCCAATCTTTAAAAAAGGGAAGGAGGAGGATCCTGGGAACTACAGGCCAGTCAGCCTCACCTCAGTCCCTGGAAAAATCATGGAGCAGGTCCTCAAAGAATCAATCCTGAAGCACTTGCATGAGAGGAAAGTGATCAGGAACAGCCAGCATGGATTCACCAAGGGAAGGTCATGCCTGACTAATCTAATCGCCTTTTATGATGAGATTACTGGTTCTGTGGATGAAGGGAAAGCAGTGGATGTATTGTTTCTTGACTTTAGCAAAGCTTTTGACACGGTCTCCCACAGTATTTTTGTCAGCAAGTTAAGGAAGTATGGGCTAGATGAATGCACTATAAGGTGGGTAGAAAGCTGGTTAGATTGTCGGGCTCAACGGGTAGTGATCAATGGCTCCATGTCTAGTTGGCAGCCGGTATCAAGTGGAGTGCCCCAAGGGTCGGTCCTGGGGCCGGTTTTGTTCAATATCTTCATAAATGATCTGGAGGATGGTGTGGATTGCACTCTCAGCAAATTTGCGGATGATACTAAACTGGGAGGAGTGGTAGATACGCTGGAGGGGAGGGATAGGATACAGAAGGACCTAGACAAATTGGAGGATTGGGCCCAAAGAAATCTGATGAGGTTCAATAAGGATAAGTGCAGGGTCCTGCACTTAGGATGGAAGAATCCAATGCACCGCTACAGACTAGGGACCGAATGGCTAGGCAGCAGTTCTGCGGAAAAGGACCTAGGGGTGACAGTGGACGAGAAGCTGGATATGAGTCAGCAGTGTGCCCTTGTTGCCAAGAAGGCCAATGGCATTTTGGGATGTATAAGTAGGGGCATAGCGAGCAGATCGAGGGACGAGATCGTTCCCCTCTATTCGACATTGGTGAGGCCTCATCTGGAGTACTGTGTCCAGTTTTGGGCCCCACACTACAAGAAGGATGTGGATAAATTGGAGAGGGTCCAGCGAAGGGCAACAAAAATGATTAGGGGTCTAGAACACATGACTTATGAGGAGAGGCTGAGGGAGCTGGGATTGTTTAGCCTGCAGAAGAGAAGAATGAGGGGGGATTTGATAGCTGCTTTCAACTACCTGAAAGGGGGTTCCAAAGAGGATGGATCTAGACTGTTCTCAATGGTAGCAGATGACAGAACGAGGAGTAATGGTCTCAAGTTGCAGTGGGGGAGGTTTAGATTGGATATTAGGAAAAACTTTTTCACTAAGAGGGTGGTGAAACACTGGAATGCGTTACCTAGGGAGGTGGTAGAATCTCCTTCCTTAGAGGTTTTTAAGGTCAGGCTTGACAAAGCCCTGGCTGGGATGATTTAACTGGGAATTGGTCCTGCTTCGAGCAGGGGGTTGGACTAGATGACCTTCAGAGGTCCCTTCCAACCCTGATATTCTATGATTCTATGATTCTTTTACTTTTTCTTTAATTAAAATTCTTCTTTTAAGATCCTGATTGATTTTTCATTGTTCTTAAGATCCAAGGGTATGGGTCTGTGTTCACGTATGCAAATTGATGAGGATTTTTATCAAGCCTTCCCCAGGAAAGAGGGTGTAGGGTTTGGGGGGATATTTTGCAGGGGAAGACGTCTCCAAGTGGGCTCTTTCCCTGTTCTTTGTTTAACACGGTTGGTGGTGGCAGCATAGGGTTCAAGGACAAGGCAAAGTTTGTACCTTGAGGAAGTTTTTAACCTAAGTTGGTAAGAATAAGCTTAGGGGGTCTTTCATGCTGGTCCCCACATCTGTACCCTAGAGTTCAGAGTGGGGAAGGAACCTTGACACTGACAAAGTGGGATCATGATTAGGTTTTAACTGACTGGTAAGGATCTCCATGAGAGGAAGGGCCCTAGGCTATCCAGTTGCCTCCAGTTCTTATGGGCTAGCTACATGGAAGCCCTGGATGAGGAATTGTCACAAACCATGAAGCTATTAGAGTTGCATCCTCAACAGGTTGGAACCTCAGAAGAGAAGTAGAAATGACAATATCCAAAAGGAGCTTCTCCCCTGAGGACGCAGCCATGCATTTTTGTTCAACTGGGTGACCAGACGGCCTCACCCAGAAGTGCGGATTGTAGGATAACTAATGAAACTATTGGTTTTAGGCAGAGGTTTCACGTAGTATTATTTTGGAATTACTTTTTGGTTAGTAAACTAGGCCCCAGGAGGGGTAAACCTGTTTTACTCTATGTTTTCACATGGTAATTGCTGGTGCTGGCATTTCTAAAAAGTAGAGCAGGTCTAAAAACAAAACAAAACAAAAAGAAACAAGAAAATGTGTCCCTTCTTTTTGTCAAAACATTTTGAAGTTGGATATCTTTTGACCAGCTCTAACAGAATGCTTTGAAGAAGAAAGAGGTGCTGCCTCAAACCACTTGGAATCTCAGAAAAGGCTATTTGACTGTTTCGTGACAATATCCAGAAATCTCTAATGCAGACATTGGTATTTCAAGCTCTGTTTTCTATAGCTCTTCTCTATTAGGGAGAGATTTATTTTCTTTCTTCCAGGCAGAAGAGGATGCACCTTGCCCTGAAAAGGCATTTTAGAGTTCCAAAATAGGCCCTTCCATTTCCTGCATTTTCTTTGAGATTGCTTCAGTCAGTGCTTGATAAAGTAAACTGTACAGTGTCAAAGTGTTGGTGATGAAACCCCAGGAAACCATAATTTCCCAAAAGTTTCATGCTAAACCTCTGAACTCCAGCTACAGTAGCAAATACAACACCGAATCACTAACCTCTGGGCCCCTACATTTAAAAATTCCTTTAAAGGTGTGTGGTTTGGGTTGTTTTTGTTTTTATTATTAAAGAAAGAGTGGCATAAGCTCAATTCAGGGTACTTAGTGATTTGTCAAGCACATGAAGATAAAAGGTAAATGCATTTCCAGGAAGTTAAACTGAAAGACTGGCAGAGAGATCTCAGAATGGCAAAATGGTCTGTAGTATGCCCAAGCTCGTCCTTCCTTCCCTGTTAGAAGCACTTGAGGCATAATTTAGAGTCTGGTTCAGCACAAAATGAAGTCAGAATTTCACTGCTTTAACACCCTGCATGAGGCTTCCATAATGCAGATCCTGACGGTGTTCTTTGCTAAATCAGGCCCTTAGCAACCACTGCTGGAAGTGGGTAAAGGAAAAGGGGGACTCTCCTTAATGCTGCAGACTGATCTATGCAGTGGATCAGAAGGTCAAAGTAGAGGACAGAAGGAAGCAATGGTCTGTTCCAGCTGGACAGAAGAATTTTATGTTTGTTCAAAAGCATAAGTAACTCAAGCTCAGACTAAAGGTTGGTGGTCAGGTCCTTCTGGAAAAACCTGCTGGAGCTGAGCTCCTGCACTCTTTCAGCTCTGTGCATAACTCACATGAACATTAATGAGCGTTAAATGCATGCACAAAGAGAAGAATGGATCCCTTAGCGATTTGTCAAGATAAAATTCAAAATAACGTTGAATGCTCAGAGGTAAATATTAGGTTTAGGAATTAAAAACAACAGACATAGTGGAACAATTGCCTATAATGACAGCCAGGAAAAAGCTATCCACTGTAGCAGGGTTTCATTAGAGTTATGGCCTGCAGCCATACCACCTTGTCCTATGATCTTAAAAGCTAAGCAGGGTTCTCATTTGGATGAGAGACCTCCAGTGAGCATCCCCATAGCATTAGCTTTTACTTGCATCATTCATAAGTGAGGAGAAGTTGTTTGTTGTTGTCGGCAGAGTTCCTCAGCAAGAAAAATCCCTGTAGTTACTCAGCTGCATCTTCCTCCTGCAGTATTAAGACAGCTGTAACTCAAACGGGTGCCAAGTACCTCACAGGCTGTGATTTACTCCCTAGTGTAATGTCTCTCTTTGGCTGTATGTGGGCCATGCTTGGTTAATGTCACAGTTTTGCCTTTTAGGTCACTGCAACAATCAGGGTCATATGACCCAGCAGGTTATACATATTTGAGAGTGGGAGAGGGAATCAGAACACACTCCACAGTGTCTTATATCAAAACACTCTTCACATTATTGTAGAATAAGATTGGGAACTTGGGCTGTAAGACAAGTCCCTTCTTAATTTTTCTTTTTCCCTTTCACTGAATATGCTAAAGCGTGGGCCTGTGTACTCGTTACCACGGGAATTCTTCTTGAACGTTTGTGTATGTTACTTTAATGAAGTGAAAATACTGGAGCTTTTCAGCTCAGTGAAGCCTTTATTATCCAGTTTTAAACAAAATGCTGGATAGGCTCCCATGACCTTACAAACGGTATATGAAATCACAGCTCTTCATGGAGATCCTGAGAAACTGCTTGTGTGAAACGACCTTTGAGGAATTTCTACAGACAAAGTGGTTGGGAGGCTTTGGATCAATCCCTTGAATGGCAAGACAAATTTGCAGGAAAAGAAAGCATCTCATTGGGTAGGTCTTAATAACTAATTACTCAAACTACTGTATGTAAACAGAACACCCTTGAGTCTGCACATTTTTCTTTTCCAGTTTTGTTGTTGCATCTACATAAACCGCAACCATTCATACTTTTTCAGTTAAGAAGTCATAATTTGCAGGTCTTTCCATATACTTGTAGCCACAGGTCCTGTGTGCTTCAGCAGCAGCCCTGAGAACTACAAGTTGTGGACTACAAACTGCGGCATGTTGAGAGAACTTCCTGGTTCCTGCCAAAATGTACCCTCTGTCCCCCCCGCAAAAGCAGGAAATCTCAGCACTGACTGAGCTAGGAGCACGGAGCAGGCAAGCACAGAGGAGCTGCTGGACTGTAATTCTGTTCTATGTTCTTTAAAGAATAAAGTTTTGTTCCCGGTGCTTTGTCTGAGTGGGTCTGGTCTGAGGTGACCACAAACTGACACAACACAGAGCACACAAAAGGAGCCTCGGGCCCAGTTTCCCCAATAGGGTTGCCAGCTGTCTGGTTTTTGACCAGAAAGTCCAGTCCAAAAGGGACCCTGGCAGCTCTGGTCAGCACTGCAGACCAGGCCGTTGAAGTCTGGTCAGCAGCGCAGAAGGGCTAAGGCAGGCTCCCTGCAGCTCCCGGAAGCGGCCAGCATGACCCTGCAGCCCATAGGTGCAGGGGCAATCAGGGAAGCTCTGCGCGCTGCCCCGACCCCAGCACTGGATACTCAGCTCCCATTGCTGGGAATTGTGGCAAATGGGAGCTGTGGGGTGGTGCCTGTGGGTGTGGGCTGTGCATACCATGCAGAGCTGCCTGGTTGTGCCTCTGCCTAGGGGCCGGACATACTGGCTGCTTCCCAAACCAGCACAGAGCCAGCACAGGCAGGGAGCCTGCCTTAGCCCTGCTGCGCTGCTGACCCTGAGATGCCTGAGGTAAGTGCCACCTGGCTGAAGCCTGCACTCTGAACCTCCTCCTGCACCTCAACCCCCTTCCCCAGGTCAGGACCCCCTCCCAGACCCTGCACCCCCACCCCTTACCCCAGCCCTGAGCCCCCTCCCACACGCCAAACTCCTCAGCCCCAGCCCAGAGCCCTGTACCCCAAACCCCTAACCCTAGTCCCACCCCACAGCCCATACCCCCATCCAGAACCCACACTCCCTCCCGCATCCCAACCCCCTGCCCCAGCCCAGAGCCTGTCCCGTCCCCTGATTTCTGGCCCCACTCTGGAGCCTGCACCCCCCAGCTAGAGCCCTCACCCCCTCCTGCACTCCAACCTCCTGCCCCAGCCTGGTGAAAGTGAGTGAGGGTGGGGGAGAATGAGTGACTGAGGGATGGAGTGAATGGGGGCGGGGCCTCGGGGCAGCAGTGTTTGGTTTTGTGCAATTAGAAAGCTGGCAACCCTATTTCCCTAAGTTGTGTAAAAAGTCGCAAGGCAGACTTCCCCTATCTTGAACAACCTCATACTGGGCCAGTGAACGGGGGAGGGGGAAGAAGGGCTACATACTCAGTGCAGCTAGAGAAGTTGAAGGGAGAGCATTTCCATTTGGTTTCCAAATGCTGCTGTATTCCTAGAATATACAACACTGAATGTTAATCTCTACTCTTTAGAAATATGTCTTGTTTATCCACAGAAGGCAAAGGAAAAGATCAACATTTTAAAAAAAAAAAAAAGGTATTTGCAGTATCCTACATTAGTCTTCCACAACAGAAAGATGCAAACTGCCAAAGAAGCATATTACCCAGGACAGTTGCCTACTGTCAACTGCTTTTAATGGGCATGCAGTCAACATGGACAGCAATAAGTGAAACACCAATTTTTTTATTTTATTTTTTTTAATTTTTTTTTTAAATAAGAAGTTCACATCTCCCCACCCTGCTCCCAGACAATGCTGTAAAGTTCTGGAGAGAGGTTGCACAAAGCAACTACAAATAAAGTGCATGTACATAAATAACTTAGTCTGACTTTTTGTTTAATGTCCAAGATGATAGGAACAGATTGTATCATGAACTACTTTCCTTTTGGCTAATTAAATAGCAGTCCCCACTTACCATAAAGCATATTCTTATTAAAACAAGTATCTATAGTCACTCTGCTGGATAAATTACTTCCAAGTTAGTGCCATAAAGCCCATTACATTCTTGCTTTAGAAGTGGATCAGGTCCAAACAGACAATCAAAGGATTTCACTGGGATTATTTTAGATTAGAAAAACTAAGGGAGACATGAGGCACTGACAAGATTGTAAAGGCATAAAGGATAAATTAGCAGTTACATACCAAACAAAGTGCTCTAGCAGTATCATAGCATATCCAAAAGTCAGAATAAATTCCTACTGTATTAACCTTAGCCAAAATGGAAATCTGTTTATGCAGGAATAAAAATGTCATGAGCAAATGTTATCTTCTGTAGAAATCAAAATAGCTATTTCAAAGGTACGTATAAAAAAATCCCCCTTCAAAAACCCAAGAACTGGCTGAGTAGGAGTTCATTCCTTCTATAGGTTCTTTTTTACATTTAATAGAAAAAAACATGTTATGATTTACCATATTAATGAACCATTATTGCATAACTGTATTTTTATTGCAGATATATTACCTGCTAAATGATGCTGTTTTTCCAGAAAAAGTTCACAGTATAGATTCTATGGGAATGTTTCCTGCTGCCAGTTCCTAAATCTTTCAGAAGCTGTCAGCAATCTCAGAAATCAAGTTTGAAATACCCTAGCAAGCCTAAGCACATGCATAGGCCTTCTATTTTTTAAAATTGCAACACAAACCATTAAAGAAACACCTTAAACATATAGGATTATTGAATGCAAGATCATCCTCTCACTTGTCAATCTAAAGGATACTGTCAGCTGAGTGAAATTTAAAGCTACAATTTCTATAAATATAACTTGACATTTAAAAGCTAACTGATTTTTATGGCTAATTTCTGCCCAAACTAATTATCCTTAGAGTCCCATTAACAGCCCCTTAATGCTGACATGAAACCAAATCAAATAAACATGTCTACACTGAGTGCCAAACTCAGAAGAACACCCTGTCTTTCTTATTCCCCTCCACTCAGCCCACCATGTATAAGGTCTTACCTGCAGTTCACCAAAGGCATGGAAAGTCTGCCTAAAAGCTCCATAGAACTAAGAAACTAGTTCTTTCTTCTAAAAATGCCATGGTGACTTTTTAGTACGTCTTCATGCATTGCTTTACTGTAAACTCCCGCCCTCTCCCCCATGGAAGCCTTTTTGGATGAAGATAAATGGAAACTAGCCAAATAAGTGCATAGCACCAATGTAGCACATTCCTACAATAGGGACTGTACCAATGTCACAGTGTCCTCACATTTTATACCAGAACGTATGTGCAAATATTCCTTACAAAAGCTTACTAGGGAAACTGATTACCAATGCTTCCATCAAGTCTGATTACCAGTGCTATCCTATTACTCCCTTCTTATTACAGGAGCCATTTGCAAAGTGGTAGTTACAGGCACACACTGTTAATGGTTAATGGTATTTTTATGGGTAATTCGCCCATTCACTTTTTGTTATGAAGATTTGTGCACATAATTCCAGTGCTCAATTTCAAGATTACATTCCATAATGTCAATTTGTGGGGGGGGGGGTTTGTTTGTTTTTTTGCTAGAAGATACTTTAGGAGTATCATGTGCCCACTTAATATATGGTATTATATACAGTTTTACATGCTGATGAATACAAAAAACAGCCAGAAAGCTGCCCTAATGGGATGAGTGAGAATCCCACTGCTGCAGGGAAATCTCAAAGTGGTTTAGCCACCTCTAAATCACCTACTCCCAGGCCCACCAGAATGGATTGTATATCAGAGGCAGTGACTTGTGCTCCAGCAATCTTTGGTTTGCAGAATAACCTCCAGGGGACTATTCCACTAGCTGGTCTCAGAAGCAGCCTTTGGTGATCCAAATCAGCCGCAGGCCAGCCCTGAGAGAAAAAGGTGACTAAGAATAACTTTTCCTTCCCTACTCCTTGTGTTCTGTGCTGAGAGAAGCTAGGCCAGATACAACAGTCTCATCAGTATTCTGTACATACTTTGGGTAAGCTATTGACTATCCAGAAATAGGACTTTGCAAACTTGTAATTTATGGGTGTATTGCAGGGGTGGGCAAATTTTGGCCTGAGGGTTCCAAAACTGTATGGAGGGCCAGGTAGGGAAAGCTGTGCCTCCTCAAACAGCCTGCCCCGCCCCCCACTGCCCGCATCTGACTGCCCCTCTCAGAACACCCAACTCATCCTGCTCCTTGTCCCGTGACTTCCCTCTTCCGGAACCTCCCACCCCTAACCACCCCTGGGACCCCACCCCCTATCCAACCCCCCCCTGCTCCCTATCCCCTGAGTGCCCCAACCCCTATCCACACCCCCACCCCGACAGACCCCCCAGGACTCCCACACCTATCCAACCACCCACTGCTCCCTGTCCCCTGACTGCCCCCTGGAACTCCCTGCCCCTTATTGAATCCCCCCGCTCCCTTACCATGCCGCTCAGAGCACCAGGACTGGCTTTGGGATGTATGACCACTGGGAAGCATTCATGGACAGAGGACAGTTCTCTCGGGATGGACTTCTTCTAGAATTGAGGCTGGCACAACTGATTAAGAGAGCTTTAAACTAGAAATTTGAGGGAGATGATTGGGAGATGTCCAGGTAACCTCTTAACCAGATTTTAGCATTGAGAGGGAAGAAAAAGTAAGAAAGGATACAGCCATGGGTAGGAGAATGGACATAAGGAGGAAGGGCCATGTGGATACCAGTCTAATAGGTGATACTGGTGGTAGAATGTCTGTGCCTAATCAGGTAAAGAATGTGAGCGAGGCCAAACAGCAAAAATTAAGATGTTTGTACACTCATGCGAGGAGCCTAGTTAACAAAATGGAGGAACTAGAGCTACTGTTGCAGGAAGTGAAACCCGATATTATAGGGATAACAGAAACATGGTGGAATAGTAGTCGTGACTGGACTACAGCTATTAAGGGTATGTGCTGTTTAGGAAAGACAGAAACAAAGGCAAAGGTGGTAGAGTAACACTGTATATCAATGATGAAGTAGAACGTAAAGAAATAAAAAGCGATGGAATGGATAAGACAGTCTGTCTGGGCAAAAATCACACTGGGGAAGTAAGCTATTAGAGCCTCCCCTGGGATAGTGCTTGGGGTGTACTATAGACCGCCAGGATCCGATTTGGATAAGGATAGAGACCTCTTTAATGTTTTCAATGAAGTAAATACTAATGGGAATTGTGTGATCATGGGAGACTTTAACTTCCCAGATATAGACTGGAGGACAAGTGCTAGTAACAATAGGGCTCAGATTTTCCTGGATGCGATAGCTGATGGATTCCTTCACCAAGTAGTTGCTGAACCAACAAGAGGGGATGCCATTTTAGATTTGGTTTTGGTGAGTAGTGAGGACCTCAGAGAAGAAATGGTTGTAGGGGACAACCTTAATTCAAACGATCATGAGCTAATTCAGTTCAAACTGAATGGAAGGATAAACAAACAAAAATCTGCGACTAGGGTTTTTGGTTTCAAAAGGGCTTTTAAAAATTAAGGAAATTAGTTAGGGAAGTGGATTCGACTGAAGAACTTATGGATCTAAAGGCAAACAAGGCCTGGAATTACTTCAAGTCAAAGCTGCAGAAGCTATCGGAAGCCTGCATCCCAAGAAAGGGGAAAAATTCATAGGCAGGAGTTGTAGGCCAAGCATCTCAGAGAGGTGATTAAGAAAATGCAGAAAGCATACAGGGAGTGGAAGATGGGAGGGACCAGCAAGGAAAGCTACCTTATTGAGGTCAGAACACATAGGGATAAAGTGAGAAAGGCTAAAAGTCAAGTAGAGTTGGACCTTGCAAAACCAATAGTAAAAGGTTCTAGAGCCATATAAATAAGAAGAAAACAATGAAAGAAGAAGTGGGACTGCTAAACACTGAGGATGGAGTGGAAGTTAAGGATGATCTAGGCATGGCCCAATATCTAAACAAATACTTTGCTCAGTCTTTAATAAGGCTAATGAGGATTTTAGGGATAATGGTAGGATGACAAATGGGAATGAGGATATGGAGGTAGATATTGCCATATCTGAGGTAGAAGCGAAACTTGAACAGCTTAATGGGACTAAATTGGGGGGCCCAGATCATCCAAGAATATTAAAGGAATTGGCACATGAAATTGCAAGCCCATTAGCAAGCATTTTTAATGAAACTGTAAACTCAGGGGTTGTACCGCATGACTGGAGAATTGCTAACAGTTCCTATTTTTAAGAAAGGGAAAAAAAGTGTTTATTTAAAGAGTTTAATTAAGACTCAAAGTAACTACTGGCCTATTAGTTTGACATCTGTAGTATGCAAGGTCTTGGAAAAATTTTTGAAGGAGAAAGTAGTTAAGGACATTGAGGTAAATGGGACAAAATACAACATGGTTTTACAAAAGGTAGAGCATGCCAAACCAACCTAATCTCCTTCTTTGAGAAAGTAACAGATTTTTTTAGACAAAGGAAACGCAGTGGATCTAATTTACCTAGATTTCAGTCAAGCGCTTGATACAGTGCCAAATGGGGAATTATTAGTTAAATTGGAAAAGATGGGGATCAACATGAAAGCTGAAAGGTTGATAAGGAATTGGTTAAAAGGGAGACTACAGCGGGTCATACTGAAAAGGTGAACTGTCAGGCTGGAGGGAGGTTACCAGTGGAGTTCCTCAGGGATCGATTTTGGGACCAATTTTATTACTGACCTTGGCACAAAAAGTGGGAGTGTGCTAATAAAGTTTGTGGATGATATAAAGCTGGGAAATATTGCCAATTTAGAGAAGGACCGGGATATCATACAGAAGGATCTGGATGACCTTGTAAACTGGAGTAATAGTAATAGGATGAAATTTAATAGTGAAAAGTGCAAGATCATGCATTTAGGGATTAACAACAAGAATTTTAGTTATAAGCTGGGGACACATCAATTAGAAGTAACAGAGAAGGAGGAAGACCTTGGAGTATTGGTTGACCACAGGATCACTATGAGCTGCCAATGTGATATGGCCATCAAAAAAGCTAATGCGGTCTTGTGATGTATCAGGCGAGGTATTTCCAGTAGAGATAAGGAGGTGTTGGTACCGTTATACAAGGCACTGGTGAGACCACATCTGGAATACTGTGTGCAGTTCTGGTCTCCCATGTTTAAGAAGGATGAATTCAAACTGGAACAGGTACACAGAAGGGCTACTAGGATGATCCGAGGAATGGAAAACCTGTCTTATGAAAGGAGACTCAAGGAGCTTGGCTTGTTTAGCCTAACCAAAAGAAGGTTGAGGGGAGATATGATTGCTCTCTATAAATATATCAGAGGGATAATTTGCAAATGAATTCCAATTCAACAGTTTCTCACTGGAGTCTGGATTTGAAGTTTTTTTGTTGTAATATAGCAACTTTCATGTCTGTAATCGCATGACCAGAGAGATTGAAGTGTTCTCCGTATGGTTTATGAATGTTATAATTCTTGACATCTGATTTGTGTCCATTTATTCTTTTATGTAGAGACTGTCCAGTTTGACCAATGTACATGGCAGAGGGGCATTGCTGGCACATGATGGCATATATCACATTGATGGATGTGCAGGTGAACGAGCCTCTGATAGTGTGGCTGATGTTATTAGGCCCTGTGATGGTGTCCCCTAAATAGATACGTGGGCACAATTGGCAATGGGCTTTGTTGCAAGGATAGGTTCCTGGGTTAGTGGTTCTGTTGTGTGGTATGTGGTTGCTGATGAGTATTTGCTTCAGGTTGGGGGGCTGTCTGTAGGCAAGGACCGTCTCCCAAAGTTTGTGAGAGTGTTGGGTCATCCTTCAGGATAGGTTGTAGATCCTTAATAATGTGTTGGAGGGGTTTTAGTTGGGGGCTGAAGGTGACGGCTAGTGGCGTTCTGTTATTTTCTTTGTTAGGCCTGTCCTGTAGTAACTGTTTAAAGATTAAACTGTAATCTTTAATTATTCGTGGTAAATAGGCCCGATGGAGTGGGATCCGAGTTACTCCAGAGAATTCTTTCCTGGGTATCTGGCTGGTGAATCTTGCCCACATGCTCAGGTTTCGGCTGATGGCCATATTTGGGGTTGGGAAGGAATTTTCCTCCAGGGCACATTGGAAGAGGCCCTGGAGCTTTCTCGTCTTTCTCTGTAGCATGGGGCATGGGTCACTTGCTGGAGGATTCTTTGCACCTTGAAGTCTTTGAACTATGATTTGAGGACTTCAATAGCTCAGACATAGGTGAGAGGTTTTTTGCAGGAATGGGTGGGTAAGATTCTGTGGCCTGCATTGTGCAGGAGGTCAGACTAAGTGATCATAATGGTCCCTTCTGACCTTAATATCTATGAGTCTATGACCGGCAGCCATGCTGCCCGGCTGGAGCCAGCCATGCCACCACGCAGTGTAGAGTGCCAGGGCAGGCCAGTGGCTCTCACAGCTGCACTGCCCGGCAGGAGCTCGCAGCCCTGCTGCGGGAGAGTGAGGACAGCAGGGGATGGGGTGTGGGCTAGCCTCCCCGGCTGGGAGTTCAAGGGCCGGGCAGGATGGTTCTGTGGGCCGGATGTGGTCCACGGGCCATAGTTCGCCCACCTCTTGTGTACTATCACCAATAAAAAGTGCAGCTGTTCCTTTTGGGGTGGCGCAGGGGTAAGGCAACAGCCGATTTTTTAGTTTTATTGCCTGTAGGTTGCAGTTTCAAAAGCTACTACTCATAACTGCTTCTTGCTTTCATGTTTTATTTAAGAAAAGTAATCAGAAAATTTCATGAGTCTTAATTAAGCTCTTCAAATAAACAAAGCTTAAGTGGAGTTGGCACAAAAAGTAGGATTATAAAAATAAGACCCATGGCCAGGAGGGTTGATTCAAAAGTGGAGCCTAGAGAAGGAAGAGGCAAGAGAAGGGGGAGGAAAAATGGAGAAGGTGATTTGAGAGAAAGGAAACAAAAGGATAGATCAGAAGATTTAGAATACAATATATAACTGCAATGGGGGACACTCACCTCTTGTGAGCACCTACTGTTGGCTGGCTGCAAAACTGAATTCTTTTTCTCTGCTCCTAGTGCCACTGTTGCCCTTGCTGGGCAAGTCTTCAGTGGCTCAGCCCTCCGGCTAAGTCACACAGTCTAAAATGGTGAACCCCTTCCAGGGTACACAAGTCCAAAATAAACACAAGCAAAAGTCTCCCAAATTCACTGGCTCAAGCTGGATTTAGGCCCTCCTTCCTGAGGGTGCCTTCTTTCTTCAGCCCCTCTTGGTCCTCTTTAAATCTACCCCCTTATCTTTGGCTTCTAGCAAAGAGTCCTGTCTACTCTACAGGACTTAGGCCACTTCTTCACTGATAGTGAGATGACCTGGAGCCACTGACTATTCCAGGTTCCAACCCAGGGACCCTATAAACAGCAGTCTCGTACTGCTTTCCTTATAGTTGCTGCTTCCCACTCAGTCCCATCACCTTCATCCATTACCCTAGGGTTAAAGCATTTGGGTTCTCTCTGTCAGTCCCCTGCTTGAGCAGGGTGTCTCCTAGGCCTTCTCACCTGGAGAGTTTCACAATCCTCCAACCCTTCCCCATTCTTCTAATCCCACCCAGGAACTGACCTGCTTAGGCCCTGCAGCTCCTTTTAACTGAGTCTGCTGCATTCTAATTGGCTACTTCCCTGCAGCCTTTCTAGGCAGGCCTGGAGGACCTACCTTCACTGCTCCTTTCCTGTGGCAGGGTGTGGTAGGAGCACAAGGCCTCCAGCAGGGGGCCTCAAAGAGCCTAGCACACCCTATCACAGTAACTAAAGGGTAAAAACACAATTCTGAGGTCCTCATTTCACTTGATGTGATAGGCCCAGAAGCCTAAGAATAATTTATATTTTCTATTATTCACTACTACCTATTTATCTTTCTTTAGGAGAGGTTCTAGTGTCTTAATGGGAAATGTAGAAACAACCTTTTGATTACAAACTTGGTTATGAATTCTCCAACCCAACCTCACCAAAAGAAAATTGATCCAGGTAACATTTCACAGATCTGATCTCATGCAGATTTGAACTTTAGTAGGCTGTCTGGAGCAAACTGGATAATACTTAGTAATGTCTCAGTTCAAGGGACTGGATTAGGTGACCTACCAAGGTCCCTTCCAGTCCTACATTTCTATGATTCCCAGATGTTGCCCAAACATCATCACTCACAAACAATTCAAAACCAGGGGAGAGCTAGAGAGCTCCTTATAGCCCTCAACAAAACTTGAGACCGCTGAATGGGCTCACATAGATCTACCCGTAAATATTATTTAAAACATTACGGACATTTCCAAATGTACCTACTTTTCTAATATTTAGGTTTTTAAAACTGTAATGGTCCTTTAATGGCTTGTTCCTTGAACTGCTGATATTTTAAAAATTTATTCAAGTTTAATGTTTTTTTTTCTGGTATGTGTACTCACACATAAAAAACATTAAAACTGGAATATACATACATAGACGATACCAGCCTGGCCTATATCATGTATGTGCACACACATACACCCCCCCCCTACTTTTCCGTACTGCAGTTTCCCATCTGTAATATGGAGATAATGCTACTTACCTCCTTGGTAAAGAGCTTTAAGATCTATTCATGAAAAGTACTATATTAGAGCTAGCTATTAACATATATACATATAGACATACAAACACATATATATTGCAGCAAGTTTATGTTTCTACGAGAAACAAAATGGTAAAACCACTGAACTGTTTATCAAACTTGATTTGTTTTGTAGATCTAATTGAGACTTAAGCTAAGCTTGAAGACTGCATGATACATATATTTCATACCATTTCAGTGGACAAAAGTTAATGATAATCTTCTAAGAAAATT
This sequence comes from Lepidochelys olivacea, assembly GCF_965140295.1. NCBI lineage: Eukaryota > Metazoa > Chordata > Testudines > Cheloniidae > Lepidochelys > Lepidochelys olivacea. Next base: position 77,442,175 of record NC_140418.1, on the reverse strand, counting down.
TGGAAAAAATGCATTCCCAAAAACGGGTTACCCACATTTCAAGGAGAGCTATAAACAAGCCAAGCTGAAGAAAAATTGTTGAGTATTTTCATAGACAAGTTTCTCATATTAGCTTATCCACACTGCACATTACACATGCTGATAACTAGAACTGATTTGTTGGGAAGGGAGGGGGGAAGTAGTTTCATGAAAAATTTGAAAAAGTAAAAATTGTTTTCATTGGAAGGCTTCAAAAAGGACCCATTTTTTGTTTTCTCAAAAATAACCCTCTTTTCATTATTTTTTAAAATTAAAAATATATTGAAATACTTACCAAAACTATTACCAAATAGTTACAAAATATTACTGAAAGGGTTGCAATGGATTTCATAGGAGCAGGGTGCCATTTTTCACTAGGCCTTTTAAAGAAGACTGACTTTATATGGTATGTGTGTTCTAGTTTATTAGCAAAAAGAAAAGGAGTACTTGTGGCACCTTAGAGACTAACAAATTTATTTGAGCATAAGCTTTCGTGAGCTACAGCTCACTTCATCGGATGCCAAAAGCTTATGCTCAAATAAATTTGTTAGTCTCTAAGCTGCCACAAGTACTCCTTTTCTTTTTGCAGATACAGACTAACACGGCTGCTACTCTGAAACCTAGTTTATTAGGTTTGTTGCTGCTGAAAATTTTTCTAAGCTGAATTTACAGGTACATGCTTCATGGCATAATTACTATGTTTAATCATGTTTGTGAGGAGAGCAGGTTTTGCTTTTAGAGTGTGTTTAATGTTTACACACACACACATACACACACTTTTTTCATGGGCGGGGTATGTGGGGAGAGGGGATGAATGCTTATGTTTATGACGTTTAAGGGTCTGTCTACTTTGGAAGCTGAAGCACTTTGTTTATCCAGAGTTGAGTTACAATCCAGAGGGTGCCAATGCAAACTTCTCCCGACTACCATGCCAAAAATGTCAACCCTGTCTTGGAGGGACAGCTCTCCCTCACAGCGATTTGCCCTCAAAGACAGCTCAGTTTAAAGCTGAATTGTGGTTAAAGACCAAGCACTAAACAATTTTGTCTCGAACACAGCAGTTTTTAAATATGCTTTTTATCTGATTTTCTTCATATTTTTATCTCAGCAGGAATCTGCTTTCACCAGCTAAGTTGACTAACTGTGTCTTCTAGCCCGCCTCTATATCAAACACACAGTGTATCCTTCAAACTGGGAACAGAGCTTTCATCCTCCAGGAGCACTAGGATCAGCCGCTCCAGTGGGCATGGTCAGCAGCACAAGGTCAATACACTTGATTTCTTCTCTGGAGACCGAGACGGCACAACTCTTGAGTTTCTTCTTGCAGTGAGCTGGAATTCCCAACTTGCAATGAAACTGACTTGTTCCAGCTGGCAGCGCCTTGTGTTAGAGGCCAACTTTCTCATGCAGTTTTAAGGAACACTTGCCAAGCGTGTCATCTCAAATTGTTGATTTTTTTTTCATAAAGCCAATATATTATTGCTAAATGCTTAGAGATTAAGGGGGGGAAAGCAGGGGAGGCTTCATTCTGCTGAGACCTGTGTGTGATTTGATTTGATTATTTTTTGGCTGCTCAACTCTTATCCAGCATTGAGACCCGCCCCCTGCACGGCCCAAATCACAGCCATCTGCTGATTTCGCTGTGAACTTGCCTCTCAATAGCTGGCTCTCCCCATGCCAACAAATATAAGAGGGAACAAGCAAATCTTCAGTCCATAGCAGTAAAATATGAGCTCCTATCTTAAGTGTATGAACAAGTGCCAGTCTCTCCTTGAAGCACTCCCTCCTGCTGAGAAAGGCACCTGTCTGACATGTTGCTGTTCTAGCCCTCTGGCAGGAGTGACACACATGCAGTATGGCCTATCATGTCCCCACTACCTTTAGGGCAGAAGTGACCATTTCCCCAAAGTATGTGATAGACGCCTTAGTTTTAGTGGAACAAATCTCTTTCCCTTCCCAGCGATTACGATGAGAGTTTCTAGCACCATGCCAGTTTGGCTGAAAGGGAATGAGCTGGATGGAGCCTCTGCTCCCAGGATGATAACAAGTGGCACTATCGTTAGACTTCCCAGCTGGCTTCTTATGCGTAATTTAATCAGAAGTTTGGTATACACTGCCTACATCATGGAGCTGCAGTGTCTTATCAGGGCCTCTGGGTGTTGCCACAATAAAAATAATATATCTTTCCACTTCTGTAGCACGTTCTGTCTCAGGACCTGAACACAGTTCACAAATACTAGGCTGAATTCAGAAATGATTTTTAAAGGGGAATAAATTATAAAGAGGAGTTACACTAACAACCTAGACCTCCTGAGACTCTCTTAGACCCCTTTAGATGGGCCCACTTATCTCTGAGAAGGAGAATTGATGTTGCCACTATCTACATGGCAAGGGCAATCATAAAGGAGTCACTAAGTAATTCAGCAATATGAAATTATTCAGGATTCTTAATCTGTGCACATGAGGTATAAACATGGCTCCCTCTCCAACCACACAGATAGAACTCTACCTTCGGGTAACAACCATATCTACAGATAACTATAAAACTAGTCACGGGTAAAACTCCAAAGTGTAGAAGTTTGGTTCAATTCAGATGTGTTTCCGGTCCTTTTCAATCTGGACAAAGGCCTGTGTATCTCACAGGATCAGACTTTCCTAGGAGATTTTCAGTGCAACATAGTTTCAGCTGAACTGAAGGAGTATAACCCTGATCCTGCATTCTGTTACATCACTTTCATACATCACTTGAAATGGGATAATAAATCAGGCCCTACTTTCAAGCAGAATTTCTTCACTGCAGTTTTTAGTTCCAGCAAAACCAGGGGTGAAAGTAACCAGGGGTCCCTTCCAGCAAGGCCGCCGATGGAGGCGCAAAAGGGGCAGCACTTTAAAGTCAGCAGTACGGGCCAGTACTGGTGGCTACTTTTTACCGGTACACTGTAAGTCAGGGCTGGGCAGCAGAGAGTCAATGGCTCAGGCCCTCAGGCAAGGCTGAGCAAAGGCAGGTAAACAACCAGCCCAGGCTCTCAGCTCATAGGGGCCTGGGAGAGGGGGAGACTGCCACCCGCGAGTTGGGTGGCAGAGGGGACGCAGGCCCACCCACTCCACTGTGTCCCAGCCCGGGGCCCTAGCAGTGGCAGAAGGCCTGCTGCTGAGTCAGTAGGGATCCTGGCCGCAGCACACGCGGTGGTCTCTGGCAGTGCTACAGCCAGACTAGGGTTGGCTGCCCCCAGGCTGCTTCCTAACTCCCACCCTAGAGGTACCTGGGTCCAGACGGTGTCCTCCAGGGGGGTCAAGCAACATGGGATCCTCAGGGTAACTGGCAAGGGGTAGGCTTGGCAGCTTCTTTGGGTAACTGGTGAGGGGCAGGCTTGACAGTTCCTCCGGGCTCTGGTCAGAGTCAGGCGTTGGTCGGGAGGGCCAGTCTTTGGGTCTGCTGCTGGTTGGAGCTAGGCCGCAGGCGTCTGGCATCTCCAGCAGCTGCTCCTCCAATGAGCTCTGGGGTTGGGCTTTTATACTTCCTGACCTGTGCCTTGACCTCTGGAGGCTCGCTGGTTCCACCTACTTTGGTGTCCAGAGGAACTCGTCTCTCTCTGGGGCGGCGGGGGACCACATCACCTGCTACAGGTACCCACTATATAATTTAGCATGTCTCTTGGATTCCCAAAAGGAACAGGATTCCTACATAATAATAGTAGGTATGAGAGTATGGATATTGTTTTTTAAAAAACTATATCAGGAGTCCAAGCAGGACACAGACTTCAAGTTTTAGGCAGAAGTTCTATAGTGAGAGAGAGAATAGTTTTAGGGATAATGTAGTGTTCCTAATAAAACTCCCAGTGCAATCTTAGAAAAAAGAGACAACATTATTTTTTTACTCTTGTTACATTACAGCGAGCAAGAGAGTTTTCTTCCATTGGATGACTAGGTAAAAAGGCTTCAGCTAGTATAGGGTTGAAGCCTGCTTTCTTGCTTCAATGCCTCATGCCCCTTCCCAAAAAATGTACACAAAGAGAATATTTAGTGGATGTGCACAAACAGCTAGTGCTACACTCCCAAACATTTTGGAGGTAGTGCAAACCCATCTCTATTGTTTAAAATTACTTACATTATATTTTCTCCAGATTTTGCTAAAAGGTTTGGTTCCTGACATTTTTCACTTTTTAGTTTCAGAGTGACACAAAAGGACCTGAACCATCTCTTTGAGGATTCTCCCAGTTGGTGCAAAGTCTTCAACCTGCTCTGTACCTCTGTGACAGGGCATGTAATAGAAGAAAGGAGGCAGGCCAGAACGGGAGAGTTCTGGACCAGAGTCTACAATGCCTAGGTTTCACCTCAACCAGCTAACATATGTTAAGCTGACTCTTGCCCTGTCCACATGGCCATTTTAAAACATGTTAGTTAAAATATATTAGCTAACTTCTATCCTAGTTTAGACCAGCCCTCCGAGTGCATGTGTAAAGTATGGTTAGACAAAAGTAAGAGGGTGTAGTTCTAAGTAAGGAGGTCTATTATAGTGAGGAAGTCTAAGTTTTTATAGCATAGGACACACTGAGTGGGGAAAGGGTCGGTCTCTAAGCTACAATACCATAGACTCCTTTTAGATACACAGACAGCATCCCTGAATTTGCCCTATGCAAGTAAAGAGCATTCCTAACAGTGTCAAATTTCAAGTTATAGCAGCATAACTTTTCACATTTCTAGAATTGTTAAATACTTGTAAGGTAAAATTACTTTACTAAGAATATAAGGCTATATAAAGCATGAAATTTAATGTAATAACAGCATAAATGTCTGTGTTACCTATCAAATGACAGTTGTTTTTTTATACATATATAAACATTATTTTTATACAAACTAAAGTGGGGGCAAGAATGGCAATTGTCACTTTAATGGAAGCCAGATCTCTCAAAGATAATTGCATGTGTACATTTAAGGATGGAGATTTATAGCTAATGCATACTTGGTAGACTTGAGTGACAGAAATTTGAAATACTTCTTTAGTTCTGAAGATCATATGGAGATATTTTTAAGCTCATAGTATAGAGCAATAAGAAAATGAGCTGACAACTGGCACCTTTTTCTTCCTTTTTACAGACCATTTTAAAACAATTCCTCCTACTTTTGTTGTCTCTTATCTCAGCTATTCCCTGTTATCACACCTTATATTTATGACCGTCCTCAGCTAGGCCATTGAAAACTTTTCTGCTGGCAAGAAACCCAGGCATTGTGGTCTGCCTTTCAAGAGTGACAAGTACAGTTGTCAGGCTGGATTAATCTAAAACTACCCTATAGTTCCCTTAACTCCTAGAACAATTGATTTCATCCTACTAGCAGCACCTTCGTATACAAGTTCCACAAGTTTTAAGTTACACAAACCATGAAAACCTGAGATAACTGTGGCTGTACATCAGGGTCCATCAAGTGGTAGATCTCAAACTGCTGTGGGCTCCATATATTAGCACTCAGAATAGTTGAATCAGCACACAAGTCCATTTCTTGAAAGGTATTAATCTCTTTAAAGGTGAAGAATTAATAATAGAGAGCGAAAGGGTGAGGGAAATGCAATCTGTTAGAGGACTGGGACAGTGCACATGAAAATTAGAGCTGTAGTTAGCTGTCACAAGAGATTCCAAACTCTGTGAAAAAAAACCCCTCTAATCTTCCTTGTAAAAGCTCCTCAGCCCACTGCATTTGCCACTCTCCTGAAATCAAGAGAAAGCCTGCAATGAGGAGCAAACCGCAAATATGGCAATAATAATTTGAGCCACTGTCAACATTTGTGTATATGGAAGGGTGACCATCATGAGGAGTAGGGGCAATATAGAATGGGGAACATGTTTCAATGCATATGAACCAAAAGAACAAACAGAAAACAAAAATAATAAAACCCCAGAATGCACCAATGAACAGAAGATCATTGCTATGTAATTTCATTCAGACTGATTTTCTTTGACACTTGACAGTTGGGAAAGAGAGAGGCAGTGGGTGAACACAGCAATATGGATCCCCTAGTTTCTGTTACACAAAATTTTTTTAAAAAAATATTTAAGTAAAATAGAATTGGGTCCTTATTTTTGAAATGACAGCACTAGTGCAGACAGCAAACTTTGTAAACTTGAAATTAGTCTCTAATTTTAAAAATATGGGCACTGCTATGCACACTCTTACTATCCAGAAGCATAAAGATGAAACAATTACAGTGCTGTATCAGACTGAGGGTCTCTCTCATTTCTAATGATGGCCAGGGCCAAAAGTTTCAGAAACACTAACTGTTAGTTTGCTCCTGCCAGTAGGGTCAGAGAGGAGAGAGATTTCATGATTACTCTTCATAGAAGTTACTCACAGAACACAGCAATGGGTGAATTTAAACAAAAAAAACCCCAATATACAGACAGGCTGATGTAAAATCCCATAATGGACAACTATGCAGAGGTATGCAGGGGGTTTAGGGAGGATATTTCCTCTGAATCCCAGGCAGTTAATGGTGTTTTTTTCCCTTGAAGCATGGGGGTTGGTATCTCTTATCTATTTTTTATCTTCACTCATATAACTACAGATATTCATATTGTTTATTCAGTTTTTTAGTCCATCTAGGCTCCTGGATTCAGTGATCCTTTGTGGAAGTGAGAGCCATAGGTTTATGATGTGTCTTGTAAGACTATTTCCTTGTATCCATTTTAAATGCGTTGCCTTCTCATTTCATTGGGTATCCCCTTGTTCTTGTAATATGAAACCAGGTTCAAAGGACCACCTGAGAGACCTTCTCTATCCTACCCACTACTTTATTTACTCCTGTCTTGTCACCTGTCATTTGTCCCCTAAACAGTCCTACATCTTTTTAATCTCTTTCAATGGGAGAACTCATGTGTGGAAGGATTTGCAGGATCCATCCCTAAGTCTTTTACTTCGGTCTTGGAAATTAACTTGTGAGCAATGACACAATGTAATAGAATTAAAGAGCTTTTTATGCTTCAGAGAAAACCATGAAAATACAACATAACTTTATTTGTATAGCATCTTTCACACAAACTGTGACTCAAAACACTGTACAGAATTATATAAAGCAATGGTTTAAATTACAGAACACAATTACAAATACATTGTATGATGAATACATTTAAAAAGTCAGTCATAAATCCAATTAGAGAAAGTGAGAGAAATATAAAGCATGGCTAAAACACGCATTTTAAGATGGGATTTTAAAAGATGGAGAATTTATGAGGGAAAGAGATACAAGCAGGCTGTTCTATATTGCTGGCATGCAGAGGAAAAGAGTTTTACACCATCGGTAGAGAGATTGCGTAAAGGAACAGAAAGGAACTGGATGAGTAGGGAGGAAGGAATAGCAGAAAAGAGGCCTGATACTCCACTGCATTGGACCTTGTGTAGCCATTTACACCTGTGCAAAATAAGTGAAAAGCACTACGAAATCAGAATGGTAATGCTTACAATAGCCCATTTTGCTCAGGTTTAGATGACTACACAAGATGCAAGGCAGTGGAGAACCAGGCCCAAATCTGTGATACAAGCTAAAGTAACTCCATGGAGACTTTTGAAAACAGGTCTAGAAATTTGAACTGGGTCCTGTACTAAATGGGGAGCAAATGGAGGGGCACTGGAGTAGATGTGAGGTGATCATACTGCTTTGTACACAAACAAAGGCAGACAGCTACATTCTGCAGATGCTGAATTGCTAGGAGTTGGGGCGGTCATAGAGGAAGAAGTTGCATGAATGATGATAAGAGGAAATGAAGATGTCAATGAGGATTTAGTAGAAATAGAACTGAGGATATGGAGTACATGGATAATGTTGCAACACATAGATTTACAGACATATGAAATGCGGAAGAAGCTGAGTTAAAGAGTCAAGTAGGGTACCAAGATTATAGGTAGTAGATTAAATTCAGGGGTGATGTGTAAAGTGGCATACTTTAGAGACCTTCACACCAATTCAGATCCCTTCCACTTAGACTTCTTGTGATTTACATATGCCTACTTGCCAAAGTAGGAGTGAGTGAGTGCAAAGAAGTTTAAGTTGGTGTAACTTACATAGCAAGGTGCTGGAGGAAAGTTAAAGTTGAGGTTGGTGTCAATTAAAGCACTGATAAGAAACAAATAGAGACTTGGTGTTTCATGCAAATGTCATTAATAAAAAGTGGAAGGGAATACAGAAAATATGACACATGCAAAATGTCCCTAAATAAAATGTTTTATGAAGTTTTTCACAAAGCATCACCAGGCCTTTTGAAGTTGGGGTGGGGGCTGGGGTGAGATAAACCAGATTAAGATATTTAAAACTTCTATCCTGCAATGAATTCCATGTAAGTAGACATCTGCAGCACAGCATGGAGGCACAGCAGGGCTCAGTCCAGACCCAGGGTCCACTTGTGTGGAGTTCATTGCAGTATCGGGGTGTTGAGGGCTTAAAAACATGATACACAGAAACACAAATACATTTCTCCATCATTTTATTACACTCGCCTTCAGCTTGTGAGCATGACCAGCTTGGAAAAAAGTTTCAAAAGAAGAGAGAATTTGCACTCAAAGTGGGTCTTTCCAAACGCTCATAGATCCAAAGGAAAATTACTTACAGTACTCCAACAACAAACATCCCTTCTTACCTGTAGAGGTCTCCCTCTCTCTCTATCTGCTCATAGGGAGCATTCATTTTTCATGATCACTCCATCCTCCTTCATTCAACGCAGACAATAATCTGAGCCAAACTCCACTGGTCTATGTGTGAGTATTTTATAATGAGAATTTCTCCTGGACGTTAAATGCAGATTCACCGCATTATAAAATAAAACAACATACGGTCAAGTTAATAGACGCAAACTACAAATTACAAACTCTGATGATCTCCAGCTGCACTGAGCATTTGTTTACTTACCACAAGACATCATCAGTTAACCCCTTGTAGTGTGTGGCAATGATCTGCAGCTCAATACAGCGATGGATATCTTCAGAATAATTACCATTATAACTACCAGACCTACCCTTGCCACTGACCACCCTCCATCCAATATCAGTTACTGAAAACATTTTCAGGACAACACAGATTGTATTTTAAACTAGAGTAAACCAGGAAGGGGAAAAGAATAATACTTCACCACAGTTTGGTTTCATTTTAAATTGAGTCTGTATTTTTCAGTCTAGATGCCTGCTTAGGTATTCAACTCAAGTTCATTCTTCGGGGGATCTTGTCAATAAAGTCAAATTAGACTCTCTATGAGCAGTAAGGTTTTTGAGGGTCTTTTCTGAGGGCTTCATTAAAAGCAGACAGTTTCTCTAACCTTTTAGCAGAACCTGTTATCTGATGACGTGAATTAAAGTCTCTCAAATGACTAATAATCATATCAAGGCTGCCATGTCAGCTTGTAGATTTGAATAAGAGGGTCTGAAAACATTTGCATGCCTCGATGTGCCATGCTAAGAAGCTAATGTGATAGTGCTGTCATAAAGCACTGGAAAGACACGACTTAATGTAATCCGTCATGTCATATGCTAATCTTCAGCCATTACTTGAGTGCTGTAAGTAAGTAGAAAGCATTTGGGAGAAATCCTTTTCAATTTCTCTGAGTACCACTTCTGCCGCTGGTCAGCTCAAATGGGTTTTGTGCATTTAATGCAGAGCTCAAGTCAAGTTGGTTTAGGTCACACTTAATTAACCAGCACATTGATGGGTTGGGGTGGCACAGCACTATGGAAAATGGGTATTTCCTGATACTGCCTAACAAGTAAATATTTCATATGCAAAGAAAAAAGGAGACTTTCTCAGTCCTTGATAAGAACATGTCCTTTCTGAAAAACACTGTTGACTCTTTAACAAGACATGTTTTTTTGTGCTTCACCTAGCCTGTGTCTACATGAGAGCACAGTTTAAACAAAGATGATTATGAATAGTTAAAGACATTTCCTTTTGTAATGGGGAACTTTCAAAAAACTTGATATGGACTTGTCACTTAAAGCAACAAAAGCCAGAGGCAGCTCTAAACACTGTATTTTTAAATGAGAACAGAACAAACGATCAAAGGGAAAATTTCACTTTACTTATTTGTTTTAGCAAAATGACACCAATATTTCTTAATGTACAGCAGGTAGAAGAGGGAGAAATTCTCACAATGCTAAGTACACTATGTGGGATGGAAAATGAAACATATTAGCAAGAATGACAGAAATTTCAGGACAATTTTATCAGTGTGAAGGGATTTGGAATCAACATTTGAAAGTTATTTTAATAATAGCTACACCCTATTCAAATAAAACGCTTGAGAACTCTGTGCCTTTTGTAGCAATAAGGCTGTTTAGCAGGGCTGAGCAGACATTTTGAAACAAGGATGAATAGACAGTTTGAAACATAGCCCAGCTAAAATTGAGTGCTGTGCACACAAGAATATCAGAGCATTTAGACTGGGCCTGCTACAATTTAACATGAGAAATTTACAACCACAGAGAGAAAAATAACTTTCTTCACTCTTCTTACTTGATGCTCAAATTTTGAATCCAATTCTTCAGAAATCAGACGTTTCAGAGAACCACTGGAAAAGAGGCTAGATAACATCTACATTTTGTTCATTCTTTTGCCAACTCAGGATTGTTCCTTAAATTAGATCATCAAGAGCTTTGTTGAGGCTAAATTTAGATGACTCATTGCAGTGGGCCTTCCACCTTTCCCAATGGGAGAGTGTTGGGTGTGGCCATGCCACAGTTCCTCCTCTAGAGCTAAGCTATGTTTTTTTTTCCACTTTGGTTTGCACTCTCTCTCCCTCTCTCATGGTATAATAATTTATCAGCTAAGTTTCCCCCTTTAATAAAATAGTTGGAGCTTCTGACGAAGCCATAAAGTCTTCGATTTCCAGAGCAAATAAAAAAGTCCAGAAGACAAAATAATCCTTGAGCATTCCCTGGGCTGAATAGATCTTCAAACCCTGTTAATACAGGGATGCTCAGTTGTCCTTCAGCCCTGAGTATTTCTTATCTTGGGGCTATGGATTTGAACCCTGTGGACACAGTTGCTCAATAGCACTCATAGTGTTCCCTCCCAGACTAAACAGTTTCTTCCTCAAAATCACACCAGACCACATACCCACCTTTCCTAACATGGGTTTCTAGAGTCATTTGCATTCTAGTACCTTGTTGATACAGGGCTCTGAGAGTCTCTGTCCTCCCCAGACTAAAGAGATCAATGGTCTTTGGCTCTCTCCAGGCCACTCTTTTCACCCCCATTGATGCAGGGGAAGTGAAGGGGGATTTCCTTCCATCCTCACTGGAAATGCCAGCCTAGGTCCCCCCTAAACTATTTGACCTCTAGCCCACACCCCTATTTTGTTGCCTTAGGCTTTCCCTTCATTTATTTTGCCTCCTATCCCCCAGGGACCCTTTCTCTCCTCTTGCCTGCCTGAAGGCCCCCACAGAGACCCTTTTCCACAGCATCTGCTGCACTTTTTCCCCAGCTCTCTTTGTGCTGCTCTCTGCCATCTGAGAAACAGATAGTTCTTTTATAGTTCCTCCATCACATAGTCTTAGTTACACAATTCCTGGACTGTGCCTTTTATCAGTTCCTCCAGACTAGATTTTCCAGAATGCCTATCTTCTGGGATGCCCTGGACCAGGGCCTATAGCTTCTCTAATATGGGCTGCGTACACCCTGTTACTGAGAGGCTACTCCATAGCCTAACAGATGTCACGACTGGAAAAAAAAATTTCTGGTAGTCAGCCAAAATATGTCATTTAGCCAAGTAATTTATATTTCTTTTAATTTTTTCTCACATAGAACATCAATCATTCTAGCCTCTTGATCATTTTTGTTATTCTCTCAACTCCCTCCAAATTGTTGACATATTTTGGATATGAAGGTGCCAAGAACTATACACATTGTTCTCTCTAGAGGCTCAGCAGAGCTGTAAGGAGAGGGACTGTATCTCTTCAGTCTCTTCTAGAGTAAAACCTGCCTAATGAACCCCGATTACAGGTTTTGAAGCTAAAGAATTGTTACCACGCCTCCTTTTTTGGTGATTAGCATAAACCAAATAGTTCTCTCTAATCACATGTGCCAACCACATCATCTTCAGTTCTTTCCTCAGATCCTTAAAGTCATCTTTGATTTTTTGGTCCTTTTTGGGGAGTTTCGAATGTGGATTATGTTATATATGACTTCATCATCTTGACATTACTCAGCATTCTGTAGGATAACCTGAGTATTTCTTGTCACGGACTGTGCTTTGACCTGGTATTTAAGGGACAGCATGCTATTCTATTGTCTTTATCTGAGCCATAGATAGTGGCCCAATCTATCAGCTGCCCCCCCCCCCTCTCATCCAGTTGGCCCCTGTACTTGCATTCACTGATCAGGTTATGATTTGTCCCCAGTTCATTCTCATTCTGATCATCCTTTTCATTTATCAAAAGCAGATCATCTCTTTTCTTTCTTTTTGACACATTATTTGTCTTGCTTCTTATTCCTCTACATCCCTCTATACTGCTCTTTTCTGAACTATTGCAATATTGTTCCTATACTGACATTCCAAGTACTAAATGCATCATTAAAGCTACAGTATTAGTCTTTTCCTTTTTAGATTTTTCTTCATTTACATTTGACATCAAAATAGTCTCAGTGATGAATACCCAGGTTGAACCAGTCCTTGGTTCTACTGAAACAGAAAGCAGTGTGCAGTTTTCTGCTCTTGTGACACAATCAAGAATATTAGATACTTTCTAATTAGGATTCCTTGGTCCCTTCCATAGCCATATCTGTCCCAGATAATTATTTCAAGTAATGCCCTCTTCTCGTGTTGGAACCTGTCAGGGTCTAAGCCTTCTTCTCTTTCTCTCTCTCTCTCCCTCTTTTTTAGAACTCCTTCAGGAGTTCAGCCAGTTCACTGACCTCTGAATGTTACAGTTCATCACCCCTTCCCATAATGTACTAATCAATCTGGGCCCCAATTTGATATCACAGTAGGGAAGGATGCAGGGGGGATGGGGATCTATCATGGGAGCTACACTGAGGGGGCAGGCAAGCAGAGAAGGAGGCAAGAGATTGCTTCTGTAAAAACACCTAGAATTCTGTAAAACTGGAACCAGGAATTCTCACCATGTTGCTCTCAAAGTAATTGGCAAATGTGTTAATCAGTGTTGTGTTTGTAATTGTTCAGTCATTATTACCAACACACTTTTTTTTTAAAAAAAAATAACATATTTAATGGGGAGGCTAGGGTTGATCATGGCCACTTTACATGTATTTTAAACACAAGTTGCCTTGCCTACACCAGATGCAAAGTTCTGTTTAAACTGCATTAGGGCTGTCTTCACTGCACTGTTATCTTGAACTGCAACTGGAGTTTTGCCCCTAACTCAAACTCTCATCTGCACATCAAAGTCTCCAGCTCAGATCAGGTGGTGTTCTGGCTCACCAGGGGTGTTGAAGCTTGAGTGCTGCTGATGCTTAGGATAGCAATGCAAAATGGAAATGCAGAAGCTGATTGGATTAGCAGTTGATGATTATGTACGGTTTAAGTGTTGGTTTGCAGTGCTGTCACTCTCACTGAAGCTAGGTCAGCTCAAGTGGGACAACTCAAGCTAAATGTTGAAGTTAAGACAAACACTTAGTTACAATGAGTTAGCAGACAGGTTTTAAAACACAGTTTATTTTTCTAGTCCATGTCCAGTGTGTCCTATTCTGGGACTGAGATTGCAGTTCAGTCACTTGTGTCAGTTCAATCCTTGGCTTCTCTGCTGAGAAGACCAGCAAGGATCCCAGTCAGTTAGGGCCAATTTCGATAGTGTTTGTCAGGAAAGAACACTGGAACAAAACACCTACACTTTTCATATATGGTAGGCTGACAGCCAGCCATTATAGGGTAACAGTATTTGGCTACTTTCACTATCCACCTGGAGCTAATCTAAATTGATGAGTTAGGGTAAAGGTGTTTTCCTTATCCCACTGCCAAACTCCTGTTCCTTGCATTACATTGGGGTTACGGAATAACGTTCATCATGTTCTCTTGAGAGACGAAACTTCAAAAAGAAGCGTAAAAGGCAACCAATGCTGTAAGAACAGCTTAGAATAGGTTTCCAAAATTCTCAAACTTTTAAAAGGAGACAAACTATATCCTATAATTTTTCATGGTTTCTGACCGATACCCTACAGGAAGTCAGCTCACAGTGACAATATTTAACTATGAATGTATTTCTGTGCAGCACTGTAAATATCTACCTGAAAGAAGTAAATCAATAATAAAACAAATGGGAAAATGAGACATTATTTCTGTATGCAAATGGAATGCATTTAAACTATCACAAATTTTATATCAAGATTGAGCAACAAGAGGTTTTTTGCAAGGTTATCATATTTATCTCTATTAACGAATTCTGTTTGTTCATCATAGGGAAAAAAGTTAAGGTTGGAAAAATATAAGTGTATTTCCCCCTCCCACACTATATACTACATTAATACTGAAATGGTCATTCTTTCGACATATGTTGCAGAAGTCTTTGGAGTCAAAAAGAAAGCAATTCATAGACAGTCTAATTAAGCTGATAGTTACAGAATTAAGAGAAACAGATTTTCAGGATTTGATCTATGGAAGTGCTTCAAAGCCAGATTAAAGCAGAAGGAAGGAATGCAACTGCTTGAACCTCATCATAGTCTCTGCAATTTAAAGTCCAATTTTCCACCTGCACTCCTCAGGTGCAGAACTAGAAGGACCAGGAAAGTCATTCATGGCTTGATCCACTCTGCTGTAGGGAGACCAGAGTAGAAGACACCTCATGGACTAATTTTCCTCTCAAGAAACAGCTTGATGGAAAGGGCAAATCCAATGCTTCTGTGGGCCCCATTGTATCCTTGCCTTTCTGTCATAGAATATCAGGGTTGGAAAGGACTTCAGGAGGTCATCTAGTCCAACTCCCAAGCCCCTGTCAATTGTAAGGTGAACCATGATCAAATTTCTTACATCATGTAATTGTAAGCGGGGGAATAGTCCTGCTATTGTGGTTAACTTTCCTGACTTCTACACTACCCCAGTGAAGTGGGCTAGTGAAAGGATCTGAGTCCTCGCTCCCACTTCCTTTACCCAGTGCCCTCCCTGCCCTTGAGGACTCCCCTTCCACTCTCCTGTCTGGCAGAGACCTCGTAACCCCAACAAGGCTGGGCCCACGATTCCTGGGGGGCTTGACCCGCAACCCTGCTGTGGTCACCTAGGACAGGGCTAGGGTGTCCCCACTCCAGGGTACTCTCTCTGCACTGGGCACTTCTCTGACCCACTGACCATTACATACAAGTTAAAGCAAATGCAAGTTATTTAATCAACAATGAATTTTAAAAGGAATAAGGAAAAATGGGAAAGGTTAAAGAAAACACATCAATCTGCTCTGTGGCAGGGAACATCACAAACAGTGTCTCTGGAATGTCAGGGCAGTTCACAGTCTGTTCCTTGTAAGTCCCAGGCCTTCTTCTCAGGCCCTGGCTGTGCTGCAGGGATGCTGTGGGTTGGACACTCGCTCTGGTGGTGGTCACACGCTCTCCGGCTCTAAGTGGTAGGACCCTTCTTCCCAGTGTCGCCCCTGCCCTGTCGGGGTTACGATCCAAGCCTGGCCTGCAGAGCCTCTTGGCTGAGGCATCTCCCTGTGCTGGGCCTGCTGCCCAGGGTCCCCCTCGGTCTCCCCAGCTGCTCACCGCACCCAGCTCCAGACTGCTCCAGCCCCAGCTCCACCACTCGGTCTCAGCACTGCTGCTGCTGCTCTGCCTCCAGCTCCCTGGGCTGCTTCTCTGGCCCCTCTGGCTCTGGTTTCTGCAGCTCTGCTCCCAGGACAGGTCTGCTCTGCAGGCTGCTTCTGTGACCCTGCTCCCAGCACTGACCTGCTTCCTGGGCTGCTTTTCTGGCCCCTCTGGCTCTGATTGCTGCAGCTCTGCTCCCAGGACTGGTCTGCTCTACAGGCTGCTTCTGTGACCCTGCTCCCAGCACTGACCTGCTTTGTGGGCTGCTTTTCTGGCCCCTCTGGCTCTGATTGCTGCAGCTCTGCTCCCAGGACTGGTCTGCTCTACAGGCTGCTTCTGTGACCCTGCTCCCAGCACTGACCTGCTTTGTGGGCTGCTTTTCTGGCCCCTCTGGCTCTGATTGCTGCAGCTCTGCTCCCAGGGCAAGTCTGCTCTCTCTGGGCTGTGCCTCTGGCTTTGGGGCTGCAGCTCTGCCCCAGGACAAGGTCTGCTCTCTCTGGATCTGACACAGCTCTGCTCCACAGCTCAGCTCGGGCCCCTGCTTTCACCTTAGCTCGGCCCCACTCTGTCTGACCCAGGCAAATCCAGCTCACACGGAGGACGGGACCTCCCTGACCTCCTGACTCCCTGATTAGTCTGCCCGCCGTGTCATTCAGGCTGACCTAGAGCATTGGCCTCTCCCCATTGTTCCTGGGGGCTGTCAGTCTCAGGGTCCTGATTCCCCATCAACTCTTCCCCCTTTTTAGTACTGGGAGCTAGCAACTAAAACACCCCCACTGAATGTTAGTAAGGGGGCAACCGTCCCCTTACATAATGTCACACACTAATGAAAGAGTAGTGCTTTGCAATTTCACCAGGAGACATTCCATTTTATGGTTAAAAATTGTTCAGATACAACATATAAAATCCATCCTGTGTGTAATTAGACCTTTCTACTAAGCATTTGTGCTAAAGATAGTTCTTTCCTCCTTTATGAAATATTATATTTACGATACTGGAAGACTGAAAATAAGAAACACTCGCACACAAAAACAAAGAAAATCATCACACTGATACCACCATTCCCCACACTAAACTACCAGGTTGGTCTTTGGAAGGACTTTATAGAGTTAGTTTTCTTTTCTTTAGCCATATATCTGCAAATACCATTAAGCACATCCACTGGGGTGGGTCCCCACATTTTCTTTGGCCTGAGTTTTGCACTCCATTAAAGAGATCTCTGTTCAAAGGCAGCGGGCACTGATTTAGCTCTCAGCTTTTGCATGTGTGATCGGGCCAATGGCAAATGGTCAAAACACTCCAAATCCCCTTAAGAAGCTTAAAGTGTAAGCTTGGGACTTCACCAGGTCTTTCAGAACAGGACTTGGACTCTGCTTGTAGCACTGCACTTGTAAATGTTTTGAAGCTTCTATTACCTGCAAATTAATCTGTTTTAAAAAAAACAGAACCATGTTTAAGTTGGATGGCTGCAGTAGGGATATTAATAGATTATAGCCACAGCTTCAAAAGTAATTGCCAGTGGATGACAAGTAACAGCTTCCAAGTGAAGACCAAGCTTATCAGTTCCAATAAAAAACAGAAACCAACAAGCTTGGAACATGTGCCCCTTCTTAATCATTTTACGGCAGCGAATACTTGTGGACCCTGAGAATACAACTGACAGCAGTTAGGGTACAGAAGCCCAACTTTCTTCTCAAACTGTGGTCTGTGAGCTTCATTTAGTTCCCTCTAAGTTGTGTGCCTGGGCAGCTGCACACAAGAGAATGAAGGGCCACCCACTTAATTAGTGGAGCCACATAGGTGTGGCTCCACTAATTAGGTGCCTGGACTCTGGAGAAGATCATAGAATATCAGGGTTAGGAAGGGACCTCAGGAGGTCATCTAGTCCAACCCCCTGCTCAAAGCAGGACCAAATCCCCAATTTTTGCCCCAGATCCCTAAATGGCCCCCTCAAGGATTGAACTCACAACCCTGGGTTTAGCAGGCCAATGCTCAAACCACTGAGCTATCCTCCCCCCCCCAGATGTACATGTAAGATGAGGTGGTGGCCTCGCGGGGAATAGGAGATAGGTGGGAGGGACAGTGCAGTGAGAAGAGGGGGTGGTGGGAATTTGGGATGTGCAAGGCTGCGGTGGCCAGAGAAAGAGGTAACTTTCCACAGCTTGAGGGCTACAGCTGCTGGGTAGAAACGGCCCTTCTTCCCAACCCCAGCTCGGGGGCTGCTGCGGTGGGAAAGAGAGGGCACATCCGTCACATTGGAAAGGTAAGACTAATGATATTAAAATATGAGTTGTGTGCTTTTATTTGTAGAACAAAAAACATTAATTATTAAGGTTTTTTTATATAGCACTTTTATCCAAAGCGCTTTACAATAGTTAGCTAACGGTACAAACAACATTTGGAAAGATCATTAAGTGGTCCACCGAGACCCACAGCAATTTTCAAGTGGTCTGCGAAAAAAAAAGTTTGAGAACCACTGTTATAGATATTACCTATCTACGCCCAGTTTCCTAGCAATCTTAGCAGAGAAGTCACCTCTGGAGACTATCATTCATGTCTGGGTTAGGAATCAGGCATGTAGGTAGGTCAATCGGGGAGGCTTGTACTGTTGCTTTTTTCATGGCCCTGTTCTTTGGGGGAAAAAAGGACTGCAAATTCGCGGCAATCCAGCGTCTTTCACAAGCATGAAATTATCTGTCTTTGAAAACAAAACAAAAACAACCCCCACACAGAATCCAACCCATACAATATTTTATAATAAAAGAAAACTGTAAAGAGAAAAATTTAAAAATACAAAAGAAAGTGACATGAAAATATAATTTTGAATTTTATTTCTCATGTTTATGGAAAAATGTTGAGCTGAACCTCTTTGTGGCTTGAAGCATCACAGTAGGGATTGTCATTCACCAGCCATAACCTAATAAGCAATATTATCATCTGTCCAAGAAAGTTGAAAAATGAATCAGAATGCAGCACATTAGTAGAAAAGTTTGAAGAAAATATCATTAAACATTTATTCTAAAAAGCTCCTCTTCATGCAGGAAGTTTTCAGTAAGGTTAATACACGTTAAACCTTTTGCTAGTTGCTAAAGTCTTAGTTCTGTTCTCATATGAACCACAATATAACAGACTTCAATCAGAGCTGCATAGGTGCATCTGAGAATAGAACCAGCTTTGATTTTCAGAGGTGTAAAGAACCCACAGTTACATGCATATGGATTTTGGTGCCTAACATTAGCCACCCAAGTTAGAACATGTTGGCCTGAATATATATTCTATGTATTTTCACCCTGGTTAAAAGTTGCTTGTGACAATTTCCAGCTTAAGAGCTGATATCCTGAAAATTGGGGAAAACCATATATGCACTGGAGCTAGGCATCATATACTATAGATCACCTGAAAGGATGTCTACATATGGTACACAGAAGATAACTAGGTGATAGGTGCCCTTTCAGACCTCTCTTATTTCTGTTGAGCTTAAATGAGAAACAACCCCAAATTTTTCTTAGTTTTCTTATCTCCTCCCCGTTTCATGTTCCTGTATTTTGGCTTCTTTTTGAATTCTTGATAATAGCGCTGAATACGGATGAAAAAATAACTTCATCTAAACCTAGAGTGTTTCAGGGGGGAAATGTTTGGATGCCAAACCATGCCATGTATTTTTTCAGGTGCCATTGTGAATTGAGTATTTCAATACATGCTACTTCTCTACAAGCCAGTTTGCAAACACCTGCTGTACACAGGACACCTGAGAAATACAAACTCAAGGGTAAGTCTTAAGAGTAAGTCCTCAAATACCAGAGTGATAGGTAAGGTTTAAGAACATGAGTAGAATAGAATACTTGGGGAATACATGAGCCCCTCCTCTTTCTAGTTTCACTAGTGGGGATTCTGTCTCTAGCAAAGCCACATCGTACTCTTTATGAAATGGCTGCTGTAGCCAATAACTTGAAATATAGTTTATGTTTTTTATCTCAGTAGTTTGAAACCCATTTAAAAATATTGTTTGTCAGAGTTTAATGTTTGAGATGTACAATGAGCAAATGAATGGGAGGAATATGGGAACAGAGGACTGAAATATGTCTAAGCATACAAAAAAATCTTCATGTTGAAAAACAAGCCATCAGTGCAGTTCTAGAAAGACAATGTTCCCCAACACATATGAGAAAAGTTTGGATAGTCTGGGAGAACTCCCTGAAAAGTAGAAAATCAATCAGGAAAGTAGAGGCATAAGAATCACTGTCAGGAAGTCCACATTTTCTTAAAACAGGACATCCTCATGATCCTCTTATTAGCCATACAAATGATTGGATGAATGTAATGAAATCAAATGTCTAAATCTGCAATGTTACTAAATTGGAAGAAACGACAAATTATTAGGAACGCTAATCAGAAATGGAAGTCCTTTGATCTTTTGAAGACCTCAGTTAATAGTTACTTTTAAAATGTATTGTACCCAAATGATCGACAATAAAGAAAGATGTAGGTTTATCAAGCAGGAGCCAGGTGCTCCCAAGTGAATTTAGCATTCTCCAACCTTATGGGTAGTTTAATGATCTATGATTTGCATGTACTACCTGAATGCCACCTCAACGGAGAATGAACTGGGAGCTCTGTGATTCTAAGATGTCAGTCTCTCTCTCAGGAGAGCCATCTTGAATTCTTTTTCTGGAAAAATGGCAGCATTACAGAAAGCATTTAGACTTCTCTTTCAAGTACCAGCTGCTATCACACTCTAGAAAGAATAAAGTTGTTGAGAATCACAGACTTCAGCATCCTCCTTTCAGCTGTATCACAGAATTGGAGAGGGATTAGTCCACATTAGATTTCACTGGCCTACACAGATAATCCTGGTGACATAGATCAGTGCTGGTGGATTGGTGTTTTTAGTTTAAATTCATCAATTTGGCCCTCACTAGGAGGTGTCACTGAAATCCACAGCAATTACCACCAAAGCTTTTGAAGCTATGGGGATAACTCATTAATATCCTTAATGCAACAAGGCAACTTTCCAAATTACACATTTTTCTGTTTTTAATGTAGTGCAAGCTGTCTAATGCTGACACCAGCTCTTAGAGCCGGGAAGGGAAGATGAAGCAGGTTTATTCTAACAAGAGATGTAGTATAAATCAAGTATACAATTATTAACTGATTAGATAAAATGAACCAAAACAGACTTTTCACAGTGACAAGGATCAAGAGTGTTACAAAGAGAGCTGAAAACTCAGAGAAAGGCTAGAAAACAAAATAAAACAAAAACAAAGAAAAAACGGGTGCAGGTGGCAGAGGAAGAAAAAGAGAGCGGATTTACATAAAGAGTTAAACATGTAATGTTACCAAAAATATACACTAACAAATTAGTTCTTCAAGTGTGCTAGGATAATGTTTGGCACAACTGGGGAGGTGGGGATAAGTGGCTTTTTGACACCTTTCTGTCCCCTCCTCCCCAATCTGGGCGGCTACCAGGGGCTTCTTTAACTTGGGGCAACAGATAACATCTCCCAAGGACCAGCTACACCACCTGGGGTTACTAAAGAACATCATACTTCAGCCCCACACCTTCCTCCTCTGGATTGTCCTAGAACACCCCCTACATTGGTTGGGCTGGGTGGCATCACCCAAGGATAGGGCTGGTTACACCAGTTAAAGAAGGGAATACTCATGTTTTGGCCTTAGGCAGCATTAAGCTTTCATCACTCCTTGAAGTGGCATAGTGGGAACTTAGAAAGGGCTGAGGATCTGCCCTAGAGTGGCGAAAGACTGACCAGTTTGAGATTTAGCAATGGAGAGGTGGAAAACGTGTCAGGAAAAAAAATAAAACAAATGGAATTTAAGGAAAATATGCAGGACGGACATGATGGGCCTAGAGTCCTTTCCTAGCTCTTACACTGTGGGCATTTAATTTGACAGAATGAGTAACAGGATCTTTTACAAATATTGTATTTTTCAATTTAGCTGAATTTCTCAACTCAATTATTCAGACTTAATTTTTAAAAATCTCTTTCTTTCTCTTGTGCTGTCCCTGGCACAACAACGAAAATGCAGTTAACAACAAAGGAAGGACTAGATTCTTTAAAAAATTATCCATCCTCATTTGTAATTCAGCTATTAAATGGACTCATGTCATTTGAGGAATTGTTCCAATTATCCTTTTTCTGAAAGTGGGAACACATAATCTGAACTAAAAATATATATGAGTTTATGTATCAGAATTGTGTGAGCTGTCCTATGGAATCTCCTGTTCCTTTTCCATTCCACCCTCTCTGGAGTACTTTCACTGATAGGTTGTCAGTATGTTGTTTAACTGAAACTCTTCCAGACACTAGAACTGTGAACACAAGGCTCCCTTTAAAACTGTCTAGTTTATAATTGCCTTTTTTCTCTGTTTGTATTTATACAAGGTTTCTTTTCCTTCTGCTTTTTACCTACTGAAGAGACTCAAATATATAACCTCTAACAAGAGGTGCTTTCGAAAATCCAACTAGGCACCTATCTGCATCGTTAAGCGCCTAAATACCTTTGAAAATCTGGCCAGTAGGAACGTTTTAAAATGTTATCCCTAGGTTTTTTAGCAGGTTAACTCAGTACAGAAAATGCAGAATTCTGTACCTTCACCTGCCATTTTAGTAACTATATATAAGTAACTTCCCTTCAGTATTGTCTCAGCATCTGAGGTGCACCATATCATCGTTGCCTGGATCTTTGAGATGAAGTAATTTTTGATGATTTTCTTATCTGGAGTGAAAATGTTCAACAACATAAGGCTGTAGACATTCAGCAAGTCAAAGGGGGGAAAAAACCGCACACTGAACACAATACTGAACAATCCTACCATAATCAGGGTAAAGTTGGAAATACGTGGGCTGTGGTTGTTGGAAGGGATTATAATATGTTAATTATTTGGGGGGGGCGGAATGGGGGACAGAGAGAGAGAGGGAGAGAGAGTGCATGAGCAGAAGAACACCAGTGCAAAAGTGCTACTCATTACCATACAGCAGTGGTTCCCAAACTTGTTCCGCTGCTTGTGCAGGGAAAGCCCCTGCTGGGCTGGGCCGATTTGTTTACCTGTTGCGGCCGCAGGTTTGGCTGATCGCAGCTCCCACTGTCCACGGTTCACTGCTCCAGGCCAATGGGAGCTGCTGGAGGTGGTGGCCAGTATGTTCCTCGGCCCGCGCCACTTCCAGGAGCTCCCATTGGCTTGGAGCAGTGAACTGCGGCCACTGGGAGCCACGATCGGCCGAACCTGCAAACGCAGCAGGTAAATAAACCGGCCCGGCCCGGCAGGGGCTTTCCCTACACAAACGGCGGAACAAGTTTGGGAACCACTGCCATAGAGTATAAATAACAGTAGCTAAGAAAACAAAACCTGTAGAGACAAAGGTACAATACACGGGTGTATTGAAATGAAACAGAATGAAAAGAGGACTTTATTGGTGTTAGCTAAATAGAAAGCAGTGTATTTGTGGACTTGTCTAAATACAGCTCAAGATGTTTCTCACTTTATTTATGAGTCTGGAGAGAGAAATTCATAGAGTTAAGAAAAGACTTGAGACATTGAGCCACATCTTCAGCTGATGTAAATCAGATTAACTCCATTGACTTCAGCAGAGCTAGGCTGATTTACACAAGCTGAAAATCTGACCCAGGAGAAGAGGAGCTCAGAGAAGTTCATTATGGAAGAACAAAAGGAGGAAATGTTCTGAATGATTGACATCAGCTCTCTTGAGCTCTCAAAGGAACCCATGGAAAGCTGTCATGTTCAAAAAAGCAACTGATAATGTGCAAAAAGCAGGCAAATATAGCATGTTATACAATACCTCAGCTATCACAAACCACCAGAGTACAGGGCAATGCCAACACTGAGACCTGTCCAGAAGCCTCCACTATGTATTTAATAAGTAACATGGTACCTGGAGTTTCATGCTTGACAAATGCTGTTTTGCTACACAATTTTGAACCAACATATGGAGACTACTTTTGGACCTGGGTCTAAAAGTGAAAATGGTGATTTCTAATAATTGGTATCTGTTGTTTTGTATGGTTAAAGTATTACCCCAGAACTGCTGTCAAGTCCTGCTAGACCACGTTTGAAGAACCAAGCTCAAGTTGCAGGCTATCCCAGAGTAACAATTGTCCTGCTATTATGATCAGTTCAGGGTACTGACTGCTCTGTCATTGCTTTGCTCAGAATCCCCAAGTTTGAAATGGATTTACCGATCTGACGTAAACTGATGTCTCAGAAAGGTTTTCCATTTGGCCAGCAAAGAAAGAGACCCCCTACTTGCAGAATAACATAATCCCATCCTTGGGGAGGAGAAGCATGGCAGGAGGCAAGCCACTTTAATTAATAGAGCTCGTTGAAAAACTGGTGGTGAGGGCAGGGAATGTGAACAAGTTAGCAAAATTTCTTTTCTTTGTTTTGTTGAAATCTTATTTTTGGCTCTGTTTTCCAACCAACTCTGATATTTACAGAGACAGGGAAAGGGAGATGTTCATTTATTTTTCCTTGAAGTTTTCGTCCTCAGTCAAGGACTGGCACACATGATTTATTTTTTCTTTTTAAAGGGAAGCTTTTGTCAGACACACATGGCCCAGCTATGCAAGGTGCTAAGTGCTCTCAGCTCCATCACTTTGTTGGATCAGGCCATCATTTGGGAGTTTTATGGAAGAAATGGACTTAAATTTATCTATAGCACATGTGGGCTTTCCATCCCTCTTTCTATCTCCCTTCAGCATCCTTCTCTTTGCCCAGCCTGCCAACCACCCCTTCTCCTCTCACTTTCCCCTCCCCATCAGCTTGCCAGTCTCTGTTCCCTTTTCTCTTCTCAACCTTATCCCCCTAAGTAGAATAGTCCCCAGATCTCTTCCTAGCCAGGACTGCTTGGTGATAATGGGAACATGTATAGAGTATGCTTTATTTTATACATACAGCATACAGTTTTAATAATAAGTGGAGGTGAATGATTTCAAGAGACACATCAGTGGATATGTGGGAGTCACCTCTAGTCAGAGAGATATGGTTAACACCTCTACCCTGCCTGCAGCCCCTAGACACTTCTCTATGGTATTGTTGTCGGACCCTTATCATGAACAGAACTCACGTTAAAGGATGAGATGACATTTCAAACAGAGCTTCATTATACTACATGAGGTATTTTCAGGAATGAAATTAATACAGAGCTATTCAGTCTTTCACATATTCAATCAAGACCAAAACCTACCATCAGGCAGATGGTAATAGGAAGGGATTCTTGAAAGAGCATCAAGGTAGGAGCTTTGGTTGAAGACAGCATTTCAACAGCCATATTTCAAAGTGTAATTAGAATTAAGTCCAGTGTTTGGAGAATGTAAGTGTAAAAAGAAAACTTGTATCACTCTATTATAGAAGCTTATTTCAAACTTTCCTAGCTCTCTGATACTGTATATCTCTGTGTATTAATTATGTAATAGTAGGCAAAATGTAAGGGGATAATGGCAACTATAAATGTAAGTTTAGAATGGTCTTTCAGTCAGTATGTACAATGCTATACATCAATTAATTCCACAATCAGAATAAGAAATACTATTACCATTTCTCTTTCGTCTATCTTCATTTTCTAAGCAGTTCAGTTTAAAAAAATAGCATCGCTTCTTATTCATTGCTCTGGGTTTCATATGTTAAATAAAGACAGACCAACCTTAAACCTTTTGATAAATATGATGCTGTGGTAACTGCAGCATTCACTTCGTATCCCATTTCTCCAAGTTCCTGTCAGCCAGATGTCACTTGCAATGCAAACACTAGAAAAATATGAAATAATAATTTCATACATCATCTATGTGAGCACGAGCCAGTCAAACATTCAATACAAATTCAAACTGCTACTACACATAAAACAAATATCTTCCAAATAATATTTAAAATGATTGAAAGGCTTTTGATTTGGAAGTGTATTCTCTTAAGCTAAGTGGTCCCCGAGACCATCTAGAAAATTCAATTGTTTCATTTTAAAATGTTTTCTGCCCAAAATTATATCAAATCCTAATGTCTCAGTAGAAACACATGGAATTGGATTGCTGACTGGGCGCCTGATGTCAAAGAAAAATCTAATTTTCCAGTGGCATTTCCTCATACTGTCTCACCAAAATACAAAATTGATAAAATTTTAATGGATAATTTTCAGAAGCAGGACGTTAGCCATTGTGCTGGGAACATACGCAGGAGAACTTAACAATGTAGCATCAGAGAGACAGTATAACAGAAGTCAGGTAGAATAAATACAAATATAAAATACAAGGTATACATTTTCTCTCTTTCTATTGCCAAATGGAACTAGAATTTAAAAGGTAAATCTTATAATAAATAATAATAATAGGAACATTTTCCCTGTCTCTCCCCTCCAATACTTATTTTTCCAAGTGATCTCATTTTTAAAAAGACAAGTGCAATAGGTTATTTAAAAGGGCACATTGTTTATCTTTTCCTTGAGTGGCAAAAGCTTAAACTCAGCCCTCCTCTCATTGATGTTGATGGTAAAAATCACATTGTCTTCAACAAGTACTCCGTTAAGCACCTTACAATGCCAAATATTTTTTGTTAGGTAGCCCCACAGTGAAATTTACAGTGGTGGAAGAAGTAAAGTACCATCCCTCTGGATCTCATGATGAGGCAAGGCATTGCAAGCATTGAAAACAACACCACATTATAACAAGATGAAAAGGACCAAATTCATCCCACTGACAACCAAAAAAAATCACACCAGGGATGAATTTGCTCATTAACCATATTGTGTTATTGCCCACTAATCATACAAAATATATGTATGGCAATTGTGTTATTTTAAATGTGTCCTTATCTGACTGGTTTTCCAATTTATAAGGTTGGTTCATTTATCATGTAAGACTTGAGATGTATTTAGAAAATACAGATAGACAACTGAAAATGCTATTTTATTAATCTCTGTAATTCACTTTGAATATACAATGAAAATGCGACACACTGATTCTGTCAGGAGACCATGGCGTAGCATTCAGGTGGAACTTTCTGTGTCATTAGAATAGGTAGGCTATGTAACTGGCTAACTGCCTAGCTGATTGCCTCTAAGCTAGGTATAAAGAAGAAGAGCAATCTTTATGGCCATCAAAACTAAACTTTCCTTCACTTAGATAAAGTCATTTTAAAATCAGTTTTAACAAAAATAATATTTAAAGGATATCTGGAAGGCAACAGAAAAGGAGGCTGCAGTAAAGATAAGAGGTGATGAGGGCTTGGATGAGAGTTTTAGTCCTGTGGGAAGAGAGGAAAGGCCAGATCTTAGAGATGTTATAGAGGAAGAATGTGTGGGGCCAGGGAGGAGGAGGAAAGGGTGCTTGAGTGACAGGAAGGGTAGTATTGTTGTGAACAGTGAAAGAGAACATTGGGAGTAGGGATGATGTTGAAGGGTAGATGTTTCCAGTTTTGGCAATGTTAAATTCAAGCTGGCAGCAAGAAGATGTCAGAGGAAACAGGCTAAGATTGGATCAAGACAGATAGGTCAGCGGTAGAGAGGTAGATTTGCAATGCATCTACATACAATTGATAACTGAAGTCATGTGAGCAATGAAGTCTGAAGAAGGGTGTAAAGGGAAAAGAGAAGGGGGAAAGGACCCCCTTCCCTCATCTCCAGGAATTAGGAGAGAGGAGGAGGAGGGGTAACTAGAAAGATAAGAAGAGAACCTGGAAGGGATGAATTCACAAAAGCCCAGCAAGGACAAGACTCCAAAAAAGAAGGTCAAGGAAGATGAGAACTCATTAAAGGCCATGATATTTGACCATGCTGAGGTCACTAAAGACCTTGGTGGGAGTGGTTGCAGTGGAGTTGAGAGGGCCAGTTGGAGGGGATCAGGGGTAAAATTGGAGGAGAGTTTGGTGAAGGAAATAAAAATATGAAGAAATAGTTGGAGAGACAGGTGATGTTGAGGGATGGCTTTTTAAGAAACCAGGAAACTAGGTCATGCTTTTATTATGAAGGAAGGCACCAGAAGAAGGTGAGAAGTTAAGGAGGGAGATGGGAGGGCTGGGGATGGTGCTGCTGGGGCAGTTTGAGGGGATAGAGGAAGAGAACAATTGGGGAAGATCAATGACATTGATGGGGGGGAAAGGTGTTGAGGGGAGTAAAGAAGATCATTTGCGGAGAGAGGATGGAGGTCATGGTGGACTGTGTTAATCTACTCTTTGGACAAGTCAGCAGAACTTCCCTTGTGAGGGTAGAGGAGGAGTTAAGGAGGGGGCCCAAAGATGTGAACAGCCACCTGGGATTTGGGGAAATGAAAGGGGAAAAGTAGTGCTGTTTGGCAAGGAATAAGACTAAACTGAAGGAAGAGAATAATCTGTAGTAAAGTAACACATGGTCATGGAACTTTCAGCAGAGTAGAGGGAGGGAGAAAAATATAGATGTAAAAGCCACAGCTACAGGTTGATGTGATGGACTTTGCAATGGGAAATAGTCTCAAGGAGTCAAAGTGGGGGACAGTGGACTGGAGAGGTTTAGCAATAGAGAGTGTCAGAGAAGTCAAGGAACTTAATGCTTTGGTGGTTATGTCTACACAGACTGCAGAAGAAGCCTCCAGCCTGGTTGAAAGACTCAGGCTAGCAAGGCATGCACTAGTGCGCTAAAAATAGCTGTGTAGACAGCACTTGAAGTTGCACCTCACTGATTACAGAAGGCCTGGGCGGAGGGGCGGGGAAGAACTGTGGTGGGACAGGAAGAACTCAGTGAAAGTGAGATCGGAGGAGGAGCAGCAAAGTGGAGGGAGAGAGGAAGGTAGATGTGACCAAACCCGTCCCAGGGAAACTCCCTCAAGACTCACTAGATGTGCTGGGATACCCTGCCAGAGAAGGCTTCCCTCCACTTTTGCTGAGCTAGACACTCCAGTCAGCTACAGCACAGACCAAGAGGTTGAGCCACACTCCCCTGCAGTTCACAGAAACTAAGATTCACTTAGCCCAGGGGCTTCTCAGTTAACAAGGACTTTCCCAGCACCCAGTATTCAGTCTTTCTGGGAGCCTACACCTCAAATGAATCCGTTTTACTCTGCATAAAGCAACAATGATCTATGTGTTCACAGTTCATGTCAATAATGTCACTAGAGTCTCTATAAAAAGAAAAGGAGTACTTATGGCACCTTAGAGACTAACCAATTTATTTGAGCATAAGCTTTCGTGAGCTACAGCTCACTTCATTGGATGCATACTGTGGAAACTACAAAAGATATTTTTATACACACAGACCATGAAAAAATGGGTGTTTATCACTACAAAAGGTTTTCTCTCCCCCCACCCCACTCTCCTGCTGGTAATAGCTTATCTAAAGTGATCAATCTCCTTACAATGTGTATGATAATCAAGGCGGGCCATTTCCAGCACAAATCCAGGTTTTCTCTCTCCCCCCCGCCCCCGCCCCACCAAAACACACTCTCCTGTTGATAATAGCTTATCTAAAGTGATCACTCTCCTTACAATGTGTATGATAATCAAGGTGGGCCATTTCCAGCACAAATCCAGGTACCCCTCCCCCCCCGCCCACTCTCCTGTTGGTAACAGCTTATCTAAAGCGATCACTCTCCTTACAATGTGTTGATAATCAAGGTGGGCCATTTTCAGCACAAATCCAGGGTTTAACAAGAACGTCTGAGGAACACTGGGGGGGGGGGGGGAGGGAAAGGAATAA
Organism: Lepidochelys olivacea; assembly: GCF_965140295.1. Taxonomy (NCBI): domain Eukaryota; kingdom Metazoa; phylum Chordata; order Testudines; family Cheloniidae; genus Lepidochelys; species Lepidochelys olivacea. The sequence continues at coordinate 77,412,751 of NC_140418.1, read as the reverse complement.
ACAAGGGGAAATAGGTTACTTTTTATAATGAATCAACCATTCCCAGTCTCTATTCAAGCCTAAGTTAATTGTATCCAATTTGCAAATTAATTCCAATTCAGCAGTCTCTCGTTGGAGTCTGTTTTCGAAGTTTTTTTGTTGAAGGATAGTCACTTTGAGATCAGAAATCGAGTGACAAGAGAGATTGAAGTGTTCTCCGACCGGTTTATGAATGTTATAATTCTTGACATCTGATTTGTGTCCATTTATTCTTTTACATAGAGACTGTCCAGTTTGACCAATGTACATGGCAGAGGGGCATTGCTGGCACATGATGGCATATATCACATTGGTAGATGTGCAGGTGAACGAGCCTCTGATAATGTGGCTGATGTTATTAGGCAACAAAGCCCATTGCCAACTGTGCCCTCATATCTATTCAGGGGACACCATCACAGGGCCTAATAACATCAGTCACACTATCAGAGGCTCGTTCACCTGCACATCTACCAATGTGATATATGTCATCATGTGCCAGCAATGCCCCTCTGCAAATTGGATACAATTAACTTAGGCTTGAATAGAGACTGGGAATGGTTGATTCCTTCCCCCCCCCACTGTTCCTCAGACGGATAAACACCCATTTTTTCATGGTCTGTGTGTATAAAAACATCTGTATTTTCCACAGTATGCATCCGATGAAGTGAGCTGTAGCTCACGAAAGCTTATGCTCAAATAAATTGGTTAGTCTCTAAGGTGCCACAAGTACTCCTTTTCTTTTTGCGAATACAGACTAACACGGCTGTTACTCTGAAATAGAGTCTCTATGTAATTAGACATCATCCCAGGGTTACATGATCTGAGCCACTGGATTCTCATGTAAAACAGGCTCTGCAAAATGTCCACCTAGAACTACAGAACTAACTGACGTTAGTATGGGTTCATGTTTCACTGTGATACGCAAACTTCAGCTTAGATTTTTAAACAAATTACAGAGTCAGGCTGGTCATATAGCTCTAGGCACCCTCTTGCCCTCAGCAGCAGCTTCTTTTACCCTTGGAAATTCCAGCTTCAGTCATCTTCTGGGGTGAAAGAACTCCAGCCCCACCGCCCACCACCATTCCAGAGATCAAGTTGATCTTTTCCATAGGACTTGAAAGAGACATTGGTGACTATTTTCCAATCTTGCAATGTCCAGAAAGCCACCCAGCCAGGCCACTTTTCCCCACTGCAACATTTTCAACCCCCAAAATTCAAAAATCATGAATCAGGCCTCCCAAAAGCACAAATGGAGAGTTTTTAAAAAATATATTGGTTTTTTGGTTGCTCTCCCCCTGCTCATCCTCAGTGTGTGTGTGACAATTCATGTTGCCAACTCCACAACATTTATTGCAGTAAGGAGATTTTGGCCCCTGCTTTTGTGGGCTGCCCACACATTTGCCTGCCCCCCATTGTGCAGACAATGCTTTGAAGTTGTGGCTCAGGTTGGAGGCTGGACTTTGAAGCCTAGGGAGGGGGATGGACTTCAATGCGGAGCTCCAGCCTGTGCTGCAAATTTATAGTGCTGTCTACACAGCTATTTTTAAAGCATTTGTGCATGCTTCGCTAACTTGAGTCTTTCAAGCAGGCTAGGAGGCTTTCTTCCGCAGGCAGTGTAGACAAAGTTTCCAGGGCATTAAGGTCCTTGACTTCTCTCTACGCTCTCTATTACTAGATCCCTCCAGTCTACTATCTACCACTTGAACCTCTTTCTTCCCTTTTCCTTAGCGTTGCAGGGAAGGAGGGAGGAGGAGAAGAGTGTCAGCTGACCATTGTTCACAGGAGGGGAGGAGGAAGAAATGAACAGGGCCTTCCAGTCTCTTTCTGCTCCCTGGCCCCTTTCCCCTCCTGTGAGAATGATGTTCTCTCTCTCTCTCTCTCTCTCTCTCTCTCTCACACACACACACACATACACACACATTTTTCCGCTTCTGAGGGGTGAGAGTTCTGCCCACTTCTTGCAGTCCTGATTGTCTGCTTTCCCCCAGGAGGCAGGCAAGTGGGGAAGGCAGCCTATCAGAATGGGATTTTCTCCATGCAGGGCTGACATTCACAATAGTCCTGTCATGGTGAGATAGGCTCCAGCCCCAGCAAAAATTATATTGAGGAAATTGCTAGAATTGGCAACATGTACCCAAAATGATAAGGATGTTAGGTAGGCAGGCAGGCAGGCAGGCAAGTGAAATGGCTGATTCTCCCCGAAACCTCCAGCTACACTTAGAGCAACAGCAGTATGTAAAAGCTTGCACTCACACTGCCAGCAATGCTTTAGTAAGAGCATTTTAATATTATTTTGCGGTAGCTTCCACCATGAGTGAAATGCTTTCCAAACACAGAAGAAGACACTGTCCCAGCACTACACAATGTACTTATTATAAAACTTATAATACAAACAAGTTGTGTACCTTATGCAGCTGCCAACTATCCACTCACATGTTCTAGGGAGCAGTGTGTTGGAAACTGTGATAATGGTGCTTAAATGTCCAGGTCCAGCAATGGGGATAGAGGTCTGCATGCAGAAATACACTGTACTGGGTTTCACAAGCTGGACACTCTGAACCATTGCAGGAACAAATAGTACTAGAAATGCTGTGCTGTAACATTTAATCTTGAAACTGTGCAGTTGGGTGCAGATTGGTCTTAGATGTTTGTCTCCTCTTTGCCGAAAGATTATTTAGAAGCAGCTCCATTCCTGAGACAAAGTACCTGCATCTTAATTAGCTACCATCTGTACAGCACTTTGAAGATGTAAAACACTACATAAGTGCTCAGTAATATTATCATCCTTCTCTATTATTCTTCTCCAGTTTTTTAAGTGAATACAGTGCTTGTAAAAGTTGTTGGATTGACAGTCTTGGAGACTGAAGTTCTCTATTTATCTAAAGTGCAGCACACCTGCTGAGCCCAAGAGAGCTAAAATATAGAAAAGCTCCTCACCATTTTAAATGCATACTTCCTTTGTTTATAGTTATAACGCTAAGGTGCTAATACCATTGGACATTTTGCTGCACCCAGTCATTTGTTCTAAATATGGCTCAAACTCTTACTTCAGTTGCTCATTTTAAAAAAAGAATTCTGACATGCATCACATCCAAGACCTCTTTCCAAACTTCAGAATTCTACCTCACAATGGAATATTGCTGGGGCACAATTACAATCCATTATACTGGGATGCAGTGCAAACTCCATCCTTGCATTTCCTTTGAACAATCATAGGGAAGTGCGCTAGTTAAATAACATGTATAGTTTTAGTACATACTACCATAAATGCATAGCTGCAGAAACACCATCCTATGCTGTGACCCTGGTGAGTGCTTTGAGAGACTTTCAGTTAAAACTCAGGTAGTTATTAAGTTTCTGGAGAAGAAGACCATGAGTTAGTATTGAAACCATCTTCTAGGGAAGTACTCTGCTGTTGGAGGGGTGCTCTTTTGGGTAAGGCCTTAAAAGAGGTCCTGATAATTTATAATCACCAAAGATTCCATATCACATTTGGCAAGGGTGTGTTAACCCTCAATCAGTTTTTCTTTGGGCAAATACATTCTGCCTAGCCTGTAATTTCCCCTGTAATTTCCCCCAAAATCCCCCTGTAATTTCAATTAGATATGGTCATCTTCACTTCTCTTAGGGTCCTGCAACCTGTAAATAGTTCTTTTGATTCACATGAGTGTTTATATGCTTGGATCTCGACAGTAGTGTGCTGCCCACACAGTGTAGGAAGTGAATAATTCCTCTAATTATGTAAAGTGCATTAGAATGAAAGGTGATATATAACAATGCCATTAACATTTATTGTCTTAAATGCTAGAAAGTTTCTTTACTCATTTTGAAACTACAAAAAAGGGACAACACACCCCAGGACATTTTACACAAATAACCCATAATACCTTCAGGACTCCAAGACTAGGGAGTTAAGGGAACTTTTCCCTTAGCATTCTGGTTATTTTCCAGCTCAGGAACTTTCTCAGAATTTCCTGTCAGGTCAAGCTGGTAGTTTATGATTTTCAGCCTATGAGCCGCTCCCTTTCTATTTCATCTTGACTAATGTCATTAGTCTTCTTTCACAAAAACCTGAACATTCATTTTCTAATTTATCTAGATGGTATCCTGACAGCAGCTCCCTTGATTGAGACTTTGCCATTTGTCTGTCCCTCAGTTAATCATTCTCTGAAATGACTTTTACAGTAAAAGAGGATTAAATAAATTCCAACTACCTTAACATTTCTATAATTTCTGGGATTCTGGATGTTCATTGAGGACAGGTTCCCTGCAGATACTCCACTAAGTAGATATTTCTTAGCTATAATAGTCAGCCTGTCAAGGTCTACATTTCCTTACTCAAATGACTTTTTTGTTCCAGTTTTCACCAGAAAGGTTAGTAGCGATTGGATGTCTAACATAGTGAATGCCAGTGAAAATGAGGTAGGGTCAGAGGCTAAAAGAGGGAAAGAACAAGTTAAAAATTACTTAGACAAATTAGATGTCTTCAAGTGACCAGAGCCTGATGAAATACGTTCTAGATTACTCAAGCAGCTGACTGAGGAGATATCTGAGTCATTAGCGATTATCTTTGAAAAGTCATGGAAGACTGGAGAGATTCCAGAGGACTGGAAAAGGGCAAATATAGTGCCCATCTATAAAAAGGGAAATAAAGACAACCCAAGGAATTACTGACCAGTCAGCTTAACTTCAGTATCCAGAAAGATAATGGAGCAAATAATTAAGCAAATTTCAAAGACCTAGAAGATAATAAATGATAAGTAACAGTCAGCATGGATTTGTCAAAGAACAAATTGTGTCAAACCAACCTAATAACTTTCTTGGACAAGGTAGCAAGGCTTGTGGATGGGGGAAAGTGGTAGATGTGGTATATCTTGACTTTAGTAATGCTTTTGAAACTGTCTTGCATGACCTCATAAACAAACTAGGAGAATACAACCTAGATGGAGCTACTATATGGTGGGTGCATAACTGGTTGGAAGGGCATATCAAGTGGGGTTCCACAGGGATCAGTTCTGGGTCTGGTTCTGTTCGCTATCATCATCAGTTATTTAGATAATGACATAGAGAGTACACTTATAAAGTTTGTGGACAATACCAAGCTTGGAGGGGTTGCAAGTGCTTTGGAAGACAGAATTAAAATTCAAAATGATCTGGGAAAAACTAGAGAAATGGTCTGAAGTAAACACGATGAAATTCAATAAGGACACATTCAAAGTTCTCTATTTAGGAAGGAATAATCAGTTGTACACATACAAAATGGGAAATGGCTGCCTAGGAAAGAGTACTGCAGAAAGGAATCTCGGCGATAGGCAGCAAGTTATATGGACCTGTGAAGCCCGTGCTCCACAAATATTTAGGAACGTGGGCCTGGCTCCACCAATGTATCTACCCTGCTTTGGGGGGCCTCACGCTTCAGGGGGACACGGGGTCCAGGGCAGTCTGGGGGGTTAGCGTGGGGCCTGGTGCCAGCAGCAGTGAGCAACCTGGCCCCAGCCTGCCCTGCTCCGCTCCGCCCTGCTGGCTCCTGGCGTTGCTCAGGGCAGGAGCCAGAAAGAGTCGGAGCAGAGGCTTGGGGGAAGGGGTGGAGTGCCCATGGGGAGGGGGTGGAGCAGGGGCGGCTGGGGCCAAGTTGCTCGCTGCTGCTGGCACCAGGCCCCCTACTAATCCCCCAGGCCACTGAGGACCCCGCAACCCTCTGAAGCGTGGGGCCCCCCAAAGCACAGGGCCCGGGGCCATTGTCCTGGTCCATCCTATGGATGGAACAGCTCTGCTTGGACCCATTCTGGTCACCACCAAAAATTATACAAACCTGGCGCCCATGATCTGGGGGTCATAGTGAATCACAAGCTAAATATGAGTCAATAGTGTAACACTGTTGCAAAAAAAGCAAACATCGTTCTGGGATGTATTAGCAGGAGTATTATAAGCAAGACACAAGAAGTAATTCTTCCACTCTACTCCTCACTGATTAGGCCTCACCTGGAGTATTTAGTCCAGTTCTGGGTGCTACATTTTATAAGAGATGTGGACAAATTGGAGAAAGTCCAGAGAAGAGCAACAAAAATGATTAAAGGTTTGGAAAACTTGACCTATGAGGGAAGACTGAAAAAATTGGACTTGGTTAGTCTGGAGAAAAGAAGACAGAAGGGACATGAAAACAGTTTTCAAGTACATAAAAGTTGTTACAAGGAGAAGGGAGAAAAATTGTTCTCCTTAACCTCTGAGGATAGGACAAGAAGCAATGGGCTTAAATTGCAGCAAGGGCAGTTTAGGTTGGACATTAGGAAAAACTTCCTGTCAGGGTAGTTAAAGACTGGAATAAATTGTCTGGGGAGGTTGTGGAATCTCCATCACTGGAGATTTTTAAGAGCAGGTTAGACAAACACCTGTCAGGGATGGTCAAGAAATACTTAGCCCTGCCATGAGTGCAGGGGACTGGACTAGATGACCTCTTGAGGTCCCTTCCATTCCTATGATTCTATTAAAGGGCCATCCAAGCCATTTGGTCATTCTACCACCTTCATTCACTGTGGTAGGTCATCAGTAAGCATTTACAGAATGTAGCACTGGGCCCCACGGCCCTGTGTATTTTCGTAGGTGTCCTCCAGAAAGTCTGCCTTTGTCCACCAGGTTATACATGCCCAAAATATGCATTCAGAAGCATATCAACAACTCACTACTCTTTCTTTTCCTCTCTCCTTCTCATAAGAGGGGGTTCTCTATTGTGCAATTCGGCTGTACTCCAACAGTCCTCTTTAGCAACTGTCCCTCCAAACATTGATTTACTATAGTTTGAGGCATGTGAGGAGGATGAAGGAAGACTTCAGTTCAGTCAGAGGTGTGCACACATTTTTGATTAAAAAAAAAAAGGACTAAAGAGTGTGTGTGTGTGTGTGAGAGAGAGAGAGAGAGAAAACATTGCCATGTTGTGGAGTTAATTATAAATGAACGAACATCCCTGCTCAGACAGACAAATGTACAGGCCATTTACAGGAAAGGAAAGAGGCTCTAAAAGAGGCTGGTTAGAGAAAGAAGTGGAGGTGGAGGGATATCCATTATGGTTGCATTTGTAGCATAGCATCCTGGTCTCTGATTTAGTATGGTGTAATATAGTGTAGTACAACACCTATTTTCCCTCACATATCTAATTTAGTGTTTCCATCATTATAGTATCTGAGTCCCTTCTGCATCAAATAAATAGCAATAGTGAAGTCCCTACTTGGACTCGGAGTCTCTGGCTTTTCTCCCTTTTTAGGGTAAAAACTCTGCATGCACTTTTTGCTACTAGCATTTGAGTGGTTAGTGTGGCTCCTTACAAAAGCGTGACCCAAAGACAGGCACAATGCAGTATGAAGAAGCCAGACTTACCAATAGTCAACTGAAAAGACTTCCTCTTATAAGCCTTTAAAGTAAATTCCTCTAGTGTGACTTGCTTTTGTGCTACCTATAGTTTTGTAATTTAATGCAATCCTAAGGCATTTTAATGCTCTTTCTTCTACTTAGGTTTTCCTTTGGCAGGATTGTTTTCTGCCCTGGTGTTTTTTCAGGCATTTTGAAGATAGCCTCCCACAGCTACAAAGTACATACAAATTAATGGTAAGGTTTTCTTGCAACAACTCTGGGGAGTTGGAGCTCTTGTGACATTTCATGTGGAAGCTGTGCACTTGTGGCTAAGCCAGGAATGATTACTCAGCTTTGTCAAACACCACTGATTTTTATGAGAAATAGGCTTACAGCCTGCTAAATTCAAGGTATACCGTTATCCAATTTCAAGTAGTACTGTGCTTAAAGCATATTCCTACTATTAGGTATAAAGCACTATAAGAATAAAATGTTCTGTACCTCATCTCAAATTTTCAAACAATCCAATACTCAGGATATATTATATAAAGATAGATATATTCTTGCTGTTCAATCTCTTGAAAATCAATCAATATTAATGTGTCTGCCTTAAACTTTTAAGGTCATTGTCTCCCTTCTGACATCTTTAACTACATCAACATCACATTATATCATTATAGATCCATGAAGCAATGTACTTTTACATTTTTCCAAGATAATGTCTCTTTTGTGTTTCAGTTTTTATCATAATATAAATCTTGAAATGTCATTTGCATATCTTTTGTTTAGAAAAGGAGACCCCTATTTAAGACTTTGTCATTTTAATAAATGGACGACTTTTTAGAGAAAATGCACCAAAATATTCCAATTTATTCTTCAACCTAAGTGGCTGCTGCATCAGTAAATTCCCTTAACAATACATTTGTTAACAATTATAGTCTGCCTTGCCTGCCTGCCTTGGGCTTACTTGACAATAGAGTTGCCATCTGGTGGGAAGTCCATTCATGGATTCAGATGGGGCATTTATATCATTTTTATTTTAAAAGTGGCAGATCAGCTTTCTTTTCACCCTTTTCTTTATTCATTCTCTCTCTTCTCCTTTGTTCACCTTTCCTTCTACTTTAAAGTGCATTGCTATACTTAAAATATTTCCTCATCTTTCTGAATACCCTTGCTTCACTGCCACTGCAACAGAAGATGGTCAGGTGAATTCTATTCCGATTTTAATGGTTGAGACAACCAAGCAGGTAGGAATGAGGACACCTGTGCTGAGGAATAGACAAGGGTGAATCAGAAGAATGAAGAGAATCAAAGAAGCTATGAAAGAAACAGAGTCAAGACAGTGAATTGAGATGGAGATGCTAACAGCCCCATTCCTGGATATATGTATATTTCACCAACTTTCTCTAGAAATAAGGATCCTCCAGGGAAATCCAACAGCTAGCAATCTTATTGGATAGTGGCCTTTCAGAGAACTGCAGTACTCACCCCCATGGTAAATTCATGCAATTAAGCCCTTTACAAAAAACCCTCTTAGGCTTACTGCCCAGTAAACTCACAATGAAAAGCAACCTTAATAAATGTTATAAATCTCACCTCAGAGCCAACAGGAAATTCAAACTTTTGCATGTGCAGGAGCCAGGGAGTTGCTGGGGGGGGGGGGGAAAGAAAGGTAAATGTGTATACAAGAAGAGCATTGTGCCATGGCCTTCATCTGAACAGATACTATTTAAAAGCACAGAGTCCCATAGAGGGGCAGTTATTTTAAAGGATCCCCACAGTTGTCTCTTCTGGCTCATTTCTATTCATGTGACAGCAGAAATCTGTTTTTCTTGATAGTAGACAAGTCTATCTAGTGATAAGTTTGCTGGCTGGAAAAATCCATGGTTACATTTTATTAAGCAATATTGTTGGAAAGTAGTTTTGAGTTTCAGTGTTTTAGACATAAAACTAAATTAAGACATGGCAACACATATCCCAGGGCTTGTAAAATGAAAAGATCAAAGAAAAGAAACCGTGGAGTATTTTTGATCAACACTGTGACAAGGGGTGTTAGTTTTAATAAACAGTCAGAATTTTAGGCCATTATGAACTATGAGATGCAGTCTTGGTTGTGTTTCTAATTTCCTTTCTTGCCTTTCTTGCTATTATATAAAGCTCTGTAGTGACGAAAAACATTTATTGAAAAAGGCTGAGAGAGCTCCATTCCGGATTACATTACTTCATCTGCATGGAGCGTTCCCATACCAATCAGAAATATTTCTCGTTTCACCTTCTGTGGTACTGAGACACCAGGCACATTCTGACTTTGGGAAAAAAAGTTGGAGACATTTGTTCCTGTATAAATTAATATAGATTTGTTATAGAATTAGTAGCTAAGTGGCTTTGGAATCTATTTTTCTACCACACATAATGGCAAATACATAACATCTGGAGCTTCTTGGAGATTTTCACAATGGACTTGAGTGGGTAAAGAAGCTGTACAACAATAAATATCTAGCTGGATATTTTGTGAGAACAGGTTTTCCTGCAAAATTTCTGGTAATGTATTTCCTTCTTCCAGCCAACCGCAAATACTCTAAAGCGCAGCCTCTTCCAGAGTATCTCACTCTTCAGACTTCTGAAAATGCAGAGGTGTCTGGAAATGAATATAATAGAAAAAACACAGTTAAGTGAATAATTCAGACTTCATAAAAAATTCATTTGAGGAGTGGCATGTTTGGATGAATCAGGGGGATATATATGTTCCTTCTCCCATTCCTAATTTCTGAAGAGTTTAAGGTGGGCAGGGAAGGGAAAAAGGTGCTAGAAGAGGGCAAAGTGTCTCTTGCTGCCTCTTCATAATGTTCAAAGAAAATGATGGGGGTTTGTGATTTAAGCACAAAGCTGGGAACCAGGAACAATTGTGTACTAATTCTCTCTGTGTCACAACTGACACTTTCTATGGCTCTGGGCAAATGACAATCTCCCTGTCTCGGGTTTTTCCTAAAAGAAATAATTAGTAGTAATAAAACACTTACAATAGTATAATTAGTATTAATAATAATTACAGTAGCATCTGAAGACCCCAGTCAAGATCAGGGCTTCATTGTAATGGGCACTGTCCAAACATAGATGAAGAGACAGAGTCCTTGCACAGATATACACAGACAGTGAACAAAGACAAGGCACAATCTCTCAGCTAAAATCTCACAGGCATAGATCTGTGCCCACACAAAGCTTCATCAGCACGGCAGTCTATCCCCACACGAACAGCTGCAGGATCAGGGCCACAGTTAATAAAAAAATAATTTAAAAATTGAGATAGGAATGCCTCAGTAATGTTTTTAGCTAAATGACTAAATTTGAGATGGGGCACAGCTAGCGGCTGACATGTTTTGAAAAAAGGAACAATAGGAAACCACTAAAAAATTCTTTGATTTTTCTGTGGGTGGGAGAGGGAGGCATCATCCCAACCCCTCTCATCTCATCATGGATATTTCCCTGCTCATGTCTAGTCACAACAAGATCTGGTTATGCTATATCTCCAAGCATACTAAATATTGCACACATGAGCAGTTCAGCTCAACACATTGTTTTCTTCCCTGTTACACATAGTAGAGATTTTTCATTTCAGAACCTAGTGGAATGATATCATCAAATAATTATTCAATTGTTAAATATGGGTGTTACGCCTATTGCCCCCTCACCCCCCCCCCCAATTTCTTATGTTGGCCTGAAAGGTTTTGTACTGAAAAAATGGACTTGACCTGTTCAGAATGGATTACTTGGTTACAATACACTAGTCTATTTTCTGGATAAAATATGTTTGTCTTTCTCTCTTTACCCTTTCATCTTAGCTCTGAAGTCCTGATCTATCTATGCTACCATCTTCAGACCCATAATGACATGCCACATTCCTTGGGGAACTCTTTTGCCAATGTCTATCGAATATATTCAAAAAATAACTCCTCTGATTCTCTACCAAAACAAGCATAAAGGTGTATTCAAGCAGGAGTTATAAAAGCCCATCTTAAAATATGATGTATTTTCCCTCATCTTGCTGTAAGTATAAAAATCACAAATTTGCCATATAAGTAACATCACCGCTAAAGAGGACATCCTGACAAAGTGAGAAGGGAGTGTCCTTTATGCTATAACAAACTGTTTCTGCAACAGAACTGCAGAGCACACAAAAGCAAGGTACAAAGGCATGGGTATTCATTTGCAGGGAACAATCATTTTTTAATCTAGTCCCTGTGATCCTGTTGCATGTTCTGTCTGACAGGCTGTCTCTGTAAGGAACTCAACACTATCCTGGCATAGAGATGGCCAAAAAGAGTTTTAGTATGAAAGGATTTTCCCTCTCCTTTTTTACATTAGGTACAAGAACTGCAAATCACACCCTCACATACGCGCCCAGAGAGGTGTAGGAAGTATGTATTTTAAAGAATCCTTATTGAGGTTACAGGGACAAACCATCCCGATGTGTAGAAAGAATAGTAAATATGGCAGGCGACCAGCTTGGCTTAACAATGAAATCCTTGCTGATCTTAACCACAAAAAAGAAGCTTACAAGAAGTGGAAGATTGGACAAATGATCAGAGAGGAGTATAAAAATATTGCTCGGGTTTGCAGGAGTGAAGTCAGGAAGGCCAAATCCCACCTGCAGTTGCAGCTAGCAAGAGATGTTAAGAGTAACAAGAAGGGTTTCTTCAGGTATGTTAACAACAAGAAGACAGTCAAGGAAAGTGCGGGCCCCTTACTGAATGAGGGAGGCAACCTCGTGACAGAGGATGTGGAAAAAGCTAATGTACTCAATGCTTTTTTTGCCTCTGTCTTCACGAACAAGGTCAGCTCCCAGACCACTGCACTGGGCAGCACAGCATGGGGAGGAGGTGACCAGCCCCCTGTGGAGAAAGAAGTGGTTTGGGACTATTTAGAAAAGCTGGACGAGCACAAGTCCATGGGGCCAGATGCGCTGCATCCGAGAGTGCTACAGGAGTTGGCGGATGTGAGAGCCATTGGCCATTATCTTTGAAAACTCATGGCGATCCGGGGAAGTCCCGGACGACTGGAAAAAGGCTAATGTAGTGCCCATCTTTAAAAAAGGGAAGAAGGAGGATCCTGGGAACTACAGGCCAGTCAGCCTCACCTCAGTCCCTGGAAAAATCATGGAGCAAGTCCTCAAGGAATCAATTCTGAAGCACTTAGAGGAGAGGAAAGTGATCAGGAGCAGTCAGCATGGATTCACCAAGGGCAAGTTGTGCCTGACTAATCTAATTGCCTTCTATGACAAGATAACTGGCTCTGTGGATGAGGGGAAAGCAGTGGACGTGTTGTTCCTTGACTTTAGCAAAGCTTTTGACACGGTCTCCCACAGTATTCTTGCCAGCAAGTTAAAGAAGTATGGGCTGGATAAATGGACTATAAGGTGCATAGAAAGTTGGCTAGGTTGCCGGGCTCAACGGGTAGTGATCAATGGCTCCATGTCTAGTTGGCAGCCGGTATCAAGTGGAGTGCCCTAAGGGTCGGTCCTCGGGCCGGTTTTGTTCAATATCTTCATAAATGATCTGGAGGATGGTGTGGATTGCACCCTCAGCAAGTTTGCAGGTGACACTAAACTGGGAGGAGAGGTAGATATGCTGGAGGGTAGGGATAGGATACAGAGGGCCCTAGACAAATTAGAGGATAGGGCCAAAAGAAATCTGATGAGGTTCAACAAGGACAAGTGCAGAGTCCTGCACTTAGGACGGAAGAATCCCATGCACCGCTACAGACTAGGGACCGAATGCTCGGCAGCAGTTCTGCAGAAAAGGACCTAGGGGTTACAGTGTACGAGAAGCTGGATATGAGTCAACAGTTAACAGTCAAAAGGCCAATGGCATTTTGGGATGTATATGTAGGGGCATTGCCAGCAGATCAAGGGACGTGATCATTCCCCTCTATTCGACATTGGTGAGGCCTCATCTGGAGTAGTGTGTCCAGTTTTGGGCCCCACACTACAAGAAGGATGTGGAAAAATTGGAAAGAGTCCAGCGAAGGGCAACAAAAATGATTAGGGGACTGGAACACATGACTTACGAGGAAATGCTGAGGGAACTGGGATTGTTTAGTCTGCGGAAGAGAAGAATGAGGGGGGATTTGATAGCTGCTTTCAGCTACCTGAAAGGGGGTTCCCAAGAGGATGGATCTAGACTGTTCTCAGTGGTAGCTGATGACAGAACAAGGAGTAATGGTCTCAAGTTGCAATGGGGGAGGTTTAGGTTGGATATTAGGAAAAACTTTTTCACTAGGAGGGTGGTGAAACACTGGAATGCATTACCTAGGGAGATGGTGGAATCTCCTTCCTTAGAAGTTTTTAAGGTCAGGCTTGACAAAGCCCTGGCTGGGATGATTTAGTTGGGGATTGGTCCTGCTTTGAGCAGGGGGTTGGACTAGATGACTTCCTGAGGTCCCTTTCAACCCTGATATTCTATGATTCTATGTTTGTAAAATTGTTCTTCAGGCTTGACATCTTGTTTAAAAGTATTCCAAAAAACTACAGAGGCCCATTTACATGGTCTTCTTTCTATTGCAGCACTACATTACTTGATGCCCAATACAAGCGAGGTGTGGGAGAAGTTCGGTATGTAAAGCTCAATTCTCTGTAGTCCTACAGCTTGTTTGGTCATTTTCACAAGTGCAACGTCAGTACAAGGTGGGTGTAAATCATCATCATTTTGATTTGTTTTAGCACTCACTTTACACTGGTGTAAATGGTTACACAAGGTGCAGTACAATAGACAATCAGGCCCACTATCTCGGGTGCATGATCTTTTCCTCCGTCCTATTCACAAACATTAGGTATAGCATTCACGTTCTGCATAAGAAAGTCTATCATTTAAATCTTCCTTGTAGACTAACCCAGGAATCTTTAAGTAAGCCCTACTATATTTTCCTACTAAGGAAGGGAAAGTAAGAGGCTAGGGTGAGTCATGAAAGTGTATATCCATTTGAACTTGATTTTGGTGCCTGGTGTAGGTTTTTGTTTTGTTTTGTTTTTGTTGTTTCATTCAAGGACATTTCATGATCTAGACATTTATTTTTTTTAAACCATATTCCTATGAAATGTCCGTGTCCACATTAAGAAAATAAATGTTTTCAGTACAATCTCATTTGTGTCTCAAAGAAATGTTGAACTTTAAAATTTTGAAAATTTCAGTTGTGACCCAAAAAATTATTATGACATGAATCATCCCATTTCTGAGAGAAATACCAAGGAATTTCACAGGGTTTTTCCACTAATTCAGTCCATCTTCAAAACCTGAAAGTGACATGCAGATAACCTGGTTTTTATATTTAAACAAAAAAGTCATTTTGAATCTTATACACTTCTAATACACATTAATGAACGAATGCCTCTGAGTTGCACCAGTCATTAAAATAGATGTGAAAATACTTCGCGTTCTGCAGCTGTGTAACTCCATCTACCTTAAAACCTTGTGCTGCATCCTGACGAGTTAAGCCAGTCAGACAGAGCATGACAGACAACTTGGTATTTCAACCCTGAAGCAGCACATCCACCAATGTGATATATGCCATCATGTGCCAGCAATGCCCCTCTGCCATGTACATTGGTCAAACTGGACAGTCTCTACGTAAAAGAGTAAATGGACACAAATCAGATGTCAAGAATTATAACATTCATAAACCAGTCGGAGAACACTTCAGTCTCTCTGGTCACATGATTACAGACATGAAAGTCGCTATTTTACAACAAAAAAACTTCAAATCCAGACTCCAGCGAGAAACTGCTGAATTGGAATTCATTTGCAAATTGGATACAGTTAACTTAGGTTTGAATAGAGACTGGGAGTGACTTAGTCATTATGCAAGGTAGCCTATTTCCCCTTGATTTTTCCTACCCCCCGCAGACGTTCTTGTTAAACCCTGGATTTGTGCTGGAAATGGCCCACCTTGATTATCATACACATCGTAAGGAGAGTGGTCACTTTAGATAAGCTATTACCAGCAGGAGAGTGAGTTTGTGTGTGGGGGGGGATGGGGGGGTGAGAAAACCTGGATTTGTGCTGGAAATGGCCCAACTTGATTATCATACACATTGTAAGGAGAGTGATCACTTTAGATAAGCTATTACCAGCAGGAGAGTGGGTGGGAGGAGGTATTTTTTCATGCTTTGTGTGTATATAATAAGATCTTCTAAACTTTCCACAGTATGCATCCGATGAAGTGAGCTGTAGCTCACGAAAGCTTATGCTCAAATAAATTGGTTAGTCTCTAAGGTGCCACAAGTACTCCTTTTCTTTTTGTGAATACAGATAATATCAGGCACTTGCGTTTTGGTATGGCACTTACTTTTGGAACTGGCACATGTCTAGCTGAAATACAATGTCACTTTATAGCTGACCTGAAATTTCATAATAATGGCTCCAACACAACCATAGTTTAATGAACCACTCAGGATTTATTTCATAACAAGATGTGTGTCCTATAGCTGTATAAAAGCTCTGGGAAGAGGTTTAAGCAGGGCCCCCAAAAGAGCAAGATCTTTATCTGTTTTCTCCTCCAAGTGTTCTCAGACACACTGAGATCTCAGTATAGACCTGCTATTATTTTATACATCTTTTTTTTTAATCTTCCAAAAAGCCTTTAAAAAAAAAAACCTGAATAAAGGAATGGGGTAGTGCCAAACATCACAAGAAAGACTTAATAAATAGAGCTCAGGGGTCACAATGTGGCTTATATTTGCAGGGAAATATATCACTGAACTTCAGTATATTCCTATTTGTTTACATTATAAATGTACTAAATGAGCTAATTATAGTGATCATAATTTACAGTTAAAAACAATTAGAAATTTCAGAGGCTTTCAATATCTTTTCTTTAATCATTCACCCAGGCTCAAAAATATGCATTTTTAGATTAAAGCATTAAAATTGCTAATTATAATCTCAGAACTAACAATTATTTCTTTACCCTTTTACTACCTTCTTCTGGCAACAAAAAAATGTCAGCACTGATTTAATTTTTTGTTATTATAGGATTAAAAGGAGTTTCTAAAATGCAATTAAATGTGCCCTATAGCTATAGTAACTTTCCTATCAGCGTCCAAAACCTCTTCGCTAAAATAACAGTATAAAAAAAATTTCAGACTTTCTAGATGTACTTGTTTTCCTTTTATAACACATTCCTTTGGTGATTATCTCCAATGACAACTCAACCATCTTAATGAGACTCTGTGCACATCTAGATCTTGGTGAAGGTAGTAGATTAATAGGAGGAAATGAAAGTTAAAGAGGCTGTTAAGAATGCAAAACCCTGCACATGTCAAGCACTGGTTCTTCACCTCTGGGAGCCTGGTTCAAGTTCAGCCTGAGGCCCTAAGTGAAAAGTTCAATAGTCTCAAGTACATTCCCACTTGATATATCACAAAATCAATTATTTTATGGTGGTACATTTGGTAACCTATACTCAGACAGAATCAAGTTTTGTTCCCATTGGGGATTCACCAATTATCTACTCAGTGAATTATTCTCAGATAAAATAGAAACACCTGCTGTCAGCTGAAGGAGTTTCTCATTACAGTGCATATCGCTTTAGTAGTTGATCCCTTTTGGAAGATGTTGCTGTTGCATTTAGCCCATGCGCCATTAACCTCTATCACATCACACCATTGCATGACGATAGGACACTAAAGCATGATTCAGTACCCAAAATTAGAGTGCTTAGGAAAAAAAATACTCATTGTATGTAACCAAAATCATGTCACAGAAAAATTGCAACAGGGCATTCATTCCATTGTAAATTCAGCAGTTCGCTATAGTTAACTGATTTCAGGTAATTCAATACAATAAGGAAAACAGTTTAATTTGCTTAGCTATGAACACCATTTTCTGAAAATCAGGCCATCAATAATATGCTTAGCATACACGAAGAGAGCAGATAGATCCCCACTGAAAGAAATTCTCAGTCACCCCCCGAAATCTTTCTCTCATGTTAGTTATTGTGATATGCTTGTTACTGAAGTTAATGTATTTATGTTAAATACTTCAAATTGCCTACAATTTATCAATACCAAGAATTCACAGAAGCCAGTATCAGGTTAAAAATGTAAAGTCAGGTCATTGGATGGCTCAGGTATGAAATATGCAACCTTTTATCTGTTTTATATCAGTTCAAACCCAGCCTAAATCACTATTCTCCAAAAATTGTTACCATCTAATCACTCTTTGCTGGTCAAAGTGAACAGGGTTTGATGGTTGTAGTCCAATTCCCAGTGGTCAGGTACCCATTTCAGAAAACCACTACCACCACAATTAACATTAACTGGTATCCTTTTGACAGGCTCAGTAGAGGGGCCAAGGCCTAAATGGGCATGGACACTGCTGCTTGAGGTACATAAGCACGGCTGTTCAGGAACACTGGTACTGCTGCTGATGCTCATGCTGAACCAGTTCTATGAGCTGTGATTACTTAAACAAAATGATTGTTCAACTAAAATATATTCCAGAAGTTTTCTGTATTGGAGAATTAAAATGGAATTTCCATCTCCTTAAAGCTGAAAATGAAAGCATCCAGAGATGGACAATGAAAGTGATTAGGAGCACAGAGAGAAATCCGTAAGAGGAGAAATTTAAAAGACAAACTGCCTGAGGGGCGGCAAAAGAAACTAGATGTGATGTGTATACAGGATAATGAATGATATAGAGAGGTAGGTCAGATACTCCTATTTACCCTCTCATATAACACAAGAACAAAGGCACAATCAACAAAATTGAAAGGCAACACATTTTAAAATACAAGGAAATGCTTCATTTATCCTGGCTTTACCATTGATGGCCAGTGTGGTCTCCTTTCTCCATCTGTAAAATGGAGATAATAATGTCACGTTGCACTCCATAAGTTTGTGAAAATATGCTTTGAGTGTAAATATGATGTAACTGGAATATGCTTCATGCAAAAGGTCTCTTGTAATGTATCATTACAAAGCTTCTGATCTACTGAGTGTGTTCACCCTATTTGTTTGCATGTATTATTTCTATGTCTGGAGTTAGGAGAATAAGATATAGACTTGTGTTACCGATATAAACAAGTTAAGTGGAAGCAATTAAGAGTGCTTCAGAATCAGTGAACTGTGAATGGTTTTTTTTTTACCAACAAGCCTGCCTATGTACATGTTGGCCAGCTCCTGGGTAATGAAGAATGAGGTCTTACAGTGACATGTGATCATGTCACCTGAACTGGAATCCATCTTAAACCTGGTGCTTTTCCGTTTAGGAGGAGGGGTGGGAATTCAGAGAGACAAAAGATTCCCGCCTTGTGCCAAGGATATAAAAGGGTGTGGAACAGAACAAAGGGGGCTGCCAGTCATGAGAAATCCCCTAGTAACCACCTGAGCTGGAACTAACAAGGACTGTACCAGGAGAAAGGATTGGGCCTAGACTAGAAAGGAGTCTAGTCTGTGAAAGAAGCTATTGGAACATCTCTGAGGGTGAGATTTACCTGTATTCAGTTTCTTAATATATTTGGCTTAGACTTGTGCATTTTTATTTTATTTTGCTCGGTAACTTACTTTGTTCTGTCTGTTATTACTTGAAACCACTTGAATCCTACTTTTTATACTTCATAAAATCACTTTCGTTTATTAACAAGCCCAGAGTAAGTGATTAATACCTGGGGGAGTGAACAGCTGTGCATATCGCTCTATCAGTGTTATATAGGGTGGACAATTCATGAATTTACCCTGTATAAGCTTTATGCAGAGTAAAATGGATTTATTTGGGGTTTGGATCCCATTGGGAACTGGGTGTCTGGGTGCTGGAGATAGGTAAACTTCTGAGTGGTTTTCAGTTAAAGCGTGCTGCTTTGGGGGTGTGGTTCAGACCTGGGTCCGTGCTGCAGCAGGCTAGCATGTCTGGCGCAACAAGGCAGGGTTCTGGAGTCCCAAGCTGACAGGGGAAATGGGCTCAGATGTAATTTCAGCACATCAAGTGACAGTCCCATGG
The DNA here is from genome assembly GCF_965140295.1 of Lepidochelys olivacea. Classification (NCBI taxonomy): domain Eukaryota; kingdom Metazoa; phylum Chordata; order Testudines; family Cheloniidae; genus Lepidochelys; species Lepidochelys olivacea. The sequence continues at coordinate 77,393,402 of NC_140418.1, read as the reverse complement.
GGGTCTCTCTGACCGAACCTGTCACAAATAATATTGTCATGTCCCAGCAAACGTGTGAAGATTAATGAATTTATGTTTGTGAGGCACTCAGATAATGTACTACAATGAGGAATGCCATAAGAAAGATCATGAAGAAATAAACAGGTCTGTGGTCATTACAAGTTTTGGATAATGTGCTATTAATAAAGCAGAGGTACATTGAATAATGAGGATAAAAAGTAGCATGAACAGCTATCTGACTGTGTGAGTACAATCCATCCTGTTCAGTGAAGGAAGCAGGTGTCCTGTAGAAAAAATACTGTGATCATGTAATTAAATACTGTAACATAATATGTATGCACAAAAGAGCTGAATTAAGATTGTATGGGCAATCTTAATTTTTGCATCACCTAACTTTTGAGTACTTGACCTTGCAACTTAAATAACTTTATTTTTATATAGGGTTTTTTATGTAATTATAATCAGTTATTATATATACTGAAGAATTGGTTTTATGATGTCCAAAATAAATGTGAAATGCTTTCATTGTTTCTCTAGACACATGCAATAAGGTTTAATTTGTAGCCTTGGGTATTGTGAACATTTAGCCAATTTCTCATGGTAAAAATATAACTTTAGGAGCATTTCAGTGCTTCCATAAATGCTTCATTCCTGAAGTGAACTCTGGCAACAAGCCCCTCAAAGCTCATGCTTAGTTTACTGCTGCTTGCCAGGCAGACTCTTTCTTCATCATGACCAGGAACATGCCATTAGAACTGCAATGAAGAATGATGGGACAATTCAACATTTCACAGGCGCAGGACCTAATGTACCTGCTATAATTTAAGAAGGCCTCTGGATGGCCATCAGGCCAAAATCTTGATAGAAGGAATTTGAAGACTGAATAAATCATCTAAAATAAAACAAAGGAGTAAATGTGCCAAAGTTGTATTACAGATTTTATTTAATGTGCAGTACCGAACAAAAAGGACGTACAGCTTGTTACAAAAGCTGGTTTTAAGAGTATCACACAATACACTTGCCTCATAACAATCCAGTGGGCATGGATTAAAACATAAAACTTCAAGATGAAGTTCTGGATGATATTGCTGCATCATGATCTTCCCTGTAGCACAATTTATGTTGATAGGTGTGAAGTGAGCCCAGGGATGAACTGATGTGTGTGTCAGAGAGACTGAACCAGTAACAACAGAGGTTGGGCACTGAACACCAGAACAGAGTTCTATTGTTTGTGTTCAGCTATATAGCCGCACACCACACCATTCAATTCCCGGTCACTGGCGGTACTTTTAAATGAAAGCATCTTACAGAGGGTGACCAGGAATTTTCTTGCCTTGTGAGATGTTTGGGTAAGGCAACCAGATTATCATCATGAAAAAATATGGAACACTTGTCACATCCCACTCAGTGGGGATCCTGTTCCCTGGGCTCACCCGTTTCTGTTATCTCTTCCTTTGGTGAAGCCATCAGTCAGTTTCTGCTTCTGCCAGTCTGCTCCGTGATGGTACAAGCCACCAGGCAGTGGGGGTGGTGGTCAGATAGTGGGGCCTTGGTATAGCTACCAGCCTATGCCTGGAAGTGCTGCTGCAGCTGATCTCCCCAAATGGCTGAGGAAAATGGCTTTTAGAGCCCACAGTGGCACCACTGAAGTGAGGGCAGCTGCTAAAATAAATACAGGGTACTTGTCTCATTTTAAGGGTCTAAAATACAGGATAGACTGTTGACAAATGGGACTGTTGTGGAAAAAGCTATATATTTAGTCACTTTAAGTTTGAATTAAGAGACTTCTGAACTTAAAAGTGAAACAGAATTTATTGTTATTTTCAAGTGCTTTCTTCTTGGAGACTTTTTAAAATTAAATTTAGAGAATGGTGTGAGATACAAAATTCAGCTCGAGATCTGAACTTCTCCATAGTTCAGGGGTGTTATAATCCAAGGCTTTGGCTTGACTAAAACTCTGATTTCATATCTCAGATCACTCAGATGAGAACAAAAAAGATAACGAGAAAAACTTTTATAAATCTTTCCTATTTTTAAAGTGAAAGTACTTAATTCAAGTTGTTGTAGTGATATCCCTAGTCTTCAGGGCTAATATTTTTCAGAAATAAAAATAAGAGTCTAAAGCCTGAATGTTGTATAATTTAGCACTTTTGAAAATCTGGCTACATATTTAAGTGACTAAAAAGATTTAGGAACCTAATTCCACGTGTCTAGTTTTTGAAAATTCCAGACTCGAATCCTTTAGGTTTCTACTTAACAGGAACACCCTGGAGTGCTTCCATCAGAGCTTCTCCTCACGTCTCATCAATACTCCTCCCCCTGCTCTGAAGAGCCCACCTTTGTGAAGGACAAGGCAGTATAGCCTTCATAGCCTTTCAAAATTTAGCCTCTCCACTGAGACTACAAATGGCACCCTTGCTGGCACATGGAGTCACATTGGGACCAACACCAGATTGTAAATTAGTATTTACTGAAGCTGTTGCTTTGAGTATTCACCACTGGTCACTCTTCAAGCTGAGTTTGGTCACCCAAATGACAAACGAAAATTCTTCTCCTTGACTGAATGATTCCCAAAGGAGTAAACATGATGCCCATGCAAAAACTTCCTGTGCAATGCATATTCACATAAGTACTCACTTGAAGATGTATATTGGCAACTTTCTGCAAACAAATTTTGTTTTGCCCAGATGTTGGCAATAAGAAATTAAATGAATCACAAATACAATCAAAGTGATCTTGGGATTTCTATTTGAATGAATGACGACAAATACTCTGCAGGAATTTCCCAGTTCTTCTGTTTAACGTGCGGTAAACCAGTTGCTTTAGTCAGGGTAAAAAAAAAAGGAGGGGAATCCATTACAGAGAAAGTCCACAGAATAATTAGGAAACAATCAACACGTTTTTCTTGGTGTCCTAATTTTTCTTCACTTTAAACTGCTTCATTGACTTTAATTAAACATGCCCTAGGCTTTGAGCCTAGCAAACTGCAGAAACATTTTTTTAAATAAAACTAGTTTTCTTGTCAGAAGGATTTTCTCATGCTTTCACTACTGAACTTTAGCTTTTGGGGATTTAAACATTACTATAAAATTTCACATAATAGTACAATATCATTTTATTTCTTAGTTTTGCTCCTAATTTAAAATGACCTTCTATTGTCAGATTAAGAATCACCAGTATAGTTGGTCAGATCTTCTCCACTGATCCGGAATCTTTGAGTTACTCAGGAGGTGCAAAGGGGCCAGATATTGGCCACATCTGGCCAGCTGAGAATTTCCTCAGTGGTGTGGAGGAAGTCCTCAGCTGGTATAAAGCTGGCATAGCCAGCTTTTATAGCAGCCCCATCCTGGACTTGGCATAAGCCAAAAGATGAAAGGGGAATACCCAGAACATTGCTGCATTCTCGCAGTTTTCAGCTGGGGCCAGAATCAGAGCTGTATAGACAAAATGTCAAGGAAGCATATCCAGTTCCCTGATGGACCATCTCCTTTTCTAAGCTAATTTTGGCACAGGAAAAAAATGTGGACCAAAGTTATTAAGAGGAAGATTTCATGAGGCAGCATCAGAAAGAGAAATAATAGGAGACTAGAACAATCTGAAAGTACAAATGCCTTTGAAGGTGTAAAGCTGTTTGCCTATTTGGTGAAGGACATTCGTTTTGATTTATTTTAAGATTCCAAACCAAACTTGACTTCTGTCAATTGATTATATATTACCATTGGTAGTACATCAACTCATCTCTGTTTATTTGCTAACTCATTGTATGGAGACATACATAAGAGCTACTTGAAATCACTTTTCATGCAGTTGTATTGGAGAAAGCTACAGTATGTCTAGATTAGATCAGGTAGGGCAAAGATCATTTGGGAGAAGACAAAACAAACTGAATTGCAAATATTTAGCTCTTATTCTTTCAGTATACACTGTTTTCTCATCTTCATACTTCATCCAATTTCACTTTGTAATAGCTTGTGTTTCTAGCTTTTCCCCTAATCTCCCCCATCCACTCCAATCCACTTTAGTTTTGTCTTGCTTGTTCCCTGTCTGCATTTGTCTGAATGCTTAAAAGTAAGTTTGTGTGTGTCAGGTATAGGAAATAGCGGCACTACCAGAAACTCCAGCTGGACAGCAAAGATATGAATTTTCAGACTACAGTGAACACCCTCCATTTTGGAGTCATCTAGCTTTGTTAGAAAGACAGTGAGCAGTTTTTCCTTGCTGTAATAAACAGTATGTTTATGTTACAGAAAGGCCTAAACCACTGGTTTGGGCTTGAAGACCCTGGTGTAGTGGAAAAGTTCAGATTCAGATCTGAGTTCTGCAGCTTCCCTCATCTGTTTTGCGTGGTTTAATGAGACACACATTCTCTTCACCCCCTTACAGGGGCTTCTAAGAGACAGAGGAGAGATCAAACTGTTCACTTCTTTAAATATTATGAAAGTAAAATATTTTTTGAGAAATTTGTTTATTGAGCATCTAGCACCAATTACTTGCTTCTAGATTACATTTTTTCCTAGATAAAGCACCAGCTGGAAGGATACAGCAGTTAATGCACTAGATTGGGACTCAGGAGACCTTGATTCAATCCTTGGGCAAATCACAGTCTCTATTGTTCAGCTCCCCATCCATAAAATGGGGACAACGGTTTTTCCCCCACCTCATATATGCTTGACGAGGCTATATCCATTAAGGCACAATCCAAAAAATTCCATTTAAATCAACAGAAAGACTATCATTGAATTCAATCAGGTTTGTATAAGGCCCCTTATATTGATGAGGTCAGCAGGAACTACAGTAAAGAGTGACATAGAAAAAGATACAAATAAATATGTACTATGACAATTATTAATCCTTATTTATTGCATATACATAGTGTATTTAATCCTGATGTATCTTGAAGAATTTTACAGACTTAAACTGATAAGCATACTATATGCAGTGATCAATTTATAATATTCTCTTGTGTGACCTATCGTAGGTTTAACAACACAGAAATACTACATCATAGGGTATGGGCCTTATCGTGCATCACTGAAGTCTTTGGGAGTTTTGCCTTCAACAGACCTAAGAGCAGGAAGTAAATAGTACTGTATCCAGTTGAAACTCATAAGAGGAATTTAGGTAGGTAATTATCCAAGTTGGAATTTTACTAATACACAAAGAGTTAATATCCCATTTTGTGCAAAAGTGTCATGGGACTTTTAATGACCATTGGTAATCAGGAAATTCATTTCACATGTCACCTATAAGATAACATTTAAAGAAGAACAAACCCCCTAACTATCAGTCTGGGCATTGATTTGTTTTGAGTAAAAGGAAAAAGTGCCACTTACTGAATCACCCATACCACTTTCCCAAGAAAAAGGTTTATTAATAAATAATCACCTTACTCATACCTAGGACAACAGTACAGCAGCCACTGCTTCCCTGATGATTGTGAAAGAAAGGGAGATATTAACAATGAGAAGGTCAACTGTTCACTAAGAAAAGTATATTTTGCTATTTCAAAAAGCTGTGAACATTTCTGGTGAAATGAAAAAAAAATTCACCAATTAGAAATGCACAAGTCCACACTGGTTGGGTTTATCCTCAGTCTTCAAAATTTGTGCACACCTCTAGGGAATGATCTCTGTAAGTGTAAAAGCAAGTGCAAAGTATGTTATCATTGTACTGTATTAATACAGATGAGTTGGGTTTGAGAAGCATTGAAAAAATAATAATTTCATCTTACATTTTTATAGAACTTTTAATCTCAAAGTACTTAAAGAACTTTTCAAACTACGTATTGGAACCACTTCACCCTCCCCTGAAATGCATCCCTTTCTGGGGTGGAACATGAGAGCTTTTAACAGCATACAGCAATGCTGCAACAGTTTATGACAGGAAGACTGCTATATCTAATTGATACCACAGGGGGAATTTATGTCAACAAAATGTAATTATATAAATTGGATTTTGGAAAAGACACTGTTAATAATCTTATGAAAAATGCCATGGGATGTTTAATAACCCCAGGTGGTTAGGACTTGTTCTTCAAAATTATTATTATCTTAAGACTGATTGCATTTAAAGTATACACTAAATTTTGTTCATTTTTCATTTATTTGTTTAGTTCAAAGCTGCTATGAAGTACAAGTATTTGAGGTGTAATTGGATATCCCAAAACAGACAAAATAAAGTCACCAACTCTCAACCAAAATTGCAGAATAACAGACTATTGAAGTAAGTATATGCCAAATGGCACCCTCTGAAGAGTCACAAGACCAACATCTGTCTCAGTCACTTACTTAAACCACTTCTAATATGTCTCACTGGAGTTCATAATGTTCTAGTCATAAGAAAAAAAGAGAAGGGAAGAAAGCAACAGATTGTGGAAACCACTCTGTTTCCTCCCCAAATTCCTCTCCCATGTTCACTTTATAATCTGTTTCCCATGCATGATCATTCCAATTTTTTACAGTTAGTGTTATCATTGTTTCCCCCTGCCCTAGACTTTACACATTAAACTGTGAGTGGTAATTTGGAGTGGGGAGAGGAAAGGTGATGTGTATGATTTCAGGATTTGTTCCATATTCTATGGAAATTAGAGGAAAAGATTCTGTTTGATTTCCACAGGCTTTGGATCAGACCCTTAGTTTACAGAGTAGAATACATTTTCTCAATGTTTACATCAGTATTTTGAAGGAAGTCTTTCAACTGCATGTATCTGAAGTCTCAGTCTGATGTGCAGATACATAAAAAAGAGAAACATAACCCCATTCATTATACCCAACATGTTTTGGAACCCTACAGTCATCCAGTTCAACCAGCTTATGCAAGGTTTCTTCATAATGACCTACTGTGTTTTCATTCTATATTTTTCCTTCCATCATCTTTATAACTTAAAATCCATGTAACTGTTGTTTTCAGCACTAGATGTAGATCAAAAAATCATATTCAGTTCACCATTATTAAGGAGAATACATGAAAGAATAAAGTTTGTGCTTTCTCTATGGCTATCCAACTGGGCTCAGATCCATTTGTACAGTATCCATTCCATTCCTTGGCTTCACAAAAAACTAGTATTTTTTCAGCCCTGGAAAAGTTGCTCCACCTAAATGTTTGGGTAAAACTAGTATTTTCATCCCAGGTTTTGGGTTTCCCATAATGCCATAAAAATGTTTGTTAACAAACTCATGAATTCTTTTAAGAATTTTTCCTCAGAAGGTAAAGAGTAACATATTTAATATGTACAGTAAGTCAATTTTGGTCCTAATGTCATTCTTATGGGTGTCAGCCTTCTCGGCCACATAATGCAGTATGGCAGAGACTATCCTGGAATTAAAATTTTCACTTATTTCACATAACCTCTGTGTTATGTTTAGTTGTCACTTTCAACTCCATAAGGTAAAATACTCCCAGATACTTAATATCTTGTGGATTTCAATCTATATTTCAACTTTATCTTACCCACTGATCATACACTATGTTCAGAGACAAACTACAACCTACACCAGCTTATTCTGCGTTCAGATATACTTGCAAAACTGTCAGCTAGCTTTCACAAATTTTTTTTTAAATAATTCCAGGGTCTGAAATAAAAAGACCATTGACATAGCATTACAATTTATTAGAGCTAACTAAATAATTCATAACAAATCACTTGAGTAACTTTTTCTGTTTGCAGAATATCCACAAGCAGTTCATGATTTCTTCAGATTTATTTAACATTTGTTGTTGTTTTCAATTCTGTGGTTTGATTGTGAACATTGGTTTTCAAGTGTTCAATATTTGTCATCTAACCTACGTGGCTTAGTTTTGGTTGGTCAGATAAATCACATGGTATTATTTCTGTTGTGACTGGAGGAGTATGCAAGTATGTCTGATGGAAATGATGTGTGTGTTTGTCTGTTTAAATACTGCTTCCTGTGATTTTGAAACTTATTTTTGTTCCCATGAAACTTGATCACTTGATTGTTTTTGAAACTGAGGGCTGACACAAAACTCATTATATATTTTGGGGACACAAACAGCCAAAAAGGCCAGCTTTGAGCTTAGTCCTTTGGAGACCAGTAGGTGTGGAATTAATGAGTATCCATTATTGCAAATGAGGCACCCAGAAACTGGATAATATAATGGACTTCATTTTCTGGCATCTCCTATGACTCTCAGGAAGCAGACAGAGGCAATAAATCAAAAGGCAGAAAATAGTTTGGTTATGCCATAGGTACAGGAACTTTACTCTTCCTGGCTGTAACTGCAAGAAGTTAATGATGTCCTAAACTGTTTGTTCTTTCATTAGACATTTGGAGATACAATACTCATCAGTCAGTCCTTGAAATGGATTACAGGAAAGTTCCATGTGTTTTTCAAGAGTCTGTTTCCTCTTATGTAAACCTGCAAGATATAATGAACTCTTCTTGTGATAGGAATACACACTGTTTAACAAAATGAACACTTAATAAAATTCATCTAAACAAGCTACATACTGTATATCTCAACTCTTGGCTTCCTTTTTATATCTGCATTAGCACTGGGCACTCTATGCATAGAGATGGCCATTAGTTGATTTGTTAATGCACGTATGTGTCAACAGGTGTGATCAAGTGCAAAAAGACAAGTGTTGCCAATGCATTTGTGCTGTAACAGAAGACAGACTTTCTCCAGAAGCCTTAAAAGTAAAGTTAAAATTGAAATCTTGCTGAAACCCTCAATCAGCTGCCACCTTACAAGCATTCAATGTCTGATTTAAGGCTGGCGATCTGCCAGAAACATTTAAAAAAAAAAGCTAAAAGTGAATGGGTACTGAAATACCTGCACTTAATTCTGAAACATAGAATCATAGAAATGTAGGACTGGAAGGAAAATCAATAGGTCATCTAGTCCAGTCCCCTGCACTGAGGCAGGACTAAGTATTCTCTGGACTATCCCTGACAGATGTTTGTCTAACCTGTACTTAAAATCCTCCAATGACAGAGATTCCACAACCTCCCTTGGTAATTTGTTCCAGTGCTTAACTATAGTCACAGTTAGAGAGTTTTCCCTAAGGTCTAACCTAAATCTCCCTTGCTGTAATTTAAGCCCATTGCTTCTTGTCCTGTCCTCAATGGATAAGGAGAACAATTTATCACCCTCCTCTTCATAAAGTACTTGAAGACTTCTATCACGTGCCCACTCAGTCTTCTCCAGACTAAACAAACATAGTTTTTTCAATCCTTCCTTGTTTTCTAGACCTTTAAGCATTTTTGTTGCTCTCCTTTGGACTTTCTCCAATTTGTCCACATCTTTCCCAGAACTGGACATAGTACTACAGCTGAGTTCTTCTTATGTCTTGCTTGCAACACTCCTGCTAATACATCCCAGAATGATGTTCGCTTTTTTTTTGCAACGGTGTTGACTCATATTTAGGTTGTGATTCTCTGTAATCCCAAAATCTTTCTCTGCATTACTCCTTCCTAGGCAGTCATTTCCCATTTTATGTATTTGTGTAATTGATTATTCCTTCCTAAGTGTAGTACTGTGCATTTGTCTTTATTGAATTTCATTCTGTTTATTTCAGACCATTTCTAATCCCATCCTCCAAAGCATTTGCAACCCCTCCCATCTTGGTATCATCCACAAACTTTATAAATGTGCACTTTATGCCATTATCCAAATCATTTATGAAGATAGTGAAGATCCAGGACAGATCTCTGCAGGACCCCATTCAATATGCCCTTCCACCTTGACTTTGAACCATTGATAACTACTTTGATCACTCTCGTTATAGTGGTATGGCAACACCCATTTTTTCATGTTCTCTGTGTGTATATCTATCTATCTATCTATTTGTTAGTCTGTAAGTTGCCCCAAGTACTTCTTGTTAGTTTTACTTTGAGTATAGTTTTTCTGACTAGGTGTGTACCCAACCTATAGTAGGTTTGTCAAGGCTATATTTCCCTAGTTTGCTTATAGGAAGGCCATGTATGACAGTATCAAAAGCCTTACTAAAGTCAAGATATATCACACATACTGCTTCCCACCCCATCCGAAGACCTGTTGCCCTGTCAAAGAAGGATATTAAGTTGGTATGACAAGATTTATTCTTGACAAATCTATTTACCGCCTTATTATCTTCTAGGTGCTTTCAAACTGACTTTTTTGAATATTTGCTTCATTATCTTTTTGGGTACCTATATTAAGGTGACCGGCATCTAATTCCCTAGGTTGTCTTTTTTTTTTTTTTTTGCAGATAAGTACTATATTTGCCCTTTTTGAGTCCTTTGAGACCTCTCCTATCCTCCAAGAGTTCTCAAAGATAAGCACTAATGGCCCAGAGAACATGAACATTTAGACTTGTATATTCCATGAAAATTTCCTTTTTGGGAGAGGCTAGTAATATTGGCAATGGAGGTAATGGAGAATGCGCAAACAGGACAACCTGTTTTTCTGCTCTCCCTGAACTCCTTTACTGCTCTGATTTATGTTCATAGCTTGCTCTTTGCTGAGTTGGTTTGTGCTCCACCATAGAGATCTTGCTGAGTCACTAACTCTCCTTGAAATAAATGGGACTACTCATTGAATAAGAGCCTATACATGACTGAGGGCGGCAGAATCCAGCCCTGGCTACCATATGATAATGATCAGCATCTTCTACATCAAACTAGGTCATTCAGTCTTTATGAGAAAATGAATTACTGGCAATATTTAAACATTGTTTTATTAAAAACTAAACCAAACACCACTTAAAACACACCACTTAATATACATACTACAGATAGTACACAACACATTCATCTCAATTTTACCTTGTGCTTCCCCTGTCTGTTGACTCATCTTCTACTTAGATTGTAAGCTTTTTGGAGAAGGACCATCTTTTTGTTATGAGTTTGTACAGTGTGAAGCACAGTGGGGCTGGGCCCTCTAAGCACTACTGCAATAAAACAAAATATATAGCTAAAATAGTTGCAATTCACATCCTTCTTTTTCCATTTTGCATTGCAGAATTAACCTTTTTACTCTTTTCTTGCCACATGTAAAAGACCAAACGTAGAAGTAGTTTAGATGCATTTATTCGCCTTAATAGGCTAATATGAAAATTAATAGGTAACAGATGTAAAACAAACAAAAGGAAGTATTTCTTCACACGATGCACAGTCAACCCGTGGAACTCTTTGCCAGAGGATATTGTGAAGGCCAAGACTATAACAAGGTTAAAAAAAGAACTAGATACATTCATGGAGGATAGGTCCATCAAAGGCTATTAGCCAGGATGGGCAGGGACGGTGTTGCTAACCTCTGTTTGCCAGAAGCTAGGAATGGGCAACAGGGGATGGATCACTTGGTGATTACCTGTTCCGTTCATTCACTCTGGGGCACCTGGCATTGGCCAGTGTCGGAAGACAGGATACTGGGCTAGATGGACCTTTGGTCTGCTCAGTATGGTTGTTCTTATGTTCTTAATAGAGAGAAAAAGTAACAAAGTGCTGATCAGACTTTTTTTAAATAAATCATTTCACTCTTGGAAACGGGAAGATACTATTTAATTTTCAAACTATTTTGGGGCAGGGACCTCGTTCTCTTATTTGTCTCTCAAGTGCCTCATTACTAAGTCTAGGTACTGTACCAGTGGTGGGCAAACTGCGGTCCGTGAGCCGCATGCTGCCATTCAGGGTAATCCACTGGCAGATTGTTTGTTTACATTGACCATCCGCAGGCACAGCCGCCCGCAGCTCCCAGTGGCCACGGCTCACCGTTCCCAGTCAATGGGAGCTGCGGGAAGAGGTGGTCAGCATGTCCCTGGGGCCAGTGCAGCTTCCTGCAGCTCCCATTGCCTGAGAATGACGAACCACAGTCACTGGGAGCTGTGGGCAGCTGTGCCTGCAGATGGTCAATGTAAACACTGTCTCACGGCCTGCCAGTGGTTTACCCTGATGGATTGTGTGCGGCTTACAGGCCGCAGGTTGCCCACCACTGCACTATACACTTTTAATAGTGATCATGACTACAAATTACTTTGGAAGTGCCCCGGTTCCTGTAACATGTGGATCATGCTATTAAGAGTGGAAATAAACTGAATTATGTGTCACAGTTTAGTAGCTTGTGTCATACATAACTTAAGAGCTAATGCTTCATTGCGATAGACTTTTGGTGGAGGGGCTAACAAAGTATCACCACCAGAAATATTCAGTGACAGCACATCACTGGGTTTGCCCCCTTCTTAATATTTATTTAATTTTCAACACTTTGGGCACCAAATTCAAGATCATACTTGCGTAACTGAAAGATGACCCCAGGTCTGGTTGCCATGCAGACATTACCACTGCAGCAAAAATGTATGGTAGAAATGCATATTTTGTGCTTGAGAACAGATAAGTGACATGGATTGGAATTATGGTAAATTTAAATTGATGGCCTAATTAGTATTATCTCTTTTTTGTATTCATTGTAAGAAATATTATCCAGGAGGAACTCGTTTTGCATTAATATTGATATAAAGTGTAAGTCTGTAGGATTTTCTTTGTAATTTGGCATTAATTAATGCATCATTATTTTAAAGTGTTAATTAAATTGTTACAGAAAGGGACATCTGCATCAGCTCAGAAAGAAACCACATTGCATGAACAATTAGGCTTGCAAAGGTCTGTGACACAGTAGATGGGTTCCCAGATCATTGGCAAAGACACAAAGAAGAGTGGGATATAGTTATGAGGAGCTTCGTCTCTGACAAGCCAGAATACAACATCGCCTCTTTGCTGCTTATTGATGATGCAACTTGATATCATTACTGGAGTCTCAAAGCTAAATAATGGGGACATTGAAAATCTAAAGAGGTAAATATTAATTATTTCCATATTTAAACACTGTACATCGTACTATCATCAATCAGTCATGATGAACTCAAGGGAAGAAATTATGGATAAAATATATTCACAGGTTGTGCAGACTCTCACAAATATTACATTTAAATAAGCAAGGATGCCAGCTATGTTATGGCAATCATGAAATATTAGGGCATTATCAGGGTTAATTATAAGTAATTCTAAAATGCTGTTCCTCAGGCACCTATTCCATTCAGCTTCTGATTATGGGCTGAAATCCTGGCTCCAATGGTGTCATTGGCAAAACTCCCATTGACTTCAGTGAGGCCAGGATTTCACCCATTGTTGTTGTTGTTATTTGTTGAGTGCAGACTCTGATAAAAACCACAAAGGCATAGGCGCAATCTTTTTACCAAGGAAGTTAGTGAGAGGCTTTCCACTGCCTTCAATGAGAGTTGGAACCCCTAACAACCGCTAAGCCTCAAGCTCTGAGCCTGCAAAGAGTGTTGCGCTGGTTGACCTCTGAATCCTCTTGAAGCACCACTGAACCCAATGGGGCTATGCAGAGTGGTCGACCTCTGCACTTCTCTTTGGAGAATTGAGATCTATATGAAATATTAAACAAGAATAATGGAAGAAAGCATTAGTCCAAAGAACCAACTCTGTGATGGGATGCACCTACAAGAAACGTGCTAGAACCCAGAGCTAAAGTTGTATAGGATACTTCCAAGATGTGGCTTCCAGGATATTCAACATTGTCCAGCCTCGCCTCTTCCAACAATTACCACTTTCTTTTGTTATGGTTGGGTCTGTATTTAAGGATCTTTAAAATGTAAAAAATGGAGGCTCTTACTAAGAAGTGGTTTGGGTGCCAAATATTAAAAGAAAATGTCAAAGAAGTTCAATAAAATTTTCAGGCTAAGTATCATGGACTGGGATGTAGGCAGACTTGCCTAGCAGTCAGAGCAGGAGCATGGCGGGAACAGGAGCAAAGGCAGGGGTGAGGTAGGAGCCAGGAGCAAGAATAGGGTTGGGTGTAGGAGGCAGGCACAAGCAGGGACCGATGCAGGCACAGCAGGAAATCACCTTGTTGCTCAGACAAACTTCCTGTGCCTCCTTCTGACTTAAATAGCATTGTTGGACCAATCGGTGGAGCCGGGTGATCCTCTAGTCAGGGCTCCTGTGGGTGGTGCATTGGCTGAAGCTATAGTCCTACTAGCTTTTTGGCCCACAAGGTTTCAACTGACCTCAGGTGGAGGTCAGAATGCAGCAGCTGTCTGGGGACTTCCAGGCCTACATTTAGGACTTGGGACATACACTAAGATACAAAAATTTAAATAAGAACAAAAGACTGTTGCATTTTTATGCATTAATTGTTCCACTCTGGATGTAAAGTTAAAGCAGTAGCTTTCAATTAAAAGCATATGGTATCTAGTAACGTAATTCATGAAATCTTCTAAAGTCCTATAGAATAATTTTATCTTAGATGTCATGGTAAGGGTGAATATATTCTGTAGCATGTTTACAATAATTGTGGTAACTGAATCCATCCCATGAACATAAAATGATTGAAGTGATTTATTGGAACAAATCAATGATCGTAACATTTAATAAACTTTCTGTTAACAATGTTTGAAATATCTATAAATGAACTAGCCTTAAGGAGTTTTACATACTGCTTTTGATAGTATATACTGAGTAGATCAGTAGTGCCTTGGGCCAGGTTAGATACTTAGAACTGCTATTTACTATCTATAAACAGAACCAAAATTTTATGGGGTCTGGAGGTATTTCCCTGGAAATTCCAAGCAGTGGAACTTTGATTATGCTTTCATATCATGTATAAAATTATTTTAACAGGTGCCATATTTGTGGCAAAATGTATGGCCAAAGTATAGAACAAATCTTCTTACTACTACTAATTTTTTTTTACAAGAAGACACACAACTTACCTCTGACCTATCTGACATTGTACACATATCAAATATGTTACTAAATGACATCTATACCAAATCAATCATAATACTTTGCAGTTATATTGTATCTTTTATATGAAGATTTAAAAGAGTTTTATACAAAGATGAACAAGTATACTGGAATCAATGGGATGAGTCTAACCTTCCTTAATTCTGACCCATGTCAAGTGACCAGCTAGAAAGTAAAAAGCCATTTCTTACCAGCACTGCCATGTGTTGAACACTTAGAGTAAGTACTGTTATCCCCGTTTTATACAGTAGGTAGAGCGAGTGAGGCACAGAGAGATTAACCCACATATTTTTCAAACCAGCCTGATTTGGATTTCTTCAATTTCAGGCTTGGAATAACATTGGCCTGGTTTAAGACATGCTGAGCATCTTTCATTGGTTTTGGTTTGAGTTGTGCATAGACTCATAGACATAAAGGGCTGGAAAAGACCTTAGAAGGTCATGTAGTCCATCCTGCCCACTCTGAGGCAGAACTAAGTATATCCTACACCATCCCTGACAGATATTTGTCCAACCTGTTCTTAAAATCCTCCCTTAGAAGCTAATTCCAGAGCTTAACTATTGTTAGAAAGTTTTTCTAATATCTAACTTAAATCTCCATTGCTGCAGATTAAGCCCATTACTTCTTGTCTTACCTTCAGATGACATGGAAAACAATTGATCACCATCCTCCTTATAATGGCCCTTAACATATTTGAAGACTGTTCTCAGGTTCCTCCCTCAGTCATCTTTTCTCAAGACTAAACATGCCCAGTTTTTTAACCTTTCCTCAGAGGTCAAGTTTTCTAAACCTATTATCGTTTTTTGTTGCTCTCCTCTGAACTTGCTGCAATTTCCATACGTTTCTTGAAGTGTGATGCCCAGAACTGGACACAGTACTCTGACGCCTCACCAGTTCTGAGCAGAGCAAGACATCTATCTCCCGTGTCTTACATACAACACTCCTGTTAACATATCCCATAATAATAATAGCCTTTTTTGCAACTGCATCACATTGCTATCTCATATTCAATTTGTAATCTACTATTACCCCTGCCCCTTTTACCACAGTACCTATCACCTAGTCAGGTATTTCCTTTTTGTGTTTGTACATTTGATTTTTCCTTCTTAAGTGTAGTATTTTGCACTTGTCTTTATTGAATTTAATCTTGCTGATTTTGGACCAATTCTCCAGTTTATCCACGTCATTTTGAATTCTAAACCTGTCTTCAAAATGCTTGCAATCCCACTCACTTTAACGTCAAGAGCAAATTTTATAAGCATACTCTCCCCTCCATTAACCAAGTCATTAATGAAAGTAGTGAATAATACCATGTTACTCAGCATTTCTGAAAATCAGGCCCATACTGGTGGGCACCTAAAAACTGAGGAAGCCAGGCTCAGAGGCCATTGTTGAAAAATTTGGTCTAAGTGACTTTCTAGAGTTGCCACTTGTCCTGGTTTTCCCAGGATCATTCCCTTTTTTGGGTGGCTGTCCCAGGAAATCTCCAAGTCATCCTGGGACATTCAAATTCCCAGGTTTTGTCAGTCAAACCCCACTTGCTCCCTCAGCCCCTAGCGGCTGCAGCAGAAGGAGCCATGGGGAAGTGGCACATGCAGAAGAAGGACTGCTGGCTCTGGAGTGTCTGAGACCCGTAGGGACAGGGACAGTCAGGAGCAGTAAGTGGGGATGGGGAACTTTAGGGCCAGTAGTGCATAGTCACTGCCACACAGATACTGACTGTAGGAGTCGCTGGTGGGTGAGAGTGGGGTGGATCTGACCAGTGCTGTGTCCTGCTTGGTGAGCTTGGTGCATGGGGCAGTCCTGGGAGCAAGATCCCATAGGGGCTGCTGCCCTGTCTCATGAGTGGAATGGAATGACAGTGCCCTGGGGGAGGGGGGAAGAGGCAGAACCTAGGTGTGTATGTGGCGAGGTGTGGGGGATGGGGGATGTCCCAGTTTTTTGTACTTCAGAGGGCAGATGTCCTGGGTTTTTTTGTACTCAGAGATGGCAAACTTAGAATTGGCCAAAGGCACATACAAAGAGCCTGTGGCAGACATGAAAACCCTGGGCTCATTGAAAGGGTGAAATCCTGACTTCACTGAAGTCTAAAATCAAACTTTCATTGACTTCACTGGGGGCAGTGTGTCACACCTCATCTTTCCTTAATCTCATGCTCTAAACACCAGACCAAGGCTACACAAAATGATACCCCAGTGATGCATGTAGTCCTCTCTCATCCCCCTTTAGTACCAATCAACATTCTTCCCTCAGAACTTGTAATTAACAGGAAAAGATATTAAATGTATATTATTAAAATGTGTGTGTACATATAAAATACATTATGCGACATACAGAGTGGCAGGTAAGAGAATATTTGTGCGTTGGACAAATACAGAAGATTCAATCATAACTATGAATTAGAATATACCATTAGGCAAGATAATGGAAAACAAAGTGTCTCTCACCAAAAGTTTACTGCTGTCTTAAAGGAAGCTAACTTTCAGCAGCATCATGAAGTCCCCCAGATTTTAGTAAATTTTTATAGAGAACAGTGATAAAAATTCATGTTTTATTATATATATAAATTATTGTGCTACTCAGCTTTCTTGCCAGATGTTAACGTGGCCCACAAAAGCTTCCAGAGTTGAGTAACTTTGATCTACAGGTATGCAAAAAATTAATTAAAAAGTAACATATTATGTTTATCCTTTAAGAAAGTGACTAGATTTTTTTCCTTATTTGCTGAGTACTTATAACGATCAATCAATATAACGATCCATTTGACCCAGAAATACTTCTAATAAAATGTATGCAGAATTTCTAATAAAACTACAATCCCAACAGAATTTGAACTTATTACTTTTGAAATATTAGGCAGACAGTTTCCTTCACTAATATGCATTTGAATTTACAGGCAGTAAATTATTGAAGGGGCCCATATAGAGTGCGCTCACACATGTATGCACAGACACACATACAGCAAAAGAAATGTATTAAGAATTACCAGAAAAAAAATTAAGTGCTCCAGAGTTCAAAGTCCTTAGGGAAGCAGCATGGTCTAGATCTTGGCATGAACTTGGGAACATATTTGTCTGAAATGTATATCCTTTACATTTAATTTATTATTAATACTTCAGCCAAACTTAAAAGATCAGCAAGTGTCACACTGCCAGCTTGTGAAATGCCTCAGATTCTGCAGCTGGACATGCTCATAGTGGTGGTTTCAATACCATCAGCTATTCGGAGTATGCACGTAGCCACTAAGTGGTGATTACACCCCCTCTGTGCATGCTGAATGCCAGTCAATAAGCTACTGGTACTGCACATTTAAGTCTTGCACCCTGGTGTTAACATGGTAACTTAATTTGATTACTGGGGAGGACTTAGCTGCTGCCATGTTGTCCCTGTTTGGTAAACCACATAGCCCATAATCAATAATCAGACAACCTAGCCCTAACAATAAAAATAGTCACTGCAGATCAAACCCACTTAGTCCTTGTCCTATCAATCTACTTTCTTCCTGAATGCTCACTGTTATAGTTATGGGGTTGTACCTTTGCCCTCTCTCGGTCTCTCTCTGTGGTCACTCATTCCCAGTGACAGGCACACAACCTCACTTCTCACATTGGAGTCTTGTGATTCACCCCACTTTAGATGAGACTGATCAGGCTGCTGCATCCCTGTTACCAACTGTGTTACCTCCAACAAGTCCATTTGGGTTTGGCCTCTGCTACAGACTTCTCTCTGGGAGCTTTTGAGTAATATGAAATTGCAGTGACCCAGGAATGGTCACCTGGTTGAAAACACAAACTCCAAATCCACAAATATGATATATAGGTATATAAAATTAATAATATAATTCCCACATTCTTTACACTTACCCCAAAGATGGACTTTGCAGTGTTAAATTCAGACTCTAATGGATCAAGTCTGAGGACCACTTGTGGAGAACATTCTGCAAGAAGCCTCCTTCCTTCTCTAACCAAAGTGATTCAAGCATGAGTATTTTTGCCAAATGTAACCACCACAGTGTTTCATACAGAGATGCTGTTTCTCAGATAATCAGGTCCCAAGCCATTCTTGGCTCTGCGGTATCTTTATTCTGCTGTATTGAAAGCAGACCTGGATTTTTTCCCCACACTTGTAAGTCTATTTTATTTTATTGCTCACCATCCTAAGGTACCAAGAATGCCCTGGAATCTAAAACCTGTCTTTTCTGCTCTCCTGTAGGGTCCCTGTTCTGGTGTGACAGGTGAGAGAAGTCCTCTTTCTCTTTGAACATCCCAAGGATTGCCCCACCATTCAAAGAGTTAAATCCCCAAGTGAAAGGGATGGGGACAAATGTGAATATCCTCATGAATAGTAATAGCCTGGTTGTGGGTACAGGAGCTAGCGGAGCTATTGCACCTGGGCAGCTGCCAGATGTAAGCCTTCAAAATATGGCTTCTGTACCAGAGAATGAGATTTTCGGAAAACCTGGTTTTGTTGCTGTTAAAAGAATTTATTTCTGCTGAAACCTATAACTCCTAGGTTAATAAAGTGAACTTTGATGGGAGTAGTGGGAAATATGGGCTTCCCAGGAAAGTTAGGGCAAACTTAGATGCATTTCGAGAACACTGATTTATGGAAGAGATTGAAACTGATAATATCAAAGCCTGAATTAACACTTTCTTTTGCTTCCCTATCAGACGCTAAATCGAGCTGTAGTGAAGCTGGCCTGCTACCAATATAACTATTGCCATCTGTAAACAAAACATTCCATAAAATCATCTAACTCACTCAGTTTAGTACTTCTTTGGGTAATTTTTCTTTAAACTTTGAGGGCTTTCAGGAACCAATTACTATAACAGGATTGACTGACCACAGGAATAGCCAATGGATCTGCTACTACTTCACAAGGCTCTTGCAAAACAGCCATGAAGAATCTGAACATCTCTGACTAAGGCTACACATCAGAGGCCAATATACTGAAAAAAGCTGGTCCACAGTTAGCAGGCAGTGGGCCCTGGCAAGATTAACTGTGCTTTCAGCCCTAAAAAAAGATGCAAATAGATACTATTAGAAAGGCATTGTAGTAGCTAAGGATTTGAGTACAGCCAACCAACCTTCCCCCATATTTGGAAAGATTAGATTTTTCTGAGTGGTATCCAAGGTGAGGAGAGGAAAGAAAAGTCAAACACTATTCAGTATAGGGTATTTGTACAGTACTCTACAACATTCACATGGAGACATGTATTCTTAATTCTATTCTATCCAGGTTCTTATACCACCTTCATCACTGTAGATGAAGAAATGCACTAAGTGCACTAAGAAATGTAACTAGCATTTGCCAAGAATAGTTCTCATGTGTAGCGATGGCTAGAGGAATGTAGGACCATCAGAAGCTCTGAACATGTTTAGCACAGTTTATGGCTATGTTAGAAAATTGTTAGCTATTTACATGCTCAAGCTAAACAAGACACAATTAAGACTAACTTGCTCTCCTGGTTCTCCCTCAATTCAGAGCCCTGCCAGGTTTATGAAACCTAGGAGAGAGGCCAAGCTATGGCTTTTATAATTTAACTATTAAAATTGCTAAACTCTTTTCTGACTTGGCTGATTTTGATTAGGACCTACCCCTTACATAGCTGACTTTTGTACTTGTTTATTTTACATATGAAAATTTTTGAATCAGATCTCATTACTGGTTCATAATCAAGCAGGGAATATTTGTTTCTACTGTTCTTTTAATGCTTGGTCCATTTTGCAGACATTCTTTCAGATGTTTGAAAGATACACCATGTTACTTTATATACCTAAACCATTTTAGCAAATAAGAAAATAGCTTCACAGGTGCAAATAAATTAAACTTTGCAAGAATTTTTCTTCTGGCTCATCCCACAGACCAATTTGCTGCACTCATACTGCCAAAATATTCATTGTAAAGACTTCTGCTGCCTTCTCTGGTTTGTTCATCCTGTTCTGAAAACAACGCCCATATAAGTTATGCATGTTCCAATCTCAGGGGAGACATGTTTTAAACTTCCCAGTTGACTATTACTCTTTAAGTGAATTCTAAATCCAAACACTGCACTACCGTGTGTTTCTTTAAGTATTATTTTCTGAGAGTTTTGCCAGAAATTTCAACTATCATGTGGACTGAGAATAGTATTTCATATAGCTATGGCATTACTCTATTACAGTTTGCCTCTGAAATCCTTGTTTATGCCAACTTGCAAACATTTCTCAATAATAGTTGCAGTTATCGTCAGTTATCCATTAACTTCTTATTAAGTAAAAAATTTCAAAAAAAAATTGGACATGCTTATGTTACAATGGCTTTTCATAGGCAAAAATCTTTTGGCACCTTCTCTTTATTTAGCCAATTGCCACTTCAGTGTGGTACCAAATCATTTCAGTATATGGAAATGTTATTAATAAATTTCTAGAACAAAATATATTGAAAAGCTCATGTAGCCATTAGCTCAGCCAACTAGCTTCATAGTGGCCATAACATCATTGGAATATTTTGCACTGACTCCTATTCCAGTTCAGGCAGAAAACAAGGGATAATACAGTTGTTTGTCAGCCTATGTGGATTCACTTCATTTAAAAAGCGCAGAAAACCATTCACTTTGTCTGTTATGGACGGAGCACCATCCTTTGCTATTGATAACAACTTTTTTAACCAATGCCACCTTCACGAAGGCACTTAATGGCTTCAGCATGCTTCTGCAGTAGCGGGGGTAACACACATGGAATGGCCTTTATGCACTTGTGCCAATCAAAATATATAGTAGTAACCAAAAAAGATGTTTATTGGGCAGCCTCAGTGGTGTTAGCTGATTCACTAATAGTCAGTACATAAAAGTCTACAAGTTTCACTTACCTGATAAGCCTGTCTGCTACAACTAATGCCAACAACTCACTCCAGTAAATGGATGACAGGCCAAACAAAGGAATCCTTCCAGGTTCTCAGTGCACTGCAGTTTTCATTTCTCCAACGTGGATCCTTTCCACCATTCCATAGTCAGCAATGGGACTTTGGTGTCAAGTCTATACCCTTGAGATGCACACGAAGGCTACAAACTGCAGACTTCATATAAGCATCTGATTTGATCAGGTATAATAGGAATTCACCAGAACAACTTTCTCCGTTCATTCTTGAGGTGGACTGTATACAGTCCATTTTGCAGAAAAACTGGTATGCATTATTTGCTAATGATGTTTTACTCCTAGTAAGAGCAAGCATTTGTGTGTGAGTAATCTATCTGGTGAATGCAGCAAAACAGAGTGTGAAAAGGAAAGGCTGTGGGACAATGGCAATTTTAGAATGCTGAATTCACTACATTTTATGTAGTGAATTAAAGCTTTCCCTGACTTCTCCAGAATTTACTATAACCTGCTAATAAATAATTTACACATCATTGCACAGCTTATGATATTAAACACTTATATGGACCTGTCAACATTTGAAAAACTATCACGAATCATGTATTTCAGGTGCAAAGTAAGGTCTTAAAATATTTTTTCCATCAATAGTTTGGACCTGTGGCTGAAATTCTCTCACTCCCAATACTGCCACTTTTACCCATAGGCCAGATCTGACCTATTACTGTAGAGCTCTCGCTTATTGGTTGACAGCAGAGAAATCTGCCAAAAGCCAGCCAATAGTATCTGACATGAACATTGATGTCATCCTGTGCCTGTCATGGAGTGAGATAGTCAATTATCTTTACAGAGAGAGGCGCTGAGAAAGGTGAAATTTTTTTTAAAGGTATGCATCTTCAGTTCAGAACTGAAACAGGCCATGCTTGTTTCGTTCAGAGTTTTTTTTTTTTTTTTTTGGGGGGGGGGGCGGGTTGGTTAAAGGTTGGCTCGGCTTGGGATCCATCCGGCTTTGGAGTTTTATTGAAACCTAGCTTTAAAATATGGTAAATCAGAGAGATGCAATCTATTATACTTAAACCTAACACTTCCACTATCCCACCCCCTCCAGTATATGCTATGCCAAAAAGTTGGCATACAATTGCCTTCAAAAAAACCTCCACGTGCCCAAATATACATAATTCCATTTTCAATTCTCAGCCCTTTATTTAAAGGTTTTCTTCTTTGGCTCAGACATTTTTGCATATCAAGTCAAAAGACTCCTCAAAAACCATGAAAAATATAGGTATACATTTTATTAGTATTAACCAGCAAAATAAAAAAGCCAAACAATTTCTTTTTTAATTAAATGTAAATAAATTCCCTAAGAGGTAGATTTAAAAAATTTACACAAAACCATTATGATATTTGAAAATCTTACTATTTCAATGGTGCTATTAGTGTGCATGACTCTTTGCAAAAATTCAAGATATAGGAAACAAAGACGCAAAATCAAAGTTTTATACCAAAAAAAAATCTGTATCTTACAGATTAATATTTGTACCCAAAACAGATTTTATTAACTGTACTGTAAATGATTGACTATACTGTACCTAAGGTCAACAACCCACAGCATTCTATTTTGTAAACGATCCTGTATAAGCAAACATCCGATCTGAGTAAGAACTTACATATTTAGAACTACAATATACTAGTGATACAGTAGGATCTTGTTTACTGAGCTATACAGTAGAACCTGAGGAACTGATATTACAGTGGAAAGAAATCTAAATTACCTTCACAGATTTTCTACTACTTCCAAATAATAAAAATGTTACATTCTGTACTCTAAATAAAATCTTAGTTGCTATTGACAGTTAGTATGAGATCCAGTCAGAAATACCAAGCTGTGAAAATAAGACCCAACTTCTGTTGTTGTTGTTGATACATCTGGCATCCAATCATGAAAAACAATGTCCATGTCACTAAAGTGGCCTCCAGGCATTCAGTATATCTACATCGGGGTTAAACATCTATGTGAAGATGTGACAGCACACCTTATAAAAGATATTATTGAGTAATATAGACTTTCTGTAATAACCAAACAGTAAAGAATATAGCTTTTTAAAGGTCTCCCCATGGCTGATCTCATGACTCAAAGATGAGACACTGTGCTGCAAGCTAAGTAATAAAATCTGGTGGATACTGTGGGCTAGCTTGTGACAAATCATATCAAAGTATTATTAAAGAAGGAACTTGAGACCCAACACTATTATTGATTCTTGACAGAATTTCTTATAAATAAATGTTGCAATCTGATCCTGGACTTTCCAAGGTCCTGATAGAATTCTACCTAGTATAGGGCAGGTTGCAAAACTGTAACATTATATTTGTGAAAGTTGAAAGAAGCATATTCAGTGTCAAACAGGTAGTATGGTCTAAAGGAGGCCAGCAAGAAACTGAATTTCAAAGGCTTAATATGCCTAGAGCTGCAGATTACTATTTAAAATGTGCAAAGCAATTTCTAAGTTTATAACTGTGCTGTGAACGTGTTAGTGGAATGAATCTGTGACCCTTTAGAGCACGAAGGACACACCTCCATTAGTGTCCATATTCCTGCACTGAAGAGGCTGATACAGTCAACTGAAATGACAGGGTGATAAATATAAAACCACTATCATCAATAAGACTGGAATGTAAAAGCACTTAGTTTCAGCCTAAGTAACTCACAGAAAGTTTGGTTTCAAGAACCAATGCATCATCCATCAGTACTCTACCTTCTGTTGACAAAGTAATTGTAAGATACCTAGAATGGAGGTTCAATATGAACTGACATTTTTGAAAGGAGGAATTGTGTGCTGCACTTACTCATTAAATGTATTTTCTTCCACTAAAGATGTTTCCTTTTTTAGTTTATGTATGAATAACTTCAGTTAAAGTTCCCTTGACACACTGACTTTGCTTTGAATAGCACCTATGTTCATTAACATAAAACCTGAAAGAAAATAATTTTAATGTAGCTTTTTTAACACTTCAAAAGCCTTTAACAAATTGATAGAGCACAATTATGTATTCTAAAGGGAATTATAAAGAGATCACACAAGGTTGAAAAGTTCTGGTTAATAAAAAAACCTAAGTAAAAACAGGCACTCTGTGTGGAACTTTAATGCATACTAGATTAAAGTAATAAAATTATTTTAAAAATCTCAGTTTAATGTGGAAGTGTAATTATTTTGCACATACCACATTAGCCTGATGATAACATAAAGGGTGAAGAGTAAGACAGTCAGAGATTAACTAGCAGTTAAATTGCCAGACCACCTTTAAATCAGACTATTGAGTCATGGCAAAACTGGACAAGTGTTCAGTAAAGAACACGTTTGAGAGCCAACAGCAATACATAGCTACAATAATTTGGGTGTGAGTAGATGTACTAATTATTAATATCCTTGTATTAACTGAAGATATATTTATGATGTTTCTTTAAAGGACTACGTGATAGCATGCCCCTCCAAGAACTTGATAAAGCAGTAATGGAAAAACCCAAAACTCCTGATAGGATCAGGCGGTAGTGAAAGAGTTGTTACCAAATAGGAAACAGGTTAAAACACAGATCTGCATGTAATGTAGGGGTGGACTTCTTTCTGTGAATATGGGCCTGAATTTACATCCCAAAAGATAGCTTAGACTGTATGGTAAAAGTCTCCTCTACTGTTCTGTTTTTGTTGTTGTTGTTTTTTGTTTTTTTTCCATTTCTGGCAAAGTGTTATTTGTATTTTAAACCTACATTTCAGATTGTACTCCAACTACTTAGGGCAAACATTCCTCTCAAATTCACTGCTGTTCATCCACTCAGGATATGAAGATTGTGCCTAAAACCATCAAAAGCTGGTGGCAGGTATAAGCCCTGTGACCAGGAGCTCAAGAAGGTAAGGAGCTCTCTGCTCTACCTGTTGGTGAACAGTGGGAAGAACATCCACAGACTTGCTCATCCATAAAAAGAAAAGGAGTACTTGTGGCACCTTAGAGACTAACCAATTTATTTGAGCATCAGCTTTCATGAGCTAAAGCTCACTTCATCAGATGCATACTGTGGAAACTGCAGAAGACATTATATACACAGAGACCATGAAACAATACCTCCTCCTCCAATACCTCCTCTCCTGCTGGTAATAGCTTATCTAAAGTGATCACTCTCCTTACAATGTGTATGATAATCAAGTTGGGCCATTTCCAGCACAAATCCAGGTTTTCTCACCCTCCGCCGCCCCCCACCTAAACTGGGTTATAGTGACCATTCTCCCTACAATATGCATGATAATCAAGGTGGGCCATTTCCAGCACAAATCCAGGTTTTCTCACCCCCACCCCCCCGCACACAAACTCACTCTCTTGCTGGCAATAGCTCATCCAAAATTCAGATCAGCGGCACTGCTATGGGTACCCGCATGGCTCCACAGTATGCCAACATTTTTATGGCTGATTTAGAACAACGCTTCCTCAGCTCTCGTCCCCTAACGCCCCTACTCTACTTGCGCTATATTGATGTCATCTTCATCATCTGGACCCATGGAAAAGAAGCCCTTGAGGAATTCCACCATGATTTCAACAATTTCCATCCCACCATCAACCTCAGCCTGGTCCAGTCCACACAAGAGATCCACTTCCTGGACACTACAGTGCTAATAAACAATGGTCACACAAACACCACCCTATACCGGAAACCTACTGACCGCTATTCCTACCTACATGCCTCCAGCTTTCACCCTGACCACACCACACGATCCATCGTCTACAGCCAAGCTCTGCGATACAACCGCATTTGCTCCAACCCCTCAGACAGAGACAAACACCTATCAAGCATTCTTACAACTACAATACCTACCTGCGGAAGTGAAGAAACAGATTGATAGAGCCAGAAGAGTTCCCAGAAGTCACCTACTACAGGACAGGCCCAACAAAGAAAATAACAGAACGCCACTAGCCGTCACCTTCAGCCCCGAACTAAAACCCCTCCAACACATTATTAAGGATCTACAACCTATCCTGAAGGATGACCCAACACTCTCACAAATCTTGGGAGACAGGCCAGTCCTTGCCTACAGACAGCCCCCCAACCTGAAGCAAATACTCACCAACAACCACATACCACACAACAGAACCACTAACCCTTGCAACAAAGCCCGTTGCCAACTGTACCCACATATCTATTCAGGGGACACCATCACAGGGCCTAATAACATCAGCCACACTATCAGAGGCTCGTTCACCTGCACATCCATCAATGTGATATATGCCATCATGTGCCAGCAATGCCCCTCTGCCATGTACATTGGTCAAACTGGACAGTCTCTACGTAAAAGAATAAATGGACACAAATCAGATGTCAAGAATTATAACATTCATAAACCATACAGAGAACACTTCAATCTCTCTGGTCACTCAATTGCAGACATGAAGGTCGCTATCTTAAAACAAAAAAACTTCAAATCCAGACTCCATCGAGAAACTGCTGAATTGGAATTCATTTTCAAATTGGATACTATTAATTTAGGCTTAAATAGACACTGGGAGTGGCTAAGTCATTATGCAAGGTAGCCTATTTCCCCTTGTTTTTTCCTACCCCCCCTCCCCCGACATTCTGGTTAAACTTGGATTTATGCTGGAAATGGCCCACCTTGATTATCATACACATTGTAAGGAGAGTGGTCAGTTTGGATGAGCTATTGCCAGCAGGAGAGTGAGTTTGTGTGTGGGGGGGTGAGAAAACCTGGATTTGTGCTGGAAATGGCCCACCTTGATTATCATGCACATTGTAGGGAGAGTGGTCACTATAACCCAGTTTGTGTGTGGGGGGGGGGCGGAGGGTGAGAAAACCTGGATTTGTGCTGGAAATGGCCCAACTTGATTATCATACACATTGTAAGGAGAGTGATCACTTTAGATAAGCTATTACCAGCAGGAGAGGAGGTATTGGAGGAGGAGGTATTGTTTCATGGTCTCTGTGTATATAATGTCTTCTGCAGTTTCCACAGTATGCATCCGACGAAGTGAGCTTTAGCTCATGAAAGCTTATGCTCAAATAAATTGGTTAGTCTCTAAGGTGCCACAAGTACTCCTTTTCTTTTTGCGAATACAGACTAACACGGCTGTTACTCTGAAACTTGCGCATCCATATAATTTATTATTTGTACTAATACAGCACGTAGAAATCCTACTCATGGACCAGGATCCAATTGTGCTTGGTGCTAGACAAAAACAAACCAAAAAAGACAGTCCTTGCTCCCAAAAGCTCGCCCAAAATCTAAGTAATAAGACAAGGGAGAACAGATACAGACACACAGGGTAGTACAAGAAAATACAAAAGCAATACTGGTAAGTATGCTGCTATCTTATGCTGATTCCACAGCCTATTTACCCAGAAGCACAGAAGCTCCAGAGGGGAGGCACAGCTACAGAGATCTTCATTTGCATAAATTTTCTACTCAGAATTCCTGAAGTCACACTTTCAAAGCCACCATAACTGTACCCAAACTCATTTAGTTGGGTAGTAGAACTGAACTGAGAGAAGAAAGGGGACAAGGGTTACTACCTTAGTACATGGACTCTGCTCAAGGGTCAATATGCTATTAGCTCCCCTCCAGTGAGGATGAGGAGAAGAGTTGATGCAGACTGAGGATGTCAAGATGGGAGATGATATACAGGTGGTTCCTTGATGAGGTGCAATGCAGAAAGGGGTCTTAATGGAACCTGCAGAGGACAGCAACAGAGCTAAGTGAATTCTGGTGATGGTCTCTCCTTCCCAGCCACCAACTAAAGCTGAAATCACTATATGTGGGTGAGGTGCCGCAGAGCAGGAGCAGATAGCACTTCCCAAGGGACTGGAGACAGCCCTGCCTGAGTGCACCTCAGGACTCTGGGACTATACCACCCACTAAAACAAACCACGAGTAGGGTTTAGCAGATGGGAAGGAGGAAATGATGCGGTAAAGGGACATTTGCTTATCGGGTGTTCAATTTTGGGGGCGGGGGGGAACAGAGTTAACAGACTACTATGAAAGTTACAGTAGAGGAGTATATTATTTATCATTCATATAGCTATATAGTTGCTGTTTTCCCAAGTGGATGCTGTATCCCCTTTCCCCTAGGAAAGTTCTCTTTCTTTCATATACAGACTCATTGCTTGAGAGTGGGGAAGTAACGTCTATTAAGAACCTCCAGGGAAGGTATTTAGTGATCCCAGAAATTCAGGGGGGAGGCTCGTTAGTTTTAAGAAGGACCCATGGCTATTTGAACTAAGCCTTTGTTGCTACTGACCACATCTGGCAGAAGGGTTATACAAGAAAGATCCTTTGGAAAAACATAGTTTTTATATGGATTGAGCTCAGTGTTATCATTCTGAGTAAGATTCGCATTTTGCTCAGGTAAGGAGAGTCTGGGAGCAGACAAGTGAGTGTACCAACAGCAGGAGAGCAGGAGGGAAGGGTGAAAACATGACATGGGGCCCTAAGTGCTGCTGAGTGCAATCTTTAAAGCAGCAATGAAAGGCTGAGGCAGCAGGAAAGTGGACATTGCAGCCCCATAACACGTTTAAGTGCTTACTTCTGGTTTAAAACAGCTTGTCCAAAAGGAACAAAACAAAGAGAAACTCCAACCTACACCATCACTTAAGTGCTGTTTCACCCTTTCTAGAGCATCAGGTAGACTGAGAAGGGAGCTTGAATAGATTGATGCAATGCACACCAAGAAAAACAAAAAACAGATTGATAAGCAATTGAATATTTCATAATTTCACGTTATCGCTAAAAAAGTCCTTATAATATTTCATGTGAATTGCACCAGAATCCAAAGCCTGAAAATGTGACAAATGTGCAAAAAGTCTCCTGAGTCAGCAGACAGCCTCAAATCATAGCTCTGAGAAGCATGAACTGCCATATGCATCCCACTCTAAATGGGTGTTGGGAGTGAAATGCTCCTTATGTCATGTTGTACCTAGGGACCTGCTCTCATTTTTACTATTTTGCATTGATTTCAGTGGACTTATACCAGTGCAGATAAGAAGGAAATCTTGCTTTTCATTTAGAGAGATGAGAATCCAGAAAGTACTGATCTCTGATGAAATATGGCTTTAGATTATTCTGGAGAAAAATCAGGACCTTTGCCAACATAACATGAAAAGTATCAATACAGTCTCTCTCTTTCATATTTTTAATGATAAATGAATTATATCTTTCTAACCTCTGTTGTGTTGCTGGTTCATTTATGTGTGTCTTTCTGCTCTCTCTCTCTTTTGCCCCGATTTTGCACATCTGGTACTTTCTTTGTGCAGGTCTCTCTCAGGTCTCCATCTCTTGCTTTTCTCCATGCATTCCAAAGTATTCACATCTTTTCCTTTTGTTCTGTGCTCACCTTTCCTCCTTTACCATTTCTTCCTTATCTTCTCTCATTTCCTTTCTTTATGCCTAGATCATGCCCACTAGATCCACACATAGAGGGTGCACTCCAAATGCAGATCTCAGCCCACACTACAAGAAGGTGCTCCCAATCACTCCTATGCTGCAGTTACCTCTTCCACCATGACCCTGCAGACACAGCTCCAACAGAGAAAAGGGTTTGCAGTGGGGGCTGGGATGGAGACTGGGCCAACCAGGGGGGTGTACATTTGCTTCCAGGCCCACAGACATTAGACATGCACCTAGGATTGTATAATCTCTTCCATGGATTCCGTCTCCCTTCCCCTCAAGGTCACCAGGTAAAGTAAGAACCATAGATGATCTTAGTATCCTGGTTCCTATGAAGTTCCCTTCCCAGGGAGGTGAATGTGAAGAGGATGACCTTTGATGGCCTTAACTGGTGTGGAGGCATAGGACCTCCAGACAGATAGCCTTGGCTTTCCATGGGTCACTGGGTAGTATTTTTCCAGATAGCTCTAAGACATTATATTGATGTTGGAATGTCTTCCTCTTTCAGAGGATCTAGTGGGACAGAAGAAAAGAGTTCTGACTTTTAAAAGGACCAGTTCACCAAATCACTAATACTTAGTTTTGATTTAAAAATCCTAGCAGAATAGGCAGGTTTCTAGAAGCAGGTTACAGAAGGGTTCAGGAAATTGGTATTGGTCTGCAAAGCCTTTTACCTCTGTATTGTTGGTGTTCATGCAGCTCAGTTTTGCAGCAACCAGACATCTTTGTCGTTTAGTGGCAGGAGACCGTTAGTGGCCTCAGTCGGGTTTTGTGACTGTACATCTCTCTCTCTCTCTCACACACATACACACAAAGAGGCTAATTAGCATGCTTTCCTCTAGTA
Organism: Lepidochelys olivacea; assembly: GCF_965140295.1. NCBI lineage: Eukaryota > Metazoa > Chordata > Testudines > Cheloniidae > Lepidochelys > Lepidochelys olivacea. The sequence continues at coordinate 77,362,503 of NC_140418.1, read as the reverse complement.
TAAAACCTTAAATATTTTATCTTTGCATTTCTTGAGTCATCCATGCTTGTTCCTTCCAGAGATCATCAGCCAAGATACCTAGAGCTGAATAACCCTGGAAAATGAACTCTCCCACCTGTAAAAGTGTTCTCTCCAAGGCAGACAGGGAGGACACAGAATAGGGTGTATGGGTAAGCCTCCCTGCCTCAAGACATGCTGTATCCTTCCTTGGTTCATTAGAAAACTTTAGTCTCTTGTTGTGTGAAGCTGACATCCATCATGAACACTAGATCCACTTACTAATTAGAGCATACTGCTATATTTAGATGATATCCAGAGCTCTGGAGATGCACCACTCTCTCACGACACAACCGTCTCATTTAACTTTCCCTCTGAAAGTCACCTCCCTATCATCGCGTAATTTATAGGAGCACTGAAACCTGTTGTGATTTATTTTGATAAAAATAAGTCTCCCCATATTGTCAGGCAGTAAAACAGCTGTATTATCAGTACCTAAATCACATGCAGTATTGAAAATGTAGTCTGAACACATTCTCGTTAGTGGAAAGCTCAAGTAATAGAAGGTTATTCCTTGCTAGTGGTAGTCACATCTTTGACTTCCAATGTGAGATAGTGTTGTCATCTTTCATCAGCAGATGGCCCAGGAAAACACTATATTTGGGATTTCCAAAAGGGTTAGTAGCCCAAACCCAGTGAAATTGAATGTGTTTGAGGAGCCAAACTCCATTTGGATCCTTCGAAAATCCCAGCCCATAGCAACAGATAAAGATTTACATGAGTGTCTACTGGTTGCACTGCCTAGAGGGTTCAGGAGCAGGTAAAAGACTCTATACGTGGGTTTCATTTGCAGAAGAGGCCTGTTGTAGTTCTTCTGAAGCCTCGAATCTGACACTATGAAGTGGAGGCAGAAGAAGAAGAATGTGAAGTGGGGTAGGAAATACCAAAAGAATCAGCATTACCTCTAGCTTGAATACATCGTACTTGATTTTGATCCTTGTCAGGCCAATTGGTAGTTGAAAAGCCTTGTGGGAGGGCAACGATGGTGTGACTGCACCTCTCTCATAAATTTCTTATCTTTCTGGGAACTTATTCCAGAGTTTGCCATAGGAGAAAATAAAATAGTTGTCTTTATCATGTTTTAAGATCAGTCTATTAGCAGGTGTGGAAGGTGCTCTCCTGTGGCATTATAGCTACTTAAGGCAAATTCCCTGCAGCAGGACTTCTGAAAAAAATTGTGTATCCCTCCCCTTACCCTTTTTGTTTCTTGGCTCTTTGGTATAAGTGGGTGAGTAAGAAATTCAGCACATAGTGAGTTAAAAATCTCTTGAATTAAACTGCTTAATTATCTAATGTCAAGATTTATGCCTCATTTTGGTATATTGACTGTGATAAAACTTGATGGTAGACAATTGTAGGATAGAATGTAATTAAAGGAACACTCCACTGATCTTTAAGTGACCAATTGGTTTCAAGTGTATGGTGCATAAATAGATACATATTTAATATTTTTAAATAAAGAATGTTTAACTTAAATTCCCAAATATTTTTGAGAAATATGATATTTGCAGCAATGTCGAGATTTCTGTAGCAGCCAATGGGTCAGACTCCACTCCTGAATTAGTGGGACAAAGTGGATATAGTAAGCCTAAGGAGATACACTATTGTGGGAGGGGACGGCTGACATAACCAAGACATTTCTGAAAAGAGCAATTTCCCTGTAGTGACTTACAGGGCCTGCAAACAGGAGAGGATGAGTCTGTAAAGGCCTGTAGGGGATTTTCATGACAATGTATCGTCTGCTGCAGGTCCTGCCTTACAGGATCCAGGGAAAATCCACTTCTATGGACTTTGTTCTCTTCAAATTAGACAGGAAAATCCAAAAATGAAACTAAAGCAGCATGGAAGCAGAGGGGCAATGTACTGTGTCCTTCCAGGTACCTTTCTGTACTTCAGTGTTTCCTCTCTCATATTCAGCCCACTCCAAACCATCATTATTTACTCATGGGAACACACCACTACCTCTCACCATCTAACATTATTCAACTGTAATAGGTATCCCATTGCAGCAACAGTCTGTATACATGCAGCCCTATGACTCTGTGTCCAATTTTTCCCCTCCTCACTGCCATTATTTTGTCTGTTCAGTCAGACCAGTCAATTTGCATGTACGGCTTTCAGTAGCTCCTAACGGGCTCAGTCTTGCCCCCTCTGATATATGATGCCCCAAATCTTGCTGAAGGTCATTACTGAACGTATTTCCTTTTCTCCCTTCCAGGCTCTTTGTCAGTCTTTTCTCCAGCCCTCTGGGTCATATTACTGCAAACGTCATATCACCTTACACTTATAAAATCTCAGTTACGAAAATCAGACAACCGTGACTATGTAATGCAATACTGTATTTTTTTAAATACTCCAACTATATATATAGATATATATGTATGTAAGCAAGGTCTGAATGAGCATTCCCGATTGAGGGGGGGTTACCCGAAACTGACCCTCACTTGCTAAGCAGAAGTTAGGGGGGCCAAATCCCAGTGAAGATGAGAGTTTGTGGGAACAGCTGTTCCTATCTGGTGGTGGTGTGGACTCTGCCTAAAGAGTCTTAGATGCCATTTGACCTGCCCCTCTCCAGCCAGAGCTGATTAGACTCAATGGAGAACTCTTTTTTCCAGTTGGTGATTCCTAGAGCTGACATCACTGCTGAGCAGGTTTAGGAGCTAAGCCTTAGGGTTTGTCTAGACTATGAAATTAGGTTGAATTTATAGAAATCAGTTTTTTAGAAATCGTTTTTATATATTCGAGCGTGTGTGTCCCCACAGAAAATGCTCTAAGTGCATTAACTTGGCGGAGTGCTTCCACAGTACCGAGGCAAGTGTCGACCTCCGGAGTGTTGCACTGTGGGTAGCTATCTAGGGGACTCATTCCTCTAGGTCACACTGCAGTCACTCACAGAGACGGTGCAGCGAGGTAAATCTAGCCATGTATCAATCAGAGGCCAGACCAACCTGCTTGTTCCAATAAGAACAATTACTTAGGTGCACCATTTCTTATTGGAACCCTCCGTGAAGTCCTGCCTGAAATACTCCTTGATGTAAAGCCACCCCCTTTGTTGATTTTAATTCCCTGTAAGCCAACCCTGTAAGCCATGTCGTCAGTTGCCCCTCCCTCCGTCAGATCAATGGCAGACAATCGTTCCGCGCCTTTTTTCTGTGCGGACACCATACCAAGGCAAGCATGGAGGCCGCTCAGCTCACTTTGGCAATTAGGAGCACGTTAAACACCACACACATTATCCAACAGTATATGGCAGATCGATACTGGGCGAGGAGGCGACGTCAGCGCGGTCACGCGAGTGATCAGGACATGGACACAGATTTCTCTGAAAGCATGGGCCCTGCCAATGCATGCATCATGGTGCTAATGGGGCAGGTTCATGTGGTGGAACGCCAATTCTGCGCTCGGGAAACAAGCACAGACTGGTGGGACCGCATAGTGTTGCGGGTCTGGGACGATTCCCAGAGGCTGCGAAACTTTCGCATGCGTAAGGGCACTTTCATGGAACTTTGTGACTTGCTTTCCCCTGCCCTGAAGCGCATGAATACCAAGATGAGAGCAGCCCTCACAGTTGAGAAGCAAGTGGTGATAGCCCTGTGGAAGCTTGCAACGCCAGACAGCTACCGGTCAGTTGGGAATCAATTTGGAGTGGGCAAATCTACTGTGGGGGCTGCTGTGATGCAAGTAGCCCACGCAATCAAAGATCTGCTGATATCAAGGGTAGTGACCCTGGGAAATGTGCAGGTCATAGTGGATGGCTTTGCTGCAATGGGATTCCCTAACTGTGGTGGGGCTATAGAAGGAACCCATATCCCTATCTTGGCACCGGAGCACCAAGCCGGCGAGTACATAAACCGCAAGGGGTACTTTTCAATAGTGCTGCAAGCTCTGGTGGATCACAAGGGACATTTCACCAACATCAACATGGGATGGCCGGGAAAGGTACATGACACTCACATCTTCAGGAACTCTGCTCTGTTTCAAAAGCTGCAGGAAGGGACTTTATTCCCAGACCAGAAAATAACTGTTGGGGATGTTGAAATGCCTATAGTTATCCTTGGGGACCCAGCCTACCCCTCAATGCCATGGCTCATGAAGCCGTAAACAGGCAGCCTGGACAGTAGTCAGGAGCTGTTCAACTACAGGCTGAGGAAGTGCAGAATGGTGGTAGAATGTGCATTTGGACGTTTAAAGGCACGCTGGCGCAGTTTACTGACTTGCTTAGACCTCAGCGAAACCAATATTCCCACTGTTATTACTGCTTGCTGCGCGCTCCACAATATCTGTGAGAGTAAGGGGGAGATGTTTATGGTGGGGTGGGAGGTTGAGGCAAATTGAATGGCTGCTGGTTATGCGCAGCCAGACACCAGGGCGGTTAGAAGAGTACAGGAGGGCGCGGTACACATCAGAGAAGCTTTGAAAACCAGTTTCATGACTGGATAGGCTACAGTGTGAAAGTTCTGTTTGTTTCTCCTTGATGAAACCCCCCGCCCCTTGGTTCACTCTACTTCCCTGTAAGCTAACCACCCTTCCCTCCTCCCTTCGATCACCACTTGCAGAGGCAATAAAGTCATTGTTGCTTCACATTCATGCATTCTTTATTCATTCATCACACAAATAGGGGGATGACTACCAAGGTAGCCCAGGAGGGATGGTGGAGGAAAGAAGGAAAATGCCACACAGCACTTTAAAAGTTTACAACTTTAAAATTTATTGAATGCCAGCCTTCTGTTTTTTGGGCAATCCTCTGTGGTGGAGTGGCTGGTTGGCCGGAGGCCCCCCCACCGTGTTCTTGGGCATCTGGGTGAGGAGGCTATGGAACTTGGGGAGGAGGGCGGTTGGTTACACAGGGGCTGTAGCGGCAGTCTGTGCTCCAGCTGCCTTTGCAGCAGCTCAACCATACACTGGAGCATACTGGTTTGATCCTCCAGCAGCCTCAGCATTGAATCCTGCCTCCTCTCATCACGCTGCCACCACATTTGAGCTTCAACCCTGTCTTCAGCCCGCCACCTCTCCTCCCGGTCATTTTGTGCTTTCCTGCACTCTGACATTATTTGCCTCCACGCATTCATCTGTGCTTTGTCAGTGTGGGAGGACAGCATGAGTTAGAGAACATTTCATCATGAGTGCGTTTTTTTTTCTTTCTAATCTTCACTAGCCTCTGGGAAGGAGAAGATCCTGTGATCATTGAAACACATGCAGCTGGTGGAGAAAAAAAAGGGACAGTGGTATTTAAAAAGACACACTTTATAAAACAGTCGCTACACTCTTTCAGGGTAAACCTTGCTGTTAACATTACATACATAGCACATGTGCTTTCCTTACAAGGTTGCATTTTGCCTCCCCCCACCACGTGGCTACCCCCTCAACCCTCCCCCCTCCCCGTGGCTAACAGCGGGGAACATTTCTGTTCAGCCACAGGCAAACAGCCCAGCAGGAATGGGCACCTCTGAGTGTCCCCTGAAGAAAAGCACCCTATTTCAACCAGGTGACCATGAATGATATCTCACTCTCCTGAGGATAACACAGAGAGATAAAGAACGGATGTTGTTTGAACGCCAGCAAACATACACTGCAATGCTTTGTTGTACAATGATTCCCGAGTACGTGCTACTGGCCTGAAGTGGTAAAGTGCTCTATCATGGAGGATGCAATAAGGCTGCCCTCCCCAGAAACCTTTTGCAAAGGCTTTGGGAGTACATCCAGGAGAGCCACGAATGCCAGGGCAAATTAATCCTTTTACATGCTTGCTTTTAAACCATGTATAGTATTTTAAAAGGTACACTTACCAGAGGTCCCTTCTCCACCTGCCGGGTCCAGGAGGCAGCCTTGGGTGAGTTTGGGGGATACTAGCTCCAGGTCCAGGGTGAGAAACAGTTCCTGGCTGTCGGGAATACCAGTTTCTCTGCTTGCTTGCTGTGAGCTATCTTCTTCGTCCCCAAAACCTGCTTCCGTGTTGCCTCCATCTTCATTGAAGGAGTCAAACAACACGGCTGGGGTAGTGGTGGCTGAATCCTGTAAAATGGCATGCAGCTCATCACAGAAGCGGCATGTTTGGGACTCTGACCCGGAGCGGCCATTCGCCTCTCTGGTTTTCTGGTTGGCTTGCCTCAGCTCCTTAAGTTTCACGCGGCACTGCTTCGAGTCCCTGTTATGGCCTCTGTCCTTCATGCCCTGGGGGATTTTGACAAAGGTTTTGGCATTTCGAAAACTGGAACAGAGTTCTGATAGCATGGATTCCTCTCCCTATACAGCGATCAGATCCTGTACCTCCTGTTCACTCCATGCTGGAGCTCTTTTGCGATTCTCAGAATCCATCAAGGTCACCTCTGCTGATGAGCTCTGCATGGTCACCTGCAGCTTGCCATGCTGGCCAAACAGGAAATGAGATTCAAAAGTTCGCGGTTCTTTTCCTGTCTACCTGGCTAGTGCATCTGAGTTGAGAGTGCTGTCCAGAGCGGTCACACTGGAGCACTCTGGGATAGCTCCCGGAGGCCAATACCGTCAAATTGTGTCCACAGTACCCCAAAGTTGACCTGGCAAGGCCGATTTAAGTGCTAATCCACTTGTCAGGGGTGGAGTAAGGAAATTGATTTTAAGAGCCCTTTAAGTCGAAGAAAAGGGCTTCATCGTGTGGACGGGTGCAGGTTTACATTGATTTAATGCTGCTAAATTCGACCTAAAGTCCTAGTGTAGACCAGGGCTTAGACCTTGTATAGAGACAGTGAAAGACCACATGGAGACTGCACTGGCTGCAAGGTCCCCATTGCCTGCTAACATCACTAAGAGCTGGGTTAGGAGGCAGAACATCAGAAGGTGATGTCGCAGGAGCAGCGGCAGAGAAGCAGCAGCAAGCCAGTTGCCAAGGGAGCAGAAGAGGCACTGCTCAATGCCCCCTTCCCTCTGAACTGTGGCTCCTCACTAACCAAGGCCAGTCAACTGTGAGTGGGGTGCAGTGGAGGGAGCACGGAGTGATGTGTTAAAAGGACATTTCTTTGTTTTCACCGCAAGGTGGGAAACTGAGGCAAAGGATACTGCCCAACGCACTGTGAGGTTAGGTTTACTTATGGTCACATGCTTTTGAATGTGGTTGTGGTGTTTTCCCAAATTAAGGCTGGGTTTCCTTTCCCTTTTCATAAAAGTTCTTTTGTTATATACAGACTCCATGCTTGCGCCTCAGGAAGTATTGCCTCAATGAGGTCCACGGGAGTGGTAAGTTTTCCCACATTACCAAGGGGGGCTCAATCCAGTTCAATTTTGTATTGTTAAGAACTACTCCTAGATACTGAACCCGACTCTTGTTGCTGCTGACTTCACCTGGCAGAAGGGTTACATACACAAATACCCCCCCTCACACACACACTTTTTAATGGTACTTCTCTGACGAGTTTTATTGGTATTTTCCCCGTTTCCATGATCAAAATTAATAACTGTAAAAGGGCTACACCTTTCCTTTTAAAGTGCTGCTTTCCTTCTTGACTCATACATGGAATGTGCCTTCTGACTCCATCTTGTGTAAATAACATGTAAAATAATCAGTGCACTATTATGACCTGACAGCTGAAGCCTTTTGAGAAATAGGGCCTTATGTTGGATTATCATAGGACATTTCCAGCTCAATTATAGTTACAAGTCATATACTATTGCATTGAATTCTTGTATCACATTGATAACCTGCTAAGTGTACAAATCCAGTCTTATCCCTCATGGTCAGGTATATACAACAATTTCAAATCAAGGCAAAAACGCAAAGCAAGGGGAAGCTACAAATGAAACATCTGCCTCTGTCCTTGTTATTTTACTTATTCATCTGTTTAGCACCGCTGATGTACTTGGATTTGTTCAGTGCACAAAAACAAATACAGTCCCTGCATATTTTATAATCTAGAGCACAGACACAGCATGTGGGATATGCTGAGAAACACAGTGGTGGAAATGACACAAGTAACTATACATCAGCCCTTCTGGAAAAAGTTTTTGCTTTTTATTTTTTCTTCCAATAAATAAGTGAGTTTTCCCCTTATTAATGAAAGCCATCCTCTTCATCCTCCATGGCATGTGTTCACCGGGGAAAAGTGTATTCTTAACTCAAGTTAGCTACCTCAGGTTAAGAGCACACCTTTTTGCCAGTGAAAACAAGGGCTGTCTGTGCAGTCTTAAAAGATTTTAGTGGAGGTTTGGGGCCATCTGTGTATACTATAGCCCTGGGTTATCTATATAGCCAGTAGACATATTTTCTGGGGCCTAACCTGTGGTCCCACTGTTTTCATCTTAAAGAGCAGGCAGTTTAGCAAGGAGGCAGCAGGTCTCACACAAAGGTAGCCTGAGAATGCGCCTTTGTGCTGCAGCATTCTCCAGACACAAGAGGAAGCTCTTCAGGCCTGCTCAGTAGTGGCAGGGTAGAAGAGGAGTTAGCATCGGTGGGGAAGGAAAGCTGAAGAGGGGGAGAAGGCCAGGGAAGGGGAAGGGAAATAGAAATGAAGAAAGAAAGGAGGACAGAGAAAAGGGAAGAGATAAAGCAGTGGAATCATTATAGGCTGCCTTTCAAAGCCATTTCAAGCCAGGCCAGGCTAGCACTAAGTGGGAAGGAGACAGAAAGGATTGAGCAAGTGAGACATAGAAATGAGAATCTCTTACAGAGAGCAGGGGAGCAGCAAGAAGAATGGCAGGACGTAGAGAGAGAAAATTCACTAAATGGCAATACGGAGATATCTGACTAAAGGCAGAGGGCAGGAGAGAAGAGGAAAGAGCTGGCGGTAGAGTTGAGAGGAGAAACACTTGTATGGAAGTAGAATTCTATCTCTTATAAACTCCATTTCCCCCCTCTGGATTCTGCTGAACTACCCTTCCTCACAGTTGACTTTTACACTTCCTCACAAAGATGCTTTTGAAAAGCAAACTCTTTGCCATTGGAACATACCAGATTGCACCAAATGGCAGGTATTTAGAAACAAATTTCCTTGGGGAAGAAACAAACTATTCCAGAATGTTAATCTCTTCTGGAAAAACTAATCAGTTTAAACACTGGAGTGGAAGAGAAGCAGAAAGGAGGAGTGACAATGCATCCCACATGACAGTGACTAATGCAGGCTCCAACAGTGCCCTCAAGGCCAGAATTTGGTCCCCAGCCAAAAGTTAGCAATTGCCACTGTTATCACCAAAAGTACATTATGCATCATGAATCGCCAATAAAGCACAGTAACACTCTTCAGTTAACTCACTTCCCATGCAAATAAACCCCTCAGCAATTTAAAATCCTTGAGAATATTACCCTCTCCACGTGATTTGGCTCCTCCATCCAAAATATCACATACAGCTTCCTAGGTAGAGCAATAGGTGTTACCTTCTGTACACTGAAGTGATAGTGTATGCTACTGATGTAGAGAGAGAAAAAAAATTAAAAAAAAAAATCAATAGCTTTATTACTTAACTGTATTCCTTTACCCTTTCTCTATCAGAGAACAAAGTCAACAGAGAATAATGGCCACTGATGGAGCCTCATTTCCCACCATAGTCTACTCTCCAATGAAAATAATAGGGTTTGTAAAATGATATGGTCTTATCAATATCAGTGAGGGCTAAGGCACTTAAGAGGTTAAAACACTTTGTTCAGCTACTGAAATAACTTAATACTCTAAATTACATCCAGTCTCTTTACACAGTAATAACTGGTAATTTATGAAGTGCTAAATTTCATTTGAATTAATCCAGATTATTGCAGTTCATTTTGGAACACACTGTTCTAATAATCATCTCTCCTAACCAGGATTTTTGGAGGGAAGAAGAAGGTTTCTGTGCTGCAATAGGCTTTTGGAAGGCAATGTAACAAAATACACTTTATACAATGTGCAACTGAAGCAAAGAGATTCTCCCATCTGTAATTGTGAACGGATGCAAATATTTCAGGTTCAAGTGAGTATAACTGTGCTTTGGTTTTGTATAATTCAGTGTTGCAAGTGGTAAGGAGGGTGTTTAGATGAACAGAGTAATGAAGAGGTTAAATCGGATTGTAATTAGATTGCAGTATGCATGGTCATGTGGTTAATAGTAAATTTTCCTTGATTAACTAGTCCTGTTTGTTAAGAGCTCCTATTAGCACTAGCACTCTCTGTGTTGGCTGTGGAGACACACCATGGACCAGGGGAAGATTAATGAAAGCAGGTACACATGCTGATTAGAATGTGGCAGTTTAATAAACTCCTCTAACATTAAATTATTTAATGCATTCATGCTCATGTAGGCTATTCAATGGTCAGCTTGACCACCTATGTGTTAATATTGGGAATTGAAATGCAGAGGATGGAAGAAATATTGCCGTGTATGAGGTAATTAGCTCTCATGTCTGATAAATGGGGCAATACCTATGTGTATACATGTTTTAGCACACCACATGGTTCTTTCATTAACTGGAATCTTTTGCTGAAAATTTTGTAAATGTTTAGTCTGAATTTGATTCCTTAAACAATTCAGCTAACTACCATGAGCTGTTGTCTGTTTAATATTTGAAGCAAATGTAACATTATGAGCTAGAGAGATAAGACACCTGGCTAAAGTTAATGCAACACAAAAATTATGTTTGAAGCTATAAAATAATTTGGACTCATTTTCAGTGGATACATTGCTTTCAAATAGGGATGTGTTTAGAAAATAATATTTGAAAAGCTAGTTTTTATAAACTGATGGTTGCTAGTATTTGAGTGCTCACCTTCCCTTCTATCCTGGGAACACTGGCAAATGTTTCACATTTCAGGAAAGTTCCTGAACGTCAGGCAGAAAAGTTGCTCTTCAAATCAATCCTGACATAATCTGAACACGCACTTGGAATGTGCAGTGAATCACATTCCACCTCGTCATGGGGCAACACGAGTCCTATGTCAAATACCATGTCAATTCATATTAAAAGCAACATAGCACAAATGTCATGTGCTGATAAAACACAATGTGCACATTATCTGATGCATTTCATCTCATCTTAAATGACATCCAAAACTCCAAAGTCGGTGTACTGCTAACTAAACTGCTGCCTGCTAGCACCCCCTGCCCAACTCTTTGTGTTGGTGTTTGAATTTTTTTCAGATCCTTAGCAAATCTAAATAAATGATACAAATAGCTGATGGGCTTCAATTCAACTCTATGTCCAGCACAGAAATCTTTCACAAAATATAATCTTCCTAAAGTACTTCAGTGAATGAGTACTTCAGTTATTGATTGTGGTCTTTGTCCATTTATTTACAGTAAGATGCTCATTTTAAATAGCTTTTATATCATTTTAAAGTAGGGCTGTTGATTAATCGCAGTTAACGCAAGCTATTAACGCAAAAAAAATAATCACTATTAATTACACTGTTAATAATAGAATACCAATTGAAATTTATTAAATATTTTGGATGTTTTTCTACATTTTCTAATATATTGATTTCTATTACAACATAGAATACAAAGTGTACAGTGCTCACTTTATATTATTTTTATTACAAATATTTGCACCGTAAAAATGATAAACAAAACCAATAGTATTTTTCAATTCTCCTCATACAAGTACTGTAGTGCAATCTCTTTATCATGAAAGTGTAACTTACAAATGTAGAGTTTTTTATTACTGCACTCAAAAACAAAACAATGTAAAACTTTAGAGCGTACAAGTCCACTCAGTCCTACTTCTTGTTCAGCCAATCGCTAACAAAAACAAGCTTGTTTACATTTACAGGAGTGTAACAGGGTTGGGACTCACCCCTGCGGTGCCTCCTGCTGGTGTCCTGGGAATTAGCTCTTTTTCCAGCCTTGGAGCACCCTCTGCAGGCCGGTGTCCCGCTTACACTGGGCCCCCATGTCCCTCTTGGACCCAGTGCCCCTTGTACACTGGGGTGCTGCCCCCTGGCAGTAACCCCTCACTTGCAGAGTCTCCCCTCCCCAGGGAACCCCCTACCCCATATCCCTATCTCGCCTCAGTCTTTGGCTACTGCCCAGTCACTATCTAGCCCCTGTTCACTGGGGCTGGCTGCAGTATATAAGCCATTCATCACAGGCAAGGGGGGTTTGGACCTGCTGCCTCTGCCTAACCATGGGCTGCCCCTGCAACCCCAGTACCTAACTGGCCTTCGACTAGGCCGCAGCCTGGGCGGTTTCCAGCTCCCTTGGCCTTCCTCCAGCCCTGCTCAACTCTAGGCACTTGGTTAGGCTCCCCAGCAGTGAGGCCCTTCTCTCTCTACAGGCAGAGAGAATCTGTTTGGACTCCTGGCTCGCAGCCTCTTATAGGGGCCAGCTAGGCCTGATTGGGTCATGGCCCAGCTGTTGCTGCCTTCCCCAATCAGCCCAGGCTTCTTGTCCTCAGCCACAGCCCTCTCCGGGGCTGTTCTAAGCCCCTCTGGGCAGGAGCGGGTATCTATCCCGCTACAGGGAGATAATGCTGCCCGCTTCTGATTTACAATGTCACCTGCAAGTGAGAACAAGTGTTTGTGTGGCACTTTTGTAGCTGGGGGGTGGAAGGTATTTATGTGCCAGCTATGCTAAACTTTCGTATGCCCCTTCATGTTTTGGCCACCATTCCAGAGGACATGTTTCCATGCTGATGATGCTTGTTAAAAAAAAATGCATTCATTATATTTGTGACTGAACTCCCTGAGGAAGAATTGTATGTCTCCTGTTCTGTTTTACCGGCATTCTGCCATATATTATTTCATGTTATAGCAGTCTTGGATGATGACCCAGCACATGTTCGTTTTAAGAACACTTTCACAGCAGATTTGACAAAATGCAAAGAAGGTACCAATGTGAGATTTCTAAAAATAGCCACAGCAAGGTTTAAGAATCTGAAGTGCCTTCCAAAATCTGCGAGGGACGAGGTGTGGAGCATGCTGTCAGAAGTCTTAAAAGAGCAACACTCCAATGTGGAAACTAAAGAACCAAAACCATCAAAAAAGAAAATCAAGCTTCTGCTGGTGGCATCTGACTCGGATGATGAAAATGAACATGTGTCGGTCCGCACTGCTTGGATCGTTATTTAGCAGAACCCGTCATCAACATGGACACATGTCTTCTGGAATGGTGGCTGAAGCATAAGGGGACACATGAATCTTTAGCACATCTGGCACATAAATACCTTGCAACACCAGCTACAACAGTGCCATGTGAACACCTGTTCTCACTTTCAGGTGACATGGTAAACAAGAAGCAGAAAGCATTATCTTCTGCAAATGTAAACAAACTTGTTTGTCTGAGCGATTGGCTGAACAAGAAATAGGACTGAGTGGACTTGTAGCCTCTAAAGTTTCACATTGTTTTGTTTTTGAGTGCAGTTATGTAACAAAAAACCCTCATTTGTAAGTTACACTTTCATGATAAAGAGATTGCACTACAGTACTTGTATTAGGTGAATTGAAAAATACTATTTCTTTTGTTTTTTACAGTGCAAATATTTGTAATCAAAAATAAATATAAAGTGAGCACTGTACACTTTGTATTCTGTGTTGAAATTGAAATCAACATATTTGAAATGTAGAAAACATCCAAAAATATTTAAATAAATTGTATTCTATTATTGTTTAAAAGCACGACTAATCGTGATTAATTTGTTTAATCGTGCAATTAATCGTGATTAATTTTTTTAATTGCTTGACAGCCCTATTTTAAAGATTAAAAAGATGTGAAATTCATATCTTGTACTGCCAGGTAAATGTACAGAACTAGAACTTAAACAGCCTTAACTATTGCATCATTGCCAGCAATGCTATTATATATCTTTATGAAAACATCCACAGTGGGAGAGGGAATACTTCCAAGGTAGGAACTAAATTACAGGAATTACATTACCCTAAATTACAGCTGATAACCAATAAAGAGAAAAACAAATGTTCTTCTTTAATGAAGGGCAACAACAACAATGAGGGTAATTTTTCTTGCTAGAGTGATTTCGACTTTGTCAAAGACCACCATGCTGCAGATAATGTCCACACAACCAGGGTGAGAGGAGACCACATGCCTCAAACCATAACAATCAACAATGAAAAAAAGATTTAGGAGCAGAATTGTAAATAATATTGCATCTTATTTTTTTTTCTTCTTTAGGAAAAAGTTTTTGGATTCATTCTGGAAGTGGAAAAGTATTTCTAGAATTAATTTCTATTAGGTTCTTAACACAATTAAGAAAGAGCGTCCAAACTGTCAGGAACTTTCAACATGTATTTTTTCAGAACCAATTCCTTCTGGTGTCAGCAGGATCAACAGTTACATAGGGGGGAAGGATGATACTGCAGGTAAAACACTGCACAGTTACTCAGGAGATGGTGGTTCAAAATGTGGCTTCCCACAGACTTGCTGTGTCAGTTTGGGTAAATCTCAATCTCTCTGCGTGTCAATTCCCCATCTATAAAATGGGAATAACACCATTTTCCTACCTCACAGGGGTGTTGAGAGGATAAATTCATTCAGTAATACATGAGGCACTGAGACGGTATAAAGATGGGGCCCGTACAAATGCTTAGATACTGATACATAGATCCAATCGTAATAGTAAGATCACAAAAAGAAAAGGTTACTCACCTTGTGCAGAACTGTGGTTCTTCAAGATGTGTGTCCCTAAGGATGCTCCACTCCAAGTCATGCGTCTCTCAAGCCCTTGATTAGAGATTTTCTGTTAGCACTCATTTGGCCCACACATGTGCTCTATACAACCTCATGCCACTCACCAAGAGTGCATGGGTGAACTGCCCTCAGTTCCTTCTCTATCCAAATGTCCTACAAAGAACAATCCAAAGCAAAGGGGAAGGAGAACAGATAGTGGAGCATGCACGGGGGGACCCATCTCAAAGAACCCCAGTTACTGCACAGGGTGAATAACCGCTCCTTCTTCTTTGAATAGTGTCCCTAAGGGTACTCCACCTGAGGGGACTCCTGAGTAGTATTCCCAGAGGAAGGAGGGAGCTTTGGAATCAAGTCCAAGATTGAAGACTGTGCAGCAAAACCAACTGTTGCATTGGATCTGATGCCGTGGACCAAGGCATAGTGTTTAGAAAATGTATGTGCTGAGGGCCATGTAGTCACTCTGCTCATCTCAAATAGTGGAATGTTTTTGAGTAAAGCTGTGCAAA
Organism: Lepidochelys olivacea; assembly: GCF_965140295.1. Classification (NCBI taxonomy): domain Eukaryota; kingdom Metazoa; phylum Chordata; order Testudines; family Cheloniidae; genus Lepidochelys; species Lepidochelys olivacea. The sequence continues at coordinate 77,347,363 of NC_140418.1, read as the reverse complement.
TTGCCTGTGATATGGTAGAGTGTGTTATTATCCCTGGGGAGATGAAACATCAGCTCTGTTGTAGCAAACAATAAAACACCAGGAGATGCACCTCAAAAGTCTCTAAATCATGGACCCCTTGGATCTTTCTGTGATGGAGACAGTCTAGGTGATTTCTGAAATTGCTTGGACCTGTGCAGGTAAAAGACCAATGCCCATTTCACATCTAATGTGTGAAAGGAGGTTTTACAGTGAGACTTATGTGGTTAAGGGAAGAATACTAGTAGATGAATAGGCTGGTTAAGATGAAAATCCAACAGCAATTTGTGTAAAATTTTGGGTGTGGCCATCAGGAGACCTTAAAAAATACCATAAATGGGGGATCTACCATCAAGGCCCCAATCTCTCTAACCCTGTGGGTTGACATGCTAGTTACTAGAAAGGCCATGTTCCTAGATAAGTGAAGCAAGAAGCAGTTTGCCATAGATTCAAATGGGGGTCCTACAAGGTATCTAAATACCAGATTGAGATTCTAAGTCAGAGTAGAGTCCTTAGCCCAGGGATAAAGATCCCCCAAATGGTTAATAAAACTATAGGACATAGGATGAGCAAAACCAGTGTGAACAAATATAGAAAAGCTCTCGAATGAGGGAATGAAATGCTGATATTGTGCCCAGTTGAACCTTATTAGAGCTAATTGATTACCCTGATTTCTTCAAGTCCAGTACCTAATCCAAGATGACAGAGTGGAGACGATTCAGGCACAATGCAGTTATGGTGACACCGGTGATTGAACCTTTTCCATTTCTGAAGATAAGTAATTTGAGTCTATTGTTTAGTAATACCTGCTGTGCTCCTGTTGAGCAGGTGGATTCTAATGCCGTGAACAATCCAACAGCTATGCTTGGAGGCAGAGAACCCCTAGGCTGGGATGAAGCACCTGACTTGCATCCTGGGAGGGGAGATGATGGATGGTTGGAAGCTTGAATGCCAGTTGGTCACACAGATGAAGCACATAAGGATACCACGCTTGGCTTGGCCAGGTTACTATAAGGGTAACCCTGGCCTTGTCCTGTCTGATCTTATTTATCACTCTTAGAATTACTGGTGTTGGAGGGAATGCCATAGAACACGCCCTTCATCTAGGAAAGGAGAAAGGCATCTCCCAAAGAGTGGCATCCTAGGCCTCCTTTTGAGCACAATAAGGGGTACATCTTGTTGCTGAATATTGCAAATCGGTCCACTTTTAGAAGGCCCCATCTTGGAATATCCCATGAAGAATTAGTGTCATCATCCTCTCAGCTGATGACTGGACAGGAATCTCTTTGGAAGCCATCAATGTTCCTTTTTAATCAATCAGAGAGATCAGTCTTGTGCTTCATGAGACACTCCTCCTCTCCCTGGGGCTGAACGGCAGTCTCCACTTTTGGCCAGCCTGGATGTTGTGATTAAATTCCTCACATTGTCTTCAGTTTCTAGCTAGTTTCACTGGGTACTATGGTTATAGATTATTATTGTTCTCCTGGTTGCTAACTTCTGCAGGTTCTGTTTTGTGACCTTGGTGACTGCCTGCTTTTGATAATGTGTCTGATTTTTGCATGCATGCAAGATTTTTTATCCATTTTCATGCTAGTTAATTCTGAAAGAGATGATGGGAAAGTCACCTCTTTGATACTTACACCTTGTCGATGGATACCCATCAATATCAAAATCCACACACACGACATTTGTATTTGCTACCTCATAGTTGAGATATCATTCAACAGGCACAGAGAAGAAAGAAACAAAATTACGAAAGTGAAAACCATGACATGCTGAGTCTATAGACGAATTTGTTCTGCAACCTCCTTCAAGCTGGGGGTGTGCCTGGAATAGAGTTGTGACTATAAAGACCATCACCCACCAGCATTGTCAGTTAACCTCATTTAAGATGCAGTCTCATTAAATTATTACTGTTATTAATTTTGATTACTGTAGCACCAATCAGAATCCCAGCCTACACACACACACACACAATATAAATGGGCAGTTCTTGCCTTGAAGAGCTTACGGTCATAATTAAGACAAGATACAACAGTGGGTGTCATAGAAAGTAGGAAAGAGCGGAAAAGGGAAAAGGTTCTATAAAGAGGAGAGACGCCCAAACTATTCTCCATTTTGTCAAACAACATAGCTCTCATCCTGTAGGGTACCGAAGACAACATAGGGCAACATTTTACTTTATTTCCAAACCAATCAGTTTTCATAAAAAGAGTATGAGGGTGAACTCTTCATTTACTCTCACTAACTTAAAAAAAATATTTAAAAAATCAGAAAACAATGGCACTTAGAAAAGCATACATAACCCATTGGTAAAGGTGTGGAGCATGTATATTAGGAGCTTTCTCCACCCTGAATGACAGCATTTAATTTGAATCATTCCCCTCAACTGACCTGGATCTCATGGGACTGTATTGGATTTTATCTGGTTTCACTGATAGAGCCGAGGAGTTCAGGGGTATGGGGAAACCCTCCTATATTACGGGCAGGGAAACCCCAAAAGAATGAGCAGGTTGGGGCAAAAGTAGAAGGCAGTGGACCAATGAGATATAAGGAGAGAAGAATGAAAGGAAAGGGAGAAAGCATTGGAGGAAAATATAGAAGTAAGGAGGAAGTGAAGGAAACAGGAGATAAAGGGGAGGGACAGAAGGCAAAGACGATAAAACCAGGGAAGAAACTATACTGTGGTATGCAATTCATATTTTTCTTAAGTAAAGTCAGGTAAACAAAAAGTGCTGTTGTATACAAGGTTCACATACCTACAATTAAATTAAAATCCAGCAGCGTTCACAGCTCCAGTTCTTGAGTAACTGGGATTGAACTCATTGCACACATATGTTGGCAAAGAAGCATTCACTGGCTGCAGAAGTCTTTTCAAACTGGGTGGCTTAAAGGAGACCTGCCTCAGAACAGTCTATGGATCCTGAGACTGTGTCACACTTAGGTAAGGCTGGTCCATTGTCTCACTCTGACAGATCTGAAGGTAGAGAGAGAGAATTTAATGTACAGCAGCATTAAGAAGACACTCTCAGGTAAACCGCTTACATCTTCCTAGCCTGCTTCCTTCAGCCCATAAAGGTTCCGTCAGTGACAGATCACCCTTTCATATGCAGATCTGTATAACAGAACAGGAAGGTGTGCAGTGCTGTACTACGCCGACGAGCCTAGGATACTGGTTACTGTCAGGAAGTGAGAACTGCAGCACACAGGTAATTTTCTGAAGTGGTGGTACTCATTCCTGTGCTTGCTTAATCCTCTCTTCTTTCTCTCCTTTAATCTCTCTGAGTACCCCTACAATGCTCCTCCAATTACAGCTCAGTGCTGCCCATCATGTCCTCAGCTGGGCTTGGATTATCACTAAATTCCCTTAAGTCTTTCAAAGGCTCCACCTAGATATAAAGTGAGCCTGTAGCTTTAATTATACAGGCCAGCTGATTCCAATTTTTCTCTCCATCTAAATAGTTTGTTTCCAAGACAGCCTACTGGCAAATTTGTAGCAGTAGGTTGGGAGGAGGCAAAACAACGTCATTTAAAGGAGTTAAAAAAGCCCCCTGAAAAGAGTGCCCCTTTTAAAGGGATTAAAAATATTTGTTCAAAATTCACACTTTTTGATAGACTATTTTTCTATTATATGGAGGGACATTTATTTGCCAACTGGAAAAAAAATCAATCAGGACAGAAATAACATGCATTTCCAAGCATCTAAAATGTATTACAGTTGAGAGAGTTTACTTTAAAATATACTCCAGAGAAGTACTTACAACAAGTATCCCTTTAAGGTTGCCTCAGGACTTTTAATATCAACCTCTGGTTTCAGAGGTATCAAAGGCAAGAAGGAACATGTGGTGGTGTTTTCTCAGTGCATTTGCATTGTTTTTCAGCATTAATGGAGTTACAGAAGAGACTATATCACTTTAGAATCAGGCTCAGAGGCACGGATGGATTTCCCACAACCATACACACCCCTTAATAAAAATGGGTCAAAGTGGTGTGTTTTGTTAGAAGAGAGCAATAGAAATGGTTACATATGAAGTTTTGGAGGCTTTTCTGTTCACCTCTAACAAAAGCACAGCTGAGTTTTAAAGCACAAAAATTAGCAAGCACTTAAGGGTACATTTTCAGCATAATGTTTTGAGGATTAAGCTGTGCAGCTGCCTTTAAATGCTAATGGAGGTCATGTGACTAAATCCCACGCATTACACTGAAAGTGTACCCCTTAGTCTTTAATCTGGGCTAATGCAGTATGGTATTTTTAGTCTTAAATTTTTTTTTAAACAGACAAGTATGTTTAACAAGTAGCTACTGCACATACAAACTAACTGCTCTCTCATAACATTTGAATTAAACATGACTTCATCTCAGTTGAAATCAGTGGTGAAAGTCAAACATATCTGGTTTGCCATGGAGTTGCATTAGGAAGATCCAATCCCTCTGCAAGTAGAAAACATCCAGATTAATTTGTACCTAATGGTATGACTCCAGTGTGACTCTGGTAGAAAACTGCATCTGAACGTTACCTCATACTTCTGAGAACGTATAATCTTCCTTACCATATTGGAAGAATTCTATTGCCAAATCCAATCACAATGCCAATACAACTATAAACACATCATTTGTATAAAGATTTTAACTTGAGTTGCTTTTGAGACCTTGAGGCTGTCAACTGGAATTTAGTCATGCCAAAGCACTTAACAGGGAGGACCGCATGAAGGTCGCTTTCCTCCATGGACTCTAATTCTTCAACACTATATGCTATCATAATGAAAAATCACTGAGTTTACAATTACCAATGTCTATAAGCCACCAAAATATCTCCTGGTCCACCAAATCACAGCTACTTTACAATACGGTCAGAGATTTCAATAGCCAACAGATATCCTGAGATTAAGATGACAATCATGCCTTCGGTGAACAAATGAAGTAGTGTAACTTTGGTCGAACTACCGCTTTAGTGTAGACCAGCCCTAGCATCCCACTCCCAAGATCTCTTCTACCCTGCTATGACATCTGAGAGGGAGCTCCCTGGAATTCCCTCACATCAACAGGCTGGTCACTTGAGCTTCTCAAATAAACAGATGAATAAAACTAGGGGGGAAATCCTTCTGCTTAAATAGCAATGTGCGTCTTCCATGGGTTTTGCTTTTTTAGTTTAAGCAGAAAGAGTATTTGTTAGAACTTTAAATACACAATGGACACATTCAACCGAAAGAACCATACCACCTTCAAGGTAGTGCATTATAAATTGCCTAACTGAGTTCTACATAATTAGCAGGGAATTAGGACAACTACCTCAGTTGTTCTTTTTGCAGAAACTTTGACAGACAATAATTGCATGTCATCCTAGATCGCACAGCCCAAATTCATCTAACATAGTTCTCAGGCGCAGGTGGCAATATATTTATTCTTGCCTGGCTTAATTTTGGAGGTCAAACAAGCAAATGGGCATTTATTTCACTGTAAATTCCTTTTCGTCAGCATTTCCAGTTATTGGCTCTTTGCAATCTTACTAGAACTAAGCATTAGTTCAGATTTCACGAACACCAGCAGCTGGTTCACATACCAGCCAGTTTCCTAGGTTTCACTATATTGATCCATATCATGGCCACATACTGTAGGGATGCACATGTAGGGATGTATTTCCATTTCACCAGAAGATCTTTTGTAAAGTACATGGTGAGAAAATGTGACAAATCACCATAGATCAGCTTGTGAAACCCTCTTAAGGGAAGTTATGTGGAAAATTGGACTGATACTGCAGCTACAACTAAAATCCACTAAAGCACAAAGAAAAAAAAATGACATTCCAGCTGCACATGCATCCCTGTCTAATTATAATTAATCCAGACTGAAGGAACATCAGTCATTACCCAATGCAACAAGGCACTATTCTCAAATTTTGGACTCTTCCTGCATTAATGTTAGTTTAACATTCAGAATAAAATAAGACCTCTAATGTTTAAACAAAATGGTTACTATTTACATAGGAAAGTTATGTTTCTGATATTAAATCAGTATTAATACATGGTGAAAACTGGTTTTCAGTATCTGACATTGGGTTCTGATACCGCTGATGTCACAAAACATGTCACTTTTTAGACCACCTGGGGCAGCCTCTACAATGACAGTTGTATAAAGTTGGTTTTCTTAGGTAGACTCTACATTTAACCATGACCAGTCAATATAATTTTAAACATGACAGTCTTTGCCTCCACTAAAGGTGAAATCAAGGTTCCACTGACTTCATTGGGAGTACTGCTGTAGTGTTTAATAGTGTTAGTTAACAAAGGTGATAAAACAATGCATTTCCCCAGTGTAGACATTTTCTATGTGTGAATTATCAGCATAGAGCAGAATCTCTTGGGGTCACCCACCAACAAGCCAGTCCCAAGCCTATTTTCTCCAGCTGTTGAGTTCCTGCTAGGCAGCTGCTTCTTCCGGAAGGGTGTCTGCCTTCCTGCTCTGTTGGATGCCGTGGGTGCCTTTGTCTTGCAAATCCATTGACTGTCACAACATCAGTTTCTATTACGAATGTAAAAATATCTATGGCATGTTTGGGAAACAAAAGTGCCTACTAAAGGGGAAATCAGATACAAGGACACATTCAAGGAGGAAAAAATGGCATACGAACCAATAGGATGAAGTGTCGGACTGCTGTGCTGCAGGCATTGGTGGAATGGAATGGTGCCATGAGCAGCAGGGGTGTCACATACTGCTCTTGGTGAGTGCACCAGTACACCTCAGAGTGGCATTAGCAGGACACTTTTTAATAAGTACATAATATTGTTGTGGACCAACACAAACAGCTGATCTTTAAGCATATCACTCAAAAGTCAGGTATGGGGCAGCACTCATTTATTTAAATAGCAGGCTGGGAACATTAGTTAGTGATTGTAGAGTTTGTGAATCATTTAATACAGCAAGCTTTAGAGGAGCTACATTTTCATTGACTTGAGGTGGTGGTTGCATTCAGCTGCGTACTGGAAGAGTACGAGGTGGAGTGAAAAGCTGAGCTCTGCTGAGCCACATCCTATTCTCTATCAGCACTAGATCTCATAACTGTTCCAGATTTCTGTTTATCTCCATCCCCTACAGACCAGCTGTTATGAATTGCTGACAGCCATTGGAACGGGGAATGCAATGATGTTGCATGACAATGTGCAAAAGCACAAGTCACAAATGACAGCAGAGAGCATTCTGGGCTTGATCTCAAGTAAACAGATTTTTGCCCACCAACTTCGGTGGAGTCAGGCCTTTTGATAGAGGTTATAATCCTCCATCATTCTCTCCCTGAACACACCAGCAATTGGGACAGATTAGGGTTAGGGCACCCTGAAATTCCTACTTTCTGAAACACTAAATTGGCACTTTTGTAGGCAGCATTTCCTTTTTGAGCCATTCAGGGAGATGTTATGCTTAAGGAAGAGGAGGGTTTACAAAATAAATCAACTAGAAAAGAAATGAATAAAACACACCCACATCCCATAGAGGAAAGAAGAGGAAAAAGAAGAACTTAGTGTGCAGGGATCGAAAGGAATGGAATTAAAAGAAAGAGAATGATGATGGAAAAAATGTGGAGAAGAGTTGGTACAAAGAAAAGGGGAGAAGAATTGTGGTTTGGACTTTATTCATCCTGCTGCCTCTGGAGTTTTTGACATTGACTAGAACAGGAAGAGGGCCATGCCACCAGTCCTTGGGAAAACTTAAAAGAATCAGACTGATTTTTTTTTTTATGTTCCCTCCACACAAAAAATGAATCCCTCTTTTTGCTGGAACTGGGATATTTAGGGGTTAGAAGGGTTTCACTGGAAAGGAAGAGCTGCATCATACCAGCAAAGTGGAGCAGATGTGGGATGCAGGCTGCTGTCCCCCCACATGCCTAGATCTCCCTGATGAAAGGAGCAACCCATTCATATACTCTGTGTACAGCATTTAAAAAAAAAACAGTTGAAAGTTGACCCTGTATTATATCAACTTCTATCACACAAGAAAAGCCTATTTTAAAGTGACATTTTTGTTTGTTTGTTTTCAGTTAAACAATTTCTTGGTAAGAAATGTGTTTATTTACCAAACTGAATCTGAAAGCAATCCCATGTCATAATTTAACACCTCACATAAAAAGCTCACTGCTTTGTCTTACTTATTGTAGACGCGTACATTAAAATCAATTTAAAAGTATAGACAAAGCACTATAGATGAACAAATATCATACATTGGCATTAGAAATAAATTCTATACTAAAAAAGAGACTTTCACCATAAAACTACATTTTTAATTTTTTTCTCTCAAATAAATTAATGAAACTTTTGCACTGCGAAAGCTCTCAGGCAAAATTAATGGTTTTGTTTTGCAAATTAATTTAGATATTAAAAAATTATATTTTCAACCAAGATCTCAGTTACTCAGATTAAATATTAACCAAAAGCTGTCTTCTGCTTAAATAGAATTTAGCCTTTGAAGTGTTTTTATTAATCTCTTCTGATGTAGGTGCTTGAAATTCTATGAAAGTGCTGCTGTTACCAGTTCTGTGCATCACTTACTGTAATTTATTTTCAGAACATAATTCTATTTATAAATGAAAATCCTATTAAAAGAAGACAAGAAAAATTAGTCCTAGACTTTGCATTGGTAGAGTAGAAACAAAATGAGCGGCCTAACCTGAAGTGACATTTACAAATTACCTGTTAATTTAAACTGGGTTGAAGGATGACAGAGTTTAGTCAGACTGACAGGAAGTACCGAAGGAATGACAGTTGGGCCTGTAGTGGTCATAAAGCACTATAGCAAGCATATTTATCTGTGTTCTCAGGGAAAAGCTTCCTATGTAGTAAATAATATATTTGTAAAAATATTTACTTCTTGCCAGCCCAGTGAGTGAAGGTTTCATGAAGCTGAAAACTCCCCACCCATTTTTATTTTTTGTGTAAGGAAAAGAATATTTGCTTAAAAATGGCCTCCTGACTTTAGTCATGTGACTATTCATAAGCCCCTAAAGCTAAGCCACATGAGTTTTTTCTTAATGTTACTGAGACAAAAAGTGACAAGGCTTGTATCCTTTAGTTGCTTCAGGATACAACTCATGCTGCAAGACCAGTTCCTTTGTTCACTAGACATTCTTTGAACAGACATGATTTCATGCCAAGGCCATGCAGTGCCAAACATTACAAATAGAGTAATAGCCCCTCTCATTCTATTGCTTATAAATAGTTCTGAGAAGAATCCTAATCAAGTGCTAATATTCTTGTCACTTTATTTTTTCTATAAATTTTAAGGCAAAATACTGTTTGAAAGAAGGTGCTAAATAAATCTTAAATGTCAAGCTTTTTCTGGGGCTTGAATTTTACATCTTTATTTAAAACACTGTTGCAAATATTTCATTTATAATTTTAAAGTCTTAAAATAATCTAAATATATTTAATCAACATACAGTATACCTCAGTGGACTAATTTTCCAGGATCTAAAATTGTGTCCATAAAAACATTAGGCATAAACAGTTGTGTTTGCCTTTCAATGACACTTAGGCTCTTAAGTCACTTTTGACACAATGACTTAAGTGCGTGTGAAAATTTTACTCTGCACAGGTAATTTCAGTATGTGACTTAAAAATCTGTCCCCCTCACTTCAACCAGGAAAGGGGTATATTATGCTGACTATCACTTATGAATGTCAATGGGTGCTACACATGTAAAGAGAGAAGTACACATTGTAATTTTCATATCTATTCCCATATACAAGATGGTCTTGTGCCTACTTACTCAAAAATGGCTTTAATATTTAACATTTAACTGTATTATGTACATGTAAAGTATAAAAAATTTACATTTTCTTATATTTTACACATTGGTTCACAGACCAAAGAAAGCATTACATTGGCTTATTCATTAGGAATTAATAGATTTGGGACACTCATGCCCAATCCACAGTTCCTTATGGCTGCCTGTGGGAAATACCATAACAATTGTACTAGCATGCATTATGCACACTATTTCTTGGATAAATCTGAACTTCCCCTCAACGTAACTATCATGTACAGACATAATGCAGCTGGGTATAATTAAGAATGTATTTATTAACTTTTTTTAGAAATGTATGAGTATGAATCTGCATGCCACCTTGAAAGTGTATTTCTAGGAATGGGACAAGTAGACTTGAAAAGTATGTCTATGCCCAAGCACAAAGGCCCAGATTTTTAAAGGTATTTAGGCAGTGATACTCTCAGCATTGCAACACTTAATTGATTTAGGAGCCTAAGTCTCATTTTCAAAGGGATTTAGGTTTCCAAGTGCCTAAATCCCTTTTGAAAATGAGACTCTGTGCAGCAACGCCTCAATACCTTTAAAAATCTGGGCCAAAGGCAACAACATTTCCATAATGCATCTCAACAAAATTCAGCAGTCACGATGCTTTTAGTGCCACTGCCAAAATACTGCCCTTGAAAGTGTTGCTTGACACTAAAGCATCAAACACAGCTGGCCCTGTGAAGCCAAGCTTACATTTTGCCATTTTGAAGGTGTGTGAGGAAGACTTGCATGTGTGTGCCATCATGTTGCAGCATGTACTTTAAATCTGGCTCATTGGTTTTTAATCTCAGCAGACAATATTTGATTTTGTCCTTTTTAAATAATGACTTGACAATAACGTAATTTTACACATACAGTACAAAAGGTTTTCCCTATTTAATGGCAGAGTATACATTTTGGAAGAAAAAGAAGTTCATATTATGGAGGAATCGTAAAATAAGATCTAGGGTAGCATTATTTTTGAAAGTAGATGCTGTGCTTCAGTCAAAAGATCCAAATATAGACTATGTTCTGGTCCGTAGTATGTCACTGATGAAAAAATTATTATAAGTTCTACTTATGGTGCTCAGGATGGCACCACTATTACTTTGATTTGCTTCTAGGAACAAGGGTTAAAAGAGACTACAGCAATAGATAAAAAGAAGAGGCTGTAAAATTCAGAATGTCCTATAGGAGGAGGCTTTAATGAAAAGATGGAAACTGAGTTGCTACATTCCAATCATATGTGTATCCCCCCAACAACATGGTAAGGAGTTACCATAGGTTCTGAATGAGGATATGGCTATTTGTTCACTTGGTAGTTCCACTATAGGGGGAGGGATACCTCAGTGGTTTGAGCATTGGCCTGCTAAACCCAGGGTTGTGAGTTCAATCCTTGAGGGGGCCATTTAGGGACCTGGGGCAAAAATTGGGGATTGGTCCTGCTTTGAGCAGCGGGTTGGACTAGATGATCTCCTGAGGTCCCTTCCAACCCTGATATTCTACGATTCTATAGTGTTCAGCTGCAGAGAGAAGAGTCGGCTCTTTTCTTTGATGCTATTCAGAACAAATGAAAGAGAGAATAAAATGCCCTGTCTTCCTTGGGAGAGTGAGAAAGTGCTTTTTTGTACCCCAGGAAGGTTTTCTTCCATCAGGATTCTGAGGCAGAATTACAAAATGTTTGTGCATTAGTTAGCTCTCAGATCTCTTTGCTAAGAAGAGCACGGTATATTTCTTTGGACAATCAGTTATTTATACATACATATTAAATGTTCCTTTACTGTAAGATTGATATTCATGCCCTTATACAGCATATCAAGGACATATGATAATGATAACGATCACTGTTACTTTAACACTGCACAAAGGCCATCATGTCAAGGCCATTTCTTCATTAGACAACAGGACTATTGATTATTAACTAGAGACAGACCAGAATTGAAATACCTGCTTGTGTCAATAAATTAATAGGCAGATTACCCAACCATCAATTACCTACAAAAGTGTAAATCAGGTATTTGGGTTCTAAATTAATTACTCAATTATGGTGGTCGAGATGGACCTGTTCTTCATTCAGTACCGTTGTTTTGTAGTTAAGGGGGAACCTTTTTGCCACCCCTCAGAACATGCACACAAGAAAGAGGGGAAGTCCAACAAAATGATCTTTGAAAATCAGAATATTTCTCTGCTGTAGTCTGGTCACTAATGGAACTCCAAAAATCATCTTTCGTGACACAGTGGTCTGAAACACATTCTGTACTGTGCAAATCCATCCACTGATCTTTAGCACTATAATTGTATCCCAGAGAAACAGATATAATTTTATTTCAGTTGTTTCACAAAGAGAAAGAGGTCAACTAATTCTCCACTCTAAACAACTATGCTTTCCTCTGAACTCTGCATAACCATGACCTTGCTGACAATTAACTGAGAGATCAGATGGCCATGGGTACCATCACTTCCATGGTCTTAAGCTTATTACCTACCATTTATGTTGGTATAACACTTTTATTACACAAATCAGATGTCAAGAATTATAACATTCAAAAACCAGTTGGAGAACACTTCAATCTCTTTGGTCACTCGATTACAGACCTAAAAGTCGCAATTCTTCAACAAAAAACTTCAAAATCAGACTCCAACGAGAGACTGCTGAATTGGAATTAATTTGCAAACTGGATACAATTAACTTAGGCTTGAATAAAGACTGGGAGTGGATGTGTCATTACACAAAGTAAAACTATGTCCCCATGTTTATTCCCCCCTATACTGTTCCTCACACGTTCTTATCAACTGCTGGAAATGGCCCACCTTGATTATCACTACAGAAGGTTCCTCCCTCCGCCCCCCGCTGATAATAGCTCCCCTTACCTGATCTCTCTTGTTACAGTGTGTATGGTAACACCCATTGTTTCATGTTCTCTGTGTATATAAAATCTCTCCACTGTATTTTCCACTGCATGCATCGATGAAATGAGCTATAGCTCATGAAAGCTTATGCTCAAATAAATTTGTTAGTCTCTAAGGTGCCACAAGTACTCCTTTTCTTTTTGCCTATCTTTTAAATGAGAAGACAGAAATTTGAGATCCCTTTTGTTCCAAGTGGATCTCTGCCACAAGAAACAAGTGAAGCCAAAGAGATTACCCGGATTCAGGAAAGATTAGATATTTGTATATATTACGAGAACATCCAGAGTTATATTAGAAAAGATTTTTTTAGAGGACATAAATTGTCATGCTTGGGGCCTAAATCAACCACAAATTGACAGTGACTAAGAACCAACTTTTCCCACAGGCCAACTCTTCCATAAACCTCTACTATGAGGTTCCTTCCACCTTTCTCTGAAGCATCAGGTAATGGCCACGCTCAGAAACAGGACTAGGTGGACCACAGGTCTGCTCCCATACGATTGTTCCTGTTTTCCTTTAATACTTTTACTGTTTTCCAGGGGTTGGCAACTGTCATGATCCCATTAACCGATTGGTCTGCTAAACAGTATGCCAGTGACAGAGAATATGGTGTCCTACTCACTCAGCAATGATTATAAGAAAACTTCCAAGCCTACAGGACTTGAAACCTCAATACCAGCTGTGAGGTTCACAGCTCTTTCACCATTTTTCCCTTAAAAAAAAAAAAAGATTTATCTTTGCTCCAGACTAGTAATCAATAGCAGTGGGACAGGAAGATGAGGCTTCAGTAAGATGTAGAACACAAAATAAAATGTGTGACAAATTGCAATGACAAGGTTTTGATGGTAGCTTTTGATGTAGTGAAATTAAATCCCTGACCAGACAATGCAAAAAGTGCTATGCTAATGTGCTAGAGGCACTCTTGTTGAGCTGAGAGTGTGTGTTATAATCAGGAAAGCCCACCAATAGTGGCTCCACACCTGAGCTCCCATATGAAGCTTTTTATTGAAAAATAATACAAAATGAAAGCTGTGTCTGTGTAAGATAAAGAAATATGAATTTAGAATCATGATAGATATTTAACAGTTAGTAAAATATAAGGCAATTGCCCTGCCCAGAGAATATATAACTATGCTATGTCCTACAGCCATCTACCACAGCTGCCAACTCTAATATCTTAAGACGGGTAATATTTTTTAAAGCTACACCTCATGAATTTTTTTAAAACAGTATTCAATATGGTTGCTACCTTTCATTATTCTCAATAGCTTTGAAGCCAGGCTGCTTTCATGGACACTCATTTTTCTATGTGCAGCTCGGGAAGGAAGCTGGCAGTGAGACTAAGGGAGAGAGAAGATAAACTTGAGGGGAAAGGGCAGGGCAGGGCAGGGAAAACAGGGGAGGGGGAGACTGAGGATCAAGGGAAACTAAAGGGACAGGAAGGCAGACTGGTGGCAAGGGGATGTGGGGAGGGAAGGAAAAGATTGGAATAATGTTGAGGACAAGGAAAGGGAGGAAGAAAACTGTGTTAAAGAGAGGGGATGGAGCGGTAAGCTGGGATGTGTAGCCCTAATATGGTAAGTGTTACAGCTACAACTGGGCAGAGATTTTTCTGACAAAAACAGAGGAAAATTGCTTGGTTCCCTCCCAGCTCACTTGTGGGCTGCTGGGGATCTCAAACTTGCAGCTGCCTGTGGCAGCCCTGCCACATAGACTGCCCTGGGGCACAGAGCTTCTGGTATGTGCATTTGCTCAGCTCTGGAACAGGAGTGAGGAAAGGAGAAACCAGGCCCCAGGAGCATCAGCCTGTATCTGCAGAACTTTCTCTGCTATTCGTGGGTTTGGGTAGAACCTAAATTCATCCTGATTTGGGGTGTGTTAAGTTTCTATCATCTATTAATGCAAATGTAGCACTTAAGGAGTGCACAAGAGTCAACATGCTTAACTGTAGCCTTGGGAATGCAGACGTCTTTCACACTGGGTGTTAGGTCAGCTACACATAATTCATTGTGCCAGGAGATAGTAATCTGACAAGAACTTTTCATCTATAGACTATCACTTCAAATCCAGGATAGGTCATTAGTGATTGAATGCCATTAAGGGACTGTAACAGGGTGGCTTGAAATCTCAGTGTCCAGTACACCGACTTGAGGACTGTAACAGACCCTCAGAGCCACACAGGTCCTGCTAACAGGGTGGCTTGCGCCATGGGCTGGAGAGTCTGGGGCTAAACCAATCTGGATTACAGGATGAGCCCATCTGAGAGGGGCCAGGTGATTCCTCTATAAAGACTATCTGGAAGCTAAAAAGGAAGGAGGGATAAGGATGGTCGGGGAAATGTGAGATTTCTTGGGTGAGCAGGCTTCAGGAGATTCCTAAGATTAGAGACTAAGACTCCAGCAAGGAAGGGCTGGAAGTAGCCTGCTAAGGCAGGAGAGACCCTGATCAAGCAGGAGAAAGAATACAAAAGCTCCCCAGGCAGGGAAACCTGGGAGTAGGAAGAGAAATGTTTGTTTGTTGGACTTTGAGTTATTTTCTTTGAATAAACCCAGACCACAAGGTGTGTGGGGGAGGAAGGGGGTGGTATTTTGACCACAGGAAAAGTGTGTGACACCTGTGTAAGGGGCCCTGAAGAGGGGGAAATAGAGGCAGGGCACTGCAGAGTGACCTCTGGCCATGGGGGTGGGGGTTAGGGGTGGGCAAGGGGTTCTCAGTAAGCAGCCACCCTGTTACAGTCGCCTTTAGGAAATGAGTTGGTGATCTCAGTCTAGGCCAGAGAAAGCCACCATTGCAGCTGTCACCTTTGTTGGCAATTTCAGAAAGCTCATAGACTGAGTGGACATGAAGATTAACTTGAGGATTTCATCCCATAGGACTGTCAAGGCAGAACCTTTCAAAAGCACTACATTCACATTTTTTTAAAAGAGAAAACATTCCTTATCTATACCCTGTGATCCCCCAGACAGGAAGCAGAGTCAACAGAAATAAGTTGTCATAGCCCTACTCCCTGGCTACTCATATCAAACTTCGTAAGTAGGTATATTAGGGAGTGGGGAATTCTGGAGCGTACATACACCTGATGGAATGAAAACAGATTACTTTTTTATTTTAATAACGTAATTCTGTTTATTTTAGGGAAACAATTACATTTTTCATCCCTCACACCAAAAAGCTTGTGCTCACCCAGAGCCTGAGCCAAAAGCCTTTCCATTGCCTCCAGTAGGCTTGGGGTCAGGCCCCTTGTGCATACACACATGGTTTACCTTCAGTACGTGATTCTGAACTGGAAATAATGACGCTAAGGCCTAATGCATTTGTGAAAACATAAACAGAACTTCAGTATCATCCAACTGGGGAAGAAGACTGTTTTAGAAACATAGTGAAAAGCATAAATAGGCTGAACACTGATACGAACATAAACAGTTCTGAAAAAAGTCATGTACATAATTATGTCACAGCAGAATTCTTTGTAGTTAAATAAAATATAAGGAGAATATTTTCCAACAATGGATGCCTAAAAGTCAGGCTAATAGGCCCCTAAATAAGGGGGAAAAACAGGGCACTTCATTAATAAGTGCTGATTACCCATGAGTTCCGAGTGATGTTAGTTTGGGTTGAAAATCAGCCCACCTATTTACAGCTGCAAACATGGACGAAGGAACCTATATTTTAAGCAGCTATTTCTAAACTTCTTGACCTCTGTGACAGATATGGCAATTTTCTGCAATATCCTGGACAAGCCCTATTGAATGAAGTTAAATCTCATTGTATTAAGTTTATACATCACTGTGGGCCAGGGATTGGATGTAATTCTTTTGGGGTAGGAGGGAAGAGAAGCTACAGCCTGCCAGGAACTAAGAAGAGTTGGGGGGGATTAGGCAAGTTCATTCAAATTGTAACCACTCTTGACAGGCATTACCATCTGGACAGATTTACCTATACTGGTTCAAACTGGATTTTCTAGAGACTAGCAAACAAAGAAAGGACTTTTGAATAACTTGAGCTTAAACTGACTCAGGGCTTTCATTCTGATGCAGCACATGGGCAGGACCTTCTGTCCAAGGTGGGGGCCCCTATCTTTAGGGAAAAGTTGGAAGGACTGACACTGACTGGAGAGGGTTGGGGGAACTAAAGCGATCTCTAGTAATCTTATTAGCCTGTGCATAGGTTCTTTTATTGTTTACAGTGTTTTCTCTGTAATGCTTCTACTTAGGAATAAATGTGCTTGCTTAGAGAGAACTGTGTGGTAACATAACTGTGGGTAATTACGCTGTGTTTAGCTTCTCAGCAGGACTGCTCTGCTTTTCTCTTCTGGCAGTTTAATTTTACTGAGGAATTCACAGTGTAGGCAGGGAGCTGTGCAGCCTGGAAATACCCCCGTCCGAAGTGAGAGAGAGGCCTGTCTCTGCCCAAGAGAGGTGATGGCTGCAGAAGCCTAAGAATGGGTTGCCCTTGCTGGACCACAGAGGGAGAATACAGGCACAGTTGCCTTGCACTGTGACATCTATTTGTCCCTGAAACCAGAAATCAAGGTACAGTATAAGAAACAAAACACATAAGCTTTGATAGAATGTAAATAAAGATTGAATCCAATGACATATAAAACTGGAGACAATGAGGGCAGAATCATGCCCATACTGCTCATTAGCAAATATATACTTGTGTGTGGTATGAAAACGAAAGATGTTTATCCTTATTTCAGTTTGTGAATGAAACTTGGGTTTCTTGACATTCTTTTCTTACTATAGGGGAAGAAAAAATGTAGAGTCTTATCTTCCCCTGAACAAAGTAAAAGGATTAGGGTAGAAGAGGTAAAATAATAAGCTTTACATATTTGCATGTTCTCCTTAAGAAGTTATGCACAATTATTCCCTTAAAAAATAGCTGTCCTTAAAATGAGAGAACACAGCCACATTATGTTTCAACCTGTCAGAACTACATTTACCATCTGAAACAAGTTCATATGATCCAAGATGTAACTATGTTGCATCTAACTGGCTTGCTAGGATCTACAGCATTTACAGAAATGGCGGGGGGAGGGGGGGGGGAGGCCTGGGGTGGTCATTGATTTCAAGTTGCCTTTAAGCAGTAGCTGAGGATTCCCCCAGAACAGGGATTCCTCACCAGATATGGGGGCATTTGGGGCAAAATAGGGTCAGAGCATGATGTACTTCAGTAGTCCTTTCTGATGGAGCATGCCCCATAGGGCCATTATCTTTTGACACAATTTGGAGCAGCTCTGAGCATTGGAGGGGAGGGATCAAAAAGGTGGTATAAAGCCACATATATCCCCCCTCTTCCCAAGTATGAGTTGTACTCTGGTACATGAAAGGATCCAAACCATGAACCCATCTGCTTTTCTGCCCATAGATCTTTCTGTTTTCATCATCTAGTGTCTATTGAGTTTTAAAATAATTAGTTCATATACCCTGGCAGAAAACCAGGATAGGAGCTATGAGACATGCCAATTTTACAGCTGAGATTACCGTTTCAGAAGGTTGTGTCAATATAGGCATGAAATAATTTATTTAGGAAGAATTCTCTGGCCAGCCTTCTGAATTTCCTGATTCCAGTTACTCCAAGGAAAACAGACCAATAAAAAGGCATTTGGCTTGATAGTAGCTGTAGACTTAAATCTTTCCCTCTTTGATTGCAGTCAGTTATTGGAGATTTAGCCCTGAAATATGTTCCTAAATGCTTCTACATTTTATGTCTACTAAAAATATCACTATAAACCAAAGGTAGGCATTTAACTATATTTTCCCCAAAGTCCTGTATTTGCAGACAGCAGACATTATAATCAGAGTCTTTGACTGCAGGCATGTCTCTGTCCCATCTCTGTTCTGCTTAACTCATCCAGGACTATGGAGAAATGCGTCAGGAATTGTACTATAAAAGACTGTGAAATCACTCTCTGGATGGCAAGTGGCAAGAAGAAATCAAGAGGCACCATTTTGGCACATCTATGACCTTTGCTAGGACTTTCTGGAGCACTGGACAAACTTACCACGGGTTATGGTGTTCCTCTATCACTGTAAATTTTAAAATCAAGATTGGATGTTTTCTAAAAGTTCAACCGTTAACTACTGTACTTGAAGCAGGAATTAATTCAGGGAAGTTCTATGTTATATGGGAGGTCAGGCTAGATAACCACAGTGTTCCCTTTTGGCCTTAAAAACTATGGTGGGGCCAGATAGGGAAACTGTAATCCTGTACAATTAAGTCTGCATCTCTCCCTGCTTCAGCTATACATAGGATTCTCAGGAAACATTTCAGAGTTTTCTGATTGTGAGGCCTGGCAAAGAGAGCCAGCACTTGAATTTCCTATTGGGAATAGTTTGAGGAATAACACCCTATTCAGGAATGCTATTTCCCTCTGGTCTTAGTTCTGGACGAGATGTTGGCTACCATGTTCTTCATCACTGGAATGTATGGAGCATTTAGAGACTGTTTCCAGTTCTGGCAATACTTCCATATGCTTCAGATTGTTCCAGAGTGTTAACTTATGGCCACTCTTATTTGGTTCCTCCTCGTTTGGAGAGAGAGGGCACTGTAGAACAGTTATCTGACAAAACTGGGACTTGATGCCCTAAGTTTTTTGTAACCAGTTAGGTCTTTCTAGACAGACATCTATTATTGACACTTTTTTTTGTTTTAAATATGGATTTCTATTTTAAACCAGTGAAAGTTTAAGACCAAAGCATCTACCATGAATCCCAAAAAGTTTAAACTGGGAAAAGTGGTTAACATATAGATTTCTCTGTATTTACTAGAAACCCTATGGCTAGGGCCTTTACCAGATGGATTCTGGCCAAGATATGCTGGGTTACCTTTGCTGTGATTACAGTACTAAGTAAATAAGCGTTTTCACTGCCATGGGCGTTTGGGCATAAGACGAGTTGTTCATCGCCTTAGTAAAATCCTTTGGGAGCACATATGGACTGAACACCATTACTCTACAATTTCCTGTAGTTTAAATGAAAATGCTGAGGAAGTCTTTGCTTACATTACATTTATATTTTAAAAGATTCCAGAAAATGCCCTTTTAAAAATAGTGATATCTTTAGGCAGCCATAAAAGAGATTTAACTTTGGCTTAAAAGTGGATGGAGTCCCCTCATGGACTGGGGATTCTGAAAGAGGAACCTTCTGAGAATTTCTCTGATTGGCACAATCTAGAACATACCTTCTTACCGCCTTTAGGGCTAGCATAATTTGCTTATTTCATATGTTAATATGTTTGGTTACTTGCTTTGGATGGGAACTGAAATATAATTGTAGCCCCTCTTGACACCTAAGTGGGCACATTATTAATAAATGAAATAACGTGTATAATAATTTCCCTAAAACTCCCACTTTTAGACTATTTCCCAATATATATTTTTAAATGAAAAGTTATATTAGAGTAAATAAGAGAAAAATCACTTTGGGGGACACTTCCAATCCATTCATTCACATTTATCCTCTCGACAGAATTCAGATAGTGTATTTTTATGGCATATTTGGTTGCTATTCAAACCATCTTTTTATTGAATAGCAAAATTATTAGATGAATAGAATCCTGTATGCATTATAAGAGCACAATTTAAAGCTGTCCCTAGGCTAATTTATGAAGCACTAAATCAATTGGAAAAGTTTTTCTTCTTTCTTAATCAGGCACAGGGCTGCTTTTTCAGTGGTTTTGTCTGTTTTCATGGCTTGCACATTGATCATTGCCTGGTAACAGTAACCCAAATGCATATGGGAAAAGAACTATCCAAGAGATTAAACTAATGATGTATACACACATGCATGCACACACACACAGTGATTCACATTTTCCCCCTAAATTAATTCTCTAAGAATTCCTTATAAGTAGTGCATAAGTCACTACTGAATGGGGTTCACAGACACTATTCAACTGGTAAGGGAAAATTAATTAATGCAACTGTTAATGCATAGCAGCTCTGTGAAACAGACATTTGTGCCTGCTCTAGGTCATTGCTAGTAAATCAACCAGTAAAATGTTTTGTAGGCGATATAGAAAGTACAGAACACTGGCATTTCCAATACAATGCCAATATTGGCAAGGCCATATGACAGTATTGTTACAATCTGTAAGTCAATATGTGAAAATAATAATACCTAGTTCATGTAGCACTTTTCCCATGTACATCTCAAAGGGGTTTACAAAGGCAGAGAAACTGAGGCACAGAAGTGACGTGACTTACCCAAGGTCACCCAAGAAGCCAGTGACAGAGCCTGGAATAGAACATAGGCCTCCTGACTCAGTTCAGTGCTCTGTCCACAGGATCATGCTGCCTTCCCATTTTGCTGATACTGCAATTATTCTTTATGCTAAAAGATTCTGATTTACTTATAGAGAAATATCTTAAAGTGATATTTTAGTTAGGGAGATTACGGCTACTTGTGACAAGAGGGCTGCATCCTATCCTTTATGACAGCTAACAAGGCCCTAACTCCAGGCAGAGGCCTTACCATGCTACTAAGACCTACCAGATGATTTGGTTTGGTTGGGCTGGAAAATTAGATACAGCAAGTGTAAAGACTGGCCAAACCCATCCAGGACAAGGGGGAAGCCAGTGGTTTGTTTATCTTTCGGGGACAGCGTAATGTGCATCTCTTCTCAGATCTTTGCTGACACAGTGGCATTTGGTTTGGGAGTGGATGGCAATGTTTTGTTGCTGGTCTTTTTGTTTTCATTTGAAATCAAAAATGTAATTTGCTGTGTTAGATGATGCACCCACACCTGAGACCTTTTGTAATCAGCGGTGAATTAAAAATAAATAAATGCCTTGTTAATGTTTAAAAAGAAAAACAGACACTATTATAAAGTTGAATTATAAAATTAATAAATAGGCCTGGGTCTGCCCATCAGAGCTGCACTGTGGATAGCTGGAAGTAGCCTGACAATTCCCTGTCCTTACTGCTTAGCTAAGGGTCTGTTGGTATGTTAGGGTCCTTCAAAAGGGCATGCAATATCTCCATATCCATGTGCTTTTGACACATAAGGGCTGAGGTCCCAAAAGAAGCCTGGTTTAACGGGGGAAAGGGGGGCTATAAGTGTTTGTATGCCATCATCTGATGTCAAAAGATCCGGGGGCGGGGTGGACATTTTATTCTTAAATTAACGTTGACAGTAAGTGGAATAAGTTGAGCTCCATTGTCAATACATAGTTGCCTGACTACATATGATTTTTCACTTCTGTCAGCTAAATCAGGGATCCAAATGCAAAATCCAGTTCTCAGGGATATCATCTGGATATTTAACACTCCCGAGGACTGTAGGTCCATAAAGCAATGAGATAACAATACAGTATTTTCACTCGTGACAGATATAATCTTGCTCCAATATTGTTAGTGAGAAAACTATACCCATTTCCCCTAGAACAACCCTGTGGCCCTACCCCATTGGGCTAATCCATTTTAGGCACAATACATTTCCCCTGCAATGCTATAGTGCGTCCACCTAACAAGATTGTGTTCTGTTAAAACTACGGTGCTGTGCCAAACACCCCCCCCGCCCCCCGCCAAGCATTGCTTCAGCAGTGCATTGAAGCACCTCTCCCAGAGCTTCCTGCACAAACCCTCTTCCCTCTCAGAGTAGGTACATTCACGTATAGCATTAGAAACACTGTGTGCTAAACTGATCTCTCAGTGGGAGGGTATTGTTTTTAATATATAGGAATGCAGCAGTTTACTTGGCCCGGGTGAATGGTCAGAGGAATGTTTTAGAACCTATTAGAGTATTTGGTTTCGTCTACCAGAGTTGCAATTGGGATAGTCAAGAAAGAACCACAGGACCCCATGGCGCCAACACTCCATTCAGGTGATACTGAGGGGCTGAGACGTCCACACCATTGGCTGTAACAGTAACTGGTGGGGGAAAATGCTGTCATAGGCCTAGGTTGAAAGAGTTAATTTCACCTTCATAGAGCACAATTACTCCCAAGTGGTGAAAGTCAGTCCTGTGCAGGGGTCAGCACATGCCCTATGCACCCCTTAAGTCTCAATTTAAGCCCTACTTTGGGGACATAAGTGGTGAATAAGCCTCATGCTGGTGGGTCCTACTCACAGGGGTTAATGTCACTCAAAGTAGGCTACACAAAACTCAGATAGAACTTCTGTGCTTCTAACAGACAAATGAGAATTACTAATGTTTTATTAAAGTTTCATAATTTTGATCTAGCGTGGAACAATTTTATAAGCTTTGGCCATACCCTCATGAATACCCGTGACAAGTGCCATTAACATAGAACACAAAATGGGATTTGGCATGGTGATTTAAAATTTACAAGTGCAGTTGCCCCATTTAAAACGTTCTACATAAAATGTATTTTTAAACCATAATTTTCAACCCACCTATTCAATGCCTTATATTTTGAGTTTTAATTCTAATCGAGCTAATTTTAAGTCATCACAAACACATACCTGCCAGTAATGAAGGTTGTTTAATTAGGTCCAGAGAAAATAGCTCCAATTCTGTTTCTGATCCACCTGTCAAAGCAAATCAGTCTTTTACATGACTTTAAAAAAAAAAACAAATTAGACTAGCTGATGATTTTTTGAATATTCAAGTAGACACAGTGAAGATAAATCCAAACAGAACTTGTGACTGAACAAAAGCCTGGAACGTGACCTCAAAGATGAAGAGATCTTGTTCTGCCAGAAGGAGATTTCCAAGCTGGGTCCTTCAGGATTATGTCAAGGACGGGATGCTAAAAAGAAGCAATTGAAAGAACAGTAGTAACTTCCACAGCTTAGGGCAAAGTAACAGCTCAATGTTATGTAAAACTAAATACAAACAGCAATGTTAAAGGTCCAGTTTAAAGCCCCAAAGCCAGGTAATTCAAAACAGAGGCTTCCAGCTCACAACTGTGGCTAGATATGGAGAAAAATCACAAGCTGTTTGCACTACTTACAATAAAAACAAACAAGTATAGAGACTGAGTCCATCAGAGTTAATAGTGACTGAAAGTTATACATCCTAGATCTGTTCACTAGTTTATGTAATGATTTGGTAGTCTAAGCCCAGTTACCAGTGAGCAAGTATGCACATGAAAAAGACGATCACAACTGGCACTTTTGGGCATCTCAGAAGGTAGAAAATCAGAACGATTCATCTCGCCTCCCAGGTAACTATCCAACAAGGATCTGATCTGACATGATTGGACTCAATGGGAGTTCTGCCACTGACTTCAGTAGTTGCAGGAGTAATTTACAACACCAGACACACTGCTGATAGAAGGAAAAACACAGTGTTTCTAAAACCTGCTTCAGGTAAAACTTTGAGCTAGACACTTTCTGATATTGCTTTCTCAGCTTAGAGACCATGGAGTAGTTCAGTCATCGTATTCAATCTTCTCTCCCTGTGTACGGGCTCCTCCAGAACAGGGCTGTGATAGCAGTGGGGTGCAGCTCTCAATGCTACTGCCTGTTTGGGACTACCTCCATCTGTGAATGAAATCCTGGCCTCACTGATGTCAATGGCAAAAGTCTCATTGACTTCAGTGTGGCCAGGATTTCACCCAAAGTATTTTTATTGTGTCAGTGTAATATGTAGGCATCATATACAGCAACGTTTGAGTTTCAGCGTGATCCTGGTTGGGACTGTGCTTTCTACTGCACACTGGGGGCTTGTGCATTTATGGGTGACAGGGTTTGCAATGTGAGTCTTGTATCAGGTCCTGAAAAAAGCAAGATGTGATCATCTTCATCTACTGTGGCAAACAAAGTGTTACACAACTGGTTGCTCTTTGCTGTAAATGCCTTGTGTCCCACTCACCACTTTATTCTGGGTAACATTAGCTGCATTATACCTGTGATGTAGAGGATGAGATGGCCTCTCCTGTAATTGGGCCCGTCAAGGTTCCTTCCCTACTCTGAACTCTGGGGTACAGATGTGGGGACCTGCATGAAAACCTCCTAAGCTTACTTTTACCAGCTTAGGTTAAAACTTCCCCAAGGTACAAAATTATTTTACCCTTGGATTTCCACTGCCACCACCAAACTTTATCTGGGTTTACTGGGAAACATGGTTTGGACACATCTTTCCCCCCAAAATCCTCCCAACCCTTGCACCCCACTTCCTGGGGAAGGTTTGGTAAAAATCCTCACCAATTTGCATAGGTGACCACAGACCCAAACCCTTGGATCTCAGAACAATGAAAAAGCATTCAGTTTTCTTACAAGAAGACTTTTAATAGAAGTAAAGGAATCACCTCTGTAAAATCAGGATGGTAGATACCTTAAAGGGTAATTAGATTCAAAACATAGAGAATCCCTCTAGGCAAAACCTTAAGTTACAAAACAGACACCCAGACAGGAATAGTCATTCTATTCAGCACAACTCTTTTCTCAGCCATTTAAAGAAATCATAATCTAACACATACCTAGCTAGATTACTTACTAAGTTCTAAGACTCCATTCCTGTTCTGTCCCTGGCAAAAGCAGCATACAGACAGACACAGACCCTTTGTTTTTCCTCCCTCCTCCCAGCTTTTGAAAGTATCTTGTCTCCTCATTGGTCATTTTGGTCAGGTGCCAGCGAGGTTACCTTTAGCTTCTTAACCCTTTACAGGTGAGAGGATTTTTCCTCTGGCCAGGAGGGATTTCAAAGGGGTTTACCCTTCCCTTTATATTTATGACAGGCCCCAGTATTGAACTGGATGCACTAATGAATAGGAGAGCCACTTAAAGTAGAATGTGTTCATGCCTACCTGTTCCACCTAGGAGATGGGGCATTGTTAGTCCAACGCATATAGCACTGTAGCTGTTCATGCCTGAAGTAGCAGAACTGGTGTTGTTGGAACTTTGTGAGGTGCGGGCGTAGCTTTTGGCCAATTAGAGGTAGAAAAAGGAATTTCTGGCCACTGTTTTGGCCTCGGTGTCCAACTGTAATGTGAAGTCAAGTAAAATTCCATGATCGCATCTGTTTGACAAATCAGTGGACTCATGCTTTTGACAGAGTTGCTGGTCATGATTTCTAGAAAATCTTCAAAATCCTGCCCGCTGTGCACCAACATAACCTCCACCTTGCTTGGACTGATTAGAAGCCAGCTGTTGCATCCAGACACTTTCAGTACATCTCCTAGCCCCAGGGAAGTTGGGTGATGGTCTAGGAAATGTGAACGCTATAGCTATCTATATCTTAGCAATACATATATATAGGCCCCTACCAATTTCCCTGCCGTGGAAAATGTGTCACTGATTGTGAAATAAGCCCTGCCCTGTGAAATATGATCTCATAGAATATCAGGGTTGGAAGGGACCTCAGGAGGTCATCTAGTCCAACCCCCTGCTCAAAGCAGGACCAATCCCCAATTAAATCATCCCAGCCAGGGCATTGTCAAGCCTGACCTTAAAAACTTCTAAGGAAGGAGATTCTACCACCTCCCCCTTGTTGCTGGGAGCGCCCCAGTCAGGGGACTCCTAGCTGCAAATGCCAGCTGGCCTGAGGAGGGAGGAACTTGTCCTTCCCCTTCATGGCCACTCTTGCTCTCAGGGGGAGATCAGACTGTGGAGTGCCTCCCACTGCTGCAGAAAGCTCCAACCCTGGACATTCCTGCAGCTGGAGGAGACTTGTGGAGGTGAGTGCAATATCCCCCTGCTCCTGGAAGCACCCCAGCCAGGGAGCTCCTAAGCTGAGAGTTTCTGCTGGGCTGGGGAGAGACAGGATTTGTCTTTCCCTTGCATGGCAGCTCTGAGGTGGAGTGGGCAGATCAGACCTACCTCCGAGTGCCAACCCCTGCTGCAGAAAGCTCCCTGCCCAGCACTGGAGGTTCCTGCAGCTGAGGGAGACTTGTGGAGATGGGTCTGATAACCCCCTGCTCCTGGAAGCACCCCAGCCAGGGAGCTCCTAGCTGTGAGTCCCTGCTGGGCTGGGGAGAGACAGGACTTGTCCTTCCCTTGCATGGCAGCTGGGGATGGGGGGAAGGGAGTGGGAGATCAGATCCACTTCTGGGTACCTTTTGGGTGTGACCCCCATGGTTACAACACTGAAATTTCAGATGTAAATAGCTGAAAAAGTGAAATTGACCAATTAAAAAACCCTCTGGCTGTTAAATTGATCAAAATGGACCATGAATTTGGTAGGGCCCAACATATATATCAGCAGCATATTTCTGGTATTTGAGCCTATAGCATCTCAAAGTCTTTAGTAATGCAATGTAAATATTGAATAGGAGCAGAGAAATCACCCTGCCTTGTAGGGCTCCATCTCCACCAGTGGTTGTTTTCCTTGAGGAGTGGAAGCTGTTACTCATGGCCCTCCTAAGCAAAACGAGCACTTTTCTCTTGACTCCTGCTTACCATATTCTACGGATGATCTAGCAGTTCCTTGTGGCTAGCTGGTTCCTTGTGGCCACCATTGCTTTTGACTACAAAAGGGATCACGCATCAATGTGATCCACACTGTCTCCTTGCTGGGTCTGAAACCTGACTTAGAGTGGTTGAGGATATTGGCAGAAGTTGGATGCTGTTAGAGGCAGGTTGCAACTCTCTTCTCAGTAAGACTGACTTAGATTTGTGAACAAAGTGGGAAGTAAGATTTTTAGGATAATTTATATATATATTAATATCAAGTGTATTGTTGCCTGCTTCAGGGCCTTTTTTGGGCTCCCTCCATGATGCGTATACTGATGTCATCACTGAGGAGAGGCCCACGTGCTCTGTAAGTGCTTTCACCAGACAGGAGGAGCAAGTGTTTGGCTGCCATGTATTGGCACAGATTTCCTTTGTCAATTTTAGTGCCTCCAAATGAATGGTTGGTTTAGATAGACAGGTTCTGGTGGCATGCTCCAACTCTTTTTCTTATTGATCTGTTGCCCTAGTGAGGGTGTTCTGGATTTTGTTTACTTTTTTCAGTGAGGTATGAGGGTCTTTGCAGCAGGCATTATTACTCAGGTTTTCATGGTTCATGTAGGCAGTCCAGTTTGGTTAGATGGTTTACACCATTTCATGCTGTTATGGTGAGGTAGCAATGTGTGAAGAATCAGGCCTAATATGAGTAAAAGCAATAAGGAAATTAAACAATTCATACTGTTATCAAGCAAGGTCATATTGTACCTTTTTCACCAGCTGTGCAAAGACAGAAAGGTGAAGCTCTTCTTTACGTAAAATGGCCCACGTATTTTGTGAATCTTGGATTCTGCTATAACTCAAAAGATTGAATTAAATAGAGAAAGGTTAATGAAAGGTTTCAATCTTGATTGTAATGACCACAGTGAAGCCAAGGGGCAAGAGAGATGGCAGCTTTAACAATTAAACTACCTCAAACACATTCTTATTTATCCCTATCGCCATAATGAACTGAAATGCCACAATTAATCATAGCGCACTCATTACTAAGAAGCTCTCACGTCTCCCTTTTGGAATGTTCTACAAGATAGTCATGTTTTTACTAAGTCAGAGTATTTTAGATGTTATGCAAATTAATTTTTAATAAAATGTAGGAACTATTTATACATTCTTGGTAAATTTTGATATTGAAAGATGGCTTTTTAACTACACAAAATATAAACCATTTCCACCTGCCACCTCCATTTTACTGTCATGATAGCAAACTTGGTCCAAGTGGACCCAGCTGTCCTATTGGTACTTTTGATGCAAGCTGGAAGTGCTCTGCTTACCTCATCATATGCCAAAGGCATGTCTGGCACTACGTCAGAGTCAGTCATGTCCTCTTCCTTCAATAAGACAAGTGTTTATTTTTATGGCTCTGTTAAAATGTAAGCAAGCTTCTTGGGCCAAACCCTGGGAACTTCTGAGCACTTGAATCTCCCACTGAACGGTGCGGGAACTCAGCATCTTTTAGGATTTGGCCCCTTCAGCATGTTTATAAAATTCAATTACAAAATATTTATAATGCTAGCACTTGTGTGATGGAACAAAATGATGAATAAATTAACGTACAAACAGTCTGCTCTTTTCTTGGAATAGTCTGATGTCCTGATTTAGGGTATTAGGAGATGGAAGGAGATTGGGCTTGCCATCTGAGAGGAAGAATGGTCCAGTGGTTAGGGCATTCGTCTAGGCACCCAAGCTCAAGTCTCTACTCTACCACGAACTAACAACAACAATGGATCCATAGACATACCATTCATAGATATTATTTAGATTGACATAGTAACCTGCATGCTTAAAAAACAGAGAAATACATAGGTCATGCCTCCAAAGCATACAATCTAAAGAGACAAAAACAGATGAAGAATGGATGAAAGGAATGTACCAAAAAAACCAAATTCATCAATCTTTGTTAACATTAGATGTGCCAGCATCAAGTAACTAAATACCCAGATTTTTTGTGTGTTTTGAAAGAATGTGCAATCTCTGGGTTGCCTTTACCCACCAAAGCATGACCAATTCACAACAGGTATCTGCAATACAAACACATTTCTTTTAATATATATCCACAGTACCGTTGCACTTCATGTTGGGCTATCTAAGACCACATTGTTTTACATCATATATGATGTAAACCAGTATTACATAGCATGACATGTCAGAAAAAGGAATCGTTTTCTGATTGGTTGTACGTGGGTCATTCCAGACAGTATGTGTCTCCGCCCTAAATTCATTAAATAAGTAAAAGTGATAATAGCATAAAATATTGAAAACCACAAACCCTTATTTTCCCACCTACAGAAATGAATGTTGGGTAACTTAGGTATTTCTCTACTTAATAGAGCATATTTTTGTGGCTTTTATACTTTTACTGATATTAAAATAAGAGAGGAAATTAGAGAAAGATTAATTAAAGGTTTTCGTCATGATTTCAATGGCCACAACCAAACAAATGACCAAAGGAAATATGAGCTTTCAATTGAAAACAAAACACAAACACGCACCAAACTTTTATTTATAACTATTGCTACAACACAAAGCAATGCCACCATTGATTATATCTCATCGATTACTAAACTGTCGCCGTGTACCCCTTGATGATGCAAGATGCAATGAGATGCGACTAAAAATTCTTTATGAGACTTCATTAGCTGTTTATTCAATTTCTTTTCTGTGTTTGTTTGCTTTTGTAAAAGTTAGCATGCAGATTTTTAAAAGCACTGGTGAATTTTTGTTATTTATAAAACACTACTAGATATTTTCCCTACCTTCGATGTTTTCAAATACTGAATGCCAAGATTTTAGGGGTTAACAAAGCACAGAACACTATGTCTATAACAGAAATAAGTTTTAATGTTGTTGCATACTCTGGGGCTAAAGTTTTGATCAGATATTGAAGAGCAGTGTAAAGCAGGTAAAACACCATTGAAATCAATGAATGAACTGACTCCGAATTTCCACCCTCATAACCAAGAGCAGAGGCTATGTGCTCAGGTTCCCCTCCAAAAGAGATGCAGTGAGTCACCATTCAGGCATGCAAGGACCCAGCTGCACTGACTTAGCTCTGGTCTGCACTACAGAAATACTTTGCTATAACTACGTCATGATCTAAGGGCTGGTGTGTTGGTGGGAGACCTCCCGCCAACATAGCTTTTGCCTCCCACCGAAGTGGATTAACTACCCCAATGCGAGAAGCTTCTCCTGTCGGCTTCGATCATCTTCATTAAAGTGCTGTGGCAGTGCAGCTGTGCCAATGCAGTATTTTACATGTCGATCTGCCCATACTCTTCCCACAAAGCCTTCTGTGACTCAGCCTTAAGGCATGCGGCAGCAGCCTACCCCAGAAAGGAGTCTGGGTCAGATGATACCCAGGTGTTTCCCCACCTTCTCCAGAGTTGCAGATCAGTGTGTGCAACAGCACTACCCAGAAAGGAATCCTCCTTCAGCCTTACAGTGCATGAGTCTCTTAAGACTCCCAGCCCGCTCTTGATCCTGTTCCTGCCCTAGCCTAGCCTGAGCACTGTTCCAGCCATACTCTGACCTTGCTCCAGCCCTGTTACTGACCCGCACCAGCCTGGCCTCCATTTCCAGACCCTCAGATTCTGACTACCTGACTTCAGCCTAGACCTGGACCCTGTTTATGGTAGTGACTTGACCTGCACCTGGACTCTGGCTACATTACTGATTTCAGCTTGTCTGCAGACTCTAATCTCTGTTCTGACCCTGGGCTGTCCCCAGATCTTGATTCCAGTGCCACCATTGGCCCAATCCCGACCCTATGTCCGGCATCAATCTCTGCTCCAACCACTAGGCCTTACTGCCAGAGGGGCAGTGCCTGACACACTATATGTTCACAGAGATGTGCACCGATAAAATAATGTATGTATCATCTGCTGAATATTCTGTACTATTCATGGAGTTAAATTTAACTTCTTGCTTTAATTGCTTATCAGTTTCATAAGCATAATTCCCATGACTTAAGCTGCTTTTCTTAGGATCTGCTACCGTTCCATATAGAACTTTATATTTTTCACCAATTTTTTCTGTTTAAAATGTATATGTATGTAAATTATTATTCATCTGAGTCTCACATCAGAGGTTCAGTATAAATACTGAATCAATGTGGAAAACATCGCGTCTGCTTTAACTTGACTTGATTATACCTAAATATAAATTAGCATTTTAATCTATTTTTAGTTGTCTTCATTGTATTATATTGTGCATTTGTTAAAAATGTATAGAATATAAACCAATATCTTTACATGTCTGTATGCTGATAAAATGAAACCTATCTTAACTGGTCACCCAAGGGAACAAGGGGGGAAAAGTTGACTGCCTATTAGAGTGCATCTTTAACTAAAGGTCAAATAAAATTGTATAGGAAACCTTGGGATGCATTAAAATGTTTGGTCTTTTTAAAACAATGCTACCTATTGCAGGTAACCAAGTTAGTGCAGCTTTTACTGAACAAGACTGACCTATTGTAAAGGATCAATTTAATTTATATACTATTTTTGCCCTGTATTTTCAATATATTACTGTTGGTTTATTAGCTATATTTTAACCAACAACTTGGTGTTCAAGAGGTTTTTAAAATAAACACAGTTGCAAAACACTGCAATCTGTGATGGTGCCAAGTACCATTTTTCTAGTCTACGGATGTGAGTGACATGTGGATGTGACTGAAGAAAAGTTTCTTTAATAATTTTGTTAAATGTAAAAGAGGGGGAAATGACGACATTAACAAACACACAATTAAACAGGTTAGGCCAACAATGCAGTGCTGGTCATTCAGGAACCCTGTGCTAATTTTAATTAGCTGCTTTCCCTTGCTTTCAAATGTAATTAAAGCAGCTTAGTTGTGCTCAGTGATGCAAAACACCTTATTTAATCACTAACATTATTTCCCTGAACTATTAATGATTTTCAAAATGCATGTTTATGCAGAATTAGAACAGTAATTATCTTACCAGTTAATTTTGTACCTTCACATTTCACACCTAGCTCTAACGTCATTCATTTACCACAGCCTTTCTGTCAAAACAAAGAAATGCTTGTTCTAAATGTTCTTCTGACTG
Organism: Lepidochelys olivacea; assembly: GCF_965140295.1. NCBI lineage: Eukaryota > Metazoa > Chordata > Testudines > Cheloniidae > Lepidochelys > Lepidochelys olivacea. Next base: position 77,315,238 of record NC_140418.1, on the reverse strand, counting down.
CCAAATTGAAAGCCAAGTTTTGTAACACTAATAAAGTAGCTCCCAAGTGAAACAGGTGTAGTAATTTAGGCCCTTCCTGTCTCAAACTTGCACGTACATGCTATGTCTTTTCTTTATTAGTTTTAAAATGAGAGCTTGGTGTGCAAAATAAGCTATTTAATTCAGACTCGTGGAGCAGAATATAATCTTTAATTTAAACTAGAGCAGTAAAAAAAGGCCTTTAATTTTAAGTGGCATGTGCATGTGAATTTGAATTAATAATCCAGAAAATTGAAACTGTTTTGCTGCTGTTGCTGGATACTGACTGTTCTTCACATGCCCTTAGTTTCACTCTCTCTATTTCTCTCTCCCAAATTTTGGCTGGTGCTTTATTATGCAGCTATTTTACGCAAACTAAAGTGTTCTGAATAAGAAAGTCTCAATTGACTGAACTTCCCACCTAAAAAAATACTACATTAAAGAAATACTTAAATCTGTAGCTAGTTTACAAAAAAAAAATGTAATTGGTGTATTTGTTATATCTACTTAAGACATAATACAAATGCACTATGAATGTACACTTGATTGGCTCATCAGATTTTAAGGCTTTCTCCTGCTACGACTTTTAATCTAAACCTACTGCATATCCACCTATCTACTCATATGGTTACCACCAGAATATCAGATAGCCTTATAATCATTGAATAATTCGCCCTTCCAGTACTCGTGATGTAGGGAGGTATTCTTATTCCCATTTTACAGATGAGGAAGTCACCCAACGAGAGATTAAGTGGCCCAAGGTCACACATGAAATCTATGGCCAAGAGGGAAACTGAACTCAGAACTACCCTTCTAACTAGAGCCCTGTGGCTGGAAGGGGTTATGAACAATCTCTCAGGTGTCTGATTATCCTGAATTGTAGCGTGTGCTAGCTGTGAGGTGCTTGCTGCTTCTTTGAAAACGGATGGCTCATGAACAGAGCAGGATGAGCAGCCTGTATAGAAATATCCTGCTCCTTGCTTATTTGTGCCTACAAGAAGTCAGGTAGGTGAATGTTTCACTGCTACTATTTGTCCCTGCAATTCAACTCAAAATTTCACCAACAAAATGAGAGACCAGACAGACTCAGCTGTTGATCAGGCCCACTATTTACAGATACACAAGTAAATTAACTTATTGTAGGAAGGGTTTTAGCAAAAAAAAAAAAAATTAAAAACAATTTGTAGTGCTTCTAACTCTGATATACATTTGATAACTGTATTTTGGAAGTGATGTAATCTCAGAAAGGATATTAGGCCCTTATGTTGCAGCCACTCATGCATGTGATTAACTTTAACATGTGAGTAGAGCCTGTGAAGTCAATGGGACTATTAACAAGCATACTGTTACTCTTGTGAGTAAGTGATTGCAGGATGGAGACTTAAGTGTGCAACATTTTGTGCAAATATTCAAGTGATACTAAAACATTACATTTTAATATATTAAATATATATATAGTAAATTTTAAATATAGTAAAAATATACAGAAGACGACACTGACCACTGTACAATAGAAGCTGATTCAGTATTACAACTTTATATGCAGTCTACCAAAGTAGCTCTATTTTAGTGTATTTAAATATATTAGATTTTTAAAAGAGGTCAGTAAACTTGAAACTACCAAAAATTCTTTTAATATTTTTAGAATGCCCAAGATTCATGGTCTCCTGGCAACTAGCAATCACATGGCTGCATAGGTTTTGGCCTACTGTTACAATGCGGTTATGTGTTTGGTTGATGATTTATTCAAACCCAGTTTTCAAACCTGCTGTTAGCTCTCTCACTGCTTTAATGCAGCTAGTCCACCATTCATAACTGTCAAGAACCAATTCATCGGGACTTGGACTTATTAGGCCTCCAAACTGTGTATTGTACATACTTAGTTTTGCCACTGTGCATGTGAATATACACACTATTTTCCATTCCTTTAAATTGCTCTCTCAGGTTAACATTATGGAATATTTTTTACCCAATGATCAAGCTAACCCACTCAAAACAGATGCCCAAACTTCCTGAATTCTGAAGAATACATTTCTGTACAACATTTTGTTAGTAGGTGGCAATGATCCTAAATGCAACTAATCAAAGGGGGAGGTAGAGAAATGGAAGCAAAGTATGGTTTTCACATGCTGTAGGTACATTCAGCTATCATATTTATATAGCACAAGGCTTAAGTTTACAGAGATATACAAGATGGAGGGAAGCACCTTCCACAAACATCACAGCACTTAGAAGAGAAGCTAAATGATCTTCTTCCCTTAAACAGTGACATTACTTTCATCTATAAAAAGAAAAAGATGGCTATGGAAATTTGAGAAGCAACCACAGTAGATATTTCCCTGCTAAGGATAATGTAACACTTCTCTTGATCAAAACACTGCATCTGTATAAGTAACAGGAAGAGAAAATGGTGTTTGAAAATAAAAGTTACTTGTCTTTACTAGTCTTTGTTTGAATCCAACTAACACTGTCAATTCAATACTTTAGAAAAGGCATATTTGAATACGAGTTCTTTAATAGTTTTACATTTTGAATAATGTGCATGATAGGTGTACTGAATGGAGCAAAGCATAAGTAATATTCTAAGATGTGTTGCCACAAGTGTACAGTAGCAGTGTGATAAAAAGGATACATAATATGAGTCTGGGAATAAAGTCGGTTTAAGCTTTAAACAATCATACATACACATTTTAAATAGCTATTTTAAGCCCTGTACATATTGCTTTAAATTCTAAGATTCTACTGGAGAAAAATGCAACACTCTGGAAAGAAATTTCATTTAAATCAGAAATATTGTCAATTCCAGGCTTTGACCACCTGACAATTAAATAAAACAAAGCATTTTCATAGCATAAAAGACTGTTAATAGTCCCGCAAAAAGGAAATTATTGTAAAAAGAAACAAAAACAAAAAAGAAAAAACATACCTTATCTATCTAAAGATGCCAACAAGAATAATTGGAAGGTTAAGGAGGTCTTCTCTTGAGTGTTTCCTGATGTTTTGCCCATCTCATCAGGAATTTCGACAGAGGAATAAAATGGCACTCTGTCTTCTGGACAGCTTGGTGTTTGTCTTTGGCTGTCAAGCAAAAAGGGATACAATTCCACTCATCTGGAGATGATTAGAATAGGAAATATAAGAAAATAGAACAATACGATGATGTCCCATGTTTAGGGATATAGTCCCCTCTCACGACAGGAGACTAACACAGCACTCCCATCAGACCTAATACATTATGTGTCATTCTGCTCACCATGAACAGACTATACCTCCTTATCAGCTATATCATCAACTTTCACAAATAAGATTCTAACACAAGAAAATCCCAGAAACCTATCAAAATGATCCATACATCAATTATCTCTATTAAACGAAGGGCCTGATGCCACTTCCTGTAGTGCTTACTACCACAAGTGACTACAGCAGGACTACTCATGGGATTAAGCATTATAACCCAGTAGTGCTTGCTAGATAAGACCCTAAGAAAAATCTATGGGAGCTTCACAAGACTTAAGGTTACAGTCATAGAGTTTTCAAAAGGATGGGTGCCCAGGAACATGAAAATTAGTACATTTTAACATACAGTATTTCATATTAGACAGAGGTCTTCCCTTAAAACGAATAAACAGAGCCTGATTTTTCAGTCTGTTACATTTGTATTATGCTAGAATAATTTCACTAGAGCTACACCAATATAGACTGGCATAAGAGAGTGAGCCCATAGCCAAAGTGCATTTAGTACTCAGTCACTACGTTATACTAAATAAAAGCTTACTGCTGCTGGAGATATAATTCCTAAGGATTCTGGATTGTCATATTTCTCCAAGAATTAAAGGGTTGTTTCACCTTGTTTAAAAAAATGCCCCCATTCAAATTGCATTTCTCAGCATAATCCGTTGTGCTCTGTGTATGACGTCACAGTATCATGTCCAGCATTCTCCATAGAACTGGCTCAGTGAATTGCCATAACATAGCAGGGCTTCCTTTCCCCTTTGTCTTGGTTTCTGATTAGGTCCAGCGAAAGAAAATGGCTCCCTGCCAAGAGCACAGTGAAGGAAAAGGATGCAGAGAAAGTACTGGTCCAACAACTGTTCCTTTAAGCCTGACTGAAATATTTCTGAGGAGAAACTAGAAAAAGATTCTTTTTAAACAGTATTACAGAGTGTGCATTCAAACACACGCATGCACACACAAAACACATTCCCCAAGCCTAGACTAACTCTATTCCTATGGGGCTGCTGCATGTGATCAGTGGAATTAGGATCCAGGAGTAATTTTGCAACAGAACATCTGGGTCATGGCAGAAAAACAAGAATCTGGATGGCTAGGGGCCTGCCTCATAGATGCTGTAAGAGAGAAAATAATAAAACTTATGTACTCACTGAAGTGTATTTCTGAAATGGGGAACCTCTGTCTTTAAATTATTCTGATTTGGAGCTTAGATCTGTATGAATTTCCATATTTGAGGAATTTGTACATCAGGCTCTACGAATGCGGCCTCTTGGAACAAACACACAGTGGATATGGTTTAATTTTTAGAAGTAAAGCAATTTGGAATTGCCTTATGTCAAGGTTCCTCCCCCACTCTGAACTCTAGGGTACAGATGTGGGGACCTGTATGAAAACCTCCTCAGCTTACTTTTACCAGCTTAGGTTAAAACTTCCCCAAGGTACAAATTAATTTTATCCTTTGTCCTTGGAATATCCACTGCCACCACCAAACTAACTGGGTTTACTGGGAAAGGTAGTTTGGACACGTCTTACCCCGCAAAATCCTCCCAACCCTTGCACCCCACTTCCTGGGAAAGGTTTGGTAAAAATCCTCACCAATTTGCCTAGGTGACTACAGACCCAGACCCTTGGATCTGAGAACAATGAAAAAGCATTCAGTTTTCTTACAAGAAGGCTTTTAATAGAAATAGAAGTAGATAGAAATAAAGGAATCACCCCTGTAAAATCAGGATGGTAGATACCTTACAGGGTAATTAGATTCAAAACATAGAGAATCCCTCTAGGCAAAACCTTAAGTTACAAAAAAGACACACAGACAGAAATAGTCATTCTATTCAGCACAATTCTTTTCTCAGCCATTTAAAGAAATCATAATTTAACACATACCTAGCTAGATTACTTACTAAAGTTCTAAGACTCCATTCCTGGTCTATCCCCAGCAAAAGCAGCATATAGACAGACACAGACCCTTTGTTTCTCTCCCTCCTCCCAGCTTTTGAAAGTATCTCGTCTCCTCATTGGTCATTTTGGTCAGGTGCCAGCAAGGTTACCTTTAGCTTCTTAACCCTTTACAGGTGAGAGGATTTTTCCTCTGGCCAGGAGGGATTTTAAAGGGGTTTACCCTTCCCTTTATATTTATGGCACGTTACTCTCCCTAAAAGCCTACTGATCAGGGTAGGTCTTCACAGAGTGCAAGTTAAGGTAGAATTCTATATAGTTTAGGTTTTTCTATAATGATCACCCCCACAGTATCTAAGGATGTGGTACAAAGCCCATTGCTGTCAATGGGGCTTTGGATCAAGCTCTTGGTGCTTTTTGGCCATGTAAGACAAACCCATGGATACATCAGGCCCTAATTTATTCTCCATCAAGCTATTTTTCAAGTTTCTTCTACTACTTGCTCCCTTCTCCCAGATCACCAGTTCCATGGAAACTAACCACAATAAGAGACCCACATGATTGCAGAAAAGCATACAGAATGATGATTGAGGTCCAAAACAATTGATTCAGCATCCTGATGAAGGGCAATCTAAACAAACGACAGCTGGAGACAGACACAATAGAGCAACAGGAAGTGCCATGGGTAGAGGCAGATGACAAAATTTGAAATTTGGAGGGAAAAAAGGTGGGGGTGGAGAGGAAGAAACATTTTTCACACTTTTTTGGGTGTGAAAAATATCTGCATGTTTGAACCAGATCTCTCCCTGCGCCAATCAGAAAGCAGCTATGAGGAGGCAGCCTATTCAGAGTGGAAGTTTAAAGAAATAACTGGAGGCAGCATGCTTTAGTTTAGTAGATAAACACTCCTTCAGATTACAAGTCTGATTTAGAAATGGAAGGAAAGAGATACACAGGCATGCGTAAAATGGAACTGAGCAGGTAACCAACAGACGGAATCAAAAGAAATATCGTGAACGAATTAGCTTTAGATTAAAAAAAAGAATTACAAAGAGTTACCACTAAAGGATTAACATCAATAGTATCATTAAACTGCTATTAAAGAAGATCAGGACAATTGGATGGGGAAAGAGGAAGTAATAAATACAAATTAGTGGGAATACAAGAAAATAAAAGATTCAGGACAATAGAGAACACCAAGTTGTGGTCAAGTCTTGATGTGGTGATGGCAAGAGCAAGAAGCACAGAGGTAAGTGCTATCATTAATAATAATAATAATTCAGAAATGACACAGATTGTCATCATTACTTCCAGACAAAGTGATACCTGTAGCCACATAAGTGCCTTCCAGCATAGTCTCATCATAAATGCAGGCTGCAGATGGAAGCCCAGCCACCAGGGATGCCAAAGCAGAGCAAAATGACACTACGGCAATCCTATCACTCTGAAACAGCAGAGACAATGGTTACTGGTAGTAAATAGCTACGGAGAACAAAATCTTTAAGACCATTTTCTTACATTTTGCCAAAAACTGAATATTACCAAGCCTGAAAATCAGCTTTAAGGGTACACTTTAAGAAAACTCAAGATATGAGAAAGTATGAAAAAGCAGTTACCCAAACAACCTCTGTCATAAATATAAAGGGAAGGGTAAACCCCTTTGAAATCCCTCCTGGCCAGGGGAAAGCTCCTCTCACCTGTAAAGGGTTAAGAAGCTAAAGGTAACCTTGCTGGCACCTGACCAAAATGACCAATGAGGAGACAAGATACTTTCAAAAGCTGGGAGGAGGGAGAGAAACAAAGGGTCTCTGTCTGCTGTTTCTGCCAGGGATAGACCAGGAATGGAGTCTTAGAACTTTTAGTAAGTAATCTAGCTAGGTATGTGTTAGATTATGATTTCTTTAAATGGCTGAGAAAAGAATTGTGCTGAATAGAATGACTATTTCTGTCTGTGTGTCTTTTTTGTAACTTAAGGTTTTGCCTAGAGGGATTCTCTATGTTTTGAATCTAATTACCCTGTAAGGTATCTACCATCCTGATTTTACAGAGGTGATTTCTTTACTTCTATTTACTTCTATTTCTATTAAAAGTCTTCTTGTAAGAAAACTGAATGCTTTTTCATTGGTCTCAGATCCAAGGGTCTGGGTCTGTAGTCACCTAGGCAAATTGGTGAGGCTTTTTACCAAACCTTGTCCAGGAAGCGGGGTGCAAGGTTTTGGGAAGTATTTTGGGGGGAAAGACGTTTCCAAACAGCTCTTCCCCAGTAACCAGTATTTGTTTGGTGGTGGTAGCGGCCAATCCAAGGACAAAGGGTGGGATATTTTGTACCTTGGGGAAGTTTTGACCTAAGCTGGTAAAGATAAGCTTAGGAGGTTTTTCATGCAGGTCCCCACATCTGTACCCTAGCGTTCAGAGTGGGGAAGGAACCTTGACAACCTCCCACTCCCATCTGCCACTATACACACTTATTGCCTCTTGTATGTATAATGGAGACATTCTGATGAAAGAGATTTTGCCTCAGGTTAAATTTTGTACATGTGTCTATTGAATGCAGTTCCCCCACCACTTTAAATCTCTGGTGGGTGAAACCACCTCATTTTTGATGCATCCCTTAAGAGGTTGGTGGCCCCACATACAAAGTGGGCATGGCTGAGATTTTTGAAGCAGCTGCAAAGGATTTAGTCACACGCCTTTCATTAAAAGTAATGGAAGATGTATAGCTAAATCGCCTGCTCCATTTAGAAAATTCCAGCTTGTGTTCCCATGCTAAGTCACACAGTATGACCATGATCTCAGGTTTGTGATCTGCATTCTTTTGGGTAACACTTGCACAGAATGTATGTGCTTTTTGGTGAAGAGCTGTCTTTTTCCAGTGATTGCACTTAAAGAAGCCAGAAGTAACCTACTGGCTTGCTGTAAAGACTTCAATTTAAATCAGAGGTGGGCAAACTACGGCCCGCAGGCCACATCCGGCCAACGGGACCCTCTTGCCCACCCCCTAAGCTCCTGGCCCAGGAAGCTAGCCCCCGGCCCCTCCTGTGCTGTTCCCCCTCCCCCGCAGCCTCAGTCCAGCCCAATGTTCTGTGCGGCCAGGAGGCGCAGCTGCAGAGCCATGGCCTTGCCTGGCGCTCTGGACAGTGCGGCTGTAGCACCGCCAGGCAGCGCAGTAAGGGGGCAGGGAGAAGGGGGGATTGGATACAGGGCAGGGGAGTTGTGGGGGGTGGTCAGAGGGTGGGGAACAGGGGGGTTGGATGGGGCAGGAGTCCCAGAAGGGAAGTCAGGAAGTAGAAGGGGTGTCGGGGGGCAGTGAGGGGAGAGGGAGAAGGGGTGGTTGGATGGGGCAAGAGTCCTGGGGGGCAAGTCAGGAATGGGAGGGGGGGTTGGATGGGGCAGCAGGGGGCAGTCAGGGTTGGGGGGGGGTCCAGTGGTGGTCAGGGGACAGGGGACAGGGGGTGGTGGATGGGGAAGGAGTCCTGGGGGGGGCCATCAGGGGGCAAGAAGCAGTGGGGGGGGGGGTCAGATAGGAGGCGGGGGCCAGGCCACACCTGGCTGTTTGGAGAGACACAGCCTCCCCTAACCGGTCATCCATACAATTTTGAAAACCCGATGTGGCCCTCAGGCCAAAAAGTTTGCCCGCCCCTGATTTAAATACTAGACATACAATCTCTCCATCAACAAGAGTAATGTAATAGTAATAACCTATGGCTCTCACTGAGTGCTTTTCATCAGCTCAGTAGATCTGTATGTGTTTTACAAAGGAGGTCAGCATCATTATCCCCATTTTACATATGAGAAAACAGACACAGAAGTGAGGTGACTTGCCGAAGGTCACCTAGCAGGCCAGTGGCAAACATGGGAATAGAACCCAGTTCTACAGTGTGCTAAAGGGCAGCAGGGGGTGGGGTCCTGGCTGCCTGGCCCATGCCTGGGGCTCCGCTTCTGGCCCCACTCTTTAGAGGGGTCTCTGGGTGGGTAGCGCTGGGCATAGGGATCTGTGGAAGGTTTGGGGGGTAGGGGCGTGGTTCTCAACCTGAGACCCACAATGATAAATAGGTTGAGAACCACTGTCAAAGCTTCCAAGCTGTGTAGGGATGAAGACTGCTCCTTCTTAGGCTGTCTGCCACTAAGCATGTGCTTCTTCCTTTGCAGTCCTCAGACTGGCCTGCTTCCTCACTGTGGCTCTTGGTCCTGGCCTCTTGTTCTCCCCATGCAGTTTCCTGTGTAGTTCATCCCCTTTAGCCATCCACACTGGGGCCATGCACACTTTATTTTGTGAGCTCTGGAGATTATGATCAGATCTGCTTTTAATAAATGTTTCCACCAACATCCTGACCTCTCTCTTAAACAATCAAAAGCAGCAGTCCTTACTAAAACAAACAGATTAACGTTCATTTTGTGTTTCTTAATAACTCTATCATGACATGGAAAAAAAGCAACAAGCTACGAAATTGTTCAGGAAGCAAGATCATTTCTTTATTCATTCCTTTGTTGCATCTTCTCAACATTTTGTCCAATTTACCTCAACATTTCCAGAGGGGGAAACCAAACAAACACATCCTAGCATAAAATTATGGTTCTGAAATTTCAGGTGGATTGATTTAGCATAGGTGAAAACTGAATATATAATAAAACGCTAACTCCAACCTTAATTATGGACATCTACTCTCCACAATAATAAAGAGGGAGAAACTATTGCATGACAAAAAAATCTTTTTACTTAAAAAGAAATTGAGAGGCAATACTAATGTATGCAAAGTTTAAGAGTAACAGCCGTGTTAGTCTGTATTTGCAAAAAGAAAAGGAGTACTTGTGGCACCTTAGAGACTAACCAATTTATTTGAGCATGAGCTTTCGTGAGCTACAGCTCACTTCCACGGTATGCATCCGATGAAAGTGAGACTTTCATGGTGCACAGGCCTTGTGCTGATCCCCTTCACAGGGGTCAATTTCACTCATAATGAACCAATTTGTACTTAGTACCTTAAGAAAACATTGCCGAATTAATTTCCTTTAAAATTGTGTGATAAGCAAAGACCTAAACCTTTAAAACAAATAGTCTCTTTTAGCCAGCCTAGATAATCAAACTCTTTCCAACAGCGTTCAGAATCTTTAACTTGGATACAGAGTCTAATATTTTGTAACTATTGTATTTTGAAACTGTCAGCTCTGACTGACATAATAAGCTGTAAGCATAGAGCCTAAAAATTCCATTAAAAGTTAAAGTTTCAGTCCAATAAACAAAGGTGTATGAGGTAATGTATCTACAATTCTCAATCGCAATCTCTTTTATTATGGCCTATTTCAACTAGTGTGATCTATAATGAATGTATTGGTTTTTGTGTTCATTCCGTAGGTGCAGCCAGTGTATCTCTGCCCTTCCTCCTGGTTTGCTTGGTAGTTGTGGAGCCTAAGGGAGGGGTGGATTAAATTGGAAAATATAAATAACAAATCAAAAATTAAAAATTGATTGGATAAACAATTTCCCTTAGTCTGTTTCTTAATAAGTGATCGATTTTTTTGATCAATATTCATTATTTCCCAGAACATACCAAACTGTTTATTGAACAAATGAAGGGGTAGAACTACAATGACATGAAATCAAAAAGGTGAACCAATTTCTTTAATAACATGGGTTGAACAGTCCATCTCATCTTACTTGGTGTTCCACACTGCATCACTTGACAGTGTAGCCTTTTTATTTAAAAAAACAAACCAAAACTAAACAAAAAACCCTACATTAAACTACAAATTAAAAATTCAGGAATATGGAGGATGAGATTTATTAAATATTGGCAGTAATTTGCATAAGGAAGCATGTGTGGGTGTGTACGTAGGCATACACCAATGTGCTGATTTGCACTATATTTTTATGTGCAATTTAAGAGTTCCTTCTTTTCGGAATTTTTTTTTAATCTTTCTCACTAGTCTTTGTTACCCTGCAAACACTTCAGATTCTGAAATAATATTCACATGAGTAAAACATTCACAAAGTTTTCAATCACGTAAAATGTATTTCTCTAATAAAGTTTTCATTCATCAATATCAGATTCAGCAGCACATACAAACTATATATACTGCATCCTGACTACATACATCAGGTTATTTCATATTACTTGGTGTAACATAAAATAATCTGCCCTGTTGTGGTAGAAACTTACTAAAATTATTTATTTCCCTTAAGGTAAAAGTTATGTCCTCTCTTCATTTGAATGGTAGAGGAGCTAGATCTTTCAGAGCTTTAGTCATGCTTTAATTATATGAGTAACCCCATTGCCTTGAACGGGTTTATCCCTAAAAGTAAGTGCCTGATCCTGCAAACGCTATGTTAACAACATAGACCCAAATCCCATGAATACTGGATCCCAATAGGAATATTCGCCTCAGTTCTAGTTTGCAAGACGAAGGCTATATAAAAAACAAGCAAATCAATTAATCTTTTCTGTATTGTCTAGACAATACAGGAGCTACCAGCTACCAATTATGCCCTTCACAAAACACCAATTTCCACTCATGAGTAAGAACGAGTATCTACCATTTGTGGTCAATCATAGCATACACGATTCTACCTGTTCGGAAGAAAAAAAGCATGCCTAATCAAGAAATATTTCTATATAACTGTCAATATTTGTAATGGTCCCTCGCTTTCCCAGGGGGAGGGAGGCCTCTCAATCCAGTCCCATCTGGCAGGACAGTCAAGAGCCTACAATAGGGCTGGGCGACCAATAGTCACCGCCAGGTTTAAACCCGGGTTTGGGTGGCTCAAGCTGTCAGCACTTAAACAAAGTCTATAAGTGAGCTGGGGGCCTGGGCTTCAGGAGGCTCAAGCAGCCAGCCACAAAACAGTCTCAGGGGTGGCTTTAACCTGGGCAGAGCTCAGGCAGACAGCAAACAAACAGTCTATGGGTGATCTGGGGCCTGGGCTTGAGGAGGCTCAGGTGGCCAGCAAGCAACCAGTCTTAAGGCTTGCTTTAGCCTGGGCGGGGCTCAGGCAGACAGCAAAGCAAACAGCGGGGCGCTGGTAAGGGAGGCTCCTTCTTCCGGGTTAGAGCTTCCTTGCACAGTGTAGGGAGTCAGCCGCCCTGGGGTGAGGTGGCAGGGGGACACAGGCCCATCCTACTCCACCGTATTCCAGCCCAGGGACCTGGCAGGAGCAGGAACGGCTCCCCCTGCATTGGTGGGGATCCAGCCGCAACATGCTGACTGAGCCACACCTGGCTGGCATTCGTGGCTGCCCCTGAGCCACTTCCTGCCTCCCCGGCATTTGGTACCTGTGGCCGCCAGGCCTCTTCCAGCTCTTCAGGGTACACGGCGGCCGGCACTCTGGGCCAGTCCTCATCTGCGTCTGGGATTGGGAACAGCCAGGTGTAGGTTCCCCTCTGGAATGTTGCAGAACAGGCGGAGCGTCCTCCTCCGCAGGCTCTGCCCCAACTGTGCTGCAGGGTTTGCCTTTTATACTTCCGGCCACGCCCCGGTACTTCTGGCGAGGGGGGCGGGGCGATCTACACTTGGCCCTCCAAGGGGAGTGTAATGGTCCCTCGCTCTCCTGCTCGGAGGGAGACCACTCAGCCTCACTACAATATTAGGGATTTTTCAGATTTGATATGTGGGTCCCATACATTTGCTTCTTCCAGAATTAACTGCATGGGCATCAAAGACCTTTCTACCATATTATTCCCTCTCATTATTATTATATGCAGCTCTTATATAATGCTTTTCAGCAGTAGGTCTCAAAGCACTTTACAAAGTAGGTCAGTATCATTATCCCCATTTTACAGATGGGGAAATTGAGGCACAGAGTGGCAAAGTGACTTGCCCAAGGACACCCAGAAAGTCAGTGCCTCCCAGTGGTTTTACTAGACTCTAAATGTGTGCACCAAATAATTAAATGAGAGCAACTCAGTGAAAAGCAACAACTGGGGAAAAGCTTGTTAAAGGATCACCAAGTCCTCCAAGCTACATCTCTATGGAGTCCCACCGAAAGCAGTGGCGCTCCGCATGGACATAACGGTTTTCTCATGCTTGTAGGGTGAGGGTCTTACACATCATCAACTCCATGTGTATGTACATATGTATGTATATTGAAAACAATTTTTTTCCCACAGAGACACAGCTAACATTGTGCAGATTGTCTAACTCAGTCACTATAATGGATTTGATTAATTTTGCGTAACATATTTCAGCAATATCTGGCAATGAACAACCATGTCAGGATAAAAAATTTCCAGTACAGTCATATTCTAAAATGTGTTAATTCATTAAATGAACTTTCAGCTTCCAAAGTCTCACAGATTTTACATGTTGAATAGTCACTTAGATACACATCTGCAGTGTAATGTGTTTGTTAAAAGTCCAGTTCCCTCTCACTACCTTGAATAAAACATTTGTCATTTTTCACTAGTAGAATGCTGAATTTCTTTAAGTGGCTGTTAGTACCATCATCTTCCTTCTGGTATAGGCAAGAGGCAGCTATCCCGTCTTGGAACCGAAAGTGAGGATGTTTACTTTCCATGAACTGGCCAGAAGATGGTGCTGGAGAGCAATCAGCAAGTGTTGGCCTTCCTCTTTTCTGTTTTGATGACAATAATCTTATCCATAACAGACCCCATGCTCCTCACGGCACCTAATTAGATTGTCAAGTAAGGGTCTCCTGCCTAATGCCACCAACATGTTATATTTTTAAGATAGCATAGCAAGTTCAAAGCATTGTTTTACATCCCACTCATTAGATTAGTCCCAGGTTTCCTGTGTAAACGCATTACATGCAGAGCACTTTAACTTCCGGAGAATTATTCACTCTCACATGTCTGCTACAGAAGCAAGTAGCATGACATCAGTTTTGGTAGTGATAAAAATCAAACATTTTCTGGAGCCATTATTGTCTAAAATGTTAATGCAGTTTACTTTTTTAAATGTGATCGATAGCTGGGGGGAAAGTGCCCATAAATTACTAAAGGCAAATACCATTCTATTAGCACTCAGGAGATTTTGCAACATTTGCCAGTCTGTGTTTTGCTGGAAAAAAAAATTAATTTACTGAAAGCCTAGGGTTTTATTTATTTATTTATTTTGTTACCTGCCTTTGTCTTTCTCAGTAAAAGAGATATTTTTATCATGAGTCATTTAGGAGATGTAATTCTAATGTACTATAGCTATAGGTTTCAATTAATGTTCTACCTCTCTGACAGTCTTTATGCTATATGTTTTATGAAATCATTAACTATTGTCATGTTCCTATTATGATACCATTAGGAAATAAAGAGACTTATGTAAATGGAGATGTAAAAGAAATGTATGACAGTTACTAGGAGCAACATCTGTGCACTATCATACATGCTTACACTAATTTTCTAAAGATTGTTCCATTCATTACAGAGCATTGTTCCTTGCTATGGCACAACCCTTATTTCCATGCAGTTAGGGATTGAAGCAAAGAGAGGGTAAATGAGAGCCTAATCAATACCACTTTTCATTTAGCTTCTAATGTGCTGCCTTTCCCTTTCTTTTGCTCATGCACAAATCCAAAAAAGATCCTGACGTTACAGTCATAAAATGTAATTCTTCTGCAGAAACACAGACAATAATGCTTTCTGTATTCAGGCGAATTGCATATTCTAATGGCATTTGGCTAAATTGAGTATGGATTTAACATCAAAGGCTTCATGAATTTTTCAAATGAGATATTAAAGTCAATATTTCAAGTGAAAGATATTTCAATTTAGTTGCATACACAACAATAAAAAACTTCTACAAGGCAGAGGTACTAGTGGTTGTAGCAGTATTAGTTCATTCAGGAAATTATTAGTTTATAAAGAAAATCAAACACAAGGTTGTGATATGGCAATGACACTGAATAAGTTAGACTAACCAATACGCATTAGCATACTTTATCTCTTGCAGTCTGAAGCGGAACTTGCTACTAGCATGTTCAGTAATCCAAGCAGGGGTTGGTTTGGGGGGCGGTGTTTGTTTTTTTTAACACTACCCAGTCCTACTAATACATTACTGTAATATAAAGCACATCAGAGTTTAAGATCTGCATGTACTTCTGCTGTTGGATTGTTGGGCTTTATTTCTATTTGTTTCTTGCTTTGCTTTTTTTTTTTTTTTTTTTTTTTTTGGCTATTGACTGAGGAACATGTCCACACACGGACATGCAAAGAAAAACCTTTAGCACATCTTATGTGAGTCATTATTCCAACATGCTTTATATTAACTCCCACTGCTGTGGACATGTGAACATGAGCAATAGCACCTACCATATGTGAAGAATGTGTTACTATTAGACATTACAAAGAATGATTAGAACCAAGCAAACACAATGCCAAATTATTTATATGGATTTGTGTGAATTCCAATCTGCTAGGGAACATATTTCAGAGCACAAACTTAATGATAATCTTATGTTTGCCTCTGGCTGGGATGATTTAGCTGGTGTTGGTGTTGCTTTGAGCAGGGGGTTGAACTGGATGACCTCCTGAGGTTTCTTTCAACCCTAATCTTCTATGATTCTTTAACATAACCTGAGAGATTTCCATTTTACAAGACATTTCATATTTCCTACAGTTCTGTGTAGCATGTGTTAAGAGTTCAGGAGAGATTTATTCCTATTCCAAGGTACTGTGGCAAGGGGGAAAGGTGCCAGCACCATCTTGACTGATCAAGGATGCCAGCTGACCTTTACAATGCCCCTGATCAATAATTTCGCAAATTTCAAAATCACATCAAACTTGCACAAAGTAGAAACTGTCAGTTGTATGTTCAGGAACAAACTCTGCATGTTCAGTGAAATGCCTTTCTGCAATTCAATATCCCAGGAAAATTGTGGTTTCTCCTTTTCTTTTTATCTCATAGTACCTGGAGACCACATAGCATGCACTGTATTATTATTCCTCCATCTAGATGGAGGAAAACATATAGGGCCAAATTTAGTCTCCAAAGACTTATTACCATGGATATGAGGGCACATGAATTAGGTCTTAAATGGTGCATAGCACCTGTGCTGGCTGTCAGGACTCGGGTGCATTTCACCCTATATGTCCATATAGTGTGATAAGTAAGGAAAAATACAGAGGTAAATCTAAGGTAATCACTATAAAAGAATCCTACCATATATCCACTGACAAGCCTGAGACACACTTGGAACTAATTGTTTTACAAAGCCTACTGAGTAATTATATAATAAATACAACTATCTATGTCTTGCTCTAGATATAGATCACATACACACCTCCGCCCTAAATAGGATACTAGGGACCCAAACCTGCTCCCAAAGAAGACAATACCCAAAGTCCAGTAACAAATTTTTTAAAATAGTAGCAATGCTAATGTTCTGGTAATTGAAATACTTGTGTCAAAAGGTTACAACTACACAAAGGAAAACATTTACAGACACAAACCTAGACTTCTTAACTCTCATACGCCCCTTGGGAACCTGACATTGCTCAGTTTTGGGGCCAAGGCGTAGACTCATCAATATCTATCTGCCATCATAACAGACTATCATCTTCAGTGTTTAATGAATAATGTCAATAATTATGACAAAAAAACCTAAAACAAAAAGCAAGGACCAACCACATCGTTATTAAGAAATAGAGGAGGGGTGGTTATAAAGGTAAAACCATTTGTTAAAATAGGTCATGAAAAAAATGCTTTCTATACCATATGACATGACCATGAGACAACAAAATGTAGAATCTCAGATCCATCGCACTGGTTAATGCATAAATGCTGTAGTGCACGAAGTCCCATAGAATAAGCTTAATTCAGATGCTCAGCCAGTGACTGAATGACAGAAATGAATTGAAGCCTCCCTGTGAAAGAAAAATCAACTAGCTCCTGTCTATAATGGAAGGCCCAAGGATGCAACAAGAAACCAACTGTACAAGGGCAGAAGTTATTTAAACAGATTTGTACCAGAAATCTAAGAAGTGCATATTGAAGCATATACCTAAAATCATAAAGTACTCTATGACAGGTTTCAGAGTAGCAGCCATGTTAGTCTGTATTCGAAAAAAGAAAAAGGAGTACTTGTGGCACTTTAGAGACTAACCAATTTATTTGAGCATAAGCTTTCGTGAGCTACAGCTCACTTCATCGGATGCATAAAAGCGGAAAATGCAGAGAGGATGTTTTTATACACACAGACCATGAAAAAATGGGTGTTTATCACTTCAAAAGGCTGAAGGCCCCCAACTAAAACCTCTCCAACACATTATCAAGGATCTACAACCTATCCTGAAGGACGACCCATCACTCTCACTAATCTTGGGAGACAGGCCAGCCCTTGCCTACAGACAGCCCCCCAACCTGAAGCAAATAATCACCAGCAACTACATACCACACAACAGAACCACTAACCCAGGAACCTATCCTTGCAACAAAGCCCGTTGCCAACTGTGCCCACATATCTATTCAGGGGACACCATCATAGGGCCTAATCACATCAGCCACACTATCAGAGGCTCGTTCACCTGCACATCTATCAATGTGATATATGCCATCATGTGCAAGCAATGCCCCTCTGCCATGTACATTGGTCAAACTGGACAGTCTCTACGTAAAAGAATAAATGGACACAAATCAGATGTCAAGAATTATAACATTCATAAACCAGTCGGAGAACACTTCAATGTCTCCTGTCACGCGATTACAGACATGAAAGTTGCGATATTACAACAGAAAAACTTCAAAACCAGAGTCCAGCGAGAGACTGCTGAATTGGAATTCATTTGCAAATTGGATACAATTAACTTAGGCTTGAATAGAGACTGGGAATGGCTAAGTCATATGCAAGGTAACCTATTTCCCCTTGTTTTTTCCTACCTGTCCCCCCCCCCCCCCCAGTTCCTCAGACGTTCTTGTTAAACCCTGGATTTGTGCTGGAAATGGCCCACCTTGATTATCATACACATTGTAAGGAGAGTGATCACTTTAGATAAGCTATTACCAGCAGGAGAGTGGGGTGGGGGGAGAAAACCTTATAAAATGATAAACACCCATTTTTTCATGGTCTGTGTGTATAAAAACATCCTCACTGCATTTTCCACTTTTATGCATCAGATGAAGTGAGCTGTAGCTCATGAAAGCTTATCCTCAAATAAATTGGTTAGTCTCTAAGGTGCCACAAGTACTCCTTTTCAATAGCCCAGTGGCTCGGGCACTTGTCTGGAATACAGGAGATCTAGATTCAAATCAGGAACAAAGATTTGGGTCTTCCACATTTCAGGTGGGATGCTCTCAATAGTAGGTATTGGGTATTCTGGGGTGGGTCTCTCTCTGTCTTGCCTTTGAAGCGGCTCAACTTTGTATAAATAATTAAATAGTAATCAAAGCAAGGTCTAGAACACAGGTGTGTCCCCCATCCCAGCTGAATGCCCTAACCACCTGTAATGAGTCCATCTTAGAGTCTCATGAGTCATCCCTGAGTCTAATCACCTTAGGGCTCCACATCTCAACCAGGAAAGGGAACTGGGTGTGGTGCTTCATATCCCACGTTACGCAGATGTCATGGATGTATACCCATATTTGTTCTGATACCCCAAACGTCATGAGGATAATGTCTGCCCCTATTCCAGCTGTGGCATTCTGAGTGTACATAATTAACCCTAATCATTATTATTAACCATTTATGTCAATCCTTTTTCAATTATTTCCTAACAATTCCTATGTGTCAACACAAGCTACTACTGCCTAGTGGCCTAACTGCCAAAACTCCTTTTTCACAAGACGTGTGTGGTGTATTATCGCTTTTGTGGTCTCCTGTTTATCCTCTCTGAACAAAGATGCAAAAATATGACCTCGGGTTATATTCCTTTAGGCCTGTACTCTTATAACTAAAACCCAGCTCTTAGCATAACTACTTCTAATAAAATTCCTCCTAATATGGCAAATCCTTAATGCAGCAAGCCTGATAACCCAATTATGTATGTTCACCTACTTGTGCCCATGTATGTTTCAAACTAATAAGCAACACAGCAAGATCAGTCATACACCTCTGATAATATCATTACTCTTATTGAAACAGCAAATGCAGGGGAAGCAGAGAAAGGTCATAGGTCAACAATAGTGATTCTCATTCTCTCTCTTTGGCCCAATAAATAACCTAGGTGAGTGCCCTAACCACTGGGCTATTGAGTATTGGGGGTGGGAGAGGTAAGAGTGAAGGACAGGATATAGGGTTGCCAACTTTCTAATTGCACAAAACTGAACACCCTTGCCCCATCCCCTTCCCTGAGGCCTGCCCCACCCTTCTCAGAGGCTCCGCCCCGGCTCACTCCATCCCCACTCCCTCTGTCACTCGCTCTCCCCCACCCTCACTCACTCGCTCATTTTCATTGGGCTGGGACAGGAGATTGGGGAGTAGGAGGGGGTGAACACATTGATTGGGGGTGCAGGCTCTGGGGTGCGGGATCCCAAGCTCAAGGAAGTCAATAGGAGTCTCTTCATTGACTTTAATGACCTCTGACTCAGAACTTATCTTCCTGCATCACTTCCCACCCTGTGGTACAAGAGACCATGTAAACTAAACAGCAAATCCAATAAGCAATAGTAGTGTGTAAGCTGGTAAAATTTTGTATTCATAGAAACTAGCACTCCATACTGTAAAAATAAAATTGTGCTATTATCTACATATGTGATGTTTTTCCATGAAAATAGAAATCTGGTATTTATCATTTATCAGCTTTCCAGTTTTAACAAATAGGAATGCCATTTATTCATTATAATTTGAAAGACAAAATACAGTATCTACCCACTATCTCTTTGATAAACTCAGTCCAATGAATCAAATGCACAATACATATCACAAACAATACATAAAAGATCCAATAAAAGATCAGAGACACTGCATGCATAATTTGGTCTATAGATGCAGCCCTACTAGTTGTAAGTAAATACAAGAGACTATGTTTGTTGCTAGGAAGACCTACATAGAATACATTCTTTTATAAAATGGATCATTATTTATACACCACCATAGGTGTTCAGGACTCCTTACATATAGCATTAGTTATTACCTCTCCAATACTCATTGTCTACTAGTAACCACATACTGGACACAATAAGGTACAGGTTTTTATTTATCATTTATGTACATATTTACAACGGTTTGCTCTGGAAATGTCACTGTGCTGTGAATTGAATACTGAACTGGGAACCAGAAACTTCTCAGTTCTAATCTTGGCTCCGATACCTGATTCCTCTGTAGCCTTGAGCAAACCATTTGATCTCTGCTTCCACGTTTCATCTGTAAAATGGCAATATGAGTACGTACCTACAGAGTGGTGTTGTGATGCACCTGACTCTTCTCTTGGTCTAGAGAAGTTTTGCAAGTTTGTAAAATATTTTGCAGTTGAATGTTGGTTTTATTACATTGCAATCCCAACTGAGAGGTGGAAAGTAAAATAGTTTCTAAAATTCCAATAGTTGTTCATTGTTTTCTATTAACATTGGGTCTGATTCTGCAAACACTATCCAGCAGAGTGGTTTTTATTGAGTATTGTCCCATGGACTACTGGAATTTGTAGGATCATTCCCAAACGCATTTTTAGCAGTAAGGGTAATTAACAATTGGAACAATTCACCAAGGGCTGTCTGTGGTGGATTCCCCATCACTGGCAGTTTTAAAATCAAGATTGGATTTTTTTCTAAAAGACACACTCTACTTCAAACAGGAATTAGTTCAGAGAAGTTCTGTGGCCTGTGTTATGCAGGAGGATCAAACTAGAGATCACCACAATAGTCCCTCCTAGCCTTACAGGCTGTGAATCAAGGAACACTGGCCCCAAAGACACCAGCTTCAGTACCTCTTTCATCTCCTTCTCTCACAAACCTTTCTCACCTTCTTCCAAGGTGTCCCTGTTGCTTAGAACATCCTTCGCAAACAGTTCCCCTAAGTCATCTCCCAGGCCCCATCCACTTAAAAAAAAATATCTCATTTCTGCATCTCGGCTGCAAGAAGTGAAGATGGAGGAAATGTATTTTAAAATAAAAAGTACGAATGGAGTCAAAGTGCCTATGTACCTCAGTGAGCTACCAGTGATCTTTGTGTTGTCATCTTTGTTTTTGCTTTCTCCTTCCTCACCCCTTTATTGTGGTTTGGTCTGGCCCTTATCAGTGTCCTGTAACACTTAGATTCTAAGCTCTCAGGACAGGGACCATGTCTTTATTTGGGCCCCAAACCAGCAAAAAAAAGTATGCTTAGCTTTAATCATGACAATAGTCAACTCACTTCAGTGAAAATACTCACATGTTTAAAATTAAGCAAGTGAATAAGTGTTTGGTGAAGGGCCTAGCACATAACTGGGCAGCTGAAAATAAAAACATGATTAATTTGCTTCCATTTTTATTGCTTTCCACACTATATAATTGGAGCCACATTAGACATTTTATTTTAAATTATGTTCTTATGTTGTTTTCTGCTAGAGTAAAAATCAAAACTGATTTCTCTTCTAATTTAGTGTGGTTGTAACATATTATGAAAGCTGAGCATCATTTTAAAAAATATTTTGCTTATTTACAGAAGTGAAGGAAACATTTGCTTTTGCATTATCCAACTGAAAAAACACTGGTTCATAGAACAACGAAAAAAATCTTCTCTAAGGTATTAGAATCCTGTGCAATTTCATGTTTGACTTTAAAACAAAAAGTTTCCCTAGCCTGTTTTCACAAAACTAGGCCGATGAAGGGGGAAAAAAGTCACTTGCATTCATCATGAAAAGTACAGGAAAATGACTAGTACCACTGAGTGTGTTGTGTATAAATAAATAAAACATATACTTAGCATCAGTCCTTTTGGTACTGTCATTGTATTCCTCAATACACAGCACATTGACTTTTCATTCTTTCCACATAGAGTTTAAGTTTCACTGTGGCTCTAATTCTATGCACTGGAAAGGAAGTCAAAAGATTTCAGACACTGTTTAAATATCCAATCCTGCAGACCTGACTCAGTCAAAACTCAAACGGTAATCCTATAATGACTGCAGTCAGAATTATGTGGTCCAAATTTGGGCAATAAGGGTCATGTTATCACCTGCCATAAACATAGCAATGAAGCTATACACCAGCTGAGGATGTGTCCCATTGGGTGAAACCCTACCATGGCCTAATGGCCTCTCAGCCCAGAGAGACAGTAGATTTAATTTAGAATCATCCTCTGGATCCCTTCTGCATTTAGGTGATGCATATCTGCTTGTCATACATTCATACTTACTTTACACACAGTCTCTTTTTAATAAGCTACTTCCAGATCTGGGGTGCGTTTATAATATGTCTGTCATCCCAAATGTCTTATTCTAGTTGCCAAAATCAGAAAGGGACCTTTATGTCTATTTCTCTTCATCACTGAATACACGGACATCATCGTGGGACTAACGCATGCTGAAGCCCAGGTATAATCTGTGAAGTGGCACCAATATAATTCTGCCCTCCACCTCTCTCCACACAACCCCCTCCAAAAAATAGTCTCCTGAAAGAGGAGTTGGAGTCAGGGGCCCCAGTTAGCTATCCCCTAGGAAGGCTCTTTCCCTACTGCAGGTGGTGCAACGTCACTTTGACTCTAGAAGAATAATCGAAACGTGAACAATAGACTTTTTTGTCATCTTCCAAATAAACAACAAAACCCAAACACAACCTGCCCATCAAAACCTAGAAATGTTTCACAAACTGCTCTTTCACTGCACAGATCATAAAGTGACAAAACAAAGGAGCTGGAATGCGGTGAGTCATTTACTTCTCCAACCTGTGGACAGAAGGAAACAAGATGTGGCACTCCACTCCATCCAGTTATGTTCTTAAAAGAATGTTGTTGATTCTCATGTGCCTAGTCTATCAGATTCTGGCTTGATTCTCATGTGCCTAGTCTATCTGACCATGATTTCTAATGGCAAGTATGTGATACACGCTTAATCTTTCCTCACTTAGGCCCAGATCCACCACTCCTCTGATACTTGAGAAAGGGAGCTGTGGAGAAGGATCTCTTCAAGGATCCCCTTGTGTCCCCTCTGGAATATGGCATTGACCTTCCCCCTCCCCCCCAACATGGAGCCTTCCTGGGGACTACAGTGGACAAGAAGCTGGATATGATTCAACAGTGTGTCCTTATTGCCAAGAAGGCTAACGGCATATTGAGCTGCATTAGTAGGAGCATTGCCAGCGGATCGAAGCAAGTGATTATTCCCCTCTATTCAGCACTGGTGAGGCCACATCTGGAGTAGTGCATCCAGTTTTGGGTCCCCCACAGAAAGGATGTGAACAAATTGGAGAAAGTCCAGTGGAGGGCAACAAAAATGATTAGTTTCAGAGTAACAGCCATGTTAGTCTGTATTCGCAAAAAGAAAAGGAGTACTTGTGGCACCTTAGAGACTAACCAATTTATTTGAACATAAGCTTTCGTGAGCTACAGCTCACGAAAGCTTATGCTCAAATAAATTGGTTAGTCTCTAAGGTGCCAAAAATGATTAGGGGGCTGGGGCACATGACTTATGAGGAGAGGCTGAGGGAATTGGTCTTATTTAGTCTGCAGAAGAGAAGAGCGAGGGGGGATTTGATAGCAGCCTTCAACTACTTGAACGTGGGTTCCAAAGAGGCTGGAGCTAGGGTGTTCTCAGTGGTGGCAGATGACAGAACAAGGAGCAATGGTCTCAAGTTGCAATCAAGGACGTCTAGGTTGGATATTAGGAAAAACTATTTCACTAGGAGGGTGGTGAAGCACTGGAATGGGTTACCTAGGGAGGTGGTAGAATCTCCATCCTTAGAGGTTTTTCAGGCCCAGCTTGACAAAGCCCTGGCTGGGATGATTTAGTGGGGTTGGTCTTGCTTTCAGAAGAGGGTTGGACTAGATGGCCTCCTGAGGTCTCTTCTGACCCTAATCTTCTATGATTCCCAAACCTGGCAGATCCCTAGAATCTGCAGGAGGCCAGGGCCATCCAAAATGTCGTATCTGCTGCCACACCAGCTATGAGCTGTGTAGAGTCTTCATGGGCCTCCACCTCAACAGTACCTGAGGGTCCAGGAATGGGCTCTGCCGTAAGATAAAATACACTGCCTATTGTATTATCTGCTCTCCCTAGTCATCTTCCTCAGGCTTAGGGCTGGTCTTCGCTTCCGGGGAGATCGATGCAGCGAGTGTCCATTTAATCATGGCAGAGCACTCTCTGGTCAACCCCAGTACTCCAGCTCTCCTAGAAGAGTAAGGGAAGTCGACTGAAGAGCATCTCCCATCG
Source organism: Lepidochelys olivacea (assembly GCF_965140295.1). Classification (NCBI taxonomy): domain Eukaryota; kingdom Metazoa; phylum Chordata; order Testudines; family Cheloniidae; genus Lepidochelys; species Lepidochelys olivacea. The sequence continues at coordinate 77,290,867 of NC_140418.1, read as the reverse complement.
ATGCAGAGCAGTGAAGACACTGGGATAAGTTGATCTAAGCTATGTCGACTCCAGCTACGTTATTCACATAGCTGGAGTAGCATAACTTAGGTTGACTAACCCCAGTAGTGAAGACAAGCTCTTAGTCTCAGCCAGTTGCTTTTCTCAGAGAAAATGAAATCACATAAGCAATGGAACAGCTGGTAGAAAGTTAGAGGGAGTTGTACTCCCCCTCCTCTGCAAACAGCAGAAGAGTGCCCTTCTCCATGGCTTGGGAAAGTCCTTAGTCTCCAGAGCTCCCTATTCTCCCTGACTGGTGAAATGGTCTCTTTCTTGGCCACACAACTCATTTTCAGGAATTCTACACAGGACCTGATGTGTGATTTGTTCCATTTGGAGCATGGAAGCCTCTAGAGAAGCCCTGAAGTACTGAAATTGGGATCTGTTGCCATTTCTTCAAGAGATACAAGAGGAGCTTCTCACCCAAAGATTAAAGCATGAACATGCCTTTCCCTGACACACCCAAAAATGTCCAGAGGTCTGCAAGAAGGAACAACAAATGGGAGCTTTTCTTGTAAATGGAAAATGCAAGAGTTTTAAAAGTACAGTTAGACACTTAAACCTCTCACTTTAGCACTTTACAATTCATTCATCTTACAAAGCTTTGCCTTTTATAATCTATACCTGGTCTGAGTACCAAGGCCTGCTTATTCCATTTAGTAACATGAACCTTTACATTACAAATACAGATTATGAATAGTCATTTGAGCATAGTTCAGATGCCTCTGTAAAGCTAGCAAGAGAAAATTACATTTCCTTCTTTTATAAAATGCAGTTTTCATAACTCCAAACAGCAGATACCCCTCAGTCCAGGCCTACCAGGAAGCTTCAAATCCACAGGTTGTGACCTCTCAGGCTGTTTTCCAATGACTCATTTTTAATTTTAAAGAAGCATTGTCTCTTGATAGTAAATTAAGAACAGCCTATAGTGCATACACACAGTCATCCATCTGCTCAAGGCTCTTGTCATATGATACCAGTCTTGTATCTATAGACTTCATCTGGTATTCAAAAGCTATCAACCCTGCCTCCAAGATAGCCCATCTTCTGGCTCCAGGCTAGAAAAGTGACTCTCCGTTTCCAATTCTAATGAATGCATAGCTAACAACAGTTTTTCCGTTAAGGATCTGGTGTCTTTAAAAAACACAGATAATGCTGGAATTACTAGGATCCAGAATTCTAAGGGAGGTATGGGATAGAGCTAACTGAATTTCACCTGCAAGACTGTGATCCTAAGGCAGCCTAACCACTTCCACTCACTCCACCCATCAGCACGAACAACATGAAACACACTTACCTTCTGCTTGTAATGTTTAGACATTACTGTTGATACAAATGTGCTCTATTGGATAAAATAGGTCAGGCTCCTTTAAGTTTTTATGATCAAGGAACATTGATTAAGTGCTATTCTTACTGAAGGATCCTAGAAGTGGTTTAATAAAATACACACAGTCTACAAAAATAATTTCACCTAGCACTGAAAGGCAGCCACCTCTGGGATGCAATGTAGCAGCTGTTTCATAGCTGCTATGTATTCTATTTAATGCTATTCTATTTAATGCATTAATATTTTAATGCAGTGGGCTGGAAATGGCCCACCTGATGATCACTTTAGATAAGCTATTACCAGCTGGACAGTGGGGTGGGAGGAGGTATTTTTTCATATTCTCTGTGTATATATAAAGTCTGCTACAGTTTCCACGGCATGCATCCGATGAAGTGAGCTGTAGCTCACGAAAGCTCATGCTCAAATAAATGGGTTAGTCTCTAAGGTGCCACAAGTACTCCTTTTCTTTTTGCAAATACAGACTAACACGGCTGTTACTCTGAAACCTGAAAGATGTTGTAGCTGGAAACACTCACAACTAGCCTCAGGTACAACAATGAAGAAACTAAACAGTGCTAACAGCCCATCAACAAAGACAATGGACCAGGGAAAAGGCTTGTCCTCACCTGGGAATGCTTCAGCCAGACTATGAATAACGGCTGCTATGACTCAGCAAGGAATGAAAGGGCATGTGACCAGCCCACATCATACAGAACTCCATTTTGGTACCTGTATTTTTCCACAACTGGGATGGGAACCTGGTTTGGGGGAACAAAGGGGCTCCCGTCCTATGGAAAAACTATATAAGGGGGAAGTGACATAATGACTAGGACTCACTTCCCTGCAAGACAACACCTGGAAACACCAGAGGAACAAAGACTGAACTTGGGAAGGGGGATCCCAAGTGGAAAAGAAGAAAGCCCTGCCTGTGTAAGGAAGCTAAAACCTGCTTGTATCATCAGTTCAGGTGAGATATTGCTGATTCAAATCCTATCCAGTGTGTATGAGACTTATATTGCGATTTTATTTAATTTTCTTGGTAACCTGCTTTGATCTGTTTGCTATCACTTGTAATCACAAATCTATCTTTCTGTAGTTAATAAACCTGTTTTATATTAACCAGTGTGTCATTGAGTGAAGTGTTAGGGAATCCTAGCTCTGTTAACAAAGGCATATCTTCCCCCACATCAAGGGGGGAAAGGACTATTTAATGAGCTTGCACTGTACAGAGCCCTGTGCAGTGCAAGACAGTATAATTCTGGGTTTATACTCCAGCAGGGGTGCAAGACTGGGGAGCTGGGAAATTGGCTGGTGCCTTTATTGATGGTCCAGGAGTGGTTTAGGTAAAACACTAAGGTCACTCAGTTGGGTTTGTGAGACCACCTGCTGTCATGTTGGGTGATAACAGGGTCTGGAGAGGCTGGCTGGGTATCATTAGCAGAGCAATGTGAGAGAGGCCAACCCAGCTGAATTGTTAGGGGGCACAGTGATTCCAACAGCTCCCAGACTGCACTCCAGGGATACAACCTGTTACACCAGGACTTTCCCATTCACGTCTATTTGAGTTAAAGGTGCAACTGGCAGGTATAGACTGGCACAATCTCAGCGGGTGGGTGGGCAGTGGCAACCTGGGGATTGTTATAGGTTTGGGAGAGCCTCCCCCATTCTTTCCTTCCCCTCATCACTCTCTCTCTCTCATTCTGCTCCCATCTCTTTTGAGTCCTGGCCCCTTCTGCCCCCATTCCTCAGTTCCTGTCAATTGTTGCTGTTGATACCTTCTCCTGCTCATGGGGCGCCACACTGGCTGGCTGCCACAGTAGCTTCCATCAGCTGGTAGGAGGAACCACAGCTCTTGCCCACAGGTCAGCTGGATGTGTGATGATCCAGCTAAGCTGTGGGAATGCGTGACAGAATTGCCATATGAGCGAGTATGACACAAGATTCATGACACTTTGCGGATCTGCCGTTTCACAGCTCACGGCAATGCAACAGTTTAGGACAGAAAGCCTGGGGGCATCATCATGGGATTCTCCCAACTTTCTCCTGGGAGTAGAATTCAACAGTCTTTGCCTTCCATGCCCCAACTTTGGGCACCCAACTCTAGGATACACATGTATTAAAAATCTTCTTTGCAGTGGTGCTGGAACTAAGGGTGCTGCCACACCACCAGCTTGAAGTAGTAATAAACAAATACCAAATACATGGTTTCCATCATCAGCATCTCCACTATAAAAATTGTTCCAGCACCCCTGCTTATTTGGCGTCCCACTTCTACAAGTTATTTGGTATAGATTCCTATACCATCTTCATCACTATAGTATCTGAGAGCCTAGGCTGCTGTTTCCACACCAAGTGGACAACAATAACATTTAGTGCTTCTACAGCACTTTCCAACCACAGGTTTACCAAGATGAGTATTAAATATAATTATCCCTAATTAGAAGATAAGGAAACTAAGGAACAGATCAGTAAAATTACTTGCCAGTTTCACACAGTTAATGGCAGAACCAGAACTAGAACCCAGGTCTCATGTGATGCTGACAGACCAGGTGCCAGCTCAGGCCAAGCCCCCAGGCCTCACTGAACACTTACAAATGCACAGCTGGAAACCAGTCTTCCTTACCTCTGTGTTAGCATGATCAAAATTGATATTAGATGTTAAGTTGATATGAATGTATTTAGTGCTTAGGCTTTATAAAAATGGTTGTAGGATGCTGCATGTATTGATATCACTTACAACCTCAGTGCTCCATGGTATAAAGGTATACTGAGTGTTTGCATTGTAAACCACCACCCAGGAAAAGCAGCATTAAGTAAGGTAAGGTGCTTGTCCCACATACTGGATGGCCCACTGAAGGCAAATGAGAGACTGTGTAGAGCATAGAAGGACAGAGGCCCTGTTGACTGCATTCCTCACTCCCTCCAGGAAGGCGAAACCTATGCATAAACCCATCCCATCAGTTTGGACTCTGGAGTGGAAGGGATAAAAATGCCTGACAAGGAGAAACTGTGTCTCAGAATCCATACAGCATAAAAGAGATTCAAAGATTCCAAAACAAAAGCAAAGAGATCCCCATGCTGCTTGGCATGGGTTAGCCCTGAAAAACATTTTTAATTGACAGATTACTACAACTTTGTCACCTTTTGAATCACCGGACTGAAATTCATTTGTGTAGACATGCTTGCTTGAACCTGTAAATAACTCTCACTTCTTTTTCTTAGTTGATAAACCTTTAGTTAGTTTATTACAGGCTTAGCTACAGGCATTGTCTTTAGTGGAGATCTAAGGTACAGATTGACCTGGGGTAAATGACTAGTCCCTTGGACCAGGAGCAACCTGGATATTTTGTGATCGCTAGTGTAAGTGATCATTTATGACTAAGTCCATCTTGCCTGGGTTGCAAGATGCACTGGAGTATCAAAGGGAACTGTCTGTGACTCCATTATAAGTCTATTGTAGTACTTTGGGAATTCACATTTGTTACTGGGTTGGTGAAATCTAATTATAGAACATACAAAAGTTTGAGGTGTCTGCCCTGCTTTTTGATAGTCTGCCATAAGGCTGGGCCTCTGGAATGTGAGCCACCCCAGATAACATGACAACTCCCATTCCTATGCCCTTGCAGCTGGACCACGATGCTCACAGCAGTTCTGAAAGCTACAAAAATTGAATTGAAACGGGAAGCCTGCTACTCCAGTGGCACCAATTTTACACTGGTGCAACTCCACTGACATCCGGAGTATTACTGCTAATTTACACTTACGTAAATAAGAGGAGAATCAGGTATGATATATTTAAGGAGATTTTTAAAAAGTCAAGAAAAAATAAGGGCAAAAGATATACATACAACAAATTAACTAACCTGTATAAGATACTGTGTTCGAGATCATTTATCAGTCCTGTATGTACAATTTAATGCAGTACTCTGTGGCTCTCAAACCCCACAACGGGTGAAGCTCATGATGGTGCCTCTAGGAAGATGTACATTAGGTGGGTGTTTAACTATTAGAATTGTTAAGCCTTATATTTAAGACAAAGGTATCACCCCGATGAAGACTTCGATCACAAACATACCTTGATACTTAAAACACAGCAGCAGTATGTGCAAGCACTTTTAGTTTCTAATTGAATGGGAAAGGCTGACATTACAAAAAAGTGTTTGGAGGTTGTTGGTTTTTTTTTTGGTTTTTTTTTAAAAGGTTCTGTACACCGCCACCTGTCTCATCAGCAGGACCACTCTAAGGAATGGGCCTCTAGGCACCTCATTCCCAAGATTCTCCATGCCTCATTCTTCATCCACGCTACTAGTAATGTACCATCACCGGCACAGTTACACCTGAACACTCTGGTGCTGCCAAACACCTGGCTTGATTTTCCACTGTCCAAATGAAAAATAAGCATAATCTGCTTTTTGAGGATACAGCAAATGAGGGAATTCATGACAAATTGTGTTGGTTTATGCAGAATAGTGATAATAAGATACAAATGAGAATTTTTTTGCTTAATGAATAATACCAATCACGTTTCAACAAATGCTGTGCCCTTCTAATTAAAGAGAATGCATAAAATCAGCTTAATTTATTTGTGACGAGTTATACATAGTTTAAATATTTACTACCGATTTACTCTAACATTTGAGAAGATTTTAAACATTTCTTGCTGTAAAAGCAGACCTATTCATGTAGAGCAGGTTGAAATTCTAACTTCTGCACTCCCGTTCGTTACGCAGCATGTGATGCATACCCTTGGTTTTCAAGATACAAGAGAAAGGATATTGTTGATTTACATGCTAATTCTCCAACTGTTACTAATTTTCTTGATTCCTGCTTCCAAAGTTGCACTTCCCACATTCATCACTGTAGTACACTAGAGGGGCTGAGCATCTCTCTCAATAAATTACAGGAACTATGACTAATTATAGTGATATTAACTATGCAAAGTAATGTGTAACTTAAAATGGATACGTTTATCATTTCAAATTATGCCTTTGAGTCTTGATGGCCTAATCCATAGCTGCTTTTCTTCCCACCCCAAATACAGACTATAAACTGTTCTATATTTTCTAAAACATTGTTTTACAGATTTAGACATTCCTCATAAACTCGATAAATGAAAATAACCCATTTATCTCCCATAAAATGCACAGTGCAATAGAGGACAGAGGTCTAGTAAAAGGACATGCAGCACCAAATCCTGATTGCTTTAGTAAAGCAGGGGGGATTTGGCTTCAGTGGGGCTACTTGCATGAGTTTGGCCCATATACTGTATGCCCTTCTGATGATATGTGGGAAATAATGGGTCTGCCTATAAGTTATGTAGTTCATATTGTCCACAGTGGAGAGTATTCAAAGCAAAGCTTCCAATTATGTCTATTTCTCCCTTTACAAAGTATCTATTCAAAAGAGCTCCTTACTGGAGTGCAAAGAGGTCAGTGCCAGAGCCCAGGGAACTTACATTAGCATAGGAGTTGTACTGACCCTCTGCATGGAAGCAAATGCCACCCTGTGAAATAACCATTACATCAATCTTGCACACCATGGATGCTGTGGAGTTTATTTTGTATTCACCGGAACAAAACCTGAGAATTAGAGAGAGGTTGGTCTTAAGGTGAGGGCATTGGACTGGAGAGCTGGGTTCAGTTCTTGGTTCTGCCCCAGACAAGTCAATCTCTCAGAACCTCGCTTCTCCATCTGTAAAAAGAGGGTAACAATGCTTCTTTTCTCCCTCTTGTCTATTTAGCATGTAAGCTCTTTGGGGGCAGACACTATATCAACCTGCGTGTCTCTGCAGTGCTTAGCACAATGGAGCAATGATCTTGGCCAGGAGCTCAAGGCACTACTGAAAAATATTTTCTTTAAGAATTCTTCACACAAAAATGCTCTTAATTCAGTACACAGGCCTGAGAATAAATTATTTTATTTCTGCAGTAAGAAAACAAAGTATGTCAAATGTTTAAAGTCTTCAGAGTTGCTTTCATCCTAGAAGAAAACTTGCAACAGTTTTACCAGTATTTCCTATTATAACAAGGGGAAATCTATCAAACCAGTTAAACTTTCAAACCAGTAGGACCATTTCTAGTGGGACCAGTGATTGTGAACAAACAAGTTAGAACCATCATCCTTTTTTTAAGTGTTAGTCATGTCGATTCTTCTGTACTGTAGTGGCATGTGCCATCCAGGTTGCTGCATGCATGTAATAGTAATTGTGCCATGCCACTTTTGTGTCAGCAGACACCAACTTTACAATATTCTCGCAGCACAGAATTGTATTTTTAAATTGTTTGGGGGTTTTTTGGTATACAGGGAAAATTATTATTTTTAAAGGTAAACAACTGTTTCAAGGACATGATGATTCTTCTGGTTATGGAATTCTCTGCATGATCTGCAGGAACTAACTACCAGAGGGGAAGCACAAAAAAAGGATTTGACTGACCCCTCTCTGAATATGCACTGTGTGTTACTGTGTGCTTATAAAGCTCTCAGGGATGCTCAGCCAGCCAATCACAATGAATATTCCACACTTACAGAATCATATGCAAGAATCATATGCAATCTCTCAAAGAAAGTAAAACTCTAATAGAGTTGCTACAAGGGGAGAGAAAGTATTAAATCAAAACATCTGCATTTAAAAAAAAACCATCAGAAACCAAAACTACTATTATTTCAGATAAGCTATTTTACAATGTGGCACTCTAGCCTTTGCATGTATTTATAATTGACTTTCAGGGTAACTTGTTCACATTTTGACAAGCAAGGGAACATTGCTGCTTCAGACTTACACCCACTGGGCAGCAGGTAAATGAGGTACTTATGATTCAATTAGATGTTCAAGAACTTAAATAAATCAATCAATAAAACCCACACAGTATTGTAAGTCATGCTGCCTCACAATTCAGACAGCACCAAGGAATCTGGAGAGAACCACAAATATTTGCAGAAGACAGATAAAGCTAACACAGGTTTCTGGAGCAGTGAAAAGGTTTATGCATTGTCAGCACATCAGGAAACCTGGATCTTTCCTGAAAAAAAGAATGGTGTAATATTCCATAGCTGTGTTTAGGCTTAGAATTACCGCACTATTTCCAGTAATTTTTTGCTGCATTTAGCAGCACCGGACCCCATGCTATGTTGTGACACTTGCTGCTACTCTGTAGTCCTGGTCCTCTAGACAACTAGCAGCCATCTTTTAGGGTGAAGCTGGACTTGAGAGGGTGAAGCTGGACTTGAGAGGGTGACTTCCTCTTAGCCAACACCAGCTGAGCATAAGCCAGCCCCCCTTGAACTGTTTCCCCTTCCTGGGGCTGGGCTGCTTGTCAGTTGGGTGGGCTAGTTATATGCTGTAAATGGTTATTAGAGCTTATTTTGGCTCTTAGACGGTATCTTGATAACAAGTGAGGGGAATCAGGAATTTTATAGTCACACTCTCTCCTCTCCCACCCCCCAAAAAAGCCCACACACAACCATCCCCTCTTCCTTAGGTGGTTCTGCCTCCTAAATAGCTAGCCCTCAGGTCTTACAGCCACATTATGTCACCACACGGAGTACAGACATTCCTCATTCTACCAACGCTTCTCAGCGGTTGTAGGTCCAAGCGTCACCAATGATGTACTTCCTTTCTGTAAGAGCTATTTCCACCATCACTGCTCCCCATCTTAGCATATTTTAAAATGGGGCCAGTGGGGTGAGTGTGTCTGTCCCTCTAGATCATTTACAGCACACCTCACCATATCTGAATGCCCCAGTTAATCACTTGGGGATGACACATGTGCTTAGAACAAGGAAAACCGTTGGTTAAGGGAGGAGGAAGGGAAAATTGAGCCCTGACAGGTTTCCCAGATCCAATTACAGTACACAATAGAGTATTTTGATATAGTGTCTCTGATTACCAGGCAAGATATACTGCAAAGTTGTTTTGGTGAAAGTACAAGAGGAATCATTTAAAATTTTTAAAACATCTCACAGCTGTTTTTATCAGTCTCTTCTGGACAAGGATTCAGAAGTCCTTTATCCCTTCTAATATTTTCTAACTCTCATTGCAAGCAAATTTTCTCTCAGTAAGTCATTAAGAGATCACAATTTAATTAAATGAAACTGCTGTATGGTAAAGTTCACCACAGATGCGTCATCAAACATCCTCTGTAAACAGAGCTTCTCAAATTTGGAATTTCTCTAATGAAAAACTAATCTACTTTTAACAATTCTCCAACCAGCATGTTCCAAACAGGGATTCATAATTTCTTGTCTTCCTAACAAGTATCTGGTATCTAATAGCTTAACATGGTTGATCTCTGGCGTTATATGTAACAAAAGTAAAATGATAATCCAAAAAAAATGAAGGTGAGAAGTCTGAAATTGCACAAACCTTTCCACAACTCAAAAACATGTAATATGTCTGAAATATGTATGTACTCTGTACATGCATTGAGTTCTCATTCCCGTGCTTTTCAAGAGACCATGAATTTTAAATCTATAACAAAACTGAACTACTGCCAAAACAAATGTCCTTAGCTTTAATCCTATACACCTGATTTCAAAGTCATTGTAAAAAAAAAAAAAAATCTTGTTGCCATGGTCAGCCAAAGCACCATCAACCTTCACAGATATACCATCACCCCATATAGATACAGCATTCCTTGCTCCCAGGAAGTGAGTCACACTTACATGGCTATTAGACAATTTGGGTCAACCCAACTAAGCAGTGATGGACAGTTTGAAAGATGCTCTAGCCCAATTGCAGTAGTTTAACTATCCACACACCACAAGGATAAGGATGAGTGAAAATTCCATAGTCTGTCCCACTTGCTAATATACAGTGAGTTACAGGGGAAAAAAAAGATGAGAATTTGTTTGCAAAATCCAGGTAAAATTTGAGAGAGGCTAAAAGAACTCCATCACTGCATACTGGTATGGAAGAGTATGTATGTGTAGTGTTAAAATATTTGCCTGAGAACGAGCAGGAACATGGGCTCAGTTGGGCTGTCATTTGAGGGACTTTGGGGGGTCAAGCTAGAGGTTATTTGTTCCACCAATGAGTCCCTGAGGCTTCTAAGGGAGATTAGTCATTTGTGGAAGCCAGAGTAGGTAGTAGCTTTGACATGACTTATTGTTCCTACATTCACCACTACTAAACAAAAGTGTGGTTTGTTGCCTTTCCACTTACTGTACAAACTTCATCCTTCATTTACAACATCCTCCTGTTGTCATCTAATCTTGGAACTTTTTGGAAATACGAACAACTACAGACATTTCCTTTTTGAGATCTTGTTTCTCCTTTCCACACTTTTAATTCTTGTGGACTGGCCATCCCATGTAACTGTGTTGTCTGAAAAGCAGTGAATGACTTCAAATTTAGTAATGCACAGCACTTCCCAATGCTTTTTTAAAAAAACAAAAACAAAACCAAAAAGATACAAAACCAGATTTTTCAAAAATCCTTTCTAGAGGATTTTTAGAGCCCAAACCTCCCATGTTGAGACTATCAAGTTTCTATCAAAAGGGCTGCCTAACCCTTGCTATTTTAGCTGCTGAAAACTAAGTCAGAATACCTCTTAACTCTAGTATATCTAGGAAGGGAAACTTCTACCAGTTGGGTCCATTAGCACAGCTTCCTCACTCTGCATATCAGCTCCTCAGAAGGAAGATTTTAAATAAGACTTCGGTGCAATTATGGCAATGATCAGTTCTGAGATATGCTCATGTTTCTTTAGCTCCTCTAGACAAGACTTCCTCTACGAGTGTTTCGAAGTACCGAAAGTCTAATGACTTGCACACAACCTTGTCTCTTCTAGAGAACTACAGCAAACTTTCTGCTCTACGTTTTTGCTATAGCTGTGTGTTTGGTCTGGCATTAAAATAGACAGCACAGGTGCCTTGCAAAGACTAATCTTCTTCTTCTTCAGCTTACACATTTTTTTCCATTAGCCATCAACGGCTAGAACTTCAGAGGTGTTGAGCACTCACTGCTCCTACTAACTTGAGTAGGAGCTAGGAGTGCTCAACACTTTTTGAAAAATCAGACCATGTCTGTATATAGTCCAACTTCTTCACCAATGGCACGATACGCTGAGAAGTGCTAATGGCCCAGCATCCAAAGTCTCGCATATAAGGCAGCCAGAGACTTCACTAAAATAAATGGCTGTGCCGGAGCATTCTCCTTTGTGCCCAATAGCCTGAGCAACTGAGACTCTTTGTGCAAAGCAGCTGGACACAAAGAATGGGGCTGATGCCAGGAACCAGACTGCAAGCCCATGAAGTGAGACGAAGTACAGCGCTAACAGGTATTATGATTCCAGAGCATGGGAAAGCACTTGGTTCCATGCTTAGTGAGTCAACAGCATCAGCAGTTGCAGTATGACCCTCTAAGGAGGAAGACACAGAGATACAGCTGTTTCCTGGGCACAGAGATGAAGTGTCTGGTTTAGGATTTCTGCAAGCGCTTGTGTGCTGTACATTCCTATTGCTGTTCAGTGGAAAGGCTGTCTCTCTTTCTGAGACTAAACTGATTATGCCAAGAATTACCCTGACTCTGTCTCCAATTTCTCATCCAGATGGAACCACCCCACATGACTCCAAAATTCAGCTCTCTGTTCGGCTGATGGATCTGGTCAAATTTCCTCATCTTTGAATCTCTCCCAGTATTATTAACTGGATAGAAACATCAAAGGAGATTGGGGCTGTCATAAATATAAAGGGAAGGCTAACCACCTTTAAATCGCTCCTGGCCAGAGGAAAAACCCTTTCACCTGTAAAGGGTTAAGAAGCTAAAGATAACCTCTCTGGCACCTGACCAAAAATGACCAATGAGGAGACAAGATACTTTCAAAGCTGGGGGGGTGGGGAACAAAGGGTTCTCTCTGTCTGTGTGCTGCTTTTGCCAGGACCAGAGCAGGAATGCAGGTCAGAACTCCTGTAAAGGGTTAATAAGCAATCTAGTTAGATATGCGTTAGATTCTGTTTTGTTTAAATGGCTGATAAAATAAGTTGTGCTGAATGGAATGTATATTCCTGTTTTTGTGTCTTTTTGTAACTTAAGGTTTTGCCTAGAGGAATTCTCTATGTTTTGAATTTGATTACCCTGTAAGGTATTTACCATCCTGATTTTACAGAAGTGATTCTTTTACTTTTTCTTTAATTAAAATTCTTCTTTTAAGAACCTGATTGCTTTTTCATTGTTCTTAAGATCCAAGGGTTTGGGTCTGTGTTCACCTATGCAAATTGGTGAGGGTTTTTATCAAGCCTTCCCCAGGAAAGGGGGTGTAGGGCTTGGGGGGATTTTGGGGGAAAAGATGTTTCCAAGTGGGCTCTTTCCCAGTTATATTTGTTAGATGCTTGGTGGTGGCAGCAAGAAAGTCCAGGGACAAAAAGGTAAAATAGTTTGTACCTTGGGGAAGTTTTAACCTAAGCTGGTAAAAATAAGCTTAGGGGGTTTTTCATGCAGGTCCCCACATCTGTACCCTAGAGTTCAGAGTGAGGAAGGAACCTTGACAGGGGCTATGCAGGCAATCCAAGTTTGGCATGCCCACCTGAGCCTTGCTCTCTCCTGAATACCTAACACTGCATTTCTGAAGAGCACGGATACAGCCTTATATTAATTTATTTTGCACTCCTTCATATTTTACTGGTGTCCATCAGACAGGTCTCCATCAGTACACATAGCAACCCATCTCAAACACTTCACAGACAGTTTGATCTGATCGGAATTTCAAGGCACGGGTCCTTAAGCTCCACTTGATCAGAGGAAAACAGACCATCTGATCATCAGCCTTAATTTTTGTATGCTCTGTCCAGTTTCAGTCCCTTTATGAGGCCCTTTTCCCTTTGATCAGGGACCTGAACCATTTCTCCAATTTGCAACACTGTCGTGTAACCTTGATGAAAGTGAAAGCTCCAACTCTAACAATTGAAATGTTAGGGAGAACAATCCTAATGATCCCCCAGTATGCACTTTTCTGCTCATGGCTTGATTTTCCCTATCTAAGGACACGGAAATGAATAAGTCAAGTGGGGCAAAGATGTTTCTCTCTCCACTGCAATGTTCTTCAAAGGATGTTTCTTACCACTGTATTGTCAGAAAAATCTAGAAGTTGCTTTCTTTCCATTCAGATTTACAAATCTTCCGCATTATCCATTCCCTATGTTCCTGAAAATAATCCTATATAAACTAAACTATGTAAGAGTTCCCAGATGGCCATCGACACTCATAAATTTCATCTGCTATCAACATCCCTCTCTTCTTGCCACTTGTAGGGGGACCCCACATTTGTTTCAAAGAGTTTTTCTGAGAGCAACAGACCAGATCCTCAGCAGGTGTAAACCTTCATAGCCCCACTGACATCAATGGGGCTTCACTGATGCACACTAGCTGACCAGAGTTCCATTCCATAATACTACCCTGGGCCTAATGTAAGTTAAAACTTATTGCTAAATACCTAAAAGTAAACAGGGAATCAGAATTATGAGATGAAGCAAGATGTGAATATGCAATTGTACCATGTTCTGCAGTGCACTCAGATCCAGTTACTTATTACTAATGTTGTTTAACATGTCATTCAAACTTTCTTCTAAAATTGCAGGAAGCAAAGACCCTAACTTGTTACCATTCAATTCTGTCCTGCTCAAGGCATTACAGTTCACTGAATGATGATCTCAGACACAGAGATGTTTTCATTACTCTGCTTAATTTGGCAGCTCATGCCTCTGAATTCTCCGTTTCCTGAGCCATTTAAAACCACACACACATATATATATCAGGGTGTTCATATTTTTCGATAAAATCTCTGAGCCCACCATCGGAAAAAGCCGCCTCTCCAATTGCTCCTATTGACAATGAAATAATTTCCCGACTAAAACTGCTTGTATTCCAGATTTTTCTGAAGTCAGGATATCTGTGTTAATTTTGGATCAGTGTTTTTTAATACAAAAGTGCAGCAGTAAATACCAGAAATAAGAGTTTCATGCTTAAGATACTATATATCAGAAAAATGTAACAGTATATCAGTGTTTCTTACTGCTTTATAGTTACCGGATAAATTTGGGACTTTCACATTCCCCTCCATGTACTGAGCATCCATTACATTTACACATTTTACGTCTATAATATTCTGGCAATACATTTTCCTGAATCAGCTGATGACATTTAATAGAAAGTTTAAGACACAATATAAAACCTTAAATGCTTTTGCTTATTCTGGAAAAAAATGTGCACATAGATTGGTTTTCAAATTAAAAAACTATGTTGGTAGAAGCATTTTTTGCTCCTGCTATACATATTAAAATATAACTAAATGCCTCTCCTTATGCAATCCTGCAGCATAAGTACAAATAGCAGGCGTTTGTACTTTACAAGCAAGCTATATGATTAAGGAGCTATTAATGAAGTGAAACAAAACCACAGTGCTAGAATCTAATAGTCCATGAAATTCTTATTGGGAGAAAAGGAATCTGCAGTGAATAAATATTAACCTAAATGCTATTGAAAACATAAACAGAAAAAATGTATTTTTAAAGCCAAAATTTAGGTAAAAACTGCTGACTACTTACGGAAAGTTGATTTGCATACCACAGGGCTCCATCTGCTGTGGAAAATATAAGCTGCAAGAATGATTTAATATTTAATAGAAGTAGTGGCCATTGTTAATTATAATTTGCACATTTACAAATCAGCACTGATAGCAATACAAATTATGAAATATAAGGGTGTTATGCTGGATACTGGGGAAAATAAGATGACAGACAAAGTTAATGGAGTATCCCTAACAACAGCTCTGTCAGAACACATCAGAGAACTAATCCAGTTACAAAGAGCCTGCAATGGAAAATCTATTTAAAATATTAAAATGCTGTTTGGTAAAAGCTTTTTCATAGTGCATTTTACTTAAACAGTTGCTTATTGCTCATGGGTCATTAGCTGTACACCGAGATGCATTCTGCAAACTGCTATTTCAAAGAGTAGTAGAAATTAAATAAGAAATATATTTCTGCAGCATTTTTACTGAAGGATAGGAAGAGCTTACTGCAGACTTTGAGATAGAAACCAATATTGGCTAGCTCAAAGATACATACTGTATAAAAAAGTAAAAGATTTGTCTACAGGCAACCATTACAAATACAGAACTTTTCTATTTATATCAAGGCCCCAGCCCTGCAAGGAGTTCTATGTAGATATAAAAGTCCACATGTATGGAGCTCCTTTCCAAGATCAAGGGTCCCAATACCATACTTAGATTTCAACACAAACTATAAATTGACACTTATTTAGGAAAGAGACAGAAATTACCGTTGATTGTTTTCATTAGTCTTCTATTTCACCTCACTTTTCTCATCATCTAATATGGATCAGATAGATACTGCTAATGCACCACCATTTCAACAGCAATTTTTGTTCACTGAGTCACTCATGCTGCTTCTGATCTTTGTTTTAATATCAATAGGATGGCATGCATTAGCAATAAAAAAAACCTCTTGCATCATTTAATTTAACAAATAGTTTAGTGCCTACATGAAAACATAGCTTATAATATACAAGAAGAACACGTACATTATTTAGCGGAGTATATTTAAGCCAATTATGCTCTTTTCCAACATACCCAAATGATATTCATCTCAGCATAAACCATGAAGCCACAACTGGCACCTCCATAACAACTATCATACTAGTAACTACCTTATAAACTAGAAGTACCTAGTACTTCTACAGGGGCTTGATCCTGCAAGATGCCTAACCTAATCCCACAAAACTACTCAAGTGGTTAGATGCTTTGCTGGATGAGGTCAAAGCACTCAGCATTGAGCCCCAAGTTATTTTGTATTTGTGTGCAGGATAATTTTCTACCTACACTCCTATCTGCTTCTAATTAAAATTCAGTTCACACTACCCCTATCCCAGTGCACAAGGTCCTAGAAAAGGAACTGTATGGAAAGTTGTAATGGGGGACACTCACCTCTTGAGCACCTCCTGCTGCTGTGTGGTATACTGCAGGCCTTTTCCCACTCATGGCGCTGCCTGCAGGTTGTCAACCTCCCTTGCCCTGTCTTCAGTGGTTCATCCCTCTAGTTGGGTCACACAGTCAAAGTGACCACTTTCCAAGATAACAAAGAATCAAAGAAAATTGTCCGTCTGCTCTCACCAGGGTCTTCAGCCCCAGCTCCGGGGCCTTTAAATTCAGTTCTTTGCTTGGGCTTCTAAACGAGCCTTGTCCCCTTCTCGGAGCTGGGGAATCCAGGCCAACCAACTCCTCCAGGTTCCAACCCAGGGACTCTGTATATACAGACATATACCATTCCCTTCAGTAATTTGCTGCTTCTTCCATGCGCCTCTTCCCACCTGGCTCCTTTATCTTCACCCCTTACCTCAAGGTTAAAGTTCTCAGGTCCTCTCTCCTCTAGTTTGAGCAAATGCAGCCAATCAAGCTCCTGTTTCCAAAGAGAAGCACCCTTCCTTGCACCTCTGGTCCCAGCCAGGAACTGACCTGCTAAGGTCCTGCAACTCCTTTTATCTAAGCCTGCTTGGCTCTGATTGGCTGCTTCTGTGCAGCCTCTCTAAGCAGGCTTGGAGGACCCATCTTCGCTGCTCCTTTCCTGGGGCAGGGTATGGAAGGACCATGGAGCATCGAAGGCCTGGTACACTCTGTCATAAAAGTATTATGCAGACGCCGGGTAATGGAATTTATCTCCAAATCTCAGATCTGCAGTAGTAGGGTAACTCTGCATCATCTAATCAACAGCTGGGCTGAAATAGGTTTGTACATTCCTTATGTGTAGATTGTTTTAGCGGGGTCTGCATAATCTGAATTGTCCTGTGGCGAAGGCACAGAGCAGCGTATAGGCCTTGTGCATGCTCTGCATGGAGACAAACTTTACCCCTGAGAAATGTGGCAATAAGACTTTTAATAGATACAGTGCTGGAAGGGACCCATGAAGACTAAAGCTATTATTATGGTGCCCCTCAACAGACCTTGACAATGCAGTTTTAAATGCCACAGCCACATGCCTGTTGCTATAGCAGAAATCCAATTGTTTCTACAGTATTGGCAGATATAATTTGTTACCTAACCAGAAGAACCTGTAATGCCTCCTTATCTAAGGGGTAATTGCTACCTACTAATTGCAGTTATTGATCCAATAATCTGTGTAAGTAAATTTATTATTATTATTATTAATTTGTATTATGGTAGCCCCAGTCTTGAACCAGACCTTACTGTGCGAGATGCTGTACAAACACACAAGAAAAAGATTAACCTTGGTGTACACGCAACTTTAAGGAAATGTCATGAGGGAACTGATCCTGCTACAAATGAAATCAATGACTTTACTTCCATTAACTTCAGTGGCACAGCACCAGGGCCAAAATGAACCATCCTGTCCTCAAGCAAAGGATGAATAACTGTATTTCCAGGTTAAACAGTTCCTTCTGTTGAACTCCCATCGCTTCCTTCTCTTAGTACTTGGTTTGTGAAAAAAGCCTCTCTCTCTCTTTCTCACACACACACACACGAAAAAAGGAAAAATAGATTTTGCTATTTTTGACTCTGAGTCTTTATTTATTATCGTGCAATCAGAAAGGTGATTATAATACTATGAAAATTAACACCAACAATTGCATAATTTACTCAAAGCTGTTTTTACCATCCTACTTACTTATGCTTTGTGGGGCGTGGGGGGGAATTGCAAGCACTTTCCATGACACATATGCAACTGGGTCACTGCTTTAGGGCAAAAGCTACAGCTGTTAAGACCTTTTTTGACCATCTATATCCTGGTAAATATACAGCAGCTGAGGGTAATCTCCGCTTTTTGTTAGGCGACAATTCCACTTCACAAAAAAAGATATTGCAAGGCATAACACTGATTGCTGCAAGTTTCTCTCTTTCGCAGAATACAAAAAATGTCTGATTAGCAAAAGAAATGAAAGGAAGACAAAAAATAAAAATAAATGGTTCAAGCAGAGCAAAGCAATTCTGTTAAAATAATTATGAAAACCCTATAGAAATAACTAAATTGCTTTAAAATATTGTGAAGTCCCCTTTGTGCTAGTCTAGCAGTGCAAAGAGGATTTAAAGCTATCTTAATGCACAGCTGGGAGAGGAAATTCCCCTGGTGTAACAATTTTCAGCTGGCATAGCTATCCCTACACCATCTCCTCCCCCACCCACCTCATCATCAGGAAAATTCTGGAAAGACCAGGGCCAGGAAGGAGGTATGGCCAAAGAGTAATCATGGTTGATGGAGCAGCTCTATGGCAGCTGCTACGCACTAGCGCAGTTCGAAAAGCCTGAGGCTGCCTCAATTTGTGTTGGGCGCTGTTTTGTCCCCTGCAAGTCCCAAGGTTCAGAAGGCCAGAAAACCACCTCCCACTCTCTCCTCAGTTCTACCAAGTGCTGCTCTCATTCACCTGGTGATCTGGCCTTTCAATCCTCAAACAATGTAAATGGTTAAATTAATGGTTGGGCAAACTCTCATCCCCTTACAAAGCCCAAATAATGGGTTGTGTGTAGGTGCATTCCATGCAGTGAGGGAGGGAGAAAGGGAAGCCTCCCTCTCAGATTGCAAAGCAGTAGCAGGGTCTGTCTACTGGCTCTACAGCAGACCCTCCTCCCCCATTCCCTTAGTTACTGAATAATAATTAATTATTGAATTAACACATTTATTCCCTAAATAATATTTTGGTTAAGTAATGCTGTAAAGTGTCACTGCCACATGTCTTATCAAAAATCCAGATGAACTCTTACAAGGTAATGTAGCAAATCAAACATCCATGGAGGTGGAGATTTCCAAAGGGGCCTAAAGCATCCAACTCCTATTTGTTCCTTTGAAATTCTCTTCTGTAATGACATCTTTGGAGTTGTTATATTCTTGGGTCAGTAGGACAATGGAACAGGCTGCCTTGGGAGGTTTTGGAAGCTTCTTCACTGGAGGTTTTCAAAAGGAGGCTGGATAGCTATCTGCCGTGGATGGTTTAGACATGACATAAATTCAGTATCTTGGCAGAGGGTTAGACTAGATAGCCCTTGTGGTCCCTTTTAACTCTGTATCTACTTCTCAAATACATGGGTTACAAATAAATATTTTCCAAAACTGTCTGAACATTTTTACAAAACAGACCATAGTGAGTCTAAAGAAGCTGATGTTATTTACTAGGCACTCTAAAATATTGCTTACAAAACAAGACAAGAGCCACAATAGCCGCAACCTTCCTACAACATCTTAGCAATGTCTCTCAATGCTGCTTGAAAAGGACCACTTCCAGAAACTGCAAGGGGAATTCATGTTGATGACCTACTCAGTACTTGTCTGATCATAATGATGAGTTTTGTGATGTAAAGCACAAGAGGTAAGATTCCCACACCCACTCCAGCACATTTATGCTAGTTAAAAGGGCCTGAGCTACATAATGGGGCCCTGAAAATGCTGGTTCTGGATAAGGGAGAATCCTCCTGTCACAGGCATTGACGGAAGACAATCAGAAGGCTGCTTTCCAAGGACCCCTTCACAAGTGCTGGTGAAGGGAACATGTCATGGGCTGGGCCGCAGCACTATGGAGATTCCAAACAGTACTACAGCCCATAGGGTATACCAAGGAGGCTGCCATAATTCAGATAGACCCACTGGACTGTTTAAGTTATGCTGGGGGCCTCTCCAGTTCCTGGAGTAACACAAGATCAGGAGGGTGCAAAAGTGGCCCAATAATCAGAATCTCATCCTAGAAATTTGACTCTGGCAAGAACTCATTCATATATAGACCCCAGAACAGCTATGGTCAGGACTTGTGGTCATTACTCAGCCCAGGTGGAATATGGACTTGTAACTTGGGGTGAAAAGCTTCAAATCCCATTCTCAGTATCCTAAGCCATCTAATCCTCTGATAACTATATTCTAATAGCCTCCTTGGTATTAGATAGCAGACATTTCCATAAAAATAACTGCTTTAAAGTGAAACCATTTAGATCTGTTTTATTCAAAATGCACTAACAAAAAGTCTTAAATATGCTGCAAAGTACCTGACTCAAGAAGGTACTGAACAAAATCAAAAGCTGCATTAAAAGTAATGTCTGATTTATTTCAGAGTGGTAGCCGTGTTAGTCTGTATCAGCAAAAACAACGAGGAGTCCTTGTGGCACCTTAGAGACTAACAAATTTATTTGAGCAAAAGGTTTTGTGGGCTAAAACCCACTTCATCAGATGCATGGAGTGGAAAATACAGTAGGCAGATATAAATTCACAGCACATGTCAGTGCTAACAAGCCAATTCAATGAAGTGGCCTATTCTCAACAGTTGACAAGGGAGGGAAAATCATTTTTGTAGTGCTAATGAGGCCAATGCAATCAACGTGACCTATTTCAAACAGTTGACAAGAAGGTGTAAGTATTAGCAGAGGGAAATTAGTTTTTGTAGTGACCCATCCACTCCCAGTCTTTATTCAGGCCTAATTTGATGGTGTCCTGTTTGCAAATTAATTCCAGTTCTGCAGTTTCTCATTGGAGTCTGTTTTTGAAGGTTTTTTGTTGAAGAATTGCCACTTTTAAGTCTGTTATTGAGTGACCAGGGAGATTGAAGTGTTCTCCTAATGGT
This sequence comes from Lepidochelys olivacea, assembly GCF_965140295.1. Taxonomy (NCBI): domain Eukaryota; kingdom Metazoa; phylum Chordata; order Testudines; family Cheloniidae; genus Lepidochelys; species Lepidochelys olivacea. Next base: position 77,269,934 of record NC_140418.1, on the reverse strand, counting down.
TTTTGAATGTTATAATTCTTGATGTCTGATTTGTGTCCATTTATTCTTTTGCGTCTTTTTGTTGTGTTGTGTGTAGTTCCTGGTGAGTATTTGCTTCAGATGGGGGGGGGGGGGGCTGTCTGTAAGCAACGACTGGCTTACAGTAGATGTGAATAAAGCTATTAGAAACATCTTTATCCCATCTATTGTGCCTACTGGGGGATGCTGTAGCCTAAATCGTCCTCCATTAGGGGAAACTCAAAACAATGAACAACTCAAGTGTAATATATGTTGCAAAACCTCAACGTCATAGGATATTACCCATGGTAACCTATATCTTAAATTGTCTTGCTTTTCTGGTGTAAATGGACTTTTTATAAAAACATTCTTATTGGTTTAAAATTACAGCATAGAAACGAGAAGTGCAGTACATGATCAAGCAAAGCAGGCATTTACCTGGAACAAGCTTAGTGGTGCCACATAAGTCTGTGAATAATCAGCCTTCATTAACATCCAGAAAAGTGAAGAAGCAAAAGCAGAGTAAGGTTTGAGTAAACCACCGGGCTTTGTATAGCAATGGTTACTGACAGTGCTTAACAAACTGAAGTTAATTGAAGGTATTTCTGTAACATCACACAAGTCATAACATACACTGGCCATTGGAAACTGCATCCACAGGACACAACCCCTGAAATGGAATCCCAAATCTGAAGTTTGAGTGGGGGATGCAAGTCTTCCCCAACTCAAATCCAAGACTTAATTTCAGCTAAATATTTAAGCATGTGCTCAAGTCCCTCCCTATGCTGCAAAGCATTTAAGCACATGTTTAAGTACAGGCCTATATTCCATTGATGTCAATGAGATTTTGCACATTGCTAAAGAGAACTGAGTTGCCAAATTGGGGTCCAAGTGAAATCTCAGACCAAAAGGATCTTGGTTTTCTGGATCAATATCCTGAGATGTACTGCTGCCCCAGCCAGTGGTTCTGATTGTGGTATTTATGGTGCAGTCAGCAGACAATTTTATGCTTCCTCAGCCTAGGCCAGGACTTCGGAAGAATCTTGTGCAATGACAAGAGTCCTGCAGGCTGTATTAATTAGTTTGGGAACCTGAGAGGACTGTAGGGTTTCAGCCAGTACCCAACAGCCTCAATAAGGAATCACCTTTGGATTTAATGCCCTGTAGATTCTTAACCTTGAGCAAACATTACAACATTGACAGACTAGTGATGCCATTACTAGAAGATCCACTTTATAGGGTGGTATTTCGGTGACATAGACACTGTTGCAGTTCCGAGGGACACACTGGGGAGCAAAGAGTTGTATCTTTCCCTAGGGAAAATAATCTCCAACTACTCTTCCCTTTCTTTCTAGAAAGTAATATTACATATCATGTAGGCTACAAAGTGACATTTCACTGAACACCTGAGAGAATCTCTCATGTGATGCTTCTTGGCTGGCATCATGTTTACCTACAAAAGCAAATTTAAAAATCAAATGCAAAATCAGCCTAGGATCAAATAAACAAGACATGAATTACTGAGTTGATTCAGCCTAAAACTGCATTGTACAAATGGTACAGTTAAAGTTTTCTTCTACCTTTTACCAGTAGTTATTGTAAGATAATACCAGACACAGGGCCAGGGCCGCATGTGTAGGGCAATACCACTAAAGAAAATCATCTGATTACTTAAAATATATATTGAAAATATGATAAGTGCAACAGAAATAAAAACAATACTGTTGAAAATATTGATTATTTTTATGATTGCCAGTTGATTTTTCTGTATGCTTATCAACATACATACCTGTGTACTTACCTTACCACCATTCTACACCACCTGTAATATTCATCTGGGGCATTTACATATGTATACCTTGATTTAATATGAAAAATACCCTCTCATTTTAAAGGGTCTTTGCTATTAATTGAAAAGGATTAAAAAGTTTTTCTGGTCATTTAAAAAAATGTAGAAATCTGGGCTGTTCAAAAAGCTTGCCCCATCAAAATCAATTAGTAGGGTAGGAGTTTCATTGAACTTACTTACTCCCATTGTAGTCAATGGAACTTTCATGATTAATTTAAATGGTAGCAGTTAGGCCAGTGCTGAGTGCTTTTGAAAAATCCCATCTATAATCTCCTTTAAAACTCATGATTAGGACAGCGGAACAAAAAAGGCAAGATAATTCTACAATTATTGCTTATATATATCAGCAATGTGCCTGTACACACACGTGTATGTATGCAATACAGTCTACACATATATGTGAATACACACACAAACTGAATTTCTTTGCTGAAGACTTTGCCAAGTTACAGCCAAATGTGATTTGAAATTATGAGTGTTATGCCAAATAAATAGGATTTATAATGTAAATGCTGGAAGAACTTCTGTAATAGGCATCCTACCATGCACTGCTATAACATATATTTCACTCTGTTCAGTTAGAGATGTTTTTCCTTCTTTTTCTGAACATTTCAGAACAGTAAATGAAATGTTAATTTTTTTAAAGTCAGTACCATCTAGCTAAACCATCCAAATCATTTTTGTATACAGAGATTTTATTTCTAATCTTTCTCTGCAAGCTGCTTTGTTAAATCCTAATGACAACTTTTATGCATAATGCATAAAATAAACTTCAGCAATATTTAACACACTTTTATAAGCATGTAAAACCCTTTTATAAGTGAGATGACACACTGCAGGGCATGCAGTCACAGTACACTGGAAAAACCACACATCTCGAGTGACAAAGCATTTTGCTTTGCCTCATGCCATTAACTTCCCGCCATCCAATACATGTTATCTTAGTATAGTTGTGCATCATATTACCTATTATTTCTTTCATTAATAGACATACATAGTATGAATGCCAGACAAATCCCCATTCTCTTGGCTTGAATCTAGGAATGATTATACGTCTGGGGGGAAAGAAAAAAATATGACTTTACGTAATTTAGATAGTCTCTTAGTTAACCAGAACACTCTCTATTAGCAAATATGCACCTATAAAAATACAGACTAACAAGGAATCAGTCTTAGCATTCATAAACGGATGCTATAAATCTTTCTTATGCACGAGGCAAAGAAATCGGAACAACAACAATGTATCACTAGCCTATGTCACTGGAATGATTTGTTTTACTCGTCTAATCTTTACCATATCTAAACTGACTATAATAAATGAATAATTACTCTGAATACAGTGCAGTTAATTGAAAGTCTGCTTGAAGTATAAAACCAAGAAATCATAACAACAAATACAAGGTTTAGTCAGTGTTTAGGAACTTGTCTTTGTCAATAATTTTTAAGGTTCCGTGTAAATGATACTGTTTACTACCATACATCATCTAACATTACTCTAGAAAGTCATGCATTATTTCAGACTTCCTATGAATATTAAATAGTCTTTAGAGTCATGATATTTCATCAGCACACACCCAGGTAGTAAAGCCTTTTGGGGTTTGACTTTTTAAAATGAAACCAATGTAATCAAGTATGTTTTATTCTTGAGCCCTGATTTCCAAGTGGACTATGAATGTATGTTCTCATGTTTGTGAAATTCAGGCTTTCACCTGAATGTGAAAGGTATGTCATCTAACACAGACACAGGTTGTTTTCCAAAGCTCCCATCTGGACATTTAGTTGCTATTGTGTGTACAAAACAATCTGAATTCTGAAAGGGGCATGCATTAGAATTTGGATAGGCAAAAATCCATTGTTGTTTTAAAAATAATTTTTCCTTGGAGATCATACATTTGTGAATAAGTCCTGAGGCTGAAAATAAATTTGAAAGAATAATCAGTTGAATGAAGGATACAGCTGAAAGATAATTGTTAATTACCTTGGCCGATGGAAATGTTCTGTATGATAATCTTTTAAAAACTCTAAGCTCCAGAATTTGCATTGAAGCTGTGTGGTATGGATTTTTCTTTCTTGAAAACAAAGACTTAGTAATAAAGACTTGTATGAGCATAAGTGCACTTACCCAATTCTTTTTCCATTGAACCTGACCTGCAGATTGCTTTTTTCACCTACACAAGTGGTGCTATAAATTTGACTAGGACTAAGGTTAAAAAGAAACATGGATGCATCTAAGTACTTACTGTACAGAATACACAACACCACCATGGCAAATAATCCATCCTTTTCCCTATACAATCTTGTGCAGACTTGCGCTACTTTATTCATAGCAAACCCAGAAGCCCCAGATTTGAAATTAGGTTACCTAATTTAGCAGAGGGCTATACCGCTCTCAGGAAACCAGAGATCTCCTTAGGAAACTGTTGTGTATGTGCAATCGCTACAGGATGGGGAAAGGCACTATGCTGGCTGGAAAGAGGTTGTCCAGAATCAATAACACTAGTCATATAAAGAGAAAATTCACATTTTAAGTGCTGCTGTTATACCACTGTCATCTCACAGTAACTCAGCATTTATACAGCACTGCAAAACAATTTCAATATATATTTACAATAGTGTCTCTAACCATCCCACCACGAAGGCACAGGCAACATTCAGTTATTTAAGTAGGGGCTAAAATGCCACGCTGCACGATAGAGCAATGCCAAAAGTCCCTAACGGACTGCCATTATGCGCGATATGCTGCTGTTCCTTTCCTCCACTTTCTCTTCATTCTACTTGTTGCCCATATTATTATCTCACCCACAGTAGCCTGGTTTCTACAGCAGAATGGGTCATCATTCATAAACGGTAAGTGTGTAATACTGCCATGTAAGGTGGCTACAGTGTTTGGAAAATGGAAAACAAGACTCAAACATTTTGCGACATTTTATTTCAGTTTTACCAATGTTTTTCAACTAGCTCTATTACTGTCGATTAAGTGTTTTCTTTTTAACACGTCCCTTATTGACACAGACTCCTCTCCTGTACAACATAATGCCACATCCATTCAGAGCTGACATGTGGGGGTCAAACAGAGTGGACTGTAACAGACATTCTCACTTGGACCTGTTACAAAGTGACTTTCTGTCAGCATCCATTCTAAAATACAATAAAGTAGAAGAGAATAATTATAGCATTTAACAGCAGTACTAGCAAGGTAAGAGAAACAAAAAGGCAAATGTCGGATGCTAAATGCCTACAGGGGGACAGGCTTTGGCAGGCCTGCCAGGGAAGGGAACACCGCTGCCTCACACAGCATAGGGAACAGGAGAGCAGAAGCAGCATGGCTCTGCTCTACAGCCAACAAACTTATATTTAGGTTAGGAAGGTTTCCATTTTTATCGCTAAGTGTTGGTAAAAGTCGATTTCACTGTACACACACCAACCAATGAAAAATATTTCCATTGACAATAAGTGAAATGGAAATTTACAGGTAGGCAAAGAAAGAAAAATGCTGTATGAGAACTTGTTGGATTTGGGGGTGGGGGTGAAAAATGAGGCAGCAAGACTTCCTTTCCCTTCAGGCCTGGCAAAAACTCTCTCCACCCCCACTGAGACAAGGTAATCATCCAACAGGTGGGCACAATCCTCTCTGAACTCATAGGGCACATATGATTGAAGCTCCTAATTCTTGTACAGATTTCATGGCCCAAACCATTCTAAATGTTTTGGCAGTCCTTCAAATGCAATTCAGGGCATGGCCAGCCATGTGAAGAGAGCTTGGAAAAACAGCTGTGAGGGTTAACTGAGGTCTCCCCGCCTGCTCAAAACAAGAATTATCCCCTGGTCCTTGCACCAGATTTTTCTCTCCTAAATGACCCAGACAGAATCCCAGGAGCAGTGGGATACAGCTGGGACACAGACAGATTTTCAAGATCAGCCAGTTATGGTGGGAACCCAGGCTGGACCTCACAGTGAACAGGTTAGTGTAGGGGCTCAGACAGGGATGCCCCAAGGGAAAAAAGTAGGGTAGGCCAGTTCTACAAGTTCCCTCCTAAGTGTTGACAAGCTAACCAAGCAATGGGAGTCAACGGAGCATGAAGTGAAGGATTTCAAGTGCCGGAGACAGCAGCTGGCCACACATCTCCAGTTTGCTGAGGAGGAAAAAAAGACCTTGCTCCACTTAGTATGTGACCTCAAGATGGAAGCTCAGTGTACAGGGATAGATAGGCTGTGGTGTGCAGAGACCCCGAAGTCCAGGGGACAAAGGTGAACTATAAGGGCTCTTAAATGCTCTCCAGGTAAGAGAGACCTGGGAGAGCAGACCCTGACTGAAGGGGGCAAAAGAACAGAGAAAAACACTTTCTGGAGACAGAGAGATCAGGGAAAGAAGACCTTGCTAAAGCAGGACAAGAGACAGTAGTAGAACTACCACCTCAATCCTACTGGGGAGGAGAGGGGTGTGATGAGGGGGACTAGGCCCAAAGGGAGACCGCAGGGTTCTGCCATACCCATCCCAAGAAAGGAGCAGTGGAGAGGTCCTCCAAGTGGCCTAGAGTGGTTGTGAGGAAACAACCAAACAGAGGAGCTGCTGGAACAGCCAATCAGGGGTCAGGAGGGCCATATAAAAGGAGTTGCAGAACAGAGCAGCAGTTAGTTGCTGATTGGAGCTGGAGAAGAAAGGACTGTGTACCTGGGTGGAAGAGCAGCAGAACTACAGACAGCTAAATCTGCTGTCAGGGACTTGGGGAGTGAGAGGCTGCTGGCTGGCTGCTAGGACTAAGCCAAAGACAGTCTGTTTGCAGGGACCAGGTGAGCATTGAGGGAGCTTCTTGCTGGCTGCAGGGACTGAACCTGGGGAGGGCTACAGGAAGATAGTGTCTCCAGGGAGGAAGTTGTGGGGATACAGCCCCATGCCAGGACTGGACTGGTTTAAAGACCACAGACACACCCAAACCCAATTAGAGGAGGTGCTCACCAGAGGTGGGTGCTGACCCTGTTACAGAGCCAAATTATGGCAGCCTTAATCCTCACATTTCCTATCTTTTGAGAGCTTGACTTTGCAACCTTAATTTTTTTAAGTGTAGTTTTCTTCATAAAAAACCTGAAAGCTGTAAATCCTTGTGATGCTGCACCCCATAATGCTTTATGGGAATATGCTATGCTAGCTAGCTTATTTATTTATATAAAAATATGACCTAACTGGAATATTTTATGCTACATATACCATGTAACATATCTCTGTAAAAGTTATGATCTACTGAATATATCCATCCTATTTGTATGTATGTGTCATTTTTGTACTTGAAGTTATGAATATTGGCTGTGTACTTGCTTGATTTTAAGTAACCTTAGTAAAGCATTTGCTCAGCTTCCTGAGAAAGGAATGGGCAAATTAAGTGCCCAATCAAGAAACACTTAACGGACAATGGATCTTGGAAGGCTCCAATCCATGTAAGAAGTCTACTTGTGGACTTTCAAGGTAGCATGTAAACCATGGTTGCTACCTGTAAGTTCTGAGTCTTGCATGGACATGTGACTCCACAACTCCATCTCGTAGCTGGAATACTACACAAGGGGAGGGAGGGGTGTCCACCCACAAGAGAGTCTAAACCCAGGGGAGATCATTCCATTTTGTCTTCAGCTGGCTCAAGAAAGAGCCTCTCCACCCACCAAAGGATGCCTGAAAAACTGGAACAAAGGACAGTAACCACAGGGGTGTGAGTGATTGTTGGACCCAGACTAGAAGGAGACTAGTCTGTAAAAGGAGGCTTCTTGGAACATCTGAGGGTGAGATTTTACCTGTATTAGGCATAGGCTTGCGTGTTCTATTTTATTTTGCTTGGTAATTCACTTTGTTCTGTCTGTTACTACTTGGAATCACTTAAATCCTACTTTCTGTATTTAATAAAATCACTTTTTAACTTATTATTTAATCCAGAGTATGTATTAATACCTGGGGGGAGGAAACAGCTGTGCATATCTCTCGATCAGTGTTATAGAGGGCAAACAATTTGAGTTTACCCTGTATAAGCTTTATACAGGGTAAAACAAATTTATTTGGGGTTTGGACCCCATTGGGAGTTGGGCATCTGAGTGTTAAAGACAGGAACACTTCTTAAGCTGCTTTCAGTTAAGTTTGCAGTTTGTGGGACATGGTTCAGACCTGGGTCTGTTTGTGGCCGGCAAGCGTGTCTGGCACAACAAGGCAGGGCTCTGGAGTCCCAAGCTGGCAGGGACAGAAGTAGTCTTGGCAAATCAGTTGGCAGCCCCAAGGGGGCTTCTGTGAACCAACCTGTCACAATACTATCATAGGGAGCCATAGTGATCCTCAGCAGGATCCAGAACAGAGGTTCCCAAACTGTGGAGCATGGTCCCCTGGGGGGAGCAATAAGGTTATCGGGGGCAAAAAGACACTGAAAAGCTGGAGTCAGGAGGGGTCTCCATCTAGAAGGGGAAGAAGACAAGGCTCTGTGCAGAGGGTCTCAGCAGCTGGGACCAGGCTCTATGCCCACTTCACTTCCCTACTGCTGCAGCTGCCACCAACCAGCAATTATGCTCCTCTGCTGGGGATGTTGGCAGAGACTCTATGAGCAGAAAGGCTACACCCCAAGAGTACAGAGCCCCTTCCTTTCAGTGCAGTGCCAGGGCACACTGCCCCATTCACTTGCCCTGTCAGAGTCTGCACAGGGAAAGCAAAAGGGGCCATGCTCAATGGCTGAAGTCAGCAGGGGGTCCTGTCCAGCAGGGGGCCAGTAATCATGGGTCCATTTTTCAACTCCCCTCTTAAATCTGGCCCTTCTGTGCTGCCCTGTTCACTTCCCCGGCACAGGTGGGGAGCGAGGCAGGCAGGGAGCCAGGTCCTGGCAGACAAGACTGTCTGACTGCAGCAGGGAGTGGAAGATTTCCTCAACTGCCATATACCTAGTACCCCAACCCCCTGTGGTACTGGGCACCCCACCCTGGTCCCCATGGGTACAGGGTACTCCTCCTCGAAAACCTCATTAAAAGGGGGGCATGCATGGGACATGAATCTCTGAAGTGGGGTTCAGCAACAACAAAAGTTTGGGAACCTCTGGTCCAGACCTTTAGCTCCACAGCACAGACCTCTACCACTTCAGCTAACAGAGTAACTTGTAGCAGTAATAGTCTATTTGTGGATAGCAATAGAACGTAGAAGATTCAGAACTCCTGGGTTCAATTCCAGACTCTGGAGGAGCGTGTCTCTAGTGTTATAGAACTTCTGCCCCTGTCCCTCTAGCCTGTCTCTTCCCTTTTATCTGCACCATCCCGGCTCTCTTCCTGCTCTGTTCCCATCTATCTCCCACATTCTGGTTCCTATCCACCACCGTGCCCCAGATCACATCCCCTCTACCTGGGCTCCTCCCCACCCTGCTTCCCTCTACTCTCTATCTTCCCTCCTGTCCCCCTTGCTCACCTCTCTGTATTCACATCAGGCAGCTTCCTCCTCCTCCACACTACCTTGGGGCCAGCCAGCAGGGAGGACACAGAGCTCAGCAGACTGTCTCCTTGCTCTCCATTCCCATGCCCAGCGCCACCACAGCAGCCTCTGGAGAAGGAGCAATTGCAGGGAAATAGCTTAGCCCCTGCACCTCTGGGCTGGAGCAAACTCACTACAGATGGAATATTTTTCAGCCAGACTAATAAGTCTCTACTGAGCATGTGGCAACTGCAACTTTCTCAGTGGCTTGTAACTTGGTCAAAATTTGGGTGAATTTTCACAGCGATGGAACAAGGCACATCCCTGATACATTTCAAGTCCCTGCTCCCAACTAAACTGGTCCTAGAACGTCAATAAAATGGTTATAAGAATCATCTTAAGCTGTAGAAAATACATTGCTTTATATACATTAACTATTTTAACTGAAATAAAAAAAGAAAATTGAGCCTCAGACAGACACTAAGCATGGAAAAATTGAGCCCTCAGTTAACATTTGACACAGTTACAAACCATTAATTTAGCGAAAAACAAAATGTGTGGAGTTTTTATTTCTGAACTCACATGACTGTGACAAGAAACATGAAGTAACTATAGGACTTATCTACTGAGATGACATGTGCTTAGAGCTATACACAAGTAGACAAGGTTCTGTCTCAAAGGGCTTGTGATCCAAACTAGACAGACAATACATTATAGGCACAGAGTACACCAAACTGTCCAGTTGGGGCCAACAACTGAAAATAGTTTATTGTTTTTCTGGGTGATTTTTGCTCAAAGTCTCTATGGAAAGAGTAGATTTTAAAGGAGAGACATGATTGAAGAAAGGGTTGTCTTTTGGCATATGAAAATGGAGAAACTATTTCTAAAGCTAGAAGTTAAGGCTCATGCTACCGGAAATAAGATAAAAGAACTAGTTAAAACTCCTGTCTAGAGATCTTGCATGACCCCTATTTCTCAGGAACAGCAAAGCAGCCTCATTGCCCAGGTGTGAGCAAGTATGTGTCTGTGTGTTTAGGTTTCTTAACAAAGTATAAATTGCCATCAAGAAACTATCTTATTCTATTGCAAGAATTTCTGGTGCCTATTAGCAGTCTGTTGAAATGATCCTTAATAAAGAGTCTTCATAAAACACAGAATTCTCTTGGTAATTTGTTGTTGCATGAGTGCACATACAGTATATGTGCATCTCAGAGTACATGGGAAAAGTCACAGATAGGATAATAAGTCTTTCACAAGTGGAGCCTTAAATTAGTAAAGAAAGAAAAGATGATGCTTTCTACTGAAATGATTTTATTTTTTTCCCCACAAAGGAAGTTAAGATATATCTATCTGAAGAAAAATTACTGCAAAGCAGCTGGAACCTCCATAATATATTGCACATTTTAATCATGTTTGATACAACACTTTATATGGATATCAATTATACTAATGACTCTGACATAATACCCTGGGGTGCCTAAGGGATATGTATTGTCACCTTCCTTTTGCCGTAAAAATAGTGAATTGTTCTATATCCACACTAGAGTAGTTTCTTTCATTTTTATAGAATGAATGAGTAACACTGTAAAAAAAAAGGACATTTTATCCCATATTAGTTTAGCAAACAGAAGAGATTTCACATATGACAGTACTAAATATACTCTTAAGCTGCTAATAAAGACAAAGCCTAAGGGGAAAAATTCTAATAAGAAGCAATGCTAGAAGTTTTTATTTCTGGATCTAAAGCAAAAATATTCCACTTAGGTATAGTTTTAAAGGTACCATATAAGAAACTGAGGTTTCCAATAACTTTTACGTTTGATAAAAATCACTTCAATTTGAGCATATTTTAACCCTGAAAACAACTGGTTTTAAGTGTAGAGTTATTTGTGCAACTTGTCTATATGCATTTTACTGAGTAAAAGAAAGCTGGAGGTTTGATCTGTAAATGAACTTCAGCAGAACTTCCCAAGCTGAGGTCTATGGAATACTTGCTCATGTCTGTAGACAGCTGGCAGGTCACATGGCTTTAGCTCCCCTCATTCCTGGCAGAGAGAAACAGTAGAAGGCAGGGGGAAATGCCAGCCTCCATTGTCCATGTTAAAATTTCAAAAAAACACCACTGTACTTTCTCCCTTGTTACCCCTCATACTTGAGGCACTCCCCATAAACATCTCCAAAACTAACACATTATCCTCCTTCAAACCCTCCTATACCATCATGCCTACAAAACACTCAACAACAACTAGGCCACTGGAGTGCCGAAACTACTGCCTACAATCCTGACCAATAGTATCTCATTGTTTACTTGTACTCCCACATCTGTTGTCCCTTGTTTTATATATTGATTGTAAGCTATTGGGGGCAGGGACCATTTTTTTGTTCTGTGTTTGTACAGCACCTAGTACAATGGCCTCTTGGTCCATGACTAGGACTCCTAGGCACTCTGGTAATACAAACAACCAATGAAGCTCAAAATTGTACAGTGTAATTAAGGATCACCCCCCAAAAAAAGTACAGAACACTTTTAGATAGGAGGCTGCCAGCCATTGTTACCATCAGCATTGTCTCAATTTTATGAACAGATCTGAGGGATTTGCTGTGTTTAGCATCAACTCTTAGCTACTGCTCCAATTAGCTCAGAAATGGGAGGCTAAACCCTAAGCAATTACCTTGGCAGGCTCCACTGTGGCCCGAGAATGTTTCTTGATAGTAGGCCAGATTACGGTATGCTTTGGGTGGATGTAAGTTTCCCTCAAAAAGCAGTGTTAATATCTGTCACAAGGGTGACATCTTTGAACAGCACTGTGGGCATGGCAGTAAATCACAGGTGATGACACATTCCTTCCTTGTCTCCTAACGGATCTTGTCTGATGTGCTGAACTATGTGAAGAGCAGAAATGTGTTACTGTGCTGTCCAGGCAGGGCATCCAAGAAGAGGGCTGATGTTTCCAAGAAGAGGGCTGATTGTTCCTCACATCAGCTAGAACTGGCTTCTGAGGCAGGGTGGAAGCACTAGTGACAAAATTATGTGCAGGAAAGTTTTGTAGGGTGAGATTTAGCAGCTCCTAGAGCAGCAGAAGTGAAGAGTGATTTCATAGCCTCAACCAAGGCTGCAGAATAGGATTTTAAGGGTCCTTATGATGTTTGAAATCCTTGCTTGAATTTCCTTTTTGCTTCTGCTTCATCCATCACAAGGTATCAGAGACCCATAATGATCTGTGAAGGGCAAAGGGTGCGTTTAGGCTTGAAATGCCAGAGTGTGTTCACAGTGCTTTCCCAGATCTTCCACTCCCTGGCTCTTTGATCACTGAAGGATTCTATGGAATTCAGTAGAAAAATGGTGGCTGTTCCAAAAAAAAATGCAACAAATTCCTCAGCTGTTATTATAACAATGCCGAACACCAGTGTATATACAAATACTTCTTAAACTCTTGTATTACATTAGCTATTTCTGCTATTATTGCTAGAAACAGCTACTCAGAATGTTTATAAACCCCTTTCATACAGAAAGAGCACCCACCCTGCTCTGGATAAAGTATAAACCCAGTGGCCAAACATACCTCCTTCCAGTATTTTCTTTTAATAATTTGGAAACTTACTTAATAGCATCCTAATAAACATTGTCCTAATGTCCTCTCACCCCAAGCTTAGTTTTTCCAGAAGGTTTCCATTTCCGACCCTAGTTTCCTTTACTCCCAACGAGAACCTTGAAGCCCTTCTTCTAGGCTGGTTGGAGCTAATTAAATTCACTTTCCAGCATGACAGCAGTAATTCCACTGAATCTTCATGGAGGACTGAAGAAGCTGACGACAGGATGACTTAGACCACATACCTATGTAGGACCCGAGACACTGTAACCCTGTTACATCACCATTAAAAATGTCATTTTAAAATCAGCCACTAAAGGAAAAGGAACCCATAACTAAAAGTGGAAAAACAATTTTTATTGTGTTCATGTTTTCTAAACTTCTGTGTTGACCTTCTGAGAGAACGTATAATAATACATTAATCTGTGGTGATTTTTTTCCATTTGTAATTATTTAAACATTGATTTTGATTCAGTTATGAAAGCTGACAAGTGATTATGCCCCCTGTTCTATGTGCTTTTAGCATTTTGAACAAAAAAAGTAAAACCACCAAGTTATTTAAATATTAAAAATCACTAATGTATATGCAGAGCAAGTAACTACTTCTCCAAGACACTTCAGAAGAATTGTATTTAGTACTTGTGATAAATTATGTATTTATCGTAACAGGGTCAGAAGCAACTGTTACAATTTATTACACATGGTCAAAAATCACTTTTTCAGAAAAAGCGCTTCACTCAATATAGATTTGGATTAGAACATGGGTGCTGTAGTCACATTGATTTATATGGAGAGCAACAAATATCCAAGGCCAAATTCTGCTCTCATTTACAGTAGTGTAAATCCCAAGTGTAGCAACTCCATTAATTTCAGTGTATTTTGTGCTGTTTTATAAAAGGGAAACAGAAAACAGAATTTGGCACTTTGAGTAAACTGCTCAAAACACGCATGAGAGGCCATATTGTACTGCTCTAGCAATGCAAGAGGACAACAACTCTACTTATACACCAAGCAGAGGAAAGGCAGGTGCTAACAGGAAAGTGGAAATGGCTGAAATAATGGATGATCATCTTAATGTAGGATACATAATGGAATTAAAAGGTCACATTTTTTTGTTTTGGTTTTCACCAAGAATGTTAGTAATGATGGATGTCTAACATAGTAAATGCCAGTGAAAATGAGGCAGGATCAGAGGGTAAAATAGGGAAGGAACAAATTAAAAATTACTTACACAAGTTAGATGTCTTCAAGTCACCAGAGCCTGATGAAATGCATCCTATAATATTCAAGGAGCTGACTGAGGAGATATCTGAACCATTAGTGATTATCTTTGAAAGTCATGGAAGACAGGAGAGATTCCAGAGGACTGGAAAAGGGTAAATATAGGGCCCCTCTATAAAAAGGGAAATAAGGACAATTCAGGGAATTACAGACCAGTCAGCTTAACTTCAGTACCTGGAAAGATAATGGAACAAATAATTAAGCAATCAATTTGCGAACACCTAGAAGATTATAAGGTGATAAGTAACAGTCAGCATGGATTTGTCAAGAATAAATCATGTCAAACCAACGAATAGCTTTCTTTGACTAGGTAACAAGCCTCGTGGATAGGGGGAAGTGGTAGATGTAGTATACCTTGACTTTAGCAAAGCCTTTGATACTATCTTGCATGACCTTTTCATGAACAAACTAGGGAAATACCACCTAGATGAACCTACTATAAGGTGGGTACAGAACTTGTTGGAAAACCATTCTTAGAGAGTAGTTAGCAGTGGTTCACAGTCAAGCTGGAAGGACATATCGAGTGGGGTCCCACAAGGATCAATTCTGGGTCCAGTTCTATTCAATATCTTCATCAATGATTTAGATAATGGCATAGAAAGTACACTTTTAAAGTTTGTGGACGATACCAAGCTGGGAGGGGTTGCAAGTGCTTTAGAGAATAGCATTAAAATTCAAAATGGACAAACTGGAGAAACAGTCTAAAGTAAATAGGATGAAATTCAATAAAGACAAATGCAAAGTACTCCACTTAGGAAGGAACAATCATTTGCACACATACAAAATGGGAAATGACTAGGTTCTCATGACAAAATTTTTGGTGGCCTCAGAGTGCGGTCACCATCTCTTGCTGGTGGCTGCTCTCACACTTTTTCTTAATACTTAATTAACTTCAGGAGAACCAAATAAATATGCACATGTCCAAGTCACTGTAGTTTAGAGGACTGATGAGATATCAGTGGAAATGATACCGAGGCAGGACGAGGTGGGACAGTTCAAAGGCATAAAACCCAGTGCAATTTGGGTGCCTAACTCCTAACTGAAAACCTATGAAAATCTTTCCCATATCGTGTATTCCTGCAAAATACAAGGTGTCAGACTAGATGGCCTAATTAGTCATTTCATTACTCATTAGAGGTAATATTCTTTTAATGTATTGTTTGTATACAATATGAATATACACACACCAGCTAATATTTTCCTTGATAGGGCATCAATATCCTTGACCACTGTCATTCCTACCTGAGTTTCCTATCTTCCAACTTTGACCTCACTCTCCTATATAGCAACATGTGATCAAAACCATTGTAAAGTCAATTTATTGCCTCACTCTCTGATCCTCTGGACCTTCTCATGAATTGCATTGTTGGTAGTGTTTTGGTTTCTTCTAAAGAAACCAAGGATCAAAGCATGAGAGTCAACAAATATCACAACAGCAACAACAGAAATACATGGTTAAAAGGCAAAAGGCCCTCTGATGGATAGCAAAGCATCTCGGGGAAAAAAAATCCACTATTGTGAGATTGTGGACAGGGCATACTGCAGGAATGAAAATCAATAGAGATGGGACCGAGATATATCCACTCTGCAATTAAGTCAGGCTTTAACACTTTCGCACATTTTTGGATACAATATTGCATGGAAAGCAATGCTCTTAGGATTTGACGCCCTGGATCAAACCCTTACAAAGGACCCTGTAAGAGTTTCCAAATTCATTCTTGAACTTCATAGACTCATAGAATATCAGGGTTGGAAGGGACCTCAGGAGGTCATCTAGTCCAACCCCCTGCTCAAAGCAGGACCAATCCCCAACTAAATCATCCCAGCCAGGGCTTTGTCAAGCCTGACCTTAAAAGGAAGGAGATTCCACCATCTCCCTAGGTAACCCATTCCTGTGCTTCACCACCCTCCCAGTGAAAAAGTTTTTCCTAATATCCAACCTAAACCTTCCCCACTGCAACTTGAGACCATTACTCCTTGTTCTGACATCTGTTACCACTGAGAACAGTCTAGATCCATCCTCTTTGGAACCCCCTTTCAGGTAGTTGAAAGCAGCTATCAAATCCCTCCTCATTCTTCTCTTCCGCAGACTAAATAATACCAGTTCCCTCAGCCTCTCCTCGTAAGTCATGTGCTCCAGCCCCCTAAGCTTTTTGTTGCCCTTCGCTGGACTCCCTCCAATTTATGCACATCCTTCTTGTAGTGTGGGGCCCAAAACTGGACACAGTACTCCAGATGAGGCTGCACCAATGCTGAATAGAGGGGAACGATCACGTCCCTCGATCTGCTGGCAATGCTCCTACTTATACAGCCCAAAATGCCGTTAGCCTTCTTGGCAACAAGGGCGCATTGTTGACTCTCATCCAGCTTCTAGTTCACTGTAATCCCAGGTCCTTTTCTGAAGAACTGCTGCCTAGCTGCTCAGTCCCTAGTCTGTAGCACTGCATGGGATTCTTCCACCCTAAATGCAGGACTCTGCACTTGTTCTTGTTGAACCTCATCAGATTCCTTTTGGCCCAATCCTCTAATTTGTCTAGGTCCCTCTGTATCCTATCCCTACCCTCCAGCATATTTACCACTCCTCCCGGTTTAGTGTCATCTGCAAACTTGCTGAGAGTGCAATCCACGCCATCCTCCAGATCATTAATGAAGATATTGAACAAAACCGGCCCCAGGACCGACCCTTAGGGCACTCCGCTTGATACCGGCTGCCAACTAGACATGGAGCCATTGATCACTACCCATTCAGCCTGATGATCTAGCCAGCTTTCTATCCACCTTATAGTCCATTCATCCAGCCCACACTTCTTTAACTTGCTGGCAAGAATACCGTGGGAGACTGTATCAAAAGCTTTGCTTAAGTCAAAGAATAACACGTCCACTGCTTGATATGATTGTGGGCGAAGACAACATACACTCACTATGCTTTCAAGTCACTAATATGGATAACAAGTAGGCACATCATCCCCATTATCACTCACTGCAGTCTCTCAACACAGATCTCACCCAGCCCGTGTACGTGTGACAACTTATATACCTCATTGAAACAATATTTAAAAAACAGGGAATTACTGAAATTCCCTCTCCTGAGGGAATTTACCCAACAGAGTTTATCTATAGTTCTGGGATAGTACTAAGAGAAGAGACTAAATCCCATAGACTTTTGGTTTTGCCAGTGGGTTCTTTGGAAGAGGTGTGTGGGTGGGAGGGGAACAGAGGGGCACTCTGCCAGTTTTGAAGAGGGAGGGCTATTTTCAGAATATTTATACACCTCTTTCATATTCTAGTTATTGAATGTGCCTATCATTGGTATTGTTACTATTTTAATAATGATTAAATTGTTATGAACTACATAATTCCATTATCATGAATTACAGTATATTAAAATCATTGCAATCACCTACAAACGGTCTTCACTAACATCCCAGTTTACAGACATTATGTCTCACTGTAGCTCTCTGGGTGAAACTGTCAGCCATCTTATTTACATCTAGTTCCCTGGTATGGTCTTGATGCAATGTCTCAAGGACATGGGCTCGTAACCCTCTGGTTGGGGGAGGCTAGGTTCCAGCCCTGCCCCTTCTGCCCGAGGCCCCACCCCTTCCATGCACCCCATAACCCAGAGACCGGCCTCCACCCCAGGCTGAGGAGTGCCCTCAGCACCCCTAGCCCCAGAGTGCCAGGAGGAAGAGTGCACAGTGGCACCGCTGCAGCCTCCCTGGCACCAGGAAGGCAGGCAGCGTTGCTCCAGCCCCTGGAGCCCAGCAGCATCGCCAAAGCAGGGCCTGGGAGGAGGAGTGTGAGCGGGGCCATGCCTGGCTGTTTGGGGAGGCTCAGCTTCCCCTACCCGCCGCCCATGATTAAGGACAGCTGCATTATTCAGTTGCTTCTGTCCCACTGATGACTGGAGATAATTTTTAAGTCTTCTGAAACTGGAGAATGGAGTTCAAGATGATACAGGCACAATGAGAAGGATTCTTATCAATTTGCAGTACTCCGGAAACATATTGCTTCCAGAGTACTGTAAATGACTAAGATCTTTCTTGATCGCTAACAGCTAATTTAGGCACCATCATTTTGTATGTATAGTTGGGATTATATTTTGCCATGTGCATTACTTTGCATTCAACATTCAATTTCATCTGCCATTTTGTTGTCAAGTCACTCAGTTTTGTGAGATCCCTTTGAAACTCTTTGCAATCTGTTTTGGATTGAACTATTTTGAGTAATTTTGTATCATCTGCAGACTTTGCCATCTCACTGTTTACCCCTTTTTACAGATCATTCATGAATATGTTGAACAGTGCGGGTCCCAGCACAGACCCCTAGAGGACACCACTATTTACTTCTCTCCATTCTGAAAATGGACCCTTTATTCCTACCCTCTCTATCCTATCTTTTAACTGGAGTGCCAGGATCATCTAACTATCCTTAATTTAATGACAAGCCTTTTGTTATCTTAATCAGCCTGCCTCTGTTTACAAACAAACTCCTTGCCCCAAGGGAAGAAGTTGTTAACAGCACAGAACTTGTCACATTCCACATAAAGCGCTGGCTTCTGGGTGCTGAGCACACACTTTTTTTTCCCATGGGTGCTTGAGCCCCAGAGTTGGTGCCTATGATAAACCCCCTTCCCTGAGGCTGAACTGCAACACACAAAACAGCTTTTATATCAAGAAAATAAACAATAAATGACTACAGTTTGATATATTCACATTATAAATTGCACAATACATGATAGAAAAGGCTACATCTTCCAGCATTCTTATATTCCACATATTTTCTAACAGCTGCATTATCTTGTATATCAATGGACATTCTTTGGTGTCACATGGCTAATGAAGAGTGTCACCTTATGAATCCTTGTGGTGAGAGATCTTCAGAGCAAAACCAAATGATTCTGTCACCCAAAGGATATACAAGGCAACACATGAGAGTAAGTAAAGGACACTACACTGCATCCATTTATATTATTTGAAAAAATAAGAAATATTTAAACATCCATTTTGATAAATAGAACCATTAGATGTGGAGACTGATTGGTCCACACCATTCAATGTATAATATATATAGCATTTATAATCAGTTACAAGAAAAGGTGAAAAGGAAAAAGAAAAAGAATTGGCTCCCTCTCCTAAAAACAAAAACATTAAAAATACCATAAAGCAAGTGATTTCCTTGTTAACTGACCACTAGCGACATCTCTCTCCTGTGAGCTGACTGGGAGGCAAGGCTTTCCTGGAGGTACAGCTCCACTAAACCTTCTATTATACAGCTGCAAATGGTGCTTTTGTTGGTTCTCTTTTATGTTTCCACCGACAAAAGTGCAAGGATAATGCAAGAGTTTCCTTAATTAAATTTGTCTCTTACATAACTAATCTCTACATGTTTTGCAAATTTTGCTGGTATGGGTGATTAGCAAGATATAGTTGTATTTCTGTACAGGGTGAGAATCTCATTGACTCTGATAATTTGAGCCACGCTCTCATGTTTACCCATATTTCATGCATGCCCATGTAGCATTGTAGTACTCATAGAAGCAACACTAATTTTATATAGTCATTTTCTCTTTGCACTGAAAGTACAGTAAAACTTGTGTGCTGTACATATACTTTTGATTCCTTAGTTGTTTGATCACATTGATGAAGGGATATGTAATCAATCTCCCACTAAGACAGTGAGTGGTATTGGCCATAACTCATTACTCCATCAAAGGATTTGGCATTTCAATCGATGGGAAATGATGTGTGATCATTCTAATTTATTATACATCATTTCCCATCAATCGGTGTGCTGAAGCCTTGACATAATAAGTAGTTACAGACATTGTCAATCATTCTTGGTCAGATACCTCTGAATGCTGCCATTTGGTGCACCCACAACTATTCATCCAAAATGCAAATTTCCAGCCAAATCACTCAGCGCACAGATTTTGCTAGAATAATGTAAAGTGATATTATTAAGAAATTTTGTAGACAATTCCCAAAAGCTTGGGGCACCCACCAAAATTACAAAGAAGATGGGTGGCATGAAACTGTACTTTATCAGTATATTGTACACAAAAATTAAAATAATTTCCTGGTAAGATGGTGAGCCTTGATTTAGGCAAGGGCCAGAAGTGTACTGGACTCAAATGATATCACAAACTGTGATAACAGTCTGACCAACAAGACAAAAGGCTGAATTCTGCTCTCTTATATCTATGCAACTCCCTTTGACTTCAGTAGTGCTATATGCGTATGTGAAGGTCATAATTTAGCCTCACACCTTTACTCTCAAGACCAAATACCTTGGAGTTACCCTTGAACATCCAACATTCCTTTTCTTTTCATAAGAACAGCCATACTGGATCAGACCAATGGTTTAGCTAGCCCGATATCCTTTCTTCTGATGGTTTCCAATGCCAGATGCTTCAAAGGGAATGAACAGAACAAAGCAAGCAGCAAGTGATCCATCCCTGTCATCCAGTCCCAGCATCTGGCAATCAAAGACTTAGGGACACCCAGAGCATGGAATTGCAACCCTCCTGACCATGTTGGCTAATAGCCATTGGTGGACCTATCCTCCATGGAATTTATCGAATTATTTTTTTTAATACAGTTATAGTTTTGGCCTTCACAACATCCCTTAGCAATGACTTCCACTAGATGACTGTGCTTTGTGCGAAGAAGTACTCCTTTTTTGTTTTAAATCTGCTGCCTATTAATTCCATAATTCCCTTTTAAGTTTTCCTTTCATAGCCCAGAGAGCATTGCCAGAATTATTCCTTATCTTGATGAAGGCTTTTGTACAGATTCTAATTCATACGTATCATTTGCTTTAGTGTAGTTCCATCTTCTATGGTTCTATTACTGTATTCTTAACTTTAGTTGGCTCCAGAATGCCACAACAAAGCTACGTTTACTCCAAGTAGTACGACCACATCCACCCCAAATCCAGCCTCACTAGCTAGTTATTGATTTACTAATCCATATCAAGAGAGAGTGTTTGTTTTTAGAATTTTTCATGGACTTATTCAAGCTACTTGATTAAACTCTGCATGTAATTACGAAGGCCTATGAACCTACAGCATTGGCCACTTTTCTACCCCTTCTGCAAGAGACTATGTGGAAAGCTGTTATACTACCAACATAGGGACACAAGGCACCGTCGCTGCTGGTGCCTAAGGACTGATGAGATATTAGTGGAAATGATACTGAGGCAGGACGAGGTGGGACAGTTCAAAGGCATAAAACCCAGTGCAATTTGGGTGCTTAACTCCTAACTGAAAACCTATGAAAATCTTTCCCATAGCGTGTATTCCTGCAAAATACAAGGTGTCAAACTAGATGGCCTAATTAGTCATTTCCAGTCCTACTAATATATTATGATACTTTTCCTCATTGGTCATTCTTGTATCCTTTTCTGCTCCTCTCACTATAAATACAGCTTGCATTGTTTCTCTTACATCTTTCATCATTTTCTCATGTTCCTCTTCCTACAGGATATTGTTTTGTCCTACTGTGTGCTTGATTTAAAAGCTGTTGTATCCAGTTCTGTAAAGCAATCTCTCGTAATCTGTAAACTGGTTAAAGATACCTTATATGAAAATGATATGTAAAGATTATAAATGGAATCAGCCCTCTCTCTCCTCCCTAGTCTTTCCAACACTCTCCATTAGATTGTCAGCATACAGTACTGTGGGGTTTAGTGTGGCTCCTAAACAGGAAGACTTATTTATTCTGCTCCTATAAAATTCTCAGCTTTCCCTTTCTACTCCTATTCCCTCAGTTCCCCTGTGCTGTGCCAATCCTCTCACCAGTTTCCACTCTGATCCTCTTTGACAATGGCAGTTGCCATGAGGAGAGGCAATATGGTATACAGCTTGGATGTTGAAGATTAATATTAATGAAATAAGGTAGTGCTGAGTTAATATCTTTTTTAAAAAGTTCTGCAAAAGTTTGCACAAGTTAAAAAACCTGATTTTTTTGTTGTTTGAGTTATAAGGAGATATTACTGCAAAGAGCTGGATACAGTAGCTCTTACACATAGCCTTCTTGGATTCAATCCCCACAATACTCTATTAAAGGAGTTTACTCTCAAAGAAAGTTCACAAAAACACCACATTTCAGAGAATATTGACTGAAAACAGATTCTGAACTTGTAAAAGCCAGTATTAGCACTGGAAATACCATTCGGAGTTCTAGTACACTCATCCAACAGGGAACATGAACATCATGTGACCTGTGCATCTAATTCACTCACACAGCCTGGATTTCTAATTTCAAGTACTTGCAACAAACTGCTCACCAATGATCTCCAGACCAAAACTTATTCAGAGAAAGTATATGGTGAATAATTCTGAATAGCAAATTCATTCAAAAAAATTAAGAACAGTTCATGGACAATTCATAAACAGAAAAAGTTACACTTGTTACACAGTTATTCACTATGAAATATTTTTTCATCTCTGTTAGCTACCTGTTTCCAATATACCCTACCCATTCCTAACAAGGAGGATGTTCGGAGGAGGGCAAGTTTTAGCCACACTAAAAAAAGACTAGTACCTTCCTGTGACATTTAATATTTAAAAGGTATTTTCCATTCTTCACCTTCAAATGAATTCACCAAAATGTTTTTTTTTGGGGGGGGGGGAAAGGGGAGCGGAGAGGAAAGAGAGGAATTACATGTTGATCCACTTTGGAAAAAAATATATATTTCTTTGCTGAGAAAGTGCATGCCAAGTTTTAGCCTGATAAGATTTGAAATAATAGTTATAAACCTCCCAAAAGTGGGACTTAAATAATGAACAGACTAACTATAGCTGCACTGCCAGGTGGAAATTTAATAAAACATTATAAATGATAGATGGAATGGTATTTCCAGCAGATGTTTGTATTCCCAAACAAAAATCTTCATTAAGATATAGTTAAGGTTGTAAACAGATATCTATTAATTTAAAATAACATTGTGGAACGATGCACATTACTCATTTAGAACACTGTGGTTTTGAAAACCAGGCTAGAACATTGTAATTAAAAAAACCTAAGTGTTTTAAAGACAGTTATAATTAAAATAAACTCCAACCTTTCTAAAGTCTGGAACTGGGGCCCAATCCTGGACATCTGGGCCCCACATGGATGCAGCTGTGTGCTCACAGACACAATGTGAGCTGGATTAGAGCCATAGCATTTTATAATTCAAAACACATGTCACCATTTTGGGTTCCAGCACCAGCCTTAACTTTAACTTTGTTAACTTTGTTCTGCTGCTGTGAATCTTTGAAGTTCCATTTGGCACACATTTTAACTGCAGCCCCGATCTTGAGATATTCTCTGAAACTGAGGGGCTTATAAACTTCCCAGGCCTAATGGCTCTCTCTGGTCCAGAAACTGTACCACAAGACCAGAGAGTCCTGAAGGTGGAACGCCTGCTGAAATTAGAAATTCCACAAGATAGCCAACCAGGCTTGGAAAACTACAGACCTACCAAATGAGTGCCCTGGCCTGGCCAAGGTAGTTCTCTCAGGTCCCACAAAGTTCATGAATCCTGCCAGAGCGCCTGATGATTTTAGAAACTCCACCAGCAACCCTGAAGAGTTCTTACAGGTTGAAATTATAGGCTGAAATTAACACCTCCTCACCCAGTTCCTGATACACTTCCAACCTTCATGCAATGCATAAGGCTGCAGTTGCTCATGTACAGGTGCTATTCCAGCCTCTGGGCTCCGTCCCCGCAACAAGGGAGTTCCTCATCCTCATCACTGGAACTACTCAGATGCACGGGCACTTCCGCAATACATCTACATCAAGTCCCCTTCACAGGGACCTACCTAAACAGACAGAGTCCCCATCCAGTGTGCAGAAGGTACAGATATCCCCCCGCTTAGTGTCTGTGTTTGCATCCCCACTACAAAGCTACTACCACAGCAAGCTGAAAGTGTGGTAGAAGATTCCTCTGTATCTATTATTCTCTTTATTTTTACATAGTCCTTATAGGTAAACATATGCAAATAATTCTAAAACCAAAATCTCACTTATATTTACCCTCAAACTACCTTTTCTGAAATGAGATATAGAGGACTAAGATGATCCCAGAAGTTTAACATTTTATTTCACATTTTGATTTTAATGCACTTTATTGTAAAGAGTATAATATACAATAATTTCAACCTATAAACATAGGACCTAATTCTGCTATTTTTACTCACACAAGTAGTCCTGCTGATGTCATTGTGACTACTCATTTAGTAATGATTACTCAGATGAGAAAGGGATGCAGGATTGACTACAGAGATCTTGAGATAAAGTTACTGTAAATAAGATTTTTCTCTCTATATGGGCCTAGTACCTCTTTTTCTTGTTGACTTAATGCTCAGAACAGATGCCTCGTCTTTTCTTTTCAACTAAAACTTAGTTCCATACTTCTAAAGGGAGCAATCTCCCTTTGGTCAACAAGTTTGATTTTTTTGTTTTTTTCCAGTCTGGCATCCATAATTTTCAATGAATTAGCCCACCCCCAAGCAACAGCAAGTGAAATTCTATTTGATCTCACTTGAAATAATTTGTAAGATACTTTGTGAGGATGAATACATGGCTAAAAGAAAGACAAAAAAATGTGCTGAAGTAAACCTGCCACTGAGATACTATAATGGTTTAAATGAAACAATTGCACTTTATTCTTTGAACTAACCCTTCCCTTATACTAGGTATTTAAGATACGCTATACATGAAATAGTTTGCAGTTAGATCTGACGTTTTCTTCTTACTCTATCTAATGCATGCACACTTAAAATGTGCCATTTCATATTTTCATTTACAAGTGTATATGAAGAAAAATGTACCATACAGAAAAATATTTTCTCTTAGTGCATTGTGGCCCAAATGAAATTTGGGCAATTTCTTAGCAATCGTAAAAATAATCCACTGCCATTTTGGGAGAAAATTGCTAGTAAAGTCAATGTCGTGTGTAAATCAATTTTTCTCTCTTGAATTAAAGCATCGCCATTTATGATTAATCTATTGGACCAAATTCTTCCTTGAAATACATGACTATAAATCCAGAAAAAAGAAAAGGAGTACTTGTGGCACCTTAGAGACTAATCAATTTATTTGAGCATAAGCTTTCATGAGCTACAGCTCACTTCATCGGATGCATGCAGTGGAAAATACAGTGAGGAGATTTTATATACACAGAGAACATGAAACAATGGGTGTTACCATACACACTGTAACAAGAGTGATCGGGTAAGGTGAGCTATTACCGGCGTGGGGGGGAACCTTTTGTAGTGATAATCAAGGTGGGCCATTTCCAGCAGTTGACAAGAACGTGTGAGGAACAGTATGGGGGGGGGAATAAACATGGGGACATAGTTTTACTTTGTGTAATTAAACATCCACTCCCAGTCTTTATTCAAGCCTAATGTAATGGTGTCCAGTTTGTAAATTAATTCCAATTCAGCAGTCTCTCATTGGAGTCTGTTTTTGAAGTTTTTTTATAGAAGAATTGCAACTTTTAGGTCTGTATTCGAGTGACCAGAGAGATTGAAATGTTCTCCAACTGGTTTTTGAATGTTATAATTCTTGACGTCTGATTTGTGTCCATTTATTCTTTTATGTAGAGACTGTCCAGTTTGGCCAATGTACATGGCAGAGGGGCATTGCTGGCACATGATGGCATATATCACATTGGTAGATGTGCAGGTGAACGAGCCTCTGATAGTGTGGCTGATGTGATTAGGCCCTGTGATGGTGTCCCCTGAATAGATATGTGGGCACAGTTGGCAACGGGCTTTGTTGCAAGGATAGGTTCCTGGGTTAGTGGTTCTGTTGTGTGGTGTGTGGTTGCTGGTAAGTATTTGCTTCCGGTTGGGGGGCTGTCTGTAAGCAAGGACTGGCCTGTCTCCCAAGATCTGTGAGAGTGATGAGTCATCCTTCAGGATAGGTTGTAGATCCTTGATGATGCGCTGGAGAGGTTTTAGTTGGGGCTGAAGGTGATGGCTAGTAGCGTTCTGTTATTTTCTTTGTTGGGCCTGTCCTGTAGTAGGTAACTTCTGGGTACTCTTCTGGCTCTGTCAATCTGTTTCTTCACTTCAGCAGGTGGGTACTATAGTTCTAACAACACTTGATAGAGATCTTGTAAGTGTTTGTCTCTGTCTGAGGGGTTGGAGCAAATGCGGTTGTATCGTAGAGCTTGGCTGTAGATGACGGATCGTGTGGTGTGGTCTGGATGAAAGCTGGAGGCATGTTGGTAAGTATAGAGGTCAGTAGGTTTCTGGTATAGAGTGGTGTTTATGTAACCATCAGTAAAAAAAAAACAAACAACTTTAGCTTCAAAGTTCTAAGAGATTATAATAAATGATGAGCACAGCATTATTTCAACTTGTAAGAAAAAGTATGTCTGGTGACCATTCGATGGGATGGATTATTGAGGAGTAAGTAATCAAACTAATTTAACGAGTTGGTATAATAATTAGCACCTATCATAGGTTTCTTATATGTTAATAGCCATAGTCAATACAAGAAAGGGATAGAATATTGCTCAATGCCAGTCAGTTTACAGTAATGAAGGGCCAACATGAGCTGTGCATCCACATCCAGGGAAATAATTTGGACCTGTGAGTAGCACGAAACTAAAATCTGCAGGTTCACAAACTATATGACACATCAGAAAGGGAAGTGATTAACTCTGACACAAGCCCCTGTCACAGATGCTTCAATATTGTGGTCAGGACTGGTCCATTTGACTCAACCTGACCTTCACAGAGATGCAAGAGTTCTACCTTTCTAAAACAGTCTCCCTAGAAAGTTTTGGAATGAAGTTGAGGAGTTGCCATGCACTAGAGTCTATATTCCAAACACTCTAACCAGCTACTCCATTTAGGATACAACCAGATCTGCACTTAGGGTGTGATCTATTTTGACCCCCAATGAGTTATTCAATCGGACTCTCCAGGTCTAATTTGCATTTACTCTTGGAGTATAAAGGGGCCTCAAAGTTTGAATAAATTATTATATGGTAAAAACTGGCTTTAGTGTGAGTGAATGAGAACCAGGACCAATCACAGTTTGCAGTATTCCTTTTTAGTATCATGTCTTCAAGAAATGCTTTGATAATGTCCATTCAAAAATGCAGGCCCATCTGTACTTTTGTGTTCAGACAGGTCATTTGGGATGCACATATGTTCTTTCATTAAAGTTAATCAAACTGCATGCACAGATACAGATTTTCATGCACAAATGCAGGTTTCCTCATTTTTTGGTAAGTGGATCTGAGCCAACATTTTTTGAAAATTTGTCTGACATTTGCTCCAGGCTTACTCTTGAAAAGCAAACTGTCCATCCAGAAGTAACTGTGTTTATGGTTAAACTACAAATCTTTTGGGTCAATTTGTTATGTCCCTGATCCTGCAAACACTAACACACATGGTTAACTTTCTGCACAGGGCAACTGTGTAAAGTTAAGCATGAGTTTAAGTGTTTGCAGGATCAAGGTCACAGATTTTAAGAATAAGAGAAAAGAAAAAGAATATCAATTTCAGAGTCTTTTTCTGATATTATTCCTCATGCGTGGTTTCTAATTAAAAATTAGCAGGAGATTAACCCATAGTATCACCCTGGTACAATCCAATAAATTAAAACAATGGATTCCTCATATTCCTAATCAGGTTATTTTAAAAAATCCAGCACATTAAGAAATTATCAGTTATACCAATTTCTAAAGTCAACTATAACCACTGTGCGCATATGAGTTCAAACACATTTTATCACACACGGTATCTAGCATACCTGAGCAGCAGACATTTTGACATGACAGATTAAAATGGCACAGAAGGAGACATTTTGATCTATCAAGCTAATAAAAGGAAAGATTTGCCCTTTCTGATGCATTGTGTCAGAAATCACTTTATAAGTGTGTCCCAATGTTGTGCTTATTGAGACTTCAGAGGGTAATAACTCTGAAGAAGCCATTCCAAACCATCAGACACCTATTTGCAAAATACATTATGTATTTGAACACATGTTCATAAGTTTGGTTAAGGCATCAGAACACATTGCTTCAACTTCCTTACATTTTTAGCAATTAAAAACAAAAACATGATTTTTAGGATAAGTAGACTCAGTGAAAGAAACAACTAAGCTCAGAAACACTAATACTGGGAATGACTCACCACCACATTGAAATCAGCAGAGCTAAACTGATGTAAACTGGAGGAACACGGTGATGTATCAGACTCTCTCTAGTTAAACACATGGTGACTCAAGCATTACAAAACCAAGGAAATTCAGAGTTAAGACTGACATGTCATCCGTTGCTCCATGCTGCTATGCTTTTTTCCAGAGATGCCTGAGTCAGGAACTGCATTAGTCTTGACATTGACTTTTTTTTGCTTCTACAGTGCATAAACACAACTTTAATGTTATTTAAAAACTTAGGAAAAAGAAAAGGAGTGCTTGTGGCACCTTAGAGACTAACCAATTTATTTGAGCATGAGCTTTCGTGAGCTACAGCTCACTTAGTCTCTAAGGTGCCACAAGTACTCCTTTTCTTTTTGCGAATACAGACTAACATGGCTGTTACTCTAAAAACTTAGGAAATTTGGTTTGTAAATAGCTTCAAAATTACTCTCTTATGGAAGAAAAGTTTCTCATCACTAAATGTGCTTTACCCCTTTATATACATAAAGATTTTTGAAATACAACATAGAGAGGGACTCAACCACGGAATTCAGAGCTGGATCCCTAATTCTAGAAAACTTTAGAGGTGTTTAGAGATGAGCTTTTTTATTCAGTTATCGAAATAAGGACCAGCCATGAAATTCAGATCTCCATTTAGATTCAGAAACACTCGCTTTCCACTAAAGTTTGGGGGTGTTCCAATCTGCATTCAGATCCAGATCTATTACAAAGGTTACATTAATTTAATGTGCTTCAACAAGAAAAATTCATTCTTGCCACAGACACTAAAAAATCCAAAGACCTACCATTCTTCAGAGGAAACAAGGGCCCCATCTGCTGATGTTTAAATGTACTACATTAACAAACAGTACAGTGTTAGCACTGATAAGAAATGTATTCAAATGAATAGCAAAGACTAACAGGGACATTAGCTGGGCTGCATTCTTCTTGTATTTTCTTCATAACTAACAGTAGCTCTTGCAGCACTTTAGCATGAATAATTCCCATTGAATTGATAGCATGGGAGTTTTGTGTGTGGAGAGACTGCAAGATCAGGGCCCAAATCTGTGTGGCAGTGAAGTGAAGAAAATATATAGCCAGACTTCCATTTAAAAACAAACAACCCCCAACATCTATAAAATGAAAAATTATTGAAAATAAGGATTTTTTTAATCATTTCACTCACAACAAGTGTCTTGATATACTTAAATCTATAATTTCTATCTTTGTAAGGGGCTTTGATAACAAACTAAGAGAATAGGCACCTAGGGAACAAAACTGAAACTTTTCTAAAGTCTCTAAGACAACTGGTTAGGCAACCTAAAGAGGTTAAGAGGTTTTAAAACTAAGCACCATTTTGTCTACATAAATCCTGTAAATATACTAGAAATTTACATTACCGGAAAGCATATAAATGGTGAGCGTAACAAAGACAAAAGAAATGTTTTTATATGTACAGGTCTATTTAAAAAACACTTCTGAAAAGAGTTTGAGTTTTTTAACATCACGTGAGCATACTCTCTAGCAGAACCACCACATTGTTTAGAAAAGGTAAAGGCCTCCATTTTCATAAGTGCTAGTGAATGTGGACCCCTAACTTGAGACATCTTCAAAGGGCCTGATTTTTAGAGGATGGATTTTCACCTCTTTCTGAAAAATCAGACTCTGCTGAGTGACCTTGAGCAGGTCACAGCACCTCAGTTTCCCCATTTCTAAAAAGGGGGTGATGATACTGACCTTCTTTTTAGAGTGCTTGGACATCTACAGATGAAAAGTACTAGATAAGAGCGAGGCATTAATTATTTTTATATGATGTCTCAAGGTGGGCAACCAAAAACTGAGGCACCTACACTCTCCAGTCATTGAAAATGCAAGACAACAACAAACTGATGAAAACTAGTAGTAGCTATTAATAATTAAGAAGAAATTGTGCAGATACATCTGACTTGGTAACTCCATTATTCTGAGCTGGGTTAAATGTTCAAGACCTTATCTAGACACAAGTGATTCCATAGTTTGCTTGGCTCACAATAATTCTTTGTACTTCCTGGTTTTTGCCCCCAGAGAGGCTTTCCACTGCATCAGAAGTTTCCCTCTGCAGCATATTTTGGGGTTAGAACATTCTCCTTTTTTTTTTTTTTTTTTTTTACGGCTAGGAGGTAGTGAAGCTTTTCTTCTTCTGTAATACGGAGGTAAGAACCACTGGGTGAGGCATTCCACAGCACCTCCCTCCCAGATTAGTCTGCTAATTTCCCCAGCCTGTGTGTGTCAATTGGACCCTTTGGAATAATGCTGACCTGGGTAAGTCAGGTGGTGAATATTATTAAAGAGACGAGACCCTACAATTTTGATCTTTCCCTGTCTGGGAGCTCCATTCCAAGTGTCAGTCACAGAGACGGTGTAAAGAGCCATGGTGACCAAATATATTGGGCTGATTATATATATATATATATATATATATATATATATATATATATATACACATACACACACGGAACAAGAGAGACCCACTGGTGCTTGTATATGTGAATGCCTACATCTGAGAGTGTAAACACAATGACTGCTGCCTGTGCAAATACTGAGCACGCACTTGGCTAGTTAGCACCTAACTGACCATTTAGGAGCACACCCAGAGTACTTGCAGGCACAAATGGCATGAACCTGTTTACATGTGAAGATGAGCCTCTGCTTTAAAAAAAAAATTGGCCCACGGAGTCAGGAGGAGAAAGACATCAACATTATCAAACAGCGTAAAGGAAAGACCCCTTGGTGCACACAAAAGATCAAAGTCTCATCTCACTCTTCAGGTAAACTTGTTTTTAAATGCACCTCAAAGGCCTATCCTGGTCTGCTCACTGGGGGATTACACAAGAGAATTAAGTTCTTCTCCCTGGGATCATGCAGAAATGGGAGATGCAGTCAAAGGAAAGCTGGGTGCTTATTTGCATGAGCTCTCCTGCCCTGAACTTTTCAGTTCCCCACAGTGGGGACTTTTGGGGTCTGTTAAGTATCCTAAGACTTTCTGTCACAGAACCAGCATCCATTGCCTTCTATTTATATGGTTCTGAAGCATGGAGTTATTTTGTGCTGGATCAGACACTCAGTAATGAAGAATGAAATGACATGCATCAATGACTTCCTTAACCATTAAGAGAAATATAATATATAATCAGGAAAACCTCTGACATGCAGAATACAAGATATGCAAATACACTAGACATGCACACAATATACAGGATTCTCAGCTTTCAGCACCAAATGCTTATGAAATCGTATTTCTAACTGGTTAGTGGTCAGGAGTGAACATGCAAAAATGCCACCACATGGATTTAAAAAAACAATAATTAGAAATGAAAATGTTAGCAGATTCTTCAGTGAGCATGAATGTAATCTACAGAATACACTGAATGTGTACATATACACATATACATATACATGAATGTAATTTACAGAATAAACACTGGCTTGACATTTGACTGAATAAGTTAAAACCCAAAATAGTTTGAATAAAATTCAAGATATCTTACCAAAGTCAATACATAAAAAAATTAAAATCCTCCTCCTAACATATGTGGCCCGACTGTGGTTCCGTGGAGTTTGTTTATGACTGTGTCTTAGTAGAGTACTTACTACCTATCAGCACTTCTATTATAATAAACGCTATTTTGTCATGTTCATAACCTACCTGTTGAAATTTCCTTTGGGCTGAAATTTGTTTAAGCAAAGAATTTGAAACGGTAGTAGCTGAGATAACCTTGTCCACTGCAGAGCGAAGAAACTTAAAAATTAAATGAAATCTCCTGGATTGGTTGTTTCCATAAAATAAGATTTCCCATTCACTAAGCAAAACAACATCTTATAGCAATTTTTATAAACGCTGCCTTTTCATCAAATTGCTGATGGTTCATCATTATGCATTGATAAAAGAAATGAGAAAAACTTAAAATTGTCAGAAATCAATACATTCAAATAAGTTCAGTATGCTTATGGGGAAAAAATGGTAAACTCTTCCCTGACTCCAGGAAACACAGAGCAAACAGTCAGAACAGACATTTTGCACTGCACTAGTATCCATTAGGAAAACATATCTGCATCAGTTAAGAGTGTGTTAGAAATAAAGTAATTATAATGGAACATTATCAAAAGGTGAATTTCTGCCACTTTGAAAATAAATGTCTCACGTATGCGTATCTTGGCATATCTGGCAGAATTCTGATCCATTGACACTGTATCTTCATTTCTTTCCACATCTTCTTGAAGTGTTTTGCTTATGGATCTATCCCAGTCAATGGGTTTATTAAGAATGTACCAGTATTTCAGCCTATGGTATTAGCAAGACTAGCAATAAAGCAAAGTACGAATTACTGCAATAGCAATAGCCCCTGGTTGAAGTATGTACTTCATCTATACTCTCACAGCCAAAATATTTCACAAAGATAGGACAGCACCTCTGCAAGTGCTTC
This sequence comes from Lepidochelys olivacea, assembly GCF_965140295.1. NCBI lineage: Eukaryota > Metazoa > Chordata > Testudines > Cheloniidae > Lepidochelys > Lepidochelys olivacea. The sequence continues at coordinate 77,237,178 of NC_140418.1, read as the reverse complement.
AGTCAATCCCTCTTCAGGACAGAACTTAAGTAAATTTTTAAAGTTAAGTATGTACTTAAGTCCCATTGACTTCAATGGAACTTCAGCACATACTCAAATCCAATTGAAATTAATAGGACTTAACTGGATGCTTAATTTTGTGCACACAAGTAGTCCCATTAACTTCAGTGCTTGGCTGCTTAAGTGCTTTCCTTGAACAAGTCTTCAGAGAGCAGCAGCTGTCACAGTCTGAAAATAAATTCAGGCCTGCCCTGCAAATTTGAGCCACATCAAATTGGGGTCGTGCATTTCACAGATCCTAAAGTTAGGTACCTATAATCACCATATTAACCAAGTTTCAGAGTAACAGCCATGTTAGTCTGTATTCGCAAAAAGAAAAGGAGTACTTGTGGCACCTTAGAGACTAACCAATTTATTTGAGCATGAGCTTTCGTGAGCTACAGCTCACTTCATCGGATGCATCCGATGAAGTGAGCTGTAGCTCACGAAAGCTCATGCTCAAATAAATTGGTTAGTCTCTAAGGTGCCACAAGTACTCCTTTTCTTTTTGCATATTAACCAACACGCTCATTTGTATTGTTACTGAAAAAGACACTTTTTTTTTCAAAATTCAGATCTTTTCTGTTTATATTTTCTTAGAAGCCTGAAACAAACATCTGTTTCAAACATTTACCCTTCTCTAGTGTGCATGCACTGTTTCAAAAGCAGTTGCTCACAACTGCCAGCTCTATTTTATATTGTTTCCTTTAGAAACCAAAATATATCACTTAAAATGTGTTTTTGGAGGGAAAAGAAGAAATGCATACATTGTACAAACAGGAAAAGGTAGAAGCTGGTGCTTTGCTACCTTCACAGTAGAGCGGGTCACAAAAAATAAATGAATACCAAAATAATCACAGTTTTGAAGTTTTGATTAAAAAGTTCCATTAACATTTTCAAACATCTGCATTTCTGACCAGCTCTCAACCATACTGCACAATGGAAACATCCTTTTGAATTTAACTTTTCTTCAAACAACTTTTTTTGTTTGTGAAGAAGTAGTTCTATTCTTGCTGCTTTTTGATTAATTTTGGAGACATCCATTGATGCTCCCTAACATGTTAATGAACAGCACTGCAAGGCAGGATAGAATTCTTTTTCAGAGCTTATTAATACCTCCCTTTTATCACCCAGAAGAGATGCTGTTGTGTGACAGCTGAATGCACTGCCTCTGAAGTGCTCCCAGTCACTGCTGGACCACAGAGCAGCAGACAGGGCTGAAATGAACATCACTACAAATAAGAAGCACACAGACTTCTCAAACAGCTACAAGGAAAAAGCAGAGACTAGAGTTTCAGGATAAAATGAGTGCCCCACTACTTATGTCATTATGAAGTTAGGATTTTACATAAGATTCCCATATGTTAAAGTACATTTCAGTATTTGCTGGGGAAACACTTGAAAAAAACCACAGGTCTAAGTGACTGTAACTTGGCTTTTTGATGAATAATCCCACCACTCAGATTGTATGCTCTTTGGGGCAGAGGGCACCTACCACATTTGGGGCAATCTAAGTAATAAATAATAGTAATACAATCTAAGTAATAAATAATAGCAGTAACATTCTGCAAAGGAGAAAGGGCTTAGGGTACAAAGCCTGAGATGTGAAATATCCAAACTCCTAGAAACACAGGTTCAAAGCCCAGCAGCCATTCTTTAGAGATGAATACATATGAGTTCCATACACTGTGCATGGGTCCTTTGGATGAGATTTTAAAGGTTGTCAATATCTTGACAGAACTGCATGTGCACAAACAATTCCAAGGAAATGTCTGTAAGAGTAAAAGTTTGTCCCAGTATCCCCCTCAGTTTCTTAAATGTTGTGTAGTAGCTGTCTGGTAGCTATCTACCACTCCAAAGATATCTATCTCAGTGGTATTGTGTGTGAAGTGAAGATCTTTTAAAACTTGTCTATTCCTTTAAATAGAATTTTGGTGTATTTAGCTATAAGTCTGTAATGTCTATCTTATTTGGGGAGCGGGGGTTGTGTTTATTGCACTTTTAAATTTTGAAGCACTCTCCCTACATGCAGCATTGAACAGCATTTTGTTCTCAGAGTTCAGTGATGAATGTCCGATGGCGCACAAACCGTGTTTTCTTATGGAGAATTTATATCTGTTCTTTCTTGTTTTGTTCTCTTTCAGACTGAATGTATCCCTCTTCTCTTTGCATAAGGAACAATCACCAATAAATATTTGCTAACCAGCATTTGCAGTGGTCGGGGTGTAATGGAAGTACAGCACAAGGCAGTGTTCCCAACTTCCACGATTTTATCATGAATCTTGTGATATTTTCCAGTTTTCTTAAAGCCACAGCTGCAGAAGTCATGTGACTATGAGAGATTCTCAGCTTTCATTTTTAAAAAAGCAAGTTTCTAGCCCTCAGGGCTGTGGAGAATAGTTAGAAAATAAGCCAGTGTACCCTAAAGGCTCAAAAAATAAGAAGACAATTTGAAAAGCACCCTTTTCTTTTAAAAAAAAATCTCAATTTTTAAATCAATTTCATGATTTTGGGGGCCTGACTCATGATTTTGAACACCTAGGGTCGGCAACATTGTGATTGTCAGGGAATTTTAGTCTATTTCCCAGACTAAATAACCATACTGTGGATTAGTAAGGAATGCACAGGCAGAAGGAATTAGAGTGATGTGAATAATGGATTTTTCAACTCACTTGCAATTCAAAAAAAAAATTAAATTATAATTTCAGGTTAAACCAAAAATAATGTTTTCTCCAAATTTTTGATGAATCAAAGTTCAATTTTGAGCATTTTTTAAATGATTTTTAGTTTTTTGAAATAAAATTAAAGGAAATTTTGAAGTGAAAAGCCATTTCAAACCAAAAACCTGAAATGTTTCCTTGTGAAAATATCAAACATTTAGATTTTTTTTCCCTTGACCAAAACAATACAGCAAAATCAATACAAATTTGCAAAATGCTGTAGCGTTACTCAACCTGTGTTCTTCACAAAAAGTTTCAATCAAAATATCTCCCCCACCTCTAGAAGGAATATTCCTGCAGAGGTCATAGGGTGGCTCCATTAGAGGCTACTTCAGTCCCATCACTGGAGTAACATATAAGGAGGCCCTCACACTGGCCTATCCTTCCAGGAGAGGATCCTGCTGCTTTGCTAGCTCCTCCCCTAATCCACCCAGGACTCACCCCTTCATGTTCCTCTGCAGTGGTATGCAGGAACCCCCACGGAGCTGAGCTGTGCACCATTCATGGGGTACCTACATTCTGTGCCAGCCCCCATATCCAGCCATTTTCTGCTGCCTGTGGAGATTTCATACCCACAGGGACAGGCCATGGATTGTGGCCACCTGTACATAACCATCTCCATTTATCTCAAGGGCTACTACTGTATGCAGTTTGTGAAGCACTTTGGCAGGGCGGGGGGGACATGCCATGGAAATATAAAGCAATATTCAAAAAGGCTATTAGGCATGCAGATCAGTTGCATAGAGAAGACTCTTTCCTCCCATCTGGAACACTTAAAAAAATTAACCATCAATAATATGCTTGACACTGATCAAGATGCAAAACATAGATTGTACCCTCTTTGGGGCAGAGACTATCTTAGCCAGACAGACAGATCAGACAGGACACAGTGGGAAGCCCAGAAGGTGGAATAACTGGGATTTTTTTAATACATTTTCTTCTAATTATTTTCTTAATTTCTTCCACAGTGCCTGAAAGCAATAAGGCAGCAACACCATTGGGGCCAGAGAGGTACACACTGTAACAAGGCAGTGCTCTTTGCGCTGCTAATTTGTTGTATAGGGGACCTTCTGCGTCCTCATATGCCCACTCTTGAACCATGAAAACAGGGCAGAATTTGCTTTATATCACATACATCTTGAGATTTAGTCAAAAGCAGGTCTTTATCACGCTTAGCATTGTTCTCTATCCTCTCACACAGAACCTTTATTAGTCATACAATATGGAGCTTTTCATATAAATTCAATAACTGCAGGAGGGGGAGAAACAGAAAATATCTTGCCAGATGGAGAAAATTGAAACATTACCCTTGTTTCTTTGCCAGCACAGATCCATTTTGACAGTCTGGAAATGATTTATTGGGGGGATGGGGGAGGGGAATATATTTACACTGGCAGAGATGTTATTGATTGCCATACAATGTTCAAATCTTTGCATTGTTTTCTATATGATTACTTACATGACTTACATATGCAGCCAAACTGTGTAGCTATGTTTGCATGCTGATGTCTGCATGAAACAAATGAACTTAGAGTACTGTACATGATGCATGTTATAAATTTCATTCAAATGTTTGCAGAAGACGTGGTGGTAAAGAAATTATGCAACATGGCAACTCAAAAGCAACATTCAAGGAAAACAGATTACCTTTGAATATATGAATAGGTAAATTCTACAGCATGTCCAAGATTAATCATTGTTGTTATTTAAAAAAAATAAAATGTTAAGTATATTGCTATGCAGAGATCTAGTCTTAAATTAAAAATAGATATTTGTGTACACCTAATTGATTTTTACATTACATTAGCCAGACAAGGCTGTAACCTTCCATGACACAGTATCTAAATAAACATTTATTAAAATATTTTAATTATAACAAGAGGGAAAATATTGTTTCCAATTATGTTTTCAGAAAGAAAAAAAATCAGAGCAATTAAGAATTAATGTAAAAATAAGTGTAATGTAACCAATGTAATAGCTACATTATGTGATTTATACAAAACATTTAAAAAACTTTTTAAAGAAAATATTCATTGTAATGCAGACGATCCATTTATTGAGGGTCTATTGCGACCATTCCAGGTCTATTGAGGCCTGAGGTTTTAATCTTGAAGAAGAAGAAGGTGGGAATTTTAGAAATTTTTTTTTTCTAAATTGAGTACGTAATTTTGTCCAGGCTGCATGAATATACTCAAGCAGATCTCTGTGCAGCAGCAACTCCCAGAATAGATATAACAGATGCATAAGACTTACATGGTCATTCCTTCCATCCCCCTGCTAGTACAGGAGAGCTCCCTATACCACAGGCCCAGCACAGAGGTGTAATCTATAGCTCACAGTACTGATATGTTTTCAGACCTTATTGAAATCATACATGGCTTGATAACGTAGCTCCATATCAGAGATGGACAAACAGAAAGGGGAACCCCCACAAAGCCTGAAAAAACTAGCTTCATGCATGTGACCAATGCTATGGTGAGGAGACAGAATCCTCTTCCTCATCCATTAGCACCCAGGCAGCCTTTCCCCAGCTGCTACTACCCTGACACTTTGGGTCTCTTCTGTTTCCCTTTATCCATTATGACTTTGTGAGCTGTTGGAGGTGCTTCAAGCTACCACATGCAAGCTGGGCCAGCGTCCTTCAGGTTGTTCTCATACAGAGACAACGGATTCATTACAGGAGTGTTTATCAATCCCTCTTTTTGGGAGGGTAGGATTCCAGTTTCTCTTAAAGAAGTACTGTTAGAACTTTGTCCGTGTATCAATTTGCCCCATGTTCTCTGAAAGTAGCCTCCTCCTAATCCAAAGGCATTTTGGAAGTTTGTGTTTAGAAACATTTCTGATGTAGTATATATGCTGGACTTTATTTATCTTGACTGCTTATAGTGAAGGGGTTTGATTGTCCTCTTATTTACACAGTTGTATATCAGAAGTAATACCGCTGAGATGTAACCGGTATAATGACAGTGAAATCCAGCTTAAGGGACAATTCATAAAGACAAAGGAAACGTAGAATCAGCATTACAGCTCCTAACTTTCAGGCTCCCTGCCACCTAATGGAACACATAGCTTTGTGTTGGGCACCCAAGCTCCCTATACAATACTTGGGCAGAGTTAGGCATCTATGAATGGGATCCACAAAAGCCAGAAAGTTACACAGGGAGCTGTCTAAGCTAGCCAGTAGGAAATGCCAGGGGGAGTGGTGTGGCCGAAGCCCCATACCTCAAAGGGAATTAGGAGCCCAAGTCTGGGCCAGAGGGAAGTGCCTCCCTCTGTTTGGAGTTAGGTGCCTAAGCCTTTTCTTGTCCAAACAGGGGTAGTTGTGCCCTGCTTATATCCTTTACACCAGCGGTCGGGGCACTTACCCAAGATGTGGAGACCTGCGTTCAAATTCTCTCTGCCTGGTGTGGAACAGGAACTTGAACTTCTCCCCCATTCCAGAGGAGAACCTTAACCACTGGGCTATAGAGTCACTCACTCTTTCCCTGGCCAATGACTCTCAAATGTCCAAGTTTAACAGCTCCAATAAGAGACTGGGAAAGACCACCCCAGAACACCCTGTAGCCCAGTGGATAGGGCACTCACCAAGACGGAGGCAACCTGGCTTCAAATCCCTACTCTAACTCAAGTAGAGAGGGGACATGAAGCTGGACCTCTCACATTTCTGGGTAAGTGCTCTAGCCACCAAGCTGAATTATAAGGGGGGAGGGAGGGTGCAGTAACACCACCAGCTTTTTGTGCTAGCTTTAATCACGCCTACTGAATTAGGCCCTAGGAGTGAGAAAGGCAGGGGGAACACCTGGTTTGAGGATCCCATTGGGGCTGGGGTTAGCTTCTGGGTGTCAGGACTTAGGAAGCTGTCTGCATGCCCAGTGGCAGAAATGTAGGCTCCTAGGTCTTGGGGACCTACACGGTCAGGCAGCAGCTGAGTGAGCATTTTGAGGATCCAAATTTTGAACTTAGGTGCCTTAGTCTGTTTGTGGATCTAAACCAAAGTTTTTATTTACCTTAAAATTCCCTCACTAGATTGGAAACTATCCACCCACACAAAGCTTCTGAGAAATTACACTTGCATGACATTCCTAGGTGCAGTGATTTCTGAGTGGTGCAAAACAAGCATCAAACATGTAAACACATACTGTGTGTGCACCTCGCTTCAGTGGACCTGCCTAATTCCATACATAAATACAGTTGTATATCTGTAGGTCACCTGCAATTAGAGCTGGTTAAAAATTTTGCAATGGAACTTTTTGCCATCAGAAAATGCTGACTTCACAAACATCAAAGCATGTTGTGGGAACCTAACAATTCTGATTAAATTTTAGATGAAAAAAATCAAAACTCCTTGTTTCAATAAGGTCAAAGTGTTTTGTTTCAAATTATCATTTTGACTTTTTACATTAAATCTAAAGAATAAGTTGAAATGAAACACTACAACCTTATTGCAACTAAATATTTCAATAAGATCATTTCAACTTTCTGAAACAAAAATTATCAGAATTTTCATTTCTTAGGAAATGGACTTTTTGTTCTGATTAAGATTAAAAGAAATTTTGAAATATTGGAATTTTTCATGAATTGAAATCCCAAGTTTTGACCATCCCTACCTACAATACATTGCAAACTGCTAAAATGAATATACAGAAAAATCTTGGTGTCTTGTTCTGCATTGACAATGAACATTAAAATGAGCAATATAGACCTGGACCAAAAGAAATTAAGAATAGCCATAGGTCATATCAGATAGAGGCTTATGTTCTCACCAATGTAGAAAGATTCACATATTTGGGCAGCCAAGATGGTGGAACAAGCCAGGACATCCAGAACAAAATCAATAAAACCAGGAACATCTCCAGGAGCTCAAATACAGTCTGGAAATCATCAAAATAAAACACCAAAACCAAACTCAAGATTTATCAGAGCTGCGTACTTTCAGCACTACTTTATAGTGCAGAATGCTGGGGAATGAGACAGTATGACATGTCCAAACTGTTTTCATTCCATACAACCTGCCTCAGGGAAATCCTCTGTATCTTTTGGCTCAGAACAATCACAAACCAAGATCTATTGACACAGTGTAGCCAAGAGGATCTGAGTACGATCATTGCCAGGAGGTGCTGGAGATGGGTTGGCCAAATGCTTCGGATAGAAACTGATTCCGTCATCAGAGTAGCAACAAAATGGACACCTGAAGGCAAGTGAAAATGAGGCCGCCCGAAAACAACATGGCAAAGAACAGTGGAAGCTGAGCTGAAAAACCTGGGGCACAACTGGGGAACCATTAAAAGACTTGCCAGAAAGACAGGAATGGAGGAGCTTCGTGGCTGCCCTATACGCCAGAGGCATAATGGGAACATCATGATGATGGTGGTGGTGGTGGTGAAGCATCGCTCCACCAGGTGATGTGACCGATCATGTTACTATGCTTAGCAACATACTGTGCTGTTCTCCCCTTCAGTCTGAAAATTCATCATTCCTCTCACAAATCCTTCCCCAACTTAACTGTATTCAATGGTTTGAGTTTACGTCTTAACATATGGCTAGAATACTTGTGCGACATGTCCAGTTTTGATACATCCTTTTACTTGCTGAACAGCAGACTGGGAAGAGGAAGTACCGCTGCGAGGGCGTGCTGCGCCTTTATTGATACTGATTCATTTAGTTACAATGGAAATGGTTTACTGAAGAGTTGGTCAAAATCATTTGGGATGATTCAACATTATTAGTGCATCATTAGCTATCAGCCATACTGTCCATCTCTAATCAAAGTGAGATTTGAATTAGCATTACTGTCTAATACATTCATTAAAATAATTTAAGTTTGAAATTATTACAGTAGGATAATTTAGTTGCAATGAAGTTAAAACTAATACACATTCACGTGATGGAATTTCTAGCTAACTTAGACTCTGCTGGTTTAAAATGTGAGTGGTCTACCAAGTAATTGTTAAAAGTAGAACCGTCTCTCTCATTAGATTTACTCTGTCTATACTCCTTCATACATGCGCAAGTGATTCCAGTTATTACCATGTTTTACTCCAGCTAGGGCAGTACAGCCAATGCAGTTCTGGGAGAACTATCTGAATTCTATTCCTTACTGTGCATCATCCGTCGAGCTGTTGACTGTGTTCCACTGGTTACAACAGTGCAACCCTAGTGAAGAAAGTGGTGTTGCACAGGTGTAACTGACGGCAGAATGTGGTCTGCATTTACTAATAATGATGAGCAAGCAGCAAAGAATTCCAGAGGAATAAGCACCCCATCTCAGCTCCCAGGATGAGTTAGCAGGGCTAATAGGGAAGGGAAGGGAAAAAATCAGCCCAGAATACCTGTTAACAGAGCAGACAGTCTGCAAATCATTGACACCCACACAGAGCCTCACCACATCATTTTTATGCCTTTCAGGGTAGAACCACATTTTAAACTTTGCTGATGATACTCAGGTTTGGCCTACGCATAGAACTTGCGTTGATATCTCACTATTTTGATGGGAGCTGGCACATATCCATGCACACATTTGTCTCCCTCAATAGATATCTCAACTGAAATGTATATAATTATTCTGGCTCCAAACTGGCACTACTCTGTTTTAGTGAAAGTTAAAAATCAATGTAACGGCCGTATTTGCTTCCCCATGAAGAATGTTAGAATTACATGCATTCATTTCTATTGATGTTATATATCTATATCAGCACCATCTATGGGTTTGGTGATTGTTGTATTGCTGGCTAACAGGTTGTTAGGGGGCTTATTCCTTCACCCACTTACTTCCCTTGCCCTTCTCGCATGAACAGAGAGCAACAATACTCGAAGTCCAAAGGTGCAAACAATTCAATGTTTATTGGGGTGAACTTCCAGCAAGCATGATTCCAGTTTCCTTCCTTAATATCCTCCTTCCCAGTTCTGACACCACAGAGCCTTACACCTGTGTCCCTGTTCCCATTCCTGCCCTTAGCCAAACATGATTCCAATTTTCTTACCCCCATTCCCTGCTCCCATTTCCCACACCCACATGCCCACCCCCACCCACACCCACACCCAGTCACTTCCTCATTGACTACAGATTATATAGTAAAACTTGAGTTCTGCTTAGCTATACCTTAACCAATCATTTTCCTGAAATTTAACTAACCAATCCTAACATATTGTAACATGATTATGTTACCAATTATATCCCACCACCTTAATTAGTTTACACCCAGCAAAATTAATTATACAGCAGACAGGAACAATCACAGAACCAGATAGAGATTATACAGACAAACAATAGCAAAGTGGGAACTATAATGCCAAAACAATACAGAAGTGAGGATTTCACATCCCAGCTATTGATAAGTGAGTTCTTGCCAGACAGGATGCTATCAAACTAAGTTTCCTTTTACATTTTCTAGGCACTTCCCTTTCTCTGGAGGTGATAGGAACTATCAGGACAGGATTGTATTCCTAACAGCCGAATAGCACCTTATTTCAGTGTGACTAGTTTGGAATGTGAGGATGTGACTGTTTGCTTCCCAGCTTATGTCTGCCTCTGCTGCTTAGCCAAAGGCCTTAGCCTAAGAACAGGGCCTCAGACTGTTACAGTAAGAGAAGGCCCTTACACCAGCAGACAGTGATTTTGATTCTTTCTTTTATACCTCTATCACTAGCCAAGTGATAAGAATACACCTAAATTCTTAGAGTATAGGCCTTTACAGACAGGCCTGAATATCTGTATCCTAACACAGGTGTGTAAGGATTAAATCCTGCAAGACCCAAAACAATGGTTGGATACAGAATTCAACTACCTGATGCTCAAATGGACAATACCAGGAATCCACTGTATAAAGATTACCTCCAGCTCCCTGCAGGAGAAATGCAGGTGCAGGAGGCCTGCTTGAAACTTTTAGGATATCTTTGGATGGGAACTTTCAAACAAAGGACTTTTGAAATGGATAAAGGCAGCCTGTGACCTGAGGTAGCATACTGACAAGGGGGTCAGACAGAGAGGCAGCAGTTGCAGGGGTGCAGTTGCCTTGTCCAGCTCCAATACTTGGGGGGTTGCCTGGGTTAAGGATAATCTAGTTAAACTAGCAATAAAAAGCTAAGTAGTGGCAAGACAAAAAGCTAAATATGCCTATTGTCTTACCTATACTTAACTTTTTATTTCCAGTTTAAGTAGAAACAAAGATCAGAGGCCTGGCTCACTCTTCAACCATAGCAATCCCACTTCCAGTTTAACTAAACCAGTGAGAAGTCCTCCCACTGTTACATGACACTGCACCAGTTACCACAGCACTGACCCACATGTTTACCTATCTGAGCACTACTGTTCTAGGATCGGTGTGGTCACCCTGCAGCTTAAGTGGCTCCAGAAAACCTACTTGGGTCAGAATTGTACTCAATTGTCCTTTTAGGACCGGCAAAGGAAGGAATGAGTTTGAGTGACATTTCAGTCATCTCCATGAGCCAACCACTCACATCTAATTGTAAGGCCCAGGGGAGGTAGCAAAAGGAAAGGGCTTGTCTCTGTGCAAAGACCCCCACCTATGAAATTTGTTAGGTTCAGTTCTCAGCCCTTTGAAAATCTACATTCTCCGTCCTGTTAACCTTATACCTATCTTTACCCTTATACACACCATTTTAAGCTGATGTTATGCAGCTGCTCAGACTCTTGACACAGTACAGACGCCTCCCTTTTTGCCATCAGCTCATCTGAATTAGTGTCTGTGTCTCATATTCCATCAATAAATTGCTAATTGTTTGTATAATACTTGCACCTGGAGGTGCCAAACAAGATCAGGGCCTGAGAGCACCCGTCACTGTACTAACACTAGTAAAAAAGACACAGTCCCTGTCCCAGTCTAAACAGACAAAACAAAGATTGGAAAAAGGAAGTGTAACTGTCAAATAAATGTCCTGGAGGTGTAAGCGCTTCCCCTGAGTAAAAGGGGATACCTCATACACAACGGTGTCATAACCCTTACCCTCAGCAATTCAGAGCACCTATTTGTCTCCTCTTTTTGACGATGACACCCCTTCTCTTCCTTCATATACATTTACCTCCTCTCTAATAGCAAATGTTTAATATTTACCATTCACATCCTACCACATTCACTACTGAAACATCCTCTCTTTTAGCACCCTCAAACCCCTGCTCACTAGTTACCAATGTATGCATCTTGTCATATGTACCAAGGAGTATGACATCATCTCCACTCACGCCGATTCATTTCAGGAACTAGTTCAAAGTTCCATCATTTTTAGAACTTCACTTGGATTTCTTCGGCCCTCTCTCATTGTTCTTATCTAGGTTTACTTCCTTTTCTGCTCCATCCATTAATCTAGCAAGTGCTTGCCTCTACCTCACCATATAGTCTCTCCACCATTGGAACAGAGACCACCATTTCATTGATCCTCATCTTTAAGATCTCATTTTAAAAAAATTGTTTTTTCCCTCCCCTATTGCTTTACACCAACATTTTCAAAACTGGGTGCTTACAGTTAGCAAATCCATATAGAAATGCCTAAATCAGTGGCCTGATTTTCAACACAGCTAAGCACCCAGCATTTCTCTCAGAATCATAGAAGACTAGGGTTGGAAGAGACCTCAGGAGGTCATCTAGTCCAACTCCCTGCTCAAAGCAGGACCAACCCCAACTAAATCATATCTGCCAGGGTTTTGTCAAGCTGGGCCTTAAAAACCTCTAAGGATGAGATTCCACCACTTCCCTAGTTAACCCATTTCAGAGCTTCACCGCCCTCCTAGTGAAATAGTTTTTCCTAATATCCAACCTAGACCTCCCCCACTGCAACTTGAGACCATTGCTCCTTGTTCTGTCATCTGCCACCACTGAGAACAGCCAAGCTCTATCCTCTTTGGAACCCCCCTTCAGGTAGTTGAAGGCTGCTATCAAAATCCCCCCACCCTTTCTCTTCTGCAGACTAAATAAGTCCAGTTCCCTCAGCCTCTCCTCATAAGCCCCCTAATAATTTTTGTTGCCCTCCGCTAGACTCGCTCCAATTTGTCCACTTCCTTTCTATAGTGGGGAGACCCAAACTGGACGCAATACTCCAGATGTGGCCTCACCAGTGCCGAACAGAGGGGAATAATCACTTCCCTCGATCTGCTGGCAATGCAGCCCAATATGCCATTAGCATTCCTGGCAACAAGGGTACACTGTTGACTCATATCCAGATTCTCGTCCACTGTAATCCCCAGGTCCTTTTCTGCAGAACTGTCGGTTAGCCAGTCGGTCTCCTGCCTGAAACAGTGCATGGGATTCTTCCGTCCTAAGTGCAGGACTCTGCACTTGTCCTTGTTGAACCTCATCAGATTTCTTTTGGCCCAATCCTCCAATTTGTCTAGGTCACTCTGGACCCTTTCCCTACCCTCCAGCATATCTACCTCTCCCCACAGCTTAGTATCATCCGTGAACTTGCTGAGGGTGCAATCCATCCCATCATCCAGATCATTAATGAAGTTGTTGAACAAAACCGGCCCCAAGACCAACTCTTGGGGCACTCCGCTTGATATTCGCTGACAACTAGACATTGAGCTGTTGATCACTACCCTTTGAGCAAGATGATCTAGTCAGCTTTCTATCCACTTTATAGTCCATTCATCCAATCAAAAGTTCTTTAACTTTCTGGCAAGAATACCATGGGAGACCGTATCAAAAGTTTTGCTAAAGTCAAGGTATATCACGTCCACCACTTTCCCCACATCCACAGAGCCAGTTATCTCATCATAGAAGGCAATCAGGTTGGTCAGGCATGACTTGCCCTTGGTGAATCCATGTTGACTGTTCCTGATCACCTTCCTCTCCTCCAAGTGCTTCAAAATGGATTCCTGGAGGACCTGCTCCATGATTTTTCCAGGGACTGAAGTGAGCCTGACCCCCAGTCTGTAATTCCCCGGATTCTCCTTCTTCCCTTTTTTAAAGATGGACACTATATTTGCCTTTTTCCAATAATCCAGGACCTCCCCCAATTGCCATGCGATTTCAGCGATAATGGCCAATGGCTCTGCAATCACATCAGCCAACTCCCTCAGCACCCTCAGATGCATTGCATCTGGCCCGATGGACTTGTGCATGTCCGGCTTTTCTAAATAGTCCTTAACCTGTTCTTTCACCACTGAGGGCTGCTCACCTCCTCCCCATACTGTGCTGCCCAGTGCACCAGTCTGGGAGCTGACCTTGTCTGTGACAATCAAGGCAAAAAAAGCCTAAGTACATCATCTGTCACTAGGTTGCCTCCCACATTCAGTACGGATCCCACGCTTTCCCTGACCACCTTCTTGTTGCTAAAGTACCTGTAGAAACCCTTCTTGTTACCCTTCACATCTCTTGCTAGCTGCAACTCCAATTGTGCTTTGGCCTTCTTGATTAGACTCCTGCACGCTCGAGCAATATTTTTATACTCCTCCCTAGTCATCTGTCCAAGTTTCCACTTCTTGTAAGCTTCCTTTTTCTGTTTAAGCTCACCAAAGATTTCTCTGTTAAGCCAAGCTGGTCACCTACCATATTTGCTATTCTTTCTGCACATCGGGATGGTTTGTTCCTGTGCCCTCAATAAGTCTTCTTTAAAATACAGCCTCATGAGATGCTGTCATAGGCCTCACCTCTAGAGTGCCCTCTTGAGGTGGGTATGGATTCTTCCTTTGTCCCCAGGAGTGGGAGGGGGGTCACTATCGAATCAGTCTGTAGAGGGCTGTCCCTCCAGCTACACGTATCAGGGAGTTGGTTCACTACGCTCTTCTGGGGTTAACAGTAGTCCAAATGAAAAGGCAAAATTCAGTAGTTCCACAATCCACAAAACAGTCCAGGGTCATCCTACTTCTGTTACAGGGGAAACAGGTCAGTAGTCTCTGAGGCAGAGCTATGTGTCTAAGGGAGCCCAGGCCGAGCTTTCTATGCTCTAAAGAAGAGAAAAACAAAGTGAAGAGGGTCCCTATACTTATCCAGAGGGACCAGGCAACCGAGGATCTTCAGCAACTTTCCTAGCCAGCAATCCCTGTTCTGTGACTTATATTTGTCACCACTGAATGTCACCACTTCTGAGCTTGGATCTCTCCTTTGAAGGAGCCACCCTTCTCCAGGTCCGGCAGGACTCACAGGTACACCAGGTTAGAGCTGATTGTGCCCTTCCCGACTGGCATGAAAATCTGTCCCACCACACCACTTCTTTAACTGCCTAAATATGGCTTGAGGAGCTTAACATTAGTCACTCATTTTTGAAAAAAATCTTGATTTTGGTTTGCTCTTGCTTATTGGTTTTATACAGGGCTGGATTACCCAATAGGCAGACTAAGCACGTGCTTAGGGCACCAGCAAAGCAGGGGGCACCAAAAAAATGAGACTTTTTTAAAAAAAAATTGATATTTGATATTTCAAAAATAGCATCAAAGTAGTCATCATGGGAAAAATCAGAACTTTGTTAGACTTCCTTACACTCCACTACACACTCTTCCCCCGTTTTTCTGTTCTCTCTTACCACACAAGTCAAGCTCTCCAAGAAAAAGAATTGGATTTGAAAACATGTGCAGACCTCTGTCAATCATTAGCAGAACACTTACACACTTTGAGGAATGATTCTGAAAGATTAGAAGACATATCAAAAGATGTCTTGCCTGATACTAACTACAAAGAAGCCCAGTCCCGCAAGCGAATCAGGAAAAAACAAGCAAATGATAGCAGTGCAACAGAAACAGCATTGAATCCTAGAGACAAATTTCGTGTATCTACTTACTACGCTATAACTGATACACTTCAAGCTCATATAAAGAGGAGGGGTGAAGTGTACAAAGAAGTATCAAGTAGATTTTCTTTTCTAAACAATATGGACTTATCTGATGAACAATATTCACAAGGTTCCCAAAAGCTAGTTGACTCACACCCTGTTGACTTGAACATGAATCTCTGTGGAGAAGTATGGCAGTTCCACTGTTATATGCATGCAAAGTTTAATGAAACAGGAAAAATGAAATTCAGTCACATTGATCTTCATGCACAATACTGAAAGATGGAATAAAATGCGTATTTCCAAATTTAGAGATCGCACTATATATTTTTCTAACATTGATGCTTACTAACTGCTCCGCAGAATGCTCTTTTTCTCATCTGAAAAGAATAAAAAATCCTCAGAGAACAACGTGTCAGGACAGACTTCATTCACTTTCCCTATTGTGAATGGAAGCGGACATGCTTCATCAAGTCAGCTTCAATGAACTTATCCAGAATTCTGCAATCAGAAAATCTAGAAAGAAGCTATTTTAATTTCAGCATACATGTAAGTTTTGTGTCATTTCGAAAATAAAATTTTATTTTATGGTATAGTATTATTTTTATTTTGAATAATATATGAGGGGGGGCACCCTAATCTTTTCAGTGCTTAGGGCCTCTAAAGGTCTTAATCCGGCCCTGGTTTTATAGGTACTGATTAACTACAGAATGCTATCAATGTCTTAATATCACGTTATGTGGCTGATGCCCTGTACAGTCTTTGCTTCTTATGCTGTAGCTATTTAGTTTTGTAATGCTTTTTGATATAGGGCTTGCATGAATACAATTCTTTTAACTAGTTACCGATTGGCACAAAAGGGAAAAAAAGAACAGACATCTCTATAGTAGTTGTTTGACTTAAAAGCTGATTTATTTATATTATTCCAAAAATATAAATAATGTGTATGTGCACAGTCTAAATAACTTCCTGTTCTTCCCCTGACTAATACAGTTTGACAAACATTTTAAATGTTCTACAACACAAAAATCTGAGTCAGAGTTCTAGCAGAAAGTAAAGATAGTAACTCTGCTGGGGTTCTCCAAGACCTAATAACAATTTCCCTGAGTTAACATGATGCCATCTTGTATTGTAACTTGCAGTATATAGTATTTTATAGATGCTTACTTTTAAGACAACTACAGTATAAAAAGGTATGAAGTGATCATTGGGTTATCTTCCTTTTTAAATACACTAACCCAGGCTGGGGAGTTTCCAGCAAAACCCCCACATTTTCAGTCTTGTTATTTTCATATTTACTATGCAGTTCATGAGTACTGTTGTATTAGATGAAGGTTTCTGAACCATTGTGTAAGTGGCTCCCATTCAAGTGAATTACACTTTTCCTATCAATAACCATGCAGAAGCAAATAGGTTCAGAAATAATGAATACATTTGCACAGTGGCATTCTCGTCAGTCTTGGGCTTCTCACAACTGTACAATTTCCCCATGAGTACAGACAAGATTGCACTGTCATTATAATAGGTAATCATTAGATTTATCTTTTATATAATTTGCAGCATCTTATAGTATTAGATATGCATTTATGTAGCCTCATTACTGCCAGGAATCCTCTTTAACTGAGATGATAAGTAAATAAAGTAGAAATTATACACCAACAAGAACCTGGAATATGTTGTTTTACTGTATGTCTGAGAGCTCCCTTCAGTAAAGCAAATCTGCACAGCAGTTCCCATTATTTCTACCTCAATGAGCATTTCCTAATTGCTGTGTTATTGCTTGTGAAGAAAATATATTATTAAAGTCCACAATTTATGACTTGTTGCACATCTACACATGGGAGAAAAAAAAACCCCTTTCATTTCATCAGACTTTAATAGGTTTTGAATGAGGTGATCAGCTGAGGTTATTTTCCTCTTGAAGATCTGTTCATTACCGTTTCATAATGTCAATGTCTCCTTCTAACAGTCAAGATGCATTCATAATTTATTCAGAAACCTGAAGATATTATTAAACCAAATCTATTTAATTCTCTGTGAATCAGCTCAAGCCTACTTTGGTAGCTATTTGTAATGAAGAACAATTATAAACCCAAGGGAATTAGTACCCCTTTTAGTTGTTAATGTTCTATACCCTATTACTGGTTTGCTGCCAGATAATGATCCATTGAGAATTAGAAATGTGTATTAATATCTTTACAAATGCAATAATACTTAGTGGAGGATCAAGTTTCGATGAACCCCTCTTTTGCACTACTTAAAGCTCTACATTGGGGTAGTCAATTCTTTTGTGTCAAGTTCCAAATTTCTTGGTCAAGGTATAATCAAGGTCCAGACTCCAGAGAAACATTTTTCACACCACAACAACGATAATAAATAAAAAGATTTATTCAAAAGCATCTGGCAGTCTGAATTCGGCTCACAGTCGGTCTATTGACCACCACTGCTCTACATTGTCAAAATAGTCAGCATTACCACTCAGCTCTGATGGGAATGCGGAGGACACTGGGTGACCTTGAAGATTCAGTAACGTTCAAAATGGCATGAGGCAGCCATTAAAGTTAACACGTGCTTCAGAGGTTGTTTGCCACTTTTGTATGTATTCAGATATGAACTGCCTGCCGGTAATGGGATGACAGAATGCTCTGCATTATTCTGTTCAGAGCAGTGATGATGCTGATTTTTTTTAAGTGGACAACCCAACATTAAAAGATCCCTAAAGAGATGACCAACTACTGTGCACTTCAGACCAGACTGATATCCTGGCCTGCGTTGAACAGTAAGTTTCACTATGAGGCTTCCCATTGTAGTCAACAGAACTTCTTGTGTTGCAAGATACTAATGAATGTTTGTAAGGGATCACAATCCATCCTTTTCCGTTGATTACTAATGAATAATGTAGTACATCCATCTTAACAGTGAATATTTGCTATTTCTTAAATCATCTTGACTGTGAAGCAAGATCTGAGCACACGTAGAAAGAACAAGGTATCAAAAGAGAAACAGGAACCAGTCCTTGCTTTGAATCTTATTGTTATCTTGAGTGGTTTCTGTCCCTGAGGGAAAGTTTTGGAAGATGAAAGAAGTAGGGCAGGAGTCCAGTAAAATAAAACAACAACAACAAAAATCACAATATATAGTGAGCATATTAATACTGAGAGTCTCTCAGAATTTTGTGAAATATTTTAGTATATTTCCTATGTTCCGCAACAGAAATCTCAACTCTTGGGCTTCTTTCAGGATTAACACACAGCTCCCAGCATAATAAGGTTTTGACAGATTTTGAACTATGAGCCTCATGAATGCTGCAAAACACAGCAAATTCAAAACTATTGGTGGGGAAGTGGTGGGAAAAGTTTCTTCAGTGCTAGTAGTTTCTTCCAAGAAGACAGACAGACATGTTTCCCTTATGACCAAAAATGAATGAAGTATAAAGGTAACAAGACATTATCTTCAGCACCACTAAGGATCAAACTAGGGATCTCCACAGGTGAAAGCAGAAGCATCTACAGCTTGAGCTAAAGCATTAAGTCCTGAATCTGGCAGCGGTGGATCAAGCTGAGGGTATATCTACATAGCAATTAAAAACCTGCAACTGGCCCATGCCAGCTGACTCAGGCTCACAGGACTAAGGTTAAGGGGCTGTTTAATTGCAATGGAGACATTTGGGCTTGGGCTCTAGAACCCAGCGAGGTGGGAGCGTCCCAGAGCCCAGGCTCCAGCCCAAGGCCAGATGTCTCAGTTAGACAGCCCCTTAACCCAAGCCCGCAGCAGGTGGCATAGCCAGCTGCAGGTGTCTAATTGCAATATAGACAAACCCATAGAAGGAGATACAGAAAATGTTGAAGAGTGAGTTCCCTAAACTTTTCATTAAATTTTTGATTATGCTATTTTTAAAGACTTTGACACCAACTAACAAGTCTTGAGCCTCAACACACCAAAGAATTCACTAAGTCACATTTCTGTGTACATTTAAGGAGTATCCCACAAAAACGCATTCATTTTAAGACCAAATTCTGTTCCTTATTACAATGGTGTAAGTGTGGAGTTACAGTGCAGAAATAGACCACCAGATCAACAAGTTTTGGAGGGTGGGCCTACAAAACAATTCTTTTCCACCTCCATGATTTAACAGCTTCCTGTCCATTATGAACACAGCAGTATGCATAGAAGCAGTCTGAAAGATTTTGGGGAGGATTAGTGAAAGGAATTGTTTAGATTCGCTCCAACTTTAACTCACTTATCATATATAAAAGATGTGTTTAAAAGAGAGGAATCTTTAGGTTCCAGACCTTCTCTCTCTCCCCCGCTTCCTGCTGCAGCCCACCTCCTTGCTCCTATAACTCCAGCAATCGCTTCATATCAATTTACATTTCTAAGGATTTCCTGTAGTAGGAAAAGAGCTAGAAACTTACTTAAAACAAAAGACGTGAAACCTGAGATTCTCCTTTACAATTCTCATTCCTCCAGGTGAGTGTGTTTGGGAGGAAGTGGGGATGAGGAAGGGAAAGGAGAAGAAAGCTGCAGCTCAAAAACCAGCTGTCTGTATGCAAGGAAATGTGTGGACAAAAGGACAAGCCCCGCCAGGAATGCAATTTGATCTATTGTGTGTATATATATGGCCATATCTGAGTTTTGTATTACTGAAACCTATAGAACATGAAATGGAGCTAACATTTCCACGGTATGCGTCCGATGAAGTGACCTGTAGCTCACGAAAGCTCATGCTCAAATAAATTGGCTAGTCTCTAAGGTGCCACAAGTACTCCTTTTCTTTTTGCGAAGACAGACTAACACGGCTGTTACTCTGAAACCTGTCATTATAGAGCATAGTAATTTCTTTCAGAGTAGGTCCACTGCTAGTCCAATCACAAATTGCCACAATATGAGTCATTGGAACCTCCTCCTTGCTCTGCAAATCAGTAAAGCACCAAGCTCTAAAGAAATAAATAAAACCTTTTTTTTAACCTCAGCTTATGTCAAAGCTCACTGCTATACTACCCCAATGGAAATAATTAGGTTTTGTTTTTAAAGTGGTAAAAGGAAATAGGTTCTCTTAAGTGCAATTGAAACTACACCACATACTGAACCTGTTCCTATTGATAAATCTGTTTTGATTGTCAGGTTTTAAGAACAAGTTCCTAAGAAAGTATTATTAGTGATTATTACTTCATGCTAATATATTATAGGTAATGTCACAAGAATTCATGAGCTCCTCTGATCTTTAAAAAGAACCTGAGGCAAGCAGAGCACCTCTCCCAAGTAAAGACTGCATTTATCGCATCATTTTGATGCGGTATAAATGAAGCACATAAAAATTATCCAGTATCTTTTTTAACAAGCTAGGTTTTCATCCATTAAAAAAAATTGACTTTCATTTTCTTGGCATTTAAATGTGATTTTAGAAACAACAAAAAAACTTACAACTCTTCCACTTTAGCATGTCCTTATCAAAAATAATTCAGAAAACCCTCTGGCATTAATTGTGGGTTTTTTAAGGGTCAGTTTGAAGATCAAAGAAAAGCCTTTAAGTATGAAGAAGCCTTTTGTTTGATGATGCTTTGGGCTTAGCATGACATCTACTGTTCTTCTATGTCCTTCTTTTATTTTGAATGTGAGATGATAAACAAAGTGCAGTTAAAAGAACAGGAGTACTTGTGGCACCTAGACTCTAAGATGCCAAAAGTACTCCAGTTCTTTTTGCTGATACAGACCAACATGAAAAGTGTAGTTAGAACAGGAAGATGAGTGAAAAATTCAGTGAGTTTCCAAATCTTACTTGTTACTAGTAGCCTTCTGCTTAGCAATGGAATACGATTCCTAACCTGTAGCCAAACATTACTTCAGCTTAACCCTCCACTAACCAGCAAGCTGTTCCATTGGGATGTTCTCACGACAGGAAATGAATCTGGCAACTTCATGTGATGAATAATGACACATGTATATAACGTGGCAACCAAGTTTATTTATTCTTTCAAGTAGTTATTGCTTCCCCCCCCCTCCCCATTGGAATGTGTTAATAATTAAAATGTTCATCTGCAATCTGGCAACAGACACTTGAGCTTGATTTAATTATGGCTTGCTTTGGTTTTGAACCAAAAACAACGGTGATTAAGGAGGTTAGTGGTGCCTCTTCTGCTATAATTCTTGAATCTTTTCTCAGGTTTAGTGGGGAGGGGAGATAGACAAGGAAGATGAGAGAAAAAGAAATGGATAACATGGGAAGTAAATGGTGTTACTTCTAAAGCAAGCCTTACAATGCTTATATGCAGTTAGTGCTTGAGAAAGAAACTAAAGGACAAAAAGTGCTTGTTTAGAATGATATAGTTAGATCATGGACATGACAAGCATACTGGGGTTATAAGAGCTGAATATTAAGAAATATATAGACTATAAAGAAACAGGAATGAAAGGCATAGGAGTACATCAGAAGAAAGATTGTCAGCATCCAAAAAATTGAACAAAGGTGGAACAGGATTCTTTATGGCTAGAAATTGAGAAGGGCAGTAGAAACAATTATGCACAAAATCCTCACCCCAGAGTCCACCCTGAGTAACTAAACTAGGCATTGAGGAACTCCACCAGTGAAAACTGTTTCCACTTGTAACAGGGTGGCACCCAGCTCTTGTAAACGCCCCCAGACTGGGTGTGCGTATGCACCTCTCTCAATCTGTGGTGACCCATCAGGAGTTTCTCAGGCGGTTTTGGTGACTCATCCCTCCAGCTGAGTCACACAAACTTTATGTGAAACAAACAAAGCAGATCCCTTCCAGGCTATCAGTCCATCAGCGGTCTATTGCAATGCCTCTCAGTCTTTAAGCAGTCTCACAGTCTTTACACAGTCCTGGCCCTGGTATCAAGCCATACCCGCAGGGCTTCCTCCCTGGAGGCAATGGTTTCACCCCCTCCGGGCCCTTCTGGCCCTAGCTCTCCAGCTAGGCCACTAAGAAGTTCAGGTTCCCTTCCAGGGGTATATCACAGTTCAGTATTCAGGCCGCTTCCCCACTGGCTAATGTGGGGGAGAGGGGAACCCCGGCCCACCCACTACTCCAGGTCCCAGCCCAAGGACCCTGTCATAAATATAAAGGGAAGGGTAAACCCCTTTGAAATCCTTCCTGGCCAGGGGAAAGCTCCTCTCACCTGTAAAGGGTTAAGAAGCTAAAGGTAACCTCGCTGGCACCTGACCAAAATGACCAATGAGGAGACAAGATACTTTCAAAAGCTGGGAGGAGGGAGAGAAACAAAGGGTCTGTGTGTCCGTCTATATGCTGGTCTTTACTGGGGATAGACCAGGAATGGAGTCTTAGAACTTTTAGTAAGTAATCTAGCTAGGTATGTGTTAGATTATGATTTCTTTAAATGACTGAGAAAAGAATTGTGCTGAATAGAATAACTATTTCTGTCTGTGTATCTTTTTTGTAACTTAAGGTTTTGCCTTGAGGGGTTCTCTATGTTTTTTGAATCTAATTACTTAGATTCAAAGATAAGATAAGATATCTGTAAGATATCTACCATCCTGATTTTACAGGGGGGATTTCTTTATTTCTATTTACTTCTATTTTTATTAAAAGTCTTCTTGTAAGAAAACTGAATGCTTTTTCATTGTTCTCAGATCCAAGGGTTTGGGTCTGTGGTCACCTATGCAAATTGGTGAGGCTTTTTATCCAACATTTCCCAGGAAAGGGGGGGTGCAAGCGTTGGGAGGATTGTTCATTGTTCTTAAGATCCAAGGGTCTGGGTCTGTAGTCACCTAGGCAAATTGGTGAGACTTTTTACCAAACCTTGTCCAGGAAGTGGGGTGCAAGGTTTTGGGAAGTATTTTGGGGGGAAAGACGCGTCCAAACAGCTCTTCCCCAGTAACCAGTATTAGTTTGGTGGTGGTAGCGGCCAGTCCAAGGACAACGGGTGGAATATTTTGTACCTTGGGGAAGTTTTGACCTAAGCTGGTAAAGATAAGCTTAGGAGGTTTTTCATGCAGGTCCCCACATCTGTACCCTAGAGTTCAGAGTTGGGGAGGAACCTTGACAGACCCTATGAATAGCACCCACATGCCAATGTGTCCCCTTTAACTCTTCACTATTCTGCTCCAGTTCTCCGGGCCACTTTCCCACATCCCCTGCACCTTCATGAATACTTCACCCTTCCTGTAGGGCTTAAGTCTTCCACTCAGTCCCAGCATCCAGCCAAAAGCTCCTTCTTTTCCCCCCAGTCCCTGCCAGCTACTGCTCTGTCCACTGTGAAGCAGTCCTTCAGCCTTTTAGGCACACTGCCTTCATTCCTCAGGCTCCATGCACGAAATGTCTGACTCTGCAGCTCCTCTCGTATGGCCCTCCTTTATCCTGATTGGCTGCTCCCTGCAGTCACTCTAGGCTGCTTGGAGGATCTCTACTCCTTTCTGGACAGTGTGTAGTAGAACCCTGAGGCCTCCAGCAGGGGGCCTCTGGGCCTAGTACACCCTGTTTCACCACTTATCCCATTCACAAATGTTGTTGCATTCTAAAAGAGCTGCAAACACTCAGGAAACAGACCTAAGCATTTTTGTGGACAAGTCAGTGAATACTTCTGCTTAATACCTGGCATTAATTTTAGGAAAATACAAATATTGAGAGAGAGACAGAGAGAGCTATATTATTAAATGGATAAAGAACAACAGTGAAAAATGTCATCTAAACTGATGGTACTTTTCTCACCTTAAATATTCTCTTAAATCTTGGTAACTTGATCTCAAAAAGTATGGCAGAAACAAGAGAGGTCCAGGAAACAGCAATGAAAATTATTAGAGGCATGGAAAGATTTCAGATGGAGAGGAGTTGAAAAGATTAAGGATCAAATTTTCAAAAGTGCCTAACTGACTTAGAAGCCTGAGTCCCATTGACTTTCAATTACACTTAGTCTCCTAATGGCCAGATTTTCAAAGGTATTTAGGTGCCCAAACCTGTAGACAGACACCTACTGGAATTTTCAAGACTGCCTGTGCAGGATAGGTACCTAACTCTCATTGATTTCAATTGTCAAAATCCCACTATGCACCTGTCTGCATCTTTAGACATCTAAATATCTTGCCTTAACTAAGATTTGAAAGTGGGATTTAGATGCTTTTGACAAGTTTACCTTAAGACTATTTATTCTAGAGTAGAGACAAATAAGAGGAGACAAGTTAGAGAGTACGGGCTGGATGAATGCACTATAAGGTGGGTAGAAAGTTGGCTAGATTGTCGGGCTCAACGGGTAGTGATCAATGGCTCCATGTCTAGTTGGCAGCCGGTGTCAAGTGGAGTGCCCCAGGGGTCGGTCCTGGGGCCGGATTTGTTCAATATCTTCATAAATGATCTGGAGGATGGTGTGGATTGCACTCTCAGCAAATTTGCGGATGATACTAAACTGGGAGGAGTGGTAGATACGCTGGAGGGCAGGGATAGGATACAGAGGGACCTAGACAAATTGGAGGATTGGGCCAAAAAAAATCTGATGAGGTTCAATAAGGATAAGTGCAGGATCCTGCACTTAGGACGGAAGAACCCAATGCACAGCTACAGACTAGGGACCGAATGGCTAGGCAGCAGTTCTGCGGAAAAGGACCTAGGGGTGACAGTGGACGAGAAGCTGGATATGAGTCAGCAGTGTGCCTTTGTTGCCAAGAAGGCCAATGGCATTTTGGGATATATAAGTAGGGGCATAGCGAGCAGATCGAGGGACGTGATCGTTCCCCTCTATTCGACATTGGTGAGGCCTCATCTGGAGTACTGTGTCCAGTTTTGGGCGCCGCACTACAAGAAGGATGTGGATAAATTGGAGAGAGTCCAGCGAAGGGCAACAAAAATGATTAGGGGTCTGGAACACATGACTTATGAGGAGAGGCTGAGGGAACTGGGATTGTTTAGTCTGCAGAAGAGAAGAATGAGGGGGGATTTGATAGCTGCTTTCAACTACCTGAGAGGTGGTTCCAGAGAGGATGGTTCTAAACTATTCTCAGCGGTAGAAGAGGACAGGACAAGGAGTAGTGGTCTCAAGTTGCAGTGGGGGAGGTTTAGGTTGGATATTAGGAAAAACTTCTTCACTAGGAGGGTGGTGAAACACTGGAATGCATTACCTAGGGAGGTGGTAGAATCTCCTTCCTTAGAAGTTTTTAAGGTCAGGCTTGACAAAGCCCTGGCTGGGATGATTTAATTGGGGATTGGTCCTGCTTTGAGCAGGGGGTTGGACTAGATGACCTCCTGAGGTCCCTTCCAACCCTGATATTCTATGATTCTATATAAAGTAATGATGGTATACAGAAGGTAAATGAAATGCTTTAATCTACAATCTTGGATAATACAAGAAATTAACCCAGCTATTATTTTAAATTATAGAATTTACCTTATGAGAGCTTTCAAGGGTTATGACTTCCCCTGTTTTCCAATGGAGTGGCATATTATTTCAGCCCTCTTTATTTCATTAAATTGTCAAGATTATTATCTTTCATAACACTTAAGAACACTTAACTTTTTGTTATTACTCTTCCAAATAATTCAGTGCAATGATTACAATATATTTACATTACAACTGAGAGTTTTTGCTTAAGTGACACAAATGATGTGGTTGAAAGGAGAAATGAAAAGGAACATTGTTAAAAGAGTAATGTAAAATGCAGGGCCTGATTCAATAGGGTACAGAGTGATTCCTGGGGCATGCCAAGTGTCCTCAGCTCCTATTGATATATGTGAAAGTTGAAGGTGCTCAGCAACTTGCAATATCAAGCCCCTGTTTGAAATGAGAAACCTAGATAAATCTTATTTGGGGGTGGGAGGAGGGAGAAGAGAGATGGAACACTAGCAATCACACCTATTGGGAATGAATGAGAAGCATACGGAAGAGCAGTAAGAAGTGCTCAAAGGTTCTTAGGAGCTCATCAAATGGATGTACAGGTGCATGTGGATGGGCAAGGAAATACAGGAAGCATACAAGAAGAGAAACCACATATATAAATATAGGAAGTCATTACTACAAGATGACACACAAATCTACAGTAGGGTATCCATCCTATAACAATAAAGTCAATGAAAATTTTGCCGTTAACTTCATTTGGAGCAAGATCACACTCTAAATTAGAGCTGATAAATACTGGAATTTCTATTCTTCAGCAAATTCTGATATTTTAAGGGGGGGTAATTAGCTGAATCAAAATGAAAAACTGAAATTTTGAAATCTGCCATGAAATTACAATTGTGACAAATTTTGATTCAGGACAATTAAGATATTTTATTCAGACTTTTATATTAAAATAAAATTATACATTATAGTTAATTTAAAAGTGTATATACAATATTAAAATTAAGTGCACAGAATAGATGATCTCTTAACGAGCATCTTTTTAATATTTTGTTTTAGCCTCATTGTATGTACTGCATACTATTCAAAATCTGCTCTAAAGACAGAATTATTGATTTCCTTATGGCATTTTTCTAAAGACACTCACCACTGTAGTATCTGCTTCAGAAGCATTAATCAACCTATCTTCACAACACAGCTGTGAGGTGAGAGAATGGTGTTATCCCCATTTTACATATGGGAAACTGAGGCAAAGTCAAATGTATCCACTCATTTTGGGTGTCCAACGGGAGATGCCTAGGACCTGAATTTTCAGAGTATTTATTATTATACAGTGCTTGATATGTTCAAAAGCACAGGTCCTATTGACTTCAGTTGCAGAGGAAAGTGCTCAGCACTTCCGCAAATCAGACTCCAGGACCTCACATTCAGACCCAGAAAAGAACATGCAATTAGTAACCATTTATGAAAGGATTGCTCTAAGTGACTTGCCTATCATTACACAGGACGTCTGAGACAGAGGGGCAGGGCTAGAATCCACTTCTCCGGGGCAGCATTAAATTGCTGTAATCATGACATTGTCCTTTCTCTTCCTGCAATCCATGCTCATTCACTATACACCTTCCAACTTCGGTAATGAATGAGGCAGCTTCCTTTACTACACAACCCTGATTCATTCCTAGAGCAGGGTCCCATCTGTTCACTGAATTAGGTCCTCATTCAGAAGCCTCCACTGAGCATTTGCAAAGTCTCATAACCTGGGCAGAATTTCA
This sequence comes from Lepidochelys olivacea, assembly GCF_965140295.1. NCBI lineage: Eukaryota > Metazoa > Chordata > Testudines > Cheloniidae > Lepidochelys > Lepidochelys olivacea. The sequence continues at coordinate 77,209,619 of NC_140418.1, read as the reverse complement.
CATGGAGGGTGAAAGGCACATTCTTGACACAAAGACCACTTCCCCTTAAATTTCTAGTCCTGCTCCAAAGCATGGGAGTGATAGATCAGTTCAAAGAAAAAGCTCGCCAGCAATTTTGCCTAGCCTCAGTCTTATAATGGGAGGTGTTGGGGAGCCTTAATACTAGACAGCACATCACTATCAGTCCTGCCTATAGGACAAATATTATCTAGAAATACAATATTGAAAATTAAATGTATACAAATATAAGAGCAAAGGAGAAAAAGCCATGGGGTGACGGTTCTGTACACACTGCAGCAATAGGAGTGGTCCTTCTATAGGGGCAAAAGAGGTACCTACCTACCTCCATGCAAATCATTTTGAAGGAGATTAGCTTCAATGAAAACTGGAAGAGAGTAACCCACTCATTCTGCCATAAATGTCTCCCTATTTCAGTGAAGCATAAAACACAGAATAAGGAAAGTGGTTATGGTAAAAAGATCAGCCCTGTGGATAGTATAGCCCCGGAGATTCATGTAGGCACCTACTTCCACGTTAGCTGCATAAGGAACAATTCATCATAAGTGAACATGTAGGAGTGGTGGAGGACTCAGTGGTCATTGCTTGCACTGGAATTTATGATGAAGAAGATAGTTAATTAAGCTCTGCAGTCAAATGCTTAGGGGGGGAATTGAAAAGCTCCCAAACACAATTCTTTACTAGGGTAGATATTTTTATATTTGCTAATCACTGTTAAAAGCAGTTAATTTTATCAACAGAGAGAAGTAAATCATTTTCTTAAAATTACTCTTGGGGAAATAAAATTGCATAGAAACAGTTTTGTCATCTAGTGATTTACATTTCAAAACCAAATAAAAACCGAATTTTACCAGGCATTCTCTTGACAAAGACTGTGGTAACTCCACCACCCGGGTGAGTGGTGAGAGTGTGTAACAACAGACAGCTGAAATGAAGAGGCTGCTCGAAACAGTGGGGAAAACAGTTAGTTTCATGAAAACACAGTCGGTTTTTTGAAAAGCTTAAAAATTCTTCTTAAAATGGTACATATCTTACTCCAGGGGGATTCTATGCTAAAAAAAATTAAAATTCTGCAAATTTTATTTGTGAAAATAATGTAATATACACACCAGTTTCAATGGTTTTGGTAAGTTATTTAAACTACAATACAGAAAAAAGTCACAATAACAATTCAGCATTTCCTAAACACATAAAAGTTAAGTTACACATACTAAGTAACTAATACCCTACATTCCACTTATAATCTTGGATTTTCCTTTAAATTACATATTACAGAACACCAAACAGGAAAAAAAAAAGTAGAATGTGATTTTAAATTGCTCAGACTTTCACACATGAAAGCCATACAGTTTTGCTGATCATTGTCCTGGACCTAGCTGGACACTTAGTGCTTGGTTCTGATTGTCCTGACATTTTTATTGGCTGCTTGGTAAATGTTTTCTCAAAAGTCCTTGTTTTAAAAAAAATGGGGAAGTAAAATCTAACCCCATTTTGCCACTTTGGCACAGGAAAAAAGGGAGAAAGCACCTAGATCTTCCTAGCTGGTTCCCTTACTGTCATTTATAAGGCTTTACTTCACTCTGGCAGTGTTGGGGCCTTAAAACGTCTACAGGTTTTTATGCTCCTGAGGGAATTGACTGAGAATGGGAACAGTTAACTAACAATAGAATAATTAACAATGCTACTATGCGGACAGGTTGCTACATTTCTGCCTCAGAGAATGAGCTCAATTAACTATCAACAGCAACATTAACAAAATGTGGGGTTTTTGTTTTTTACAAAAGCTATTTTCTTTAACTTAAAAACAAAATTTTCAGTAACATGATACTAATATTTAATTCAGTGTTTTTTCAATTCTCAAGAAGTTACATTTTACTAGGCAGACAGGGTGCTACACTTACACCTCCCGGACAGAGCCTTCCTCTCGCTTAACAACAAGACCTACCCTCCTCCACGCCCCTCGAGCCACCATATTAAGAGAGGTTTCAGAGTAACAGCCGTGTTAGTCTGTATTCGCAAAAAGAAAAGGAGTACTTGTTGCACCTTAGAGACTAACCAATTTATTTGAGCATGAGCTTTCGTGAGCTACAGCTCACTTCATCGGATGCATACTGTGGAAAGTGTAGAAGATCTTTTATACACACAAAGCATGAAAAAATGGGTGTTTAAGAGTGATCACTTTAGATAAGGTATTACCAGCAGGAGAGTGGGGTGGGGGGAGAGAAAACCTTTTGTAGTGGTAAACACCCATTTTTTCATGCTTTGTGTGTATAAAAGATCTTCTATACTTTCCACAGTATGTATCCGATGAAGTGAGCTGTAGCTCACGAAAGCTTATGCTCAAATAAATTGGTTAGTCTCTAAGGTGCCACAAGTACTCCTTTTCATATTAAGAGAGAGGGACAGAGTCTCTCTCGCTTGTTGGCCAGCCCCACCCCCTGACTGTGCTCAACATTTCCCCCGCAGGCACGCGTGCCCAGTCCCCCTGCCCCCACAGTGATCTGCGTCTCCAAAGCTGCTCCAAGCATGCTGGAACAGATGCACTGCCTGGGCTGCTGGAGAAGAGACACGCGTCGTCCCCGCCCCACAGATTTCTTTTGTGTTTTGGGGTGGGGGGGCACAGAAATATGCAGGCCATATGAATTCAGCACCCGCACATCGGCGCAGAATTCTGTCAGGAGTAATATATCTACAATAAACTAATAAACATTAGCTCAGCACTGGGGGTTGGGGGGGTGTTTAAAACTGTAATGCAATCTTTCCATGAAATGATTGACAAATATTTGCAATACACAATAAATAATAAAATAAGGCATATTATTATTTATTTCTATTTTAGTAGTGCCTGAAGTTCCAGTCATGAACAAGGACTCACTGTGCTAGGTCCTGTAAAAATACAGAACAAAAACATGGTCCCTGCCCCCTAAGAACTTACAATGGAAGTAGTACTCAGAATTGCCTACATTAGTAGTTGTTAGTCTTTTTTCTATTCAACTGGGGAGGGAGGTGTAAGGATCTGATTTAATTAATCCAATACACATATGATAACAAAGCTGTCAACCAAACAAGAGACTTTGTTTCATGTGCTCGTCCAAATCGGAGATGAGCTCTAGTGGCTTTTTAAAAACATACTGTTTATTTATAAATCTGGCCGGGGCGGGAGATACAGCCTACAGCCAGAGGTGATGGAACGAGCGGTGCTGGGGGAGCTGCCGCCATTCTATACACAGGGTTTGCAGTTTGGTTCAACAGCTCTCAACACCAGCACTACACAAATTGTTTCAGCACCCCTGGGTACAGCACGGGAAAGCTTTGGGCAGCAGGGATCTGCCAGAGCTTTTTCCCACTGCCTCAGCCTTTCCCTGCTGCTACCTATAGATACACACTGCAGTGACTGTGGATACAGCCTGTCTTTCACTGTGCCTTGTTGCCACATGTACCCTACATGCTGCTGCATGTGTAGACAAGTTCATAGAGCTTGTCTACATGGCCCAGCAATATGCACTAGACAGGTGTGATTTCTACAGTGCACCAATGTCTCATGCACTAACTGGCCCATGTAAACCTTGCTGGGAAGAATTAAAAGTTCCCTAGTGTGTACTAACAGCACTACATGAATGCGCACCAGGGAACGTCTAGTGCACACGAGCAGGGTCTGCATAGGCCAGTTAGTGTGTGACAAGCTGCTGCTCTTTAGAAATCACACCCCTCTAGTGCACATTGCTGGGCCATGTAGACAAGTCCTGTTGTAAGACTTTCCCAAGAAATTGTACTTAGTACTTTTGCAGTTTCACACACACAGCAATTTTTCCAACGATCTTATGAGACTATTAAGTTCATCCACCTGGTGTAAAACACTTCAGATTTTACTACATTACAAGGAGAAACCTTTGGAAAGACATAATACATAGCATTCATATTAATAAACATACACCAAAAGGACACCACTTTATGAAAAGTGCCAGGTAATTACATGGTTTTGTATTTATTGTAACTAGTGGTCTAAATGAATAACAAATAGAAATTATGATGATGTTGCGTGTTCAGTGCATTTACATGCCCTTTGAGTCATTTAAAATCCAAGTGACATATTCTGACTTGTTTGTCATTGGCAAATTCAACAAGTTAGCTCACAGGCTGCATCTTTATTCATAAATATCACAACAAAAAAATAACAAACCACCATCATCATGGATGGATACCCCTCACAGAAGGAGAGAGACCCAATTCTCCTTTATTGGATCATACCTGCCCACCTCTATTCCTAACATAGGACCATGTGACCCACTTCCTCTGGGAGATCCCTAGACTATCATCCTCATAAACTTCCAATCTGAAGGGCTGATATAAATTATCTCTAATTAGATGTTTTAGTGCTGACACAGGCATGAACCAAAACATTTCAATATGAATTCAAACTCTTCCGTAACTTTGGGTGTGTTCAAATTCAGAGTTTTGGTTTAGACCTATCACTCAGTCCTATAAGGGAATTGGGACCATCAGCAAGCAAGCACACTATTTGCTAGTTGTCATGCAATGCTGTCTATCTACCACCACATTTGCCAGCGACATCTGGTTTGGGAGACCAGTTCCCCTAAATAAAAAAGTTAGACATTCATCCAAACTTCCTATGATTACTACCCAACCTCAAGTACTGGCATTCAACAATGAATACCAAAAATAAAAGGTCACAGAGTTGGCATGAAAACATCAGTAAAACTTCCACACATATGGATACCAGACATTACATTCAGACAGAATGAGCCAATGGTCAATACCAGTCTTCGAGAAGATGATTCCCCAGTGCAACAGCCTGGCCAAGCATGTGTGTGGAATGAAAAGGAAGTTGGACCATGTGTGGTGGGTGGAAAAAATGAGAGAGATGTAGCAGAACAAAATGGCCTTTCACTTCACCCACAAATTCTTAAAAACGCAAACCTGTTCCCTTAGCCAGCCAGACCAAAACTTTTTACAAGCCCAGAGCATGACCAGTAACCACCATCACTAGCCGGAAAGCAGGCAGCCACAGGAAGAACACCTCATTGCTTACACTTTTAGCTGCTGTGCTTACTGCTTACACATACTTTATGGCTCAAATTCTTCTGTTGAATATTCATGCACACTTCTATTGACTTCAGTGAGAGTTGTGGGCATAAATTCAAACCAAGAGTTTTGGCTGTAAGGTACAATATACAAAGGCATAGTAAGTGAATATATGTTCCCTTAAGCTGTTACATGGTTTACTATAATTTACTGTGGTATTCTTTATACAACAAATTCATTAAATCATGACAACTCATTGAATTTAATGGGAGAGCCACATGAACATTCAGTGGCAGGATTTGGCCCTCTCTTTTAGTGTTGCTTCTCTGCTGTACTACTACAGAGTCCAAAGTGTTACTTAATTTTAATGCATACCAATGTATTAAATGTGTTTTCTACTTGACTTTCAACAACTATACAACATGAAACCAAACTATATTCCTCTTTATACATATTTTATAATTTGTTTCAAGTTGCACCTTAAAAGGTAGTTAACTTTTTCTCTGGGATCTTGATTCTCGTTAATGGCAGTAGGAAAGTCATTGTCCTTGATCTAGAACGGTTTAGCAAGAAAGAGTCAGGGCTGGAGGCACATGAAAATATGTCAATCAGATGTAATTGCTCTCCAAGAGAAACCCTATCAGGCTGCACAACAAGAACTCATACAGAACACATGGATTCACTACAGCACCTAATCTACTAATGAGCTCAGCTTGTTATTTTCAGACTCACTGTTCAAGAAGTTCAGCACAAGAAACATGACAGTGAAGGACAACACTGCTCAGATAGATTTAAATATTATTTATTATAGGTGAAGCGGATAGTGCTACATATGGTTACGGTTGCCTGACACTTCCCATTATAAAATCCTGTTTTCAGTTACTTATAACTTTGTCAAACTTTAATTGTTGAGCTTGAAATTTTTCATGCCAGGTGTCTGCCTCAGGCTGATTTATTTTTAATTCCAGCAAACATGGTTCAGCTGTTTCCAAGAATTAGATTAGAGCAAAATACATTGTTTGCCCCATATTAAAAATATTCTTACAAGCATTTTGTTAAGAAGATAGAGTGCCCACATTCTTTGGAGCAGGGACTTGAAATTTGGCTGGGAGGAATCATGCTGGAGCATAGCATATGCCTGTTGCTGTTCCCATTGCCCCAGGGGAGGGAAGGGTGGGGAAAGGACTGGAAAAAGGACCCAGTTGGGAGGGAGAGAAAGGACTGGCCAGAAGCAGGCTGGGGTAAGGGCAGGGCAGAAGAAATCAGGCTTTTGACCACTAGAGCACAAACCCTTCAGGAACCCAAGATTCCCAAGTCTCCCCATTCCTCTGCTGTAGTAAACGTCTATAAGACGCACAGGCAAAGTGTGTGTTTCACCTCCTTCTAGGGGTCAGTCCATGCAGAGTATAACAACCTACTATTGGTCACTCTATTATCTCAAATGGCAAAAGTGTGGTGGATGTAAAGGTTCCAGCCCTGCTAATGAAACATGTGGATATCAATATAATGACATGATGGAATTTCTCTCCCACCGCCCATACATCTGCTTTTTTGAAAAGCTACTGAATTGCACACAACAGTACTATGTTAAAGGGGCATTAGGGTTGCAAAGTTAAGCACTCAGAAATTAGGAAATTCCAGAATTAAGATTTCCTGTACAACATTAATTCAGCTCCCTTGTGCATATGAATGATGATAGTATCTTTAATTACATGATCACATACTATCTTTTCTACAGTACTTCTGCCTCATTCAGTGAAAAGTATGGACCTGCTCAGGGGCAGAATCATGATGCTGTATGGAGGAGGCTAATGTGTCAGACCTGTGTCTCACTTGTTGCTGAAGTTGGAAGGTGTGCAGTGAAAGAGGCAGGAAGAGAAAGGTTTGCAGGAAAGATCTCATGGGTAAAACAACTGAATGCTGCCCCGAAGAACTGGATTCTATCCCTGATTCTCATTTTCTGGGTGCCCAACTTGTTACTCTGGGTTCTGATTTGCAGAAGGACTGAACGCTCACAACTGCAACTGAAGTCAATGGGAGCTGTGTTTTGAACATATGAAGTGGGATATGATAAGCACTCTGAAAAAAATCACATTATAGGTATCTCAGATTGGGCACCCAAAATTAGTGGATACATTTAACGTTAACCTCTCTGTGCCCCAGCTCCCCATCTGTGAAACAGGGACAATAATACTTCTTTACTGGGATGTTGTGAAAATAAATTAATTAATGCTGGTGAATCATTCAGATACTGTCATGATGAACACCACAGATAAACCATGAGGAAATTAATAATTCCATCTTCATAGCAGAGTTTGTATAGTGTGCACTACATAAGGCCTGGGGTCAGACATTGAACAATGAAGAGAAAACAAAATACTGAATAGCTGTTCGTCCAGTGAGCACCATTCGTCCTATGCACCGAACGAGACAGGGGTCCCATGTGGAAAAAATAGTAAGGGATCATGTAAGGAATGACTATCATAATGCATACACACTTTATTAAGGATGCTTACCTTCTCTCCCCCACCCCAAGTGTGAATTTTTTTTTAGGGTTTATAGAACATGGCAGAGAAAGCCATGTTTGTCTGTACAAAGTGCAAGCTGGTCTCCATATTGGAAGAGAAGATTGAAGGTCTGGAGCAACAGATAACGACCCTGCGTTGCATACGAGAAACGGAGGATTTTCTGGACAAAAGTCAGGATATGCTTCTACGGGCACAAAGCTCTAAAGATTTAGAGCAGGTTGCACAGCGGAACCAACAGGCCAGTGAAGAAGCTTGGCAACATGTGACCTCCAGAAGAAGAAGGGGGAATATCCGGGTTCCAGCAACGTGGACACAGGTAACTAACTGCTTTCATGTTCTCTCCACAGGTACCGTTGCGGAGAGTGGACCAGACGATATGTCTGGGGGGAGAAAGCAGAAGGAGACTCCACTGGTTGGAAGGCATGAGATGCACTGTCCTGAGATGGGAGGTTCCACGACCACCACTCCCAAGAGAAGGAGGCGGGTGGTGGTGGTCGGGGACTCTCTACTCCGGGGGACTGAGTCATCTATTTGCCGCCCTGACCGGGAAAACCGAGAAGTCTGCTGCTACCCGGGGGCTAAGATTCGCGATGTGACGGAGAGACTGCCGAGACTCATCAAGCCCTCGGATCGCTACCCCTTCCTGCTTCTCCACGTGGGCACCAATGATACTGTCAAGAATGACCTTGAGCGGATCACTGCGGACTACATGGCTCTGGAAAGAAGGATAAAGGAGTTTGAGGTGCAAGTGGTGTTCTCGTCCATCCTCCCCGTGGAAGGAAAAGGCCTGGGTAGGGACCGTCGAATCGTGGAAGTCAACGAATGGCTATGCAGGTGGTGTCGGAGAGAAGGCTTTGGATTCTTTGACCATGGGATGGTGTTCCATGAAGGAGGAGTGCTAGGCAGAGACGGGCTCCACCTTACGAAGAGAGGGAAGACCATCTTTGCGAGCAGGCTGGCTAACCTAGTGAGGAGGGCTTTAAACTAGGTTCACTGGGGGAAGGAGACCAAAGCCCTGAGGTAAGTGGGAAAGCGGGATACCCGGAGGAAGCACAGGCAGGAATGTCTGTGAGGGGAGGGCTCCTGCCTCATACTGAGAATGGGGGCCGATCAGCAGGTTATCTCAAGTGCTTATATACGAATGCACAAAGCCTTGGAAACAAGCAGGGAGAACTGGAGGTCCTGGTGATGTCAAGGAATTATGACGTGATTGGAATAACAGAGACTTGGTGGGATAACTCACATGACTGGAGTACTGTCATGGATGGTTATAAACTGTTCAGAAAGGACAGGCAGGGCAGAAAAGGTGGGGGAGTAGCACTGTATGTAAGGGAGCAGTATGACTGCTCAGAGCTCCGGTACAAAACTGCAGAAAAACCTGAGTGTCTCTGGATTAAGTTTAGAAGTGTGAGCAACAAGAGTGATGTAGTGGTGGGAGTCTGCTATAGACCACCAGACCAGGGGGATGAGGTGGATGAGGCTTTCTTCTGGCAGCTCGCGGAAGCTACTAGATCGCACGCCCTGGTTCTCATGGGTGACTTTAATTTTCCTGATATCTGCTGGGAGAGCAATACAGCGGTGCATAGACAATCCAGGAAGTTTTTGGAAAGCGTAGGGGACAATTTCCTGGTGCAAGTGCTAGAGGAGCCAACTAGGGGGGCAGCTTCTCTTGACCTGCTGCTCACAAACCGGGAAGAATTAGTAGGGGAAGCAAAAGTGGATGCGAATCTGGGAGGCAGTGACCATGAGTTGGTTGAGTTCAGGATCCTGACACAGGGAAGAAAGGTAAGCAGCAGGATACGGACCCTGGACTTCAGGAAAGCAGACTTCGACTTCCTCAGGGAACAGATGGGTAGGATCTCCTGGAGGGCTAACATGAAGGGGAAAGGAGTCCAGGAGAGTTGGCTGTATTTCAAGGAATCCCTGTTGAGGTTACAGGGACAAACCATCCCGATGTGTCGAAAGAATAGCAAATATGGCAGGCGACCAGCTTGGCTTAACGGTGAAATCCTAGCGGATCTTAAACATAAAAAAGAAGCTTACAAGAAGTGGAAGGTTGGACATATGACCAGGGAAGAGTATAAAAATATTGCTCGGGCATGTAGGAATGAAATCAGGAGGGCCAAATCGCACCTGGAGCTGCAGCTAGCGAGAGATGTTAAGAGTAACAGGAAAGGTTTCTTCAGGTATGTTGGCAACAAGAAGAAAGCCAAGGAAAGTGTGGGCCCCTTAATGAATGAGGGAGGCAACCTAGTGACAGAGGATGTGGAAAAAGCTAATGTACTCAATGCTTTTTTTGCCTCTGTCTTCACTAACAAGGTCAGCTCCCAGACTGCTGCGCTGGGCATCACAATATGGGGAATAGATGGCCAGCCCTCTGTGGAGAAAGAGGTGGTTAGGGACTATTTAGAAAAGCTGGACATGCACCAGTCCATGGGGCCGGACGAGTTGCATCCGAGAGTGCTAAAGGAACTGGCGGCTGTGATTGCAGAGCCATTGGCCATTATCTTTGAAAACTTGTGGCGAACGGAGGAAGTCCCGGATGACTGGAAAAAGGCTAATGTAGTGCCAATCTTTAAAAAAGGGAAGAAGGAGGATCCTGGGAACTACAGGCCAGTCAGCCTCACTTCACCCGGAAAAATCATGGAGCAGGTCCTCAAAGAATCAATCCTGAAGCACTTAGAGGAGAGGAAAGTGATCAGGAACAGTCAGCATGGATTCACCAAGGGAAGGTCATGCCTGACTAATCTAATCGCCTTCTATGATGAGATTACTGGTTCTGTGGATGAAGGGAAAGCAGTGGATGTATTGTTTCTTGACTTTAGCAAAGCTTTTGACACGGTCTCCCACAGTATTCTTGTCAGCAAGTTAAAGAAGTACGGGCTGGATGAATGCACTATAAGGTGGGTAGAAAGTTGGCTAGATTGTCAGGCTCAACGGGTAGTGATCAATGGCTCCATGTCTAGTTGGCAGCCGGTGTCAAGTGGAGTGCCCCAGGGGTTGGTCCTGGGGCCGGTTTTGTTCAATATCTTCATAAATGATCTGGAGGATGGTGTGGATTGCACTCTCAGCAAATTTGCGGATGATACTAAACTGGGAGGAGTGGTAGATACGCTGGAGGGCAGGGATAGGATACAGAGGGACCTAGACAAATTGGAGGATTGGGCCAAAAAAAATCTGATGAGGTTCAATAAGGATAAGTGCAGGATCCTGCACTTCGGACGGAAGAACCCAATGCACAGCTACAGACTAGGGACCGAATGGCTAGGCAGCAGTTCTGCGGAAAAGGACCTAGGGGTGACAGTGGACGAGAAGCTGGATATGAGTCAGCAGTGTGCCCTTGTTGCCAAAAAGGCCAATGGCATTTTGGGATGTATAAGTAGGGGCATAGCGAGCAGATCGAGGGACGTGATCGTTCCCCTCTATTCGACATTGGTGAGGCCTCATCTGGAGTACTGTGTCCAGTTTTGGGCCCCACACTACAAGAAGGATGTGGATAAATTGGAAAGAGTCCAGCGAAGGGCAACAAAAATGATTAGGGGTCTGGAACACATGACTTATGAGGAGAGGCTGAGGGAGCTGGGATTGTTTAGCCTGCAGAAGAGAAGAATGAGGGGGGATTTGATAGCTGCTTTCAACTACCTGAAAGGGGGTTCCAGAGAGGATGGTTCTAGACTATTCTCAGTGGTAGAAGAGGACAGGACAAGGAGTAATGGTCTCAAGTTGCAGTGGGGGAGGTTTAGGTTGGATATTAGGAAAAACTTTTTCACTAGGAGGGTGGTGAAACACTGGAATGCGTTGCCTAAGGAGGTGGTGGAATCTCCTTCCTTGGAAGTTTTTAAAGTCAGGCTTGACAAAGCCCTGGCTGGGATGATTTAATTGGGGATTGGTCCTGCTTTTGAGCAGGGGGTTGGACTAGATGACCTCCTGAGGTCCCTTCCAACCCTGATATTCTATGATTCTATGAAAGCTCTGAGGTTTGAAACTCTTCTACCGTATGCATCCTCAAAACAGAGTGTGAACTCCTTGGGGCTGGGACCATGTTTATTTTGTGTTTGTAGAGCACCTAGCGACCATTAATGATTGCCAGAAACAAAAGAAGGCTCTCTTTCCTCTTGTCTTGACAATGTACTTCTACTAAAACTTGATGTGGGGTTTGAGAGAATACTTCAGTTTCATGCCCATTCAGTCCTCCTCGGTCTTCCTGGTGAGAATGTCAATGTGTGCGTCACCTTGTGCTGGTCTTTGTGATGTGGATGCTTACCTTTTGGCAGCTGGGCTGAGACTCCCAATTAATTTCTAAGGGACAAATTTGTGGTCCCTGCACCTAGACTGGTGAATGGGCTCTGTAAAGAGAAGTTCTGTGGGTGGAATGCTGCCTGTAGAAGGCCACGGAGCAATAACTGACCCTGTCAGCCTTAAGGCTAAACTAACAGCTGCAGCTGCTGAGCCCCCCTGCACAAGTGGATTTGGATGGTGGATCCATGCAGATGCAGAGGCACAATGCACAAGCTCCTCCTTCTTTCACCCTTCATACTGAGATAGATGAGGGGAATAGAGACTAAGGGCAAGCAGAGGGCTCGAGCCCTTGCCCAAGGTCTTTGTTTTTTCTTCCCCTGCATCACAGAACTCCACCAGTTTTCCTACTTTACAGACTTTGTGTGACCATACTCAGATCAGAGAATTTGGCCCTCATGCTGTACAAACCCCAAAGGATCGTGTTAATGTGAGCCAGACCTTCAGGGGCCATTTGCAGTGATTACCAGCAGTCAAACCTGAACCCACATAAAAATCCCAGCCTGCCTCTCCTTGCAGGTATTTTCCCTAGCCCTCTGAACCTTTTGAGAACTTCTGGGGTTTGGTGGCCATTTCTGAATGCCCCTTCCTGCTCTCAGTGGCCTCAGGTCGCACACTCCAATTATCCCCCATGTATTTAATGCACACCCAACACGCTGTTTGGGTCACCATCAGTTAGGGTCAAAAACAATCAGCTTGGGTTTTGTAACCTCATCAGGAACCTGAGCTGATCTGCATGAAGGTAACGCAACCTGACTGTGATTCTGGTTAGATTCCCTTATGAAGCTTTCCATAGTCCTACAGTCCACATGGGCTAGGCGGACCCATCATATAATAAACACTTGTGCATTTCATACGTATTTCTGATGATTCTTTCATGAGGTATGATGAGTAAAATAAGCCAGAAGTCACCTTGACCTCATTTACTTTGATATCAGGTCTGATGTAAATCATCATGATTCAGGGCATCAGCAAACACCAACAGACAAAGCTTAAGATGTTACTTCGTGGGCAGGTTATACATACATTGTCCAATATAGAGTTTCATGTACCTTCCTCTGAAGAAAGTGGCATTAGCTAAAGTCAGAGACATGACACCAGACTAAAATAAGGGTAACATTTTCTACAACGTTCAAGTGACACAGTCCCATTGCTATTTTGAAATTTTACCCTAGACATTAATTGCTGAAATCCAGTATGGCAATTCCTACATCCAGAGATAACCCATGCCAAAATCCTCAGCCTAACAAGATGAATCTCTAGGGCACAACAGAAACTGAACTGAAATTTGACATAGAAAGTGTGTATTATCTGGGTCGGTGGGATCTTTTTGTTCCTTCTCTCTGCAGAAGTGAAGCTCAGCTGCCTGTCTCCTTCAAGCCTCTCGATCAGTTGACATTTTTAAGGCCAGCTTCATTCAAAAAAGGGCTAAAATCATATTTTAAAAATAATCAGTGAGAGCTGAGTCTCCCTTCCTAAAGCCCCAATGGCTGATCCTATTAACAATTGACTCATGCAGGGCCCTTTGAGTTCATCAGTGCACTTGTCCCTATCACTTAGCACAGAACTGCAACAAAGGCGTCTCTCTGCCACTGCCAAGTGGGAATAGGGCTGATTCCGAGCACCCCAGAAAGAAGTATAGTTCTGCTTGGCAGCATCCCTGAAGCTAGGCAGCGGATTAGACAGCCGACAGTTTGAAGACTCAGGAAAAGTGGTTGCTAGTCCACGAGGCTGGCACTGGTGTAGAGACCAACAGGGCCACCAACCTTTCTTCCACTGATGGAAATTAGGTGGTCTCTTACAATTTGTTGGAAGGCGTCTGTGGTAGAAAGGGCATTTGAGCATGTGGTTTAGAGTTGGGACATTCAAGCACACCTCACATATTTCTCTGCTGCGCCAACACCTTCCCACCATATTTGTAAGACATGTCGGAGCCAGGAGCAGTGGAAGGTGGCTCAATGATTAATCAGAATGGTGTGTGAAATAACAGTCAGCATGCAAGGTAGAAGAAAGAAAGTCTCTACTACAGGAAGCTGGACAGCTATGGACTATTGACTATTCTATTGCATTTGGAGTAGCAATTACAAACCCAGTGGAGAGTTAGAAAAAATTACAGCAGCTTTGCTAGGAAGCTCAGTTCAACTGCACGAGCAAAATGAATCTGTGTGTTCTGGCTTATTCCAGAGCTACAGCATCACATCCCACCCACTCACCTTGTTTTGCCTTCAGTGTAAGTATGACAAGGTAAGTTTAAAATAGAACAGTCCAAGAGAAGGGTTGCAAGGGAAGTTTCATTTTAAAACCTATCCAGAAAGAAAAAACATTGTAAATAAATACTCATTATTCATTATTAATACTCTTTTCATTCATTAAAATGTATCAGTTGCCCCAAAGATACTAGTCTGATACAGGACCACTTTTCTAATGAGCCCCCGATTTCAATGAAAGCTTCACACAGTCACATCAGAGAGAGAACTGGGCCCTTGCCAGTGTGTCCATAACAAAACCATTGCATGTAAAACCAATGTGCACCTATGGAGCTGTGTACATTTATGAATAGCAATAAAACCAGCTCTGCTTTGCTCTGCAGGCAATCCTATAGCCTGAACCAGAACTGCTCATGCAAAACCCTCTAACAGAAATGGTATTGTATTCTCATTGCATAACTGTATTAAAATTTGCTTAGAATATTCACCAGCTTACCTGACTGAAAGTAACTTTTACTTTACATGCATTGTACAGTATCATCATTTGAAGAGAAAGGCCTTACAAATCTGCCTATGAGATCCCAACTAGGAAGTCAAACACTGATGTTTCACAAAGCCTTAAAAGCAACTGAGTGGCTTTGCTCCTCAGGGGAGTGAAGCTATGAATTTGAAGTTCCTGTGAGATCACCCAGACTACGAGAGATTATTCCACAGGTCTGATACTTTTTAAGCAACAGCTTTATATGCACACTCAAAATGATTGAACGTATGTCGAATGCCTGCTTTTTCACGTTGGACTTGTAGGTATTGCAGGTACTTTCATAGTGGAGAGTGGGGGGTGAACCAACAAATCTTCTGTTGCCTTATTGTTGTGAAAGAGGATATCATTGAAATACATTTAACGAAGCATCTACTGTTTGGGGAATTCACAGTGATTGAGTTCCAGTTCATTACTTTCAGAGCTATGGTGCTATTGTCAAGGCCTTGAAACCAGTAAGATGGTCTAACCCCCAGGTTAAAAAGGCTACAATAGCACAAAGGCAATTATACTGCAAGAAAAATGTTGTCCACTAATCAGCTAGCAATCAATTACTAAAAAGAGAAGATAACCCTATCCCCACTCAAGCTCTTCAGTATTAATAGTGCCATCAAGTAATTACTTTAGGCATGGGCAGGTGCATGAAAGGACAGACTCTATAGTACACTGCATCTAAGATTAATGAGTTCTGTCAATTTGCCCAGCAGACATCTGATTCTTCTGCTTTATGTAGCTTCTAGTTTTACACATGCCTCAGGGTTTTCTCCCCTGAAAAAACTAGCTTGTAATTTAAATACAAAATTAGGGTGTTTTAAAAAAAGATATAAGCTTACTGAATGTAAGTAAGACTGTACTAATTTGAATGAGAAACACAGCAAGTAGCTCCTAATGACTAATCTTTTAGTCATGCTTTATTTTTAGTTGTAATTAGTCATGTACAGGATCCTGGGATCACATAAAAACCCTCAAAACAACCCAGAATCCAACAATCATAGTATCCCTCATTTAACTCACTCGCTCTGCTAAACACTGTCAATTTCAAGCAGTAAAAATCTGAAGACATTTCAGTAAATTAAGGTATTGCCCAGAAATCAAAACAAAGCAAATCTCCTCTGCTAGGAAGTATATTGCTGTTAAGAGTTAGCACACATGCTGAATGAGCACAGCTGTCAAAAGCAGCAGCATTCTGCGTGACAAGCCCTGGTCTAGAGAGTTAAATCAGGGATTCCCATCCATTTGTGTCAGGGCAGAACTTACTTAGATACTGAAATTAATATCTAGAAATTTCCTGCTTCCTTCTTAAAGGTTATATTTATACTGTAACCAGCAGAGAATCTCAGTCTTTACATACAAAGGGCCCCTTTTAGAGGTTACATTTCCAGGCTAGCCTTCACCAAGATCTCCCCATTTTTTGAGCTGCATGCACAATTATTAATACTTAGACACTGTAAGCTATTCAGAACAAGGATAGTCCCTCACTATGTATGGCACCAATTCAGCAAAACACTGAAGCATATGCTTAAGTCCTATTTAAATCAATAAGCCCCTCAGTTTTTAAAAGGTATTTAGACCCCTGAGGAAGCAGATAGATGCCTAGTGCTTTTGAAAAATCCCATTAGGCACCTATCTGCCTCTTTATGTGCCTAAACACCTTTACAAATCTGGCCCTAAGTGCTTAACTGAATAGGGATGAGATTACCCATGTGATAAAAGTTAAGCACATGCTAAAGCACTCTGTTGAAGCTGGGTCTATATGTACAGCCCCCAGCACAACAGGGACCTCATCTCAGTTTGGGTGTCCTGGTGTTACTGCACACTTACATCACAACAACAAATAGGACAGTCATCTGCTTGTTTTGAGTTTGCAAATCAAGACACTATCCAAGTGTTAATATTGTACCAAGCCTTCATCCCTGAAATTTTGTGGATGGAATTTGCACCCACAGATAAGGCCAGGCTGATATTTGGCTGGAAACTTAGCTCTCAATTGCTTTTTTGTGGTGATGCAAGTATTGTCCTATTTATTTCTCCCCAGAGCCAAAGTCATACTACTCCTTTCCTTTTCTATCACTGCTATTTCTGTATAAAAAAATAAAACAGATCAGGGTTTTTGTTCTCTTACTTTCCATTTAATGTCACAGTTGACCACCCATGAAATCTTTCTTGAGACTGCATTTATTGGATATTAGATTTTGCTAATTAATTCTCTGGATTAATTTCTTCTGAAATAATGTTATCAATTGTTTCCAGTAAAGGGAAGAAAAACAGACCAGCAGTAACTTGATTTTCACATAAATGGATTAAACCTACACAAATGCGGTGGCTGCAGATATCATTGATCCATGTTCATTGGCTGTTGCTGTTTCAATTGTTATTTGATACGGTAAGGGACAATGGAGTGGGAACTGTTTTTGATCTGGAGCAACTGTTTCTAAGAAGATATCAGCAACTCTACTACAATGTATAACTTACAAAATTCATTCTATGCATCTAAAGCCACTAATTCATTAAGTGAGAAATATTTTTGAAACTCATAGTTTAGGGCTTCATCCTGAAAGATGCTGAAAACACAGAAGACATTGGAAATAAAGGGCATGCAACACAGAATTCATTCAGTGCCCTAGACACAAACTCCCCATACAGCAAAATATGCCAAGATTATTACCAAAAGGAGAAATATAGTTTTACAAATTAAAAGGAGGCAAGAAAAAAATAGCAAGTGTTCTTGAAAACCATGAACAGTGTGTTATCAACTAAACGTTACAGCACACAAAGGCAAATATTTATATAATGTTTAACATTATACAATATTTTAGTGGGTGATTTCCAAAGGCACAAAGGGTAGACGCACACACAACTTCCATCGAAAGTTAATGAGAGATGAGCATCTAACTCATCTTTGTGCCTGTGAAAATTTCCTATTTTCATTTTATTGTGCTGGGGTCATTAAAAACACAGCTTGTCTTACCAGAGTAAAGAAAAGCCAGTAAGAATTTACAGAAGTCTACAATGCAAACTACTGGGTGTAGTGTGGGAGTGGAGGACCTCAAAAGATGCAGTTGCAGGTACTCAATTCTGGTGCCTGTTCTATGCTAATCCTGACATAATTTAGGGCTCTACCCTATGCTGTTGGCCAAAACCGCAAGGGGATAGCCACCAGCTGAGAACAGATGGAGACTGTTGCTCCTAACTCTTCCTGTACTGGAGACAGTGTGTGTATGTGGGGAAGTGGTGTAAGAGTCCCTCCTCACTGAGTGTCAAGAGGAACCTCAGCAGCAGCAGTCCAACCACTTGCTGACCCCTTTGTGCCAGCATGGTGCAAAGTGGTGAAAGAATGTGGCCCTCTATCCTGAAGCTGCAGAACATTAGAGTAGAAGGAGGAGAGGAATTAAAGAGAGAAAAACCAAATATTCAGAGTTTATTAATGGTATTCCTGAAATCTAGTCACAGCAGTAATTTAGTCTCATTGAATTTTATGTTTTGCAGATTTATCCTAATGTTAGGAGACACTTGAGGCCAAATTCTGCCCTCACATCTATTCACATTCCTCCCATTGACTTCTGCCAGGGCAGAACTTGATGCTAAAATGCTGATGGAGTTTGTGCCATCAGATAGCAACCCTTTATTCTGATTTCAATGTCTTTGATCTGGCTCGTCCAACCAGCCTCTGCAAAATGCTATCTGAAAACATTTTTTTTGCTCAATCTTTCCTAACATTTTTGAAAAAGCATGCCAGAAAATCTTACCATTGATAAATGAAGAACAATTTATTTATTACAGATGCTGGATAATACAGTGTAATCTTCCCTTTGTTTAATTACATACTAGGCTGTCAAGTGATTAAAAATATTAATCGTGATTAATCGCACAGTTAAACTGTAATAGAATACCATTTATTTAAATATTTGGGGATGTTTTCTACATTTTCAAATATATTGATTTCAATTACAACACAGAATACAAAAAAGTGTACAGTACTCACTTTATATTTATTTTTGATTACAAGTATTTGCATTGAAAAAAAGAAGAAATAGTATTTTTCAATTCACCTAATACAAGTACTGTAGTGCAATCTCTTTAGCATGAAAGTTGAACTTACAAATGTAGAATTATATACAAAAAAATCTTCATTCAAAAAATAAAACAATGTAAAATTTTAGAGCCTGCAAGTCGACTCAGTCCTACTTCTTGTTCAGCCAATCAAGCTGCCCGCTTCTTATTTACAATGTCACCTGAAAGTGAGAATAGGCGTTCTCATGGCACTCTTCTAGGCGGTGTCGCACTAAAGATTCATATGTCCCTTCATGCTTCAACCACCATTCCAGAGGACATGCATCCATGCTGATGACGGGTTCTACTCGATAACTATCCAAAGCAGTGCGGACCAAATCAGATGCCACCAGCAGAAGGTTGATTTTCTTTTTTGGTGGTTCTGTAGTTTCCACACTGGAGTGTTACTCTTTTAAGACTTCTGAGAGTATGCTCCATATCTCATCCCTCTTAGATTTTGGAAGGCACTTCAGATTCTTAAACCTTGGGTCAAGTGCTGTAGCTGTCTTTAGAAATCTCACATTGGTACCTTCTTTGTGTTTTGTCAAATCTGCAGTGAAAGTGTTCTTAAAATGAACAACATGTGCTGGGTCATCATCCAAGACAGCTGTAACATGAAATATATGGCAGAATGCGGGTAAAACAGAGCAGGGAATATATAATTCTCCCCCATGGTGTTCAGTCACAAATTTAATTAACGCATTATTTTTTTAACGCACGTCATCAGCATGGAAGCATGTCCTCTGCAATGGTGGCTGAAGCACGAAGGGGCATACAAATGTTTAGCATATGTGGCACGTAAATACCTTGCAATGCTAGCTACAAAAGTGCCATGCAATGCCTGTTCTCACTTTCTGGTGACACTGTAACTAAGAAGAGGGCACCATTATCGCCTGTAAATGTAAACAAACTTGTTTGTCTTAGCGATTGGCTGAACAAGAAGTAGGACTGAGTGGACTTGTAGGCTCTGAAGTTTTACATGGTTTTGTTTTTGAGAGCAGTTATGTAACAAAAAAAATCTACATTGGTAAATTGCACTTTCATGACAAAAATTGCACTAAAGTACTTGTATGAGGTGAATTGAAAAATACTTTTATCATTTTCACAGTGCAAATATTTATAATCAAAAATAATATACACTTTGATTTCAATTACAACACAGAATACAATATATATGAAAATGTAGAAAAACATCCAAAATATGTAATAAATTTCAATTGGTATTCTATTGTTTAACAATGTAATTAAATTTGTGATTAATCGTGATTCATTGTTTAAATCGGGATTTTTTTTAGTTAATCGTATGAGTTAACTGCGATTAATTGACAGCCCTACTGCATACTAGATTGCCCATCATTTTTAATAGAAGTACTACATTTTTGCACCATGAAACTTTCTTCAGAAGACATTCCAGTATTGCAAATTCAAATGTTCTTCTCAAATTGCTGTAAAATTAGGATATAGAAAGAGAGACAGAGAGGTGCTATTAATGATAAGATAAATACTAAAAGGCTTTGAATTACTGTAATATTTACAGCTTGGGATATTTTGCACACATTACGGCTTGGTATTCACAATACTTTGGTAAGACAATGATCTGTTGCAGATCTGTTATCTGCATGCAAGAACCTTACCGGACATTGTAAATACAACAGCTGCACTTTTCCAGTTTACTGAAAAAAATCAAATACTGTCTGTCACAGAGTTAATCCACAATGTCATCAATAAATGAAACTCAAAGTATGTGTTAAAAATAGGTTACTAAAAAAAAATTTTAAATTGGGCTTTGAGAAGTATATAGCTATATTTCTGACTGCTCAATAGAATATTGATGATATGGTCAATATACCTGGCCCATTTGAGTAATTAACATGAGATATGAGTGCAAATACTGCATTTGTTATGCAACCAGCTGTGGGTTTTGAATATGTATATAGAAGTGACTATGAAACTGGACCTTCTTATTCAAGAGTTTTTTCCTCCCAGTGTATGTATTTAGATTTATACATGCTGACTTTCATGTAAAAAATAATAAACAATATTACCTTTTAGTACTGTGGAGAGAAGCACAGCTAAAGGACAGCAAGATAGATTTGGAGTAATTGTGGCATCCTAGAGACTAACAAATTTATTTGAGCATAAGCTTTCATGCTCACTTCATTGGATGCATGCAGTGGAAAATACAATGAGGAGATTTTATATACACAGAGAACATGAAACAATGAGTGTTACCATATACACTGTAACAAGAGGTGATTACCAGCAGGAGAGAAAAAAAAACCTTTTGTAGTGATAATCAGGGTGGGCCATTTCCAGCAGCTGACAAGAATGTGTGAGAAATAGTAGGGTGGGGGAAATAATTTAAGCCTAATTTAATGGTGTCCAGTTTGTACATTAATACCAATTCAGCAGTCTCTCATTGGAGTCTGTTTCTGAAGGTTTTTTGTTGAAGAATTGCGACTTTTAGGTCTGTAATCGAGTGACCAGAGAGATTGAAGTGTTCTCCGACTGATTTTTGAATGTTATAATTCTTGACGTCTGATTTGTGTCCATTAATTCTTCTACATAGAGACTGTCTGGTCTGGCCAATGTACATGACAGAGGGGCATTGCTGGCACATAATGGCATATATCACATTGGTAGATGTGCAGTGAACGAGCCTCTGATAGTGTGGCTGATGTGATTAGTTTCTATGATGGTGTCCCCTGAATAGATATGTGGGCACAGTTGGCAACGGGCTTTGTTGCAAGGATAGGTTCCTGGGTTAGTGTTTTTGCTGTGTGGTGTATGGTTGCTGGTGAGTATTTGCTTCAGGTTGGAGGGTTGTCTGTAAGTGAGGACTGGCCTGTCTCCCAAGGTCTGTGAGAGTGATGGGTCGTCCATCAGGATAGGTTGTAGATCCTTGATGATTCTCTGGAGAGGTTTTAGTTGGGGGCTGAAGGTCATGGCTAGTGGCGTTCTATTATTTTCTTTGTTGGGCCTGTCCTGTAGTAGGTAACTTCTGAGTACTCTTTGGTCTCCCTTCAATCTGTTTTTTCATTTCAGCAGGTGGGTATTGTAGTTGTAAGAACGCTTGATAGAGTTCTTGTAGGTGTTTGTCTCTGTCTGAGGGGTTGGAGCAAATGTGGTTGTATCGTAGAGTTTGGCTGTAGATGACGGATCATGTGGTGTGATCTGGATGAAAGCTGGGGCCATGTAGGTAAGTATAGCGGTCAGCTGGTTTCCGGTATAGGGTGGTGTTCATGTGACCATCGCTTATTAGCACTGTAGTATCCAGGAAGTGGATCTCTTGTGTGGACTGGTCCAGGATGAGGTTGATGATGGGATGGAAATTGTTGAAATCATGGTGGAATTCCTCAAGGGCTTCTTTTCCATGGGTCCAGATGATGAAACAGTATCCCCAATAATGTCACAGCAAACCTGGTAGCTGAACTTTGTGACTTTGTCCTCACCCATAACTATTTCACATTTGGGGACAATGTATACCTTCAAATCAGCAGCACTACTATGGATACCCACATGGCCCCACAGTATGCCAACATTTTTATGGCTGACTTAGAACAACGCTTCCTCAGCTCTCGTCCCCTAATGCCCCTACTTTACTTGTGCTACACTGATGACATCTTCATCATCTGGACCCATGGAAAAGAAGCCCTTGAGGAATTTCACCATGATTTCAACAGTTTCCACATGATCCATCATCTACAGCCAAGCTCTACGATACAACCACATTACAACTACAATACCCACCTGCTGAAGTGAAGAAACAGATTGACAGAGCCACAAGAGTACCCAGAAGTTACCTACTACAGGACAGGCCCAACAAAGAAAATAACAGAACGCCACTAGCCATCACCTTCAGCCCTCAACTAAAACCTCTCCAACACATCATCAAGGATCTACAACCTATCCTGAAGGATGACCCATCACTCTCACAAATCTTGGGAGACAGGCCAGTCCTTGCTTACAGACATCCCCCGAACCTGAAGCAAATACTTACCAGAACCACACACCACACAACAGAACCACTAACCCAGGAACCTATCCTTGCAACAAAGCCCGTTGCCAACTGTGCCCACATATCTATTCAGGGGACACCATCATAGGGCCTAATCACATCAGCCACACTATCAGAGGCTTGTTCACCTGCACATCTACCAATGTGATATATGCCATCATGTGCCAGCAATGCCCTTCTGCCATGTACATTGGCCAAACCAGACAGTCTCAACGGGTAGTGATCAATGGCTCCATGTCTAGTTGGCAGCCGGTATCAAGTGGAGTGCCCCAAGGGTCGGTCCTGGGGCCGGTTTTGTTCAATATCTTCATAAATGATCTGGAGGATGGTGTGGATTGCACTCTCAGCAAATTTGCAGATGATACTAAACTGGGAGGAGTGGTAGATACGCTGGAGGGGAGGGATAGGATACAGAAGGACCTAGACAAATTGGAGGATTGGGCCAAAAGAAATCTGATGAGGTTCAATAAGGAGAAGTGCAGGGTCCTGCACTTAGGACAGAAGAACCCAATGCACAGCTACAGACTAGGGACCGAACGGCTAGGCAGCAGTTCTGCGGAAAAGGACCTAGGGGTGACAGTGGACGAGAAGCTGGATATGAGTCAGCAGTGTGCCCTTGTTGCCAAGAAGGCCAATGGCATTTTGGGATGTATAAGTAGGGGCATAGCGAGCAGATCGAGGGACGTGATCGTTCCCCTCTATTCGACATTGGTGAGGCCTCATCTGGAGTACTGTGTCCAGTTTTGGGCCCCACACTACAGGAAGGATGTGGATAGATTGGAGAGAGTCCAGCGAAGGGCAACAAAAATTATTAGGGGTCTGGAACACATGATTTATGAGGAGAGGCTGAGGGAGCTGGGATTGTTTAGCCTGCAGAAGAGAAGAATGAAGGGAGATTTGATAGCTGCTTTCAACTACCTGAAAGGGGGTTCCAAAGAGGATGGCTCTAGACTGTTCTCAATGGTAGCAGATGACAGAACGAGGAGTAATGGTCTCAAGTTGCAGTGGGAGAGGTTTAGATTGGATATTAGGAAAAACTTTTTCACTAAGAGGGTGGTGAAACACTGGAATGCGTTACCTAGGGAGGTGGTAGAATCTCCTTCCTTAGAGGTTTTTAAGGTCAGGCTTGACAAAGCCCTGGCTGGGATGATTTAACTGGGAATTGGTCCTGCTTCAAGCAGGGGGTTGGACTAGATGACCTTCTGTGGTCCCTTCCAACCCTGATATTCTATGATTCTATGAAAAGAATAAATGGACACATAGCAGATGTCAAGAATTATAACATTCATAAACCAGTCGGAGAACACTTCAGTCTCTCCGGTCACTCGATTACAGACCTAAAAGTTGCAATTCTTCAGAAAAACCTTCAGAAACAGACCAAAAAAACCTTCAGAAACAGACTCCAATGAGAGACTGCTGAATTGGAATTAATTTGCAAACTGGACACCATTAAATTAGGCTTGAATAAAGACTGGGAGTGGATGTGTCATTACACAAAGTAAAACTATTTCCCCATGTTTATTTCCCACCACCCTACTGTTCCACACACGTTCTTGTCAACTGCTGGAAATGGCCCACCCTGATTATCACTACAAAAGGTTTTTTTTCTCTCCTGCTGGTAATAGCTCACCTTACCTGATCACTCTGGTTACAGTGTGTATGGTAACACCCATTGTTTCATGTTCTCTGTGTATATAAAATCTCCTCGCTGTATTTTCCACTGCATGCATCTGATGAAGTGAGCTGTCGCGCACGAAAGCTTATGTTCAAATAAATTTGTGAGTCTTTAAGGTGCCACGAGTACTCCTTTTCTTTTTGCGGACACAGACTAACATGGCTGCTACTCTGAAACCTGTCAAGTTAGATTTGATTCAGACGCATCCATTTTTAATTATTAAATTCCATAACTCCAACTGCCAGAACCAAATTTTACCAATCCAATTATTCCAGTTGTGAAAGCCAACATTCTGCCCAACTAATATAAGGGGGATGTACAGTTAAAACTGAAGGCAGACCTAGGCCTCCTGAAACTCTGTTACTGGGAATGGGTGACAGGAGATGGATCACTTGATGGATTACCTGTTCTGTTCATTCCCTCTGGGGCACCTGGCATTGGCCACTGTCAGAAGACAGAATACTGGGCTAGATGGACCTTTTGTCTGACCCAGTATGGCCATTCTTATGTTCTTATTACTGGTGATGATCGCTGAGCTGGAAAAAACACAACTTTGACTTTGCTGAATTGGCATTTAGGGAGTCATCCTCTACTTGTCAACTCTGCAAATTTAATAGGAAATCATTGAAAGCCAATAAGCATAGAACTTAATGCTATTTTTACTGGGTCACTTTTCAGAGTAGTACTGAAGTTGATGACAAGGGCAGAAACCTACCAAAAAAAAAAAAGCCAATCTAGCCTTGACGTATTTACCTGTTCAAATATGTCATCAGCCACCCCTTTCTTTATTCCACTGGTATCATCCTTTATTGCCCACTTGACCAGCAAGCATTTTAATGCTGTAGTTCATGCTTCCCACCCTTATTCATGGAATGCCCTCCAAACAAAACAAAACAAAACCAAAACAACCCAGCAATCCATGAAGCAACTATCCCTTGAGAAAGTTGAGAGCAATCTTAATTAAAAAAACAAATGTCAGGAAACCTGGCCTAAAGCAGTCACCAGACTGAACCAATTCAGTGCAAGAATGTGCGGGGGAAAACTATCCTTTTATCCTTCAAATCCCTCCTCAAGACACACTTATCCAGTGACCCCTAGAGAACACCGCTAGATATTAATGGCTAGGCAGGTGGTGAGCTGAGACTACTGATCTGCTTATTTGTCTCCATTAGACCCCACAACATAGTATATATTACTATGCAGCTAATCTACAAAACCATGCTTACTGTCAGTCCTCCTTCTCTTCACCTTTCCATTTCCTTAATTAATCCATCTTACATCTTGTCAAAAACTAAGGCTCTTTGGGGCAGGGACTATCTTTTACTATACCCCTGTACAGCACCTAGAATAATAGGGTGTGGTGACTGGGGCTTCTAGTTGCTACCATATTACAAATAATAAATGAGACTAGGACACTATGTAGGTTTACTTCTGAAGACCACTTGGCTATTACAACTAGTGCACAACATGGCTGCTCTCTTGTTCAGTGGAATCAGCTGTAGGGAGTACAAAACACCTGTTTTCCTGCCAGCTTATCTGCTTCCAGATGCAATCAAGATGCTGATTTTGATCTATATAGTTTGGGTCTTGGCTACCTGCTAAACTGCCTGTTTTCCCTAGGACTGCTTTGACGGCAGGGATCAACTGGGTATCAAAGATAGGAGTCTGCAAGCAAAATATTTTCAGTAATGCGGCCCCCTGATTCAAACTTCTTTCTCCAACTGGTGCATCAGAGCTTGGCTCTGTTGAATTCCAGGGCTTGGTCTAAAGCTCTCCTATTCCATCAGACCTTTGCTTGGGGAGCGGAGAGAAGCGAGATAGAAGTCAAGATACTCCATCTCAAGAACTGATATAGTTAATAAGTTCTTCAGTGTGGTACATGCTCTTGTCAGATAAACCTAGTTTATAAAAAAACATAGATGAAGAACAGTTTGTTTGAACTCTGCCGTAAATGAATCATTTTCTTTCGCAATGTAGTTTTTCCCCGTACGTTCTTGGCACTGAATTGGTTCAGTCTGGTAACTGCTTTAGGCCAGGTT
Source organism: Lepidochelys olivacea (assembly GCF_965140295.1). Lineage (NCBI taxonomy): Eukaryota > Metazoa > Chordata > Testudines > Cheloniidae > Lepidochelys > Lepidochelys olivacea. The sequence goes on along the minus strand of NC_140418.1, from coordinate 77,183,207 downwards.
TCCTGACGCTTGTTTTTTAATTAAGATTGCTCTCAACTTTCTCAAGAAGTCATCTCATGGGGAACTATTCCATTTGGAGGCTCTCACCAGTAAAAGCAAAAATCTAAATAATATTCTGGGTAAATGGGTAGAATTGGTGGTTTATAGCAAAATTGGATTCGTGCAGCAGTGACACATTTAAGGTGAAAGAATGCACTGGGGCTAGAGAGGAAGAACTTTGGGCAATCCCTACAGTTAAGGCAATGCATGTGTAAAATACTAGGCAGAGAGCTACTCAAGCATTGCAGTACTTAAGGCTTGCTTCAGCAGCTGGGAAAAAGGAGTGCCCTGTTCACCCTTTCAAAGTGGTCAAACAGGACCCAGTCCTGCAAGCCCCTCAACAGTCTGCATGTGCTGGTGGGACTCACAAGACCAACCTATCCCAAGGGAATGGCAACATAAGGGGAAAGGAATCAGAGTCGGATTAACCTTTTGTGGGCCCAGCACCCAAACATATTTGTGGGGCCCCGATGGAGGCAATGGAGCATGGTGCAGGGGGGTCAGTCCCGGGAGCGAGGGGCCAGCCAGGGGCAATGGGGCATGGCATGGCAGGGGCAGCCCCACTCCACCCAGCCCAGTGCGAGGGCACTATTTATAAACTGGCAGTTGCCAGATGTACAATTGCCTGCCCGGCTCTGTGCTGCCAGCATGCCCCTTCCCCTTGGGGGTGGGCCCATGTCGTGCCACACAGCCCCCCTGCCCAACACCAAAACAGCCCCTCGATTCCCTATGGCCAGAGCCCCCCCAGACCCGCTATGCCCAGTGCCTCCCCAGACCCTGCCACAAATGCACAGCGCCCTGCACAACACCACAACTGTCCACCACCCCACACAGAACCCCCACTCCTTAGTGCCCCAACACACAGAGATCTTCCCCACCCCCTCACAACCCAGCACACACAACCCCAGACCCTCCAGAGACCCACTCCCCCACACCCTGCCTCCCGGCCCCACTTACCAACCCTGCTGGGAGGTGACTGCGTCTGCCTGGCTGAGCCGCCAGGGCAGCCAGGGCTGGTCCTGGGGCGGAGAATCACTCTGGCCCCTCAGAAGTGGCAAGATCAGCCAGGTCAGGGCCTGCCCCGCCCGGGCTCCCTCAGGACCCACTTGCCTGGAGAGGCCCAGCCAAGTCCTGCACACTGTCCCCTCCCCACAACTGGCCAAGACTGGCCAGGCTTCTGCATCAGTCCCAGGTGGCTCAGCTCCAGGGAGACAGGTGGGGCCCCACAGGTGGTGGGAAGCAGAGACTGCCTGGAGCTGGAGGTGCACTGGGATCTGGCCAGGGGGCAGAGAGAAGCTGGTGGGTGGGGCCAGAGGGTGGAGAGGAGCCCTCGACTAGCCAGTGGGCAGGCTGAGAGGAGCAAGTGGTGGGCGGGGGGGGTGGGGGCAGAGCCAGCGGGCTGGTGGGGTCTCAGGGCACAGTGTAAGCAGAGCAAGCAGGGCTCCTTCTGAGCATGGGCCCAGCTCCTTGGCACCACTGGTGCCATTGTAAACCCGGCACTTAAGGAACAGCTCAGCATCAGGAATTTGTAGATCTGCCTGTGCCCAGGGGAGCTCGTGTAACTGACTTCCCCACCTCCCTCACACTGTAACTGCAGCTCTCTCATTCACATCTCGAGTAGCAGAGAGTACAGGCAGGGTATTCTCCTCTGGCATGTCTGTCAAAATAAGCATTTGCTCAGGTGACTGAGGCCTCCCAACCCTTGATCCATGCAATGTGGCACTAGGGATTCTTGCCCAAATTCATGATGAGGAAGAAGGAGCTACTTGTACTGCGATTGCTGTTGTGGGTGCAGGGGCTTCATCCTCCAATCTCCAAATACCGTTTGTCAAGGGGGCAGGCTCCTACTGACGTATAAGGTATTATATGCAGTTGCTTCCAACGGAAAAGAATCTCCTCTGATTAAGGAGCAGCCTCTTTCTCTATGCCTAGCCATAGGTTTACAAAATTTCTATAGCCCAGTTGCAACTAAGGCAATTTGGAGCTGAACAGAAACCACTAGGGGTCTAATGTTTTGCTTTTTTTTACAAGATGCTACTTTGTTTTGGAGCTGAACTTTTTTTGGTCAAACATTTTTTTATCAGATTCTGTATGTAAAAGATTTATATTGAAAGAAGAGCCTGAATTTTACTCACTCTGGCTGGGATTATCAAAGGAACCTGAAGAAATTAGGATCCCAAATCCCACTGAATTTCACTGGGAATTGGGCACATAACTCTTGGAGGTCCATTTGAAAATCCCAGGATTAAAATGAATATTGTATACTACGAAGTATTTGCTCTGAGTATTAAGGAAACAAAAAACTTCACCTTTCCTGTTCTGCTAGTTTAATTTTCTAAACATTTCTTCTAATAGATTGACTCAGTAGCCACATTAGAGTAAATCTAAGTGGAGTAAAAATAAGATTCTCATTCAGCTACACAGTACACTTGATTGGAATGGATATTGTACATAATATGTCCCTACAGATGTTTTCTCCAGTGGGGCACATTGAATTTCATCTAAATGCCAAGGCACAAAATATAAAACAATGTGACTTTAACAAAAAATCTGATGAGGAATTTGATGAGAAAATGGCAAGAATTCCTGTGGCATTTGGGTAACAATTTCAAGCCTTCATTTTAATAGAATAAACAGGATCATATTTCATTCAAATCTGGCAATGAGATGAGCTTTGGGTATTACATTGATATAAACCAATAAAGAATTTGCAAATTTGAAGCACTAATTAACAGACACAATATTAAATGAAAAAAGTTTGCTCGAGGGGCAAATATATTTTGAAGACTTTCAACTTTTATTAAAAGACATTTTTGAATAGCTTCTTTTGCATTTGACTATTTTGCGAGTTTTCAAGGAGAAGTATGGAGTTTTTAAACTAATACATTTAATATAGTAGGATCCAAACTACTAATATAAATGTTTCATTTCCTCCATTTTGAAGCAATAATTCAATCTCATGTCACCTCAAGAGGTAAGAAAATAAGTCAGAAGATGAACCTAAATATCAGTTACTAGTAGAATTATAACCATAGTTATTTTCAGTTTAACGGGAATAATGTCACCTTCCAATGAACTGTATTTCTAAAACCTTGTATTAGTTTATTTTATTTCTAAAATAAAAAGCAGCACCATCTGGAATCAGTGTGTGCCATTATTGCAATTCTAGTGGGAAAGAGTTCTGAAGCTTTGGTTTACCAGTCACACACGTGCCATAGTAAGAGGATTTTCTCTATCTAATTGCAATGCTGCACATAGTAGCCTTCGTGATACTACAATATCTAAGACTTATGTATCTAAAGGCTCATACTTCAGAAAATGGGAATGTCAGCTAGAATATTAAGGAATCAAATCTATGAGACCGACCTTCACATAAGATATTAGAGTCTGTTTTTTTAAACAAGTGGTTATTTCATCCTACGCATATCATCAAAAGTCTGCTGATGATAAAGTCACCTGCACTGACAATTCAGCAACTGTGCTGCACTTAAAAGTTGTCACATATTTAATTCATTAGCATGCCAGCAATCTACTTGTTTCAAGAATGAAAATATGTGTGTTACATACCATTTCTTTCAGTATAGGGTTATGGGAATATTCAGCATAGGCATTTCATTCTACTACGGTTGGTCTGGACCCCCTCCTTTATACCTTCATCCTGGGCAACTTTTTTTTACATATATACCCCTTGCAATATCCCTATGTTCAGATGGCTGATTGTGGTATCATTTTTTCTTTTTTATTTACAGGGAAATTATGAGGTGACTTTTTAGAAAGGTAATTGATATGCAGCTTGTAGATAACAGGCCTGATCTTTTGTTCAGAATGTGCATCAAAGTCAAGTTTAAACACTTTGTGTTCACTGCTTAATTCTGCCAAATGAAAACTTGTAAAAAATGGAATATAAAAAAAGCTATTAGCCATAAAAATAAATGACAGGGAGTTGGGGACCTATTCACTGAAGATTTGTGTAACTTGGATTCAAAATTCACAGAATGTCCACATGTCCACAAAACTGCATGAATTTTATGAACTCCTTACTTATTGAATCCCACCTATCAGCCTGTGTCTAAAGGATGCACAGAATAGTATGGAGTTAGGATTCTAGGGGAGGTTGCTTACATTTTTAAGGGAGAAATGAAGGAAACTCACATATAACCCTGTGCAGGAGCTAGGGCACTGTGAAATCAATTCCCTCTTCTCTAACCTGGGGGCATCTCTCAGGATTTTAGCATGTAACCCATATGGGCTAGAAGAGTGGCTGGTGCAGCTCAGTACCTTGCAGGTGGGAATTTCCAGCCACAACATCCATGTACAATTAGATCTAATGTCCCTCCTCAGTCCACCTCCAATCCCAGAATGTGTTCAAAGCCAGCTGGAACCCATGTAGAGATCCTGTGTGTGGATGTGCATACCCATCCGTTAAGCAAAAGGCCAGAATAAGCCCTGTGCAATAAGGGGAATTTCACCCTACTATATATGAGCACAATTTATTTTCCCAAGAACAGCACATAGAGGGCAAAGGTTTCAAATGCTGAGGTTCAAAAGTTAAGAATGTGAGGTCTTATCTCCTATGCTGGGTTTACCCCAGTAACAACACACTATTAGGTAAAGAGATAAAATTGTGTTCTGGATAAAAAACAGGTAATGGAATTAAATGATCAGTTTTAATATGGAAAGAGGTTAATCTATCCATCCATCTTAGATACTTATATGGTCTCCATTACCTGAGACCAGAACACCACACTGGGTCAGACCAATGATCCACCTACCCCAGTATACTGTCTTTTGAGAGTGGCCAGTGCCTGATGCTTCAGGGGGAGTGAACAGAACAGAGCAATTTTCTAGTGATCCATCCCAATATCCAGTTCCAGCTTCTGGCAGTCAGAGGTTCCCACACAACTTTTTTGAGAGGGGACAACCAGAACTGCATGTCATATTCACGGTGTGGGTATATAATGGATTTACATAGAGGCGTATTTTCTGTTTTATCATCTATCCCTTTTCTAATGGCTCCTAACATAGCTCTTTTGACCACTGCTGCTCAGTGAACAGATGTTTTCAGAGAACTATTCATGATGATGCCAAGATCTCTTTCTTGAGTGGTAACAGCTCATTTAGACCCCATCATTTTGTATATATTGTTGGGATTATTTTTTCCAATGTGCATTAATTTGCATTTGTCAATATTGAATTTCATCTGCCATTTTCTTGCCCAGTCACCCAGTTTAGTGTGATCATTTTCTAACTCTTCTCAGTTAGCTGTGGACTTAATTAACTTCAGTAATTTTGTATTGTCTACAAATTTTTCCGCCTTGCTCTTCACCCCCTTTTTTCAAATCATTTATGAATATTCTGAACAGTACAGATTCTATGCCTTGTTTCCTGTCTTTTAACCAGTTACTGATCCAGGAAAGGACCTTCCCTCTTACCCCATAACTGCTTACTTTGCTTATGAGCTTTCAGTGTGGGACTTTGTCAAAGGTTTTCTGAAAGTCCAAGTGCACTAGATTGCACTTGTCTTCATGCTTGTTGACACCCTCAAAGAATTCTAATAGATTTGTGAGGCACAATTTCTCTTTACAAAAGCCATGTTGACTGTTCAAACATATCATGTTTATCTAGGTGTCTGAGAATTCTGTTCTTTACTATAGTTTCAACCAATTTGCCTGACACTGAAGTTAGGCTTGCCATCCTGTAATTGGCGGGATTGCTTATGGAGTCTCTTTAAAAACATTGTCATTACATTAGAACATAAGAACAGCCATACTGGGTCAGACCAAAGGTCCATCTAGCCCAATATCCCATCTTCCAACAGTAGCCAATGCCAGGTGCCCCAGAGGGAATGAACAGGTAATCATCAAGTAATCCATTCCTTGTCACTCATTCCCAGCTTCTGGCAAACAGAAGCTAGGGACACCATTCCTGCCCATCCTGGCTATAATAGCCATTGATGGACCTATCCTCCATGAACTTATCTAGTGCTTTTTTGAACCCTATTATAATCTTGGCCTTCACAACATCCTCTGGCAAAGAGTCCACAGGTTGACGGTGCGTTGTGTGAAGAAATACTTCCTTTTGTTTACTTTAAACCTGCTGCCTATTTATTTCATTTGGTGCCCCCTAGTTCTTGTTATGAGGAGTAAATAACACTTCCTTATTTATTTTGTCCACACCAGCCATGATTTTATAGACTTCTATAATATCCTCGCCCCCTTAGTCATCTCTTTTCCAAGCTGAAAAGTCCCAGTCTTATTATTCTGTCCTCATACGGGAGCTATTCCATACCCCTAATAATTTTTGTTGCTCTTTTCTGAACCTTTTCCAATTCCAGTATATCTTTTTTGAGATGGGACAACCACATCTGCACACAGTATTCAAGGTGTGGGGGTACCATGGATTTATATACAGGTAATATGATAATTTCCATCTTATTATCTATCCCTTTCCTAATGACTTCCAACATTCTGTTCACTTTTTTGACTGCCGCTGCACATTGAGTGGATGCTTTATCCACAATGACTCCAAGATCTGTTTCTCGAGTGGTAACAGCTAACTTTGATCCCAAATTTTCTATGTGTAGTTGGGATTATATTTTCTAATGTGCATTACATTGCATTTATCAACACTGAATTTCATCTGCCATTTTGATGCCCAGTCACCCAGTTTTGAGAGATCCTTTTGTAGCTTTTTCCAGTCTGCCTGGGACTTAACTATCTTGAGTAGTTTTGTATCATCTGCAAATTTTGACACCTCACTGTTTACCCCTTTTTCCAGATCATTTATGAATATGTTAAATAGGACTGGACCCAGTACAGACCCCTGGGGGATACCACTATTTACCTCTCTATTCTGAAAACTGACCATTTATTCCTACCCTTTGTTTCCTATCTTTTAACCAGTTACCAATCCATGAGAGGACTTTCCCTCTTATCCCATGACAGCTTACTTTGCTCAAGAGCCTTTGGTAAGGGACCTTGTCAAACGCTTTCTGAAAATCTAAGTACACTATACCCACTGGATCCCCCATGTCCACATGCTTGTTGACCCCCTCAAAGAATTCTAACAGATTGGTGAGGCAAGATTTCCCTTTACAAAAACCATGTTGCCGCTTCCCCAACAAATTATGTTCATCTATGTGTCTGACAGTTTTGTTCTTTACTATAGTTTCAACCAGTTTGCCCGGTACTGAAATCAAGCTTACCAGCCTGTAATTGCCAGGATCACCTCTGAAGCCCTTTTTAAAAATTGGCATCATATTAGCTATCCTCCAGCCATTTGGTACAGAAGCGGATTTAAATGATAGGTTACAGACTACAGTTAGTAGTTCTGTAATTTCACATTTGAGTTCCTTCAGAACTCTTGGGTAAATACTATCTTGTCCTGGTGACTTCTTATTGTTTAATTTATCAATCTGTTCCAAAACCTCTACTAATGACACCTCAATTTGGGACAGTTCCTCAGATTTGTCACCTAAAAAGAATGGCTCAGGTTTGGGAATCTCCCTCACATCCTCATTTTACACAAAATTATTGAGGTTAGTCAAATCTTTTGAAGGATCTACAAATTAGCAAAACAACATCAAATGCATTTAAAGTACTATAGAAATGTGCTTATTGGAAGAAACAATTGAAACTACACATTGATGGGTTCTAAATTACACATGAAAAGAGTGAGACATCACTGTGGATAGCTCAGTGAAAATGTATGCTCATTGTGCAACAGGAGTCATAAACACAAATAAGATATCAACTGTGCTAAGAAAGGAATATAGAATTACATGGAGAATACTCTGTCATTATATAATACCAATTGTGAACTTTTGTTTTTTAATAATGAGTTCAGTTTTAGTAATTTCCATTTCAAATGTAATGTCGTAGAAAAACAGGAAGGGTTCAGAGTAGAGCAATGGAAATTAGAGGCATAGAAAGATTTCTAACATGCAGAGAGATTAAAATATTAGGACTAATTTAGTTTAAAAGATGATGAGTAAAGGGTATATCAGAGTGATACAAAAAAAAGAGTGCCATAAAGAAGTTATATTAGCCACTCACATTTACCCTTCTGCATAATGCAATACCCAGATGATAGTGAATTCAATTAAAAGGAAACAAGTTTAACTGATAAGTGAAATATTTTTAAAAACAATACAATTTTAACTTGTGGAATTCACTGCCACATGATATCAATGAGGTCAAGCTCTTAGTAGGACTTTTTAAAAAAAAAAACAATTAGACATGGAAAATTATAATATCCACAGCTATGTTATGCCCTGATCCTGCAACGATGTATGTAGGTGCTTAATTTTACATATGTGAATAGACAAATTGGTATAGATTCGACTACCACATACATAAAATTAACCATGTTAAGTTCTGCTGGACTGGGGTCTTAGATAGGATTATTAGAAGTCCCAATGTTATAGGGACAGTCCTGATATTTGGGGCTTTTTCTTATATAGTCAGCAATTACCCCCCCACCCTCATCCCGATTTTTCACACTTGCTATCTGGTCACCCTAGTCTTAGATAAGATACAACAACATTTACAGAAAGCTATCAACTATCATGCTTCGGGATATAAACCAAGCACTACCTTCATGAGTTTAGGTAGAAATTCCCCCTTAGGCGAGTTATGTGGTTTCACACCTCTCTCTGAATCCCCAGATAGTGGCTACTGCCAGAGACAGGATACTAGATTAGATTAATCATGATTCAGTACATCAGTTCCTACATATGTTGGAACCTAATATCTGCATCTCACCAATCCAATGGGATCTTAGCTATAGAAAACAGAGCACTTCTAAATTGGGTATTTATCGGTAGATTCTGCTAATAATCCAACTCCCAGCATTGAACCTGATCACTCAGCCTAACAGGTGACTAAGTTTGTAAACTGAGCCCTTAGTATTCAATTTTATTGTAGATAATAAAGAATCTAAACATTTATTTTAGAAGAAGCCTGAAATGTTTATGAACATAGAATCTTAAACCTCAGGGCAAAAAGGACAAATATAATATGATTTTACAAAATTATGCTTCAGGCTTTTGAAACACAAAAAAACAAGTGCACTGTGCATAATCTTCCTTTAAATACACAACTTCAGCAAAAATCCTACTCTGATCTATTTTCCAAAAGTAGCTTACTTACAACAGGACACATTTGCTATAAGACAAGGATATATTACATTTTAATCCTTTGTTTCTTAAAAATTCTTCATTACCAAGATGTTTCCTACAGACACATTAGCAGAGGTGCTCAGAAACATACACAGGAAAGCCATTCAGGAACATGGTGCTAGGTTTTCTTCAATAGTTATGGCAATTGAGAAAAATACATTATTTGAATAATCCTATTCTAAACAACAAGATCATGTACAATGTCCCTCCTTGAAGCAGGCTGGAGATGCAATCATCACAGGGAGACAAAGGAAAGTGGTAGTGTTAAACAAAAAACTCTTCAATCAAGGAATTGTACTTATTTTACATTTTCAGCTGGGTTACGAGATTCCACCAGCTCAAGCATTTCATCAATGGTGCAGAAAAGATATTCCTTAAGGGTGGGATTTTCAAAAGCTTTCAGCATTGGTTTAACTCTACTCTCACTGAAGTCAACGGGAGTTGCTATTGACTTCAATGGCAGCAGATTTAAGCCGGCTGACACTGAGCACTTTTTAAAATTCTACCCTAAGCCTTAGTTTTTTATTTAAAAATATATATACTCACAAGACTGCAGAACTGCAGTAAAACATGCAGAGCTATGCATTCTAGAAACCAAGAACTATGTGCACTTGTATATACATCTGATCTCATATCTTCACAATCTTGAATGCACCAATATCTTTCCTTTCTTTCAAGAGTAAATCTGTTTTTAAAGCATGTCCATTGACAATTAGGAAGACAGAAAGTGTAAGTTGTTACATGTGTGGGATTCCAGAAGAGCTACTCAAATAAATCAAAATGCTCAGAATGAACTCTGTATCATGATCTTGTTCTGAACATATTTATTTAAAACAAATATAAAGAGCCTTTTCTTAACCACTCATTCCAAATTCACACTTACATGAATGAGATGCTATGCATATGTATCAACAGGTAAGTAGTTTTTTAAGCAAGGAGAAGAGATTGTGCACATCAAGCACCAAAACACGAAGGCAAGTGCTCTGAGATGAAAAGGAAATTAGTTTGTATGAATTCTCAACAAAAACAACAGAGATCTACATGAAGTTACTGCAAGAAAACCAAGCCATTGCACTCCCAGAAATCTCATATATCACTCCCAGAAATACTAGCTCCAAAAAGTCACACAAATCTCAGGCAACCAGTAACCAATGATTCCTTGAAACAAAGCTTTTAGTATCTTCTAAAAGACAAAATAATGAATCCACAGTCTTCTAAAAATGCTCCTGGGTACAAAACTTCTCTGTACTCCATTTTTACTTTTCAGTGGAAATGGTTGCAGAGGCTTTTGGATATCTTCAAATCTAAGTCATGCTGCCAGCCAGCCAGGTTGCTCAAACTACCATTCCAAATTGAAACCGAAGAGAACATAAGCAGAGCTTCTCTGAAGTCATCACTCGTGTCATACAACTTTCTCTGTAACTTCATTTTTGACAGACATTTAAGTTCGCCTCTGCTTATACAGGTAACATCTTGTATGGGCCAACAAAATACAAGAGACCAGAAAAGCCTGCTAGAGCTGTGCATCACAGATTTAAAAGTATGCATGCTACAATAATTGGAGAAGGAAGGAGCTAGAAAAGACATGGAGTTAATTTCTTTAATATGTATAACCCCAGTTTCATGACTTACCATTTCTGAAATCAATATTTACAGTATTAAACAAACATTAGAAATAGTCCCACATTCATGACCAACCAGCACTAGAGTACATCACGAACATTTGTTAACTCTCAACACCCCTGTGAGGTAGATATGTATTATCCCCATTTTACAGATGAGTAAGCTGAGGCACTTGCACAAGGTCACATGGTGGTGGAGCAAAGTCCCCTACTTTAGCCAATACATAATATTCCCTCACTCAGGAATAGAGGATGATTCAAAAATGTGAGAGACATACCTCAAGTCTAATGGCATGACACTGTTGAGAATCACCTGAGGGAGTAAAAAATTAGAGGTTCTGCCCCCCAAAAAATACTGAAATTTGTAGTTTTCCTTTTATTGCCCGGTGTGTGTGGGCTTGGAGAGCTTTTCAAACTACAGCTGAGCAAAACACTTGAGAGGAAAGCATTATCTAAAGTCAATAATTTTGTCGGTTGTATGCTATATTGTTTACACTATGCAACAATTCTATGAAATCAGGTTAGATCCCTGCTTCCATTTGTAATTCCCAAGTAGGCACTTCACACACAATTCATCTGGCTATAATTATGCCATGACACACAGGTTAACTTGAGTATAGTACTTCAGTAATACGACATCAACACAAATTTGTCAATTCATTTTTTCCCATTTCGTTTTACATATTGTGGTCCTGAGCGTAAAGTCGTCCTGATCACCCATTCCCATAAGCTATTCGCTAACAACATTCGATACCTAACACACTCGAACAGGTGGGAAAGAAAGTCTCAAGAAGGCTCATCATTCAAGTAAGTATTAGTGGGGCATAGATTAATAGACTGCAAGGCCAGAAGGGACCATTACATCATCTAGTGTGACCTCCTGCATACCTCAGGCCATAGAATTTCATCCTGTCACCTTTCCAATAACTTGTATTTGACTAAGCTACCACCTCACATGCACTGCTGTTCCCCAGATTCCCTGAGACACTGCATGTTGAAAAGAAACCTTCTGAAAACAGGCATATAGCATCTGTGCTGATTGCCAGCATGAGTGTAGGGGGAAGGTCATTCTAAAGAACAACTACAACATCTCCTCCTCAAGCAGCAAACTTCTAACTGTAGGACAAATAGTTAGTGTACAACCTCCACTAACCAGAGCCTTTACAGCAATTGCCATGCAATTCTAGCACAAGCCCTCTCTCCATCAGCTATGGAGAATCCCATAGTGAATGAGAATCCCGGGGTAAGGGAGTTAATCACAGCAGTTGCTCCGGCTCAGCCACAATTCTTGTTGTGGAGTAATAGTAATAATTTGGACACAGACATCTTTCTCCATCTGTGTAACAACTGAGTGGGGGATTGGGGAAAATCTCTCTCTACTGGCCACCTAGTGAACAAAAGCATATTGGAGTGGCACTGCTGACTTTTCCATGCCACATGCCAGCACCAGCTCTCATTGAAACTTCACTACATCAAGTACCAAGCTAGTCAGATCAGCCAATTACCCATTAAAATATTTCTGGTGCACACAATACAAAAGGATTTTAGCACCTGCCCAATGGCTGATTTCTACTGTTAATCTGCTCCTCCCCGAGCCCCCTTCCATCTCCAAAACATTGACAAAAAAGAATAAACAAGAAGGAGAAATGGTGGGAGAAAGACTGCGCTGACAAAAGGGTTTCATAGCCACAAATAATTAAATATTGTTATAGTTTGACTTAATCAAGTTTTGCTGGTTAGCAAACAGAATAGTCTTCCTTCTCCTCCCCCACTTTGCCATTAATTAAGCTTCGGGATTGGAAAACTGGTAACCTTTAAAAGAGAAACAATCTTTCTTCCTAGCCAACTGAGTTTACAAAGATCAACCAGTTCTAATCTGGTCTATTTAGTGGCTGGGGTCTGGGAGCAACCAAGTATTAGACAAGATGAGCCAAGCTGGAGAACTACTTTTGAAATACTTTCCAGTAAGAATATCTCTAACCAGTAGGCATCAGTTAATTGAAGAAAAGGATCTTGTATACATTATTTTCAGTGGTAGTCTACCAGTCCCGAATCTAGTTTAGATTAGACATTGGTCTGTTGCATATCTCCATAGAATTGGAGCACCCTCTACAGTAATTAATATTTGTATATCCATGCCCATAGTGGGCTATATAGACTTATTAATGTAATTTAAATATCAGAATGGTGAATGTGCCAAATGAAAATGGTCCTAAATGCTACAGCTAGGAGCTGTTTGCAATAGTTAAAGGTAAAAATATTAGCATGAGTCTATATTTGTCAAGAACAAAAACGTTATTAGCAACATTACATAAGCCTGGCAATAACACTAGTGGTACTTTCTCAGATCTACATTTTGAATATATATGTCAATTGTGAAGAAACAAAGAAAGTTGAAAAGTTACTTTAAAAATTTTTTAAGTAACTCCAGGAATCACCACAGCCCCACTTTTCCTTTTAGCCAACTGTTCAGCCAGAGGCAGTACTGAAAAGTTATTTTTTCCTTTTTAGTACGACAGGTAGAATTGTCACTTAGGGCATCAAGACATTAAAATTGTGTTTTAAAAGTATCATCCTGTAGATTCCATAACACTAGCATTCTAGATAATCTCCCATTGCCTTTTCAATCAAGAAAATCTGGCTAAAATTGCACTATCTGACCTTTGGATTAATGGCCCTGCCTCTTGCCTGTCATACTAATAGAGAGTTTGGGGAATAGTAAGGACTCATCTGGAAGCAATAGAATTTCTGTCTTTGTCTTTCTTTTCTGGACACTAATGGCTTTTGGTCTGTCCTCTTCACTCAATGTATGACATATGTAGTCATTCTATTTTAGTTGTCCATTAACTTAAGCATTATGACAAGAACAAAGCAACCCCCTAAAGAAGGAGAGTTGGCATACACAGATTAAGTTTCTACAAACGCTTTGCTTATAAGGTGCTGTTTTCAATTGTCAGTAATGTTTATCTGAGTGCAACAGTATCCATTACTAATTAAAACGGGCTGCTTAAGCAAATACAAAAGGTCACAAGTCCTGCAGATCAACATATTGGTGTTACTGTTTAGTTTCCCTGTGTATCACTGTCTGATGATTTATTGGTGCTCCAAGTCATCTATTTTTCTAAGTAAGAAGTGTGGAAAATCAACAAGCAGAGAGCCACAATAGGTGGTCTGAAGCCCAAAGCTCCGATGTGGCCCTGGATATTGTTTCTTTAAGATCAAGTAATATACAGCATAACACTACAAATGGAAGTGAAAAAGTAATTCATTCATTTCCCTGGAGGTTTAGATGATCAAAGGCATAAACTATATAGGAAGAGTAGTTTCTATTAGGAAAAGGGACGCCAGTATTCTACCAGATTCTTAAACAAGATTTCATCCACTGTATAAATGTTTTCCATTAAGGTACAAATAAAATGTTTGAAACACACTGGTAGTGCTGTATAAAGGATAGTTCTTGGAGATGTAACAATATACAGTATATATAGTCTGTTTATAAGAATTTTCTTCTGTTCTGTAATTTTCAGCCATAGCTGGTCGAGCTCTGTTATACCACTGAAATTGGAAGGGTCTTTCAGTTCAAGATTTACACTATATTAAATATTCCTTATAATTAGGATACTAATTAGATAAGACATAGTCAAAAGAGTTGCTATGAGGTTTGATAAGTTGTGCTATACTTGCTGTAGCTTGTTTAGCAGAGAATTAGAAACACCATATTGAAAATTTGAACTTAATTGGTGTGTAGGCCTGATATGGAATGAAAGCTCTTTATTCAGTTCTGACTCAATTATAAAGACATTTGGTCTGACCCTGCTCCCATTGAAGTCAACAGCAAAATGCTTAGAGCCAAATTTTCCAAGGACCAGCTGTGCACATGCAGTGATCCCTACAGCCATGTTTGCTGTGCCCCCTGTGCCCCCACAATGATGTCTCTATTCCAAAGCCCTATAGGCAAATGCAGGCAAGCTGAAAATTAAGCCTGACAAGAGCATGTCTATGGTTTGCTTGAAATGAGATTCTGAAGACTGCCGAGCTTCTTAAGAATGAGAAGACAAGAAGGAGAACCCATAATTTTCCTGGCTCGCCCAAGAGCAGCAGACCAATACAAGTCTGCTCTCTATTATGCTCTGGTCTCCCCCTCTCCCTTCTTTCAGTTTCTGATGGTCTGAATGAATCCAAGATATCACTCAGCTGCTTTCCATTTAGCTGGAAGATGGTCTAAACAGGCAAAACGTTTATCATCAACAATGTT
Organism: Lepidochelys olivacea; assembly: GCF_965140295.1. Classification (NCBI taxonomy): domain Eukaryota; kingdom Metazoa; phylum Chordata; order Testudines; family Cheloniidae; genus Lepidochelys; species Lepidochelys olivacea. Next base: position 77,168,113 of record NC_140418.1, on the reverse strand, counting down.
AAACTTTTACAATAAACAAAACCCAAATTATCCAGCCATTGCAGAAGACACTATAATCTGCTTTTCTATGGCTTTGAGAAAGAAACAGAGCAAAGTGTTCATTAGCTACTCTAAAACTACTTTTCAAGCTCTACACCTTTATCCTTATACTAGTCCCAAACCACTAACCTATTGTACTTAGGTTTGAATGGCTCCGTGAGCTTCTCACTCTACCAGAGAACATTCACAAGTTGCCTTATTTCATCAAACAAAAAGCAGAGGGGAAAACATTGGGGAGTTCTAAAGGTATATTTAAAATTACATATGGTCAAAGACCTACCTGTGCTATTCTAAGCTATATCTTCTCCCCAATCTCTTCGCCCTGCCCTCCCACCTCAACTGAATGCCTCCCCTCCAGTCCTAAATGATGAAAGACTCCAAATCGTTCTTCTATGCCCAGTACTTGTATCCTCCCCATCCTGTGTGCCTCCTGCAGAGCTGAGGAGGTTCCTCATGCGCTGTGTGTCATGGGGGGAAGGAGAGGAATTGGCTGGGCCAGAGAGAGGTGCCTGGCAGCAACTGTTAACTCTGGATCCAGGCCCTCAATACACTAGTCTCTGAATCCTAGAGGAAAAAGCAAGCCACTAGATAAAGCTTATAAAGAGGACTCAGGCTGTCGCACCCTCACTCAGCCATGCCTTTTGTCCACAGAGTCGGGCCCACAATAGCTAGCACCAAAACACAAGTTCAGAAAAATTGGCGAGTATTTACCACCTGGAGCATTGTTGTCCTGATGTGGCAGTACTTGCCTTGGTACATGCCCAGATACTAGGCTTTATGAGTCAGAAAAGTGCCAGAGAACAGACTCCCCAAAATCCTCTCTCTTTGTGGTTATTTGGCACTGTGGATATCACCCTCAAGACTCTTGCATGGAACCACAGGCTTAGTAGAATCAATCACTGAAGCACCACCCTAGTACATTATAATGGCTGCTAGGCTATGTGGATGTACCCCTCAGCACCACTGAATACCTTCTGCTACAACCCTGTGCACGCCGTTCCAGGGCAGGGTTGCATAGCAATGACCTTACCTGTGTCATAGCATATGTTAAGAGGATTAGCCTAATTCTTGATGCAAGCCTCAAAGCTCTCAGAGAAAGATACTTCAGGCTAAAAGCATGAGCACACCAGCTCCCTGGTTGGCTCCTGTGTAGTCCCCTCAGTATAGTCCCACCCCAGACTTCTACTGCTTCTACTTCCCCTTCCACTCCCACCTCAGAGTGAACCCAGCAAGAACCTTTAGCTAACAACCACCCACTGCTCTCTTACCTTCCAAGAATGCTGCCTGCCTCTTTTTCCACATGAGTACATGCGTAAGTACACTTGGTCCCACAGTTGCTTCTTCTTTCGTAGGAAAGAGACAGGCTCAGCAGACACTAGAGGGGTGACGAGAGGATCCCCTCCATCCACTCCTAATAGCTCACATCTGCCTGAGCAGTAACAACCTTGCATATGCCTAAATCAGCTTGGACCAGGCCTGTGCAGTTCTGAAAATAGGGCAAGCATGACTATCTGCATGACCACCCCCAAGCCAGCCATTTGCACAAGGCCATGCTTTGGCATACAAAAGCCCTGTGCGTGCCCAGCCACAACTCTTGAAAACCTATGCACACCTGTCTCAAGGTTGAACCCCAAAATAAGCATCCATGCTGGAATTTGTAAATGCATGAACTTTTAAAAATGTAACCCTGACTCGCTACAGTGGGGACAGGATCAGTTCCCCTCCCCCTTCCCCCAAGTCACTTTTCTTTCAACTTAATAGTACTGTGGCTACATAGCATATAGAATGAAGTGGTGCCATGCACTGGCAATGCAGCTGACAATGTGAGCTTTGGCCTTCAGTGCAACCTCATTTTTTTCAGATGTTTATATCTTAGGATCCATAACATTAAGACATATGAAATCCGCAATTCTTTATTATGAGATTCTGCAAACTTGTAGCTTTCATTTTAAAAATCCCATTAACCATTTGCACTGCACACAGAATAAAGAATACATCTGATGTTTAACATTACAGCGTTGCGCAGCAAGTGTTTCCAAAGATTCAGAACCATCTACAAGAGATGATATTAAAAGGTTATTCTAGGTTTTCTGTGTGTATCTACGTAATTTACAGTTGAGACACTGAGCTATTTTCATCATCCATAGAAACAGTGAAAAATAAGCCTATATACAGGCACCAGAAATGCCACCGACCCACAGAAACGGGTGGTGGAAATTGATGGGGCTGGTGGTGAAAGTGGGACAGCCCCAGTAGCAAGGGAGGGAGGCATTTGCCAAGTGGCAATAGGTAACTCCTCCCAGAAGACTCTCTGGCACCCATTGGCCAGCTGGGGGAGAGGGGTGCTGATTGGCCAGCATTCCCCAGCTCCCAGGTTTTAACCCAGTGAAGGGCCCATGTGGAGCCTCTTTTGTCTCCATTCCAGCAGCCCACTCTAGCCACCCACACTGGGAATGGGAACCCATCCTGACAGATGCTGTGGGTCTAGCTAATTGCTGTTTAGAGGGTCAGGAGAGAATGGTTTCTCCCATGGGCCAATTGGCCTTCCTTGTGGCCCATTTCCAGTGCTGTTAAGAGAATAAAATGAATGGCTCCCAAGAGTAAAAGACCTGGGATTTTGGTGATGGGCCTTAGGCTCACATAATAGGGTAAGACCTTGAGGCCTTTGAAGGCTAAGGTCAGACCTGGTGGACCTCACAGTTTGAGGTCCCCACCCTACTATACTCTCAGACTCCCTCACAGAGAGAGCCAAGTCCTGGGGATAGGCTGAGGAGAGCCTACCCGACATTATGGGTTATATGGTAAGGAGTCCTGCAACCCCCTCGCTGGAATCAACTAAATGCCTCGTATAAGAGACTATGGGTGATGGGCCAATAGTGCCAGTCCCCTGTGTTAATAAAAGTTGAGGCTTGCCGCTTAATTCCATTTTGCTGCTGTGTTCACATCAAGTGTCATGAGCTACATAGCATTTTTCAAACCAAAATGCATACATAGTTTCCTCTAGATGTACTCTCTACAGTCTATATATTCAAATTCATGGGACCAATTTTGCCCTTAATGCCTGGGTACGTCTCCCACTGACATCATAATAGGGGCCAACATGCTCAGGGTTAGCAGCACCAGCAGAGACAGACATTTCATGGTCAGATGGGTTGTGTTAAGTGAATAAGAGAAAACTATAAGGATGAATTACAGCATGACGATGGAAATCAGATTTTATTTGAAAAATCAGAAGACTGATTTAGATGACAGCCAAACATTATCTAAATTGACTCAGTAACATGAGAAAGTGTGACTAATTTATATGATGGGAAGACATCAGACATTTACAGGGACAGGCACTGATATTTAAAAAGAAGAGGAGCGACATGAGCTAGAGAGAAAAGGTGTAGGAGAGGATGATAAAGCAGTATACGCTATAGGTGGAATGATAGAGTTAACATGGTTATATTAACAGATAATACCGTAACGTTTGACTACATAAGGCAAAAAAATGAAATACGCAATGACATTTTGCTAGTCTATTACAAGCTAACCAAACATATGTAAAGCCATTCAAAGGAATGAGTATTAACTGGACATTGAAACCTTATGTTCTAGTAATGTAGATCATCTTGCCATAAATGTTTTTAGCAATATTGTGTATCATGAAACATGCTACTCATGAACTGTTCAATGGAACAATAAGGTTGGTTGCAACTAAACTGTAACTAAACAGCTAGCTGGTAACATTTTCTTCTGATTACACAGGGTTGGCATAAATTATAATTATTCAAGAACTAAGCAGGTTGTTGAAACTAATTTTAATAAACTGATGTACATTGATTTATGGTAAATAACACCAATGCACACAAAATTTTGCTTATTCTTGCTCTGCTTTCAGCATGCAGTCTATATGAACCAATCCAATGTTTCGTACTGATTATGATTATTACAATCCATATAATTTATCAGATTTTTTTTTAAATTAAATCCAAGCAACACCTTTCCATATGGCCAATTAGTGGAGTCATAAAATGAAGCAAATATATGATGCTGTATTGAACATCTGTGTTGGTTATCCTATGGGAATTTTTAATAAAGGACCAAACAGCACATTGATGTTAATTCTACGTTACCGGGACTTTAAATAAAAAAACTAAAATAAATAGCATCCATTAAACTGATCATACTGTTGTAACTCAAATTGTGTTTATTATGCTAATGGAACATGAAATTAAGAAAAAGACCTTTATGCCAGTGGAATTAATTAATGAGCTTTATGAAGGCATTGGGATGTAATTTATTTCTAGATAAGTAAGTCTAATTTGCAGTTCCATGGGTCTCTGCAATGCTGATTGTAATAGTTATTCCTGCAGATGTGCTGCTCACAGCATGTCTTTCCATTAGAACTGAACACCTCATTATATAAACTGTACCTAATTAAACATAATACAGTGGTGACTTGTTAAACTGGCCTTTTTAAGTCAGCAGCTGCCTAAGCTAATAATACCGTACACAAGATTTATATCATCTGCCATATAATACTGATATTAAAATATACTGCCCAAGGGACTGATAACTAATTTACTAGTATTTAACAGGTACACTTCAGACTCTGTGATAAGAGATTAAAGACTACTAGTCTATAAAACAATGAACTAAAATCTACTTGAAGACCATAATAATTATGAAAGGGGGTTTTTTTTAAATAAAAACGTTATTTTTAACAGGCCATTTAAAAAATCGTATTTGAAGAACCCTAGTCATGGATGCCTGTCAATTTATCTATCTGGGTATTATTCTCACATGGCCCCATCACCACAGTATGTGAAAGCCTCCAAAAGATTGTATAAACTCAATTTAGTTAAAAAATATCATCTCAGACTAAAACCCCAGATCCAATCACTCCCCAAGGTTTGGCTCCAGATCCAAACACTGTAAATGTGGCCCTCCTCTAATCTGGATACAGTAGGTATCCAAATGTATTAATACTTGCCCCAGTACAGCCAAACTACTTTGGTCAAAAAGTCAGGCTGCATCTCATGCGAATGAACAAGTACTCTCAGGAGATTTCCAGTATCACCTGATACAGGCTAGGCCAGAAACGTGGCAAGACTAGCCAGGAATGGATTAAGGATAAATAATGCTTACAGCCACAACACATTCATGTTCTATACAGAGTCTGTATGCGTTATGGTATGTTTTCTGGGTCTTGCACCTTTAAATGCAGAGTCAGCTGCTATTTGGTGTTCAGATCCAGCCTGCTACAGGGGTGGCACACATACACTGTGCTCACCCACTGACTCCTTACTTTTCTGATTCCCCATTTTGTTGTTCTCAATATAAAATAAATGTTTTGACTGAAAGTGTATGAATAGAATGACAGCAGTTCATGTGGGGCCCTCATACACACTTTTCCTCCCACCCAGGCCACACCTTTTCAGTACAGGCTCTCCTGTCCAGGGACTCCCAAACAGACTCATCTTCCACTAATCCTTATTCTTCCTCCCCAGAGAGCTCACCCCAATAATCAGCAGTGAACTTTGCTGTCCCCCACTACTCTCCCTTCCTATGACCACGGGGCTCAAATCCCAAGCATCCTACCATAAAACCTGATTCAGCACCACCCTTAAGCACATGGTTAACTTTAAGCAAAGGCTTAAGTCCATCCCAGTTGAGCAAAACACTTGGGCATGTGATTAAAGTTAAGCCATGCTTAAGCAGTTTGTTAAATCAGGACCTTAATCTGCCCACAGGGCAGGTCTCTTGCCATATTCCAGTACATCCTCTTCTGTCCAAAAATTAGGAAAGGCTAAAGCTCACAACAATACAAAAAGAAAAGGCAGCCATGTTATTTCAAGCCTCATAGGAAGTTTTGGTTTGGCTTCAGTTCAAGTTTTGGAGGAAGATGTGAACATATCTTATTTCACCTGAGAAACTCCCCCCCCACTCCTTACTGAGCACATAATAGAGAAACTGTGCTTTTATCCTTGTTTTCACTAGGCTGTTACAATTTAACCACAACCCCTTTCTAAAGGCTGCTTCTCTAATGACCTCTGTCAGTCTCAACTACTCATCTTCCTCATGTCTGCAGTGTCATACTTGCAGGTCTTCTTAGCAAAGACAGACTGACAGTCATTTTCCCCATCCCTTACTGCTGGAAGTCTGAGATCATTTAACATTTAAGATTCTGAAAAATTTTAACTAGCAGAAAATTTAGGCAAGATTGCGGCGTCAGCCAGAAGCTACACTTCCAGAGAAGAGAGGACTGTACCGTCTTATGGGGAGTAAATTTAGGAGCATACAAACGACACAGGAATAGGTCAGACTGTGTTTTATTGCCAGAATTTCAATAGAGGCTCCTCACATTGAAACAGCTTATGTACAACTGACTAAACGTACTAGCAGAGCGAGGGTTCTTGAGTTACAGCTGACAGCGACCTTAAAAGGGACTTACCATTTTTAAGACCAAGAATGAAACAGGTATTTGCATGGGATCCCATGATTAGAAGGGAAGCCTGTAAGAAAAATAATTATACATGTAGAACTTGAATCACAATCATTCTGTTTGAACAATGCCATTACCTAGCCTGCATTTTAATCTACTGAATATCATCAGCTATTTCACTCCTTAGAAGAAGAAAGTTCTCCAGCTCTCACCCAAAAAAATCAATATTGCTATTGCAGAGACGTAGTGTATTTTGACCTTTACTGTAGAATCCTTCAGGATGTTTTCTTTTAATAAAAGGACACTTCTATCTAATTAAAACACAGAAATAGTTTAGGATGCAAATGCCATTTAACTCACTACAGTATCTCTCAAAACTCCTGCATGAGGGTAACAGATTAGAAATATCTGCATCAAGTTAAGAGTTAAAACTCTGCAGAATCAAGTGACAAGAAGAAGAAACAGGAGTTTGGATGAACCAGGGGGTCTGCACTGATTATTAGTTTTAAGTGAATATACTCTGGGTACAGATTAATTTTCTTTGCTCAGTATTTTTATTGTTTCACCTGCCTTGAAATAGGAACTGAGAACTGATAAATGAATTGAAAGGTTGTCTAGTTTCACTGCACATTCAGTAGTTACTTCTATATTCTCTGCTGAAATGATACTTGGTTACTTATTACAGCTAAACTCCCCCATGAGTCATTCCAGATATCCTTCTACATCCTAGAGCAACGGGAAACTCAGAGAATATTTTTCCTTTTTCTCCAGCAGTATAAGTAGATAACGTTATTACAAAAGGCTGTTATAAATCAGAAGCACTGACTTGGTGCATGCATACCAGTAGATCTTGCACTTGAAATGCAGATCTAAAATGTGACACCTTCCCCCCACCCCACATTATGTTAAGTTACCAATCTTCATTACAAGGCCTCAAAAAAGAGAGTTCTGTTTCCCCACCCGCACACCAAACCTAAGATTAGAAATGCACAAACAGCTTAGACAAAACAGGATAGATATCCAAATCTTTAAACAGAACCAGAAAAGAAAGGTTTATCAAGTTCAACCAAATTTGAATGATTTTGTCCCATTGCTTGTCCACTGTAGTACCCCTCTGTACATCCTAATTCTGATTGTGACTAGAAGCAAATATGTCAAAATTCTACAAGAAAGAGTGACTTCATGTTTCTGGTGTGACAGATTCTGGTTTAACTTTGGAGATTCGAGTAGTGCTGCTAAACTTCAGATAAGCAACAGATCTTTGAGGTGCACAGGTGAGCTGAACCTCCAAAACCTCTTGAGAAGGTCACTCCACATCTGGGATGATCTCACAGGCCAGTTAGGTCTATTCACACAACAGTTGTCAAGGGAACACTGACAACCACCCAGGGTTGTCACCTATAAGTGACCGCTGCCTTTGCAGGATGACAAAAGAATAGACAACACCTGAGACTCAGACTGTCAATACCTCCCCTGGTGCGGGGAAATCTATCATCCCACCCTAAAATATGCAACAATGTGACCCTACTAAAGAAACCACCACTCCATACTAGAGACCTCACCAAAGCCACCAGGCATTGTCTTTCTTCCCTTTTCATACTAACTGAGAAGCTAGTCACCAATTCATCCTATCAGCTGCCAGTATCCTGGATCCCTCCCAGTCAAGCTTCAGATCAATTCATGGTACCAAGCCAGCACCTACATTTGAATGCAGGCAAGCTTGTTGTGATGCTAGTAGGAAAAGGAATGCATTTTGGAGAACTCCACCCAGTAATATCCCACACTATCAAGGGCATTTGTCCTCGATTGTTAAATGTCTGCTGTCTTGGGGCCCTTTTGGACTTCGAGATGATTGGATGCCCAATTTAAAAAAAAAATTTCAGCAAGCCAAAATATTGCTCTATATTCTGCTGTGTAACACCTTGCTATGGCAATCCATGTGTAGTATTGATTACTTCTACCATATGTGCATTTTGAGCAAGCTTCTGTATGGTAGTGAGACCTGGAACACCTACAGCAGGCATGAGCGAAGACTAAACAACTTCTTCACCCTCTATCTTCGCCGTATTCTAAATATCAAGTGGGAAACCAAAGTTCTTGACACCAAAGTAGCTGAGAAAGAAAAATTGCCAAGTCTAATCACTACTCTCAAACACAGATGTTTCCATTGGGTTGGTTATCTCCACCTGATGGATGATAGACACATTCCAAAGGATCTTCTGTATGGAGAACTTGAAGATGCTCCAAAGCCCTTGGGCCAATCTAGACTCAGGCTCAAGGGTGTTTGAAAGAGGGACTTGAAAACTTTCATCATTTACACTGCAAGATGGGAAGATACAGCTAGCCACATGTCACACTGGAGGGCTGTGCTGGGCCAGGGAGTCCAAGAGGGTGAAGAGAGGTGGTTGAGAGAGAGGAAAGTGTAGCAGCCCTCAAGGGCAAGTATTGCACCAGCTTCATCCTGAAGCCCTTGTGCCTTATGCCTGCACTATTTGTGGCAAGGACTGTCACTTGAGAATTAGACTTCTTAGCCACTTGCAATGCTGCAGCATGACACCCAGTAACTGAACTGCTTTGGCACTTGTACTACCATCTTTTGAGACTAACAGTTGCCACATTGATCACTGCAACTCATCTGAAGGAACAAACCACTTCACCAAAGAAAGCTCATACTAGAGCAAAACAACAAACAATCTAGGTTTTCATGAATATACCACTTGGATGCTCTGCTGTTTGTGCTGGCTCCCAAAAAAACCCATGTCTCCTTCCTGATGTTCAGTACTCATCATGGGATTGGTGCTAGCTAACTGAGACACCACTGCTCCCTCTGCAACTATAGACTCAGATTTTAATGCCAGAAAAGATCATTAGGATCATCTTCTCTGAGCTCCTACATAACCTGTTGACTTGTGAGGGTGGGAGACAGAACTTTCAAAAGAGACTGATCTAGGCTATGAAACTTGCTTCCACAACATAACACAGATCTCACCACTTTCAGAATTAAAAGATGAATTTCTTCAACTTTGCTTTTCCTCAAAAAGGTTTTTGCATTCATGACACCAATGATGCCCCCTTTAATCCTTTAAAAAAATAAACAAACCTTGAAACTAATCAAACCATTTCTCTTGTAGACAGGGAAAGAAGGAAGAGGGAAAGCATGCTATTTCTATTTAAATATTTTGGAGATCCTCAGATACTACAGTGATGTGGGGGTCACATAAATACCTAGACAGAAGAGAGTTGATGGAGCTTTGCTCATTACTAAAAAAGTTACAGCACTAAAACATGTGACCTATGGTGCGATCTTTCCATTTGTAACAATTTTTTGTGATTTAAGAGCCTCTTCTTCATTCCCTATGTACATATAATACTGTAATTAACATTAATAGGATGTGTCTAATACCAATCAGGGGGCTGGTTCTGTTCCCATTGAAGTCAATGACAAGAATCACCATCGACTTCAATGGAAATGAGATCAGGCCCCTCATGTGCGTATCAAATGAAGCAGACACTCCTATCTCAATATTTTCTGAATGCAGCCTTTTGATGGAACAGAGGAGATGAGACAACCTGATAAGAGTAATAGATGAAAGCATATTATTATCTATACCATCTCTATTATAAGACATAAAAAACTATACAGTTTACACATATATTACTATACCCTGCTATGAAAGTTGACCTGGTTTCTGGAGGACACGTTTTTAAGTATGATGCTGCAGCAATTTTCAGCTACACACGTTTCTACAACATTTCTCATGCTACTGAAGATTAGATATGTCTGCAAAATACAATATAAATATAGCACCAGAATTTTATCTCGTCCTTTCTTCACTGCTATCGGTAAAGTAAGTTCTTCAATATTCTTCTCTAAATAAGCATGAATCACTATGTTTGTTTCCTTAGAATTCTTGAAAGGAAAAAAAATAAAATGAACAGCGTTTTAATTGAATGCTCTCTCTCCTTCCTCCCAGAGCTTTCTGGAAGGCACACAGTAGTCTGGCTGTAATGCATTTTTAAGGCACTTTGGGCTAGATCCATCCACAGTCTACTCCAAATTATCCCAGCCCCAGGGCCTCAAGCAGTGGAATCTCCACAGGAAAGGAGATGTGCAGTACAATCTCCCTGTGCCAGGGAGACCCACTCAGCCCCCCAAATCAGTGGTGGAGAGAAGTGAGTAGGAAAGTTGTAGGGTGACCAAATAGCAAAAATCAGGACTGGGGGAGGCGGGAGGGAGAAGGGTACTATATAAGATAAAGCCCCAAATATCAGGACCTCTGGTCACCCTGGAAAGTGGGTTGATGCTGCATATCCATTAAGTAGCCTCTAACAGTGTGGCTTCTATAGAACCTCCAGCATAGATTTATGCTGTTCCCCTTCAGGCATATCTCCCATGGACACAGAAAGTCGCGCTGGCACAATGCAGTACATTTGCTTTCAAGACCTGGAATGGATGGGACGGTATTACAAATGTCATACATTATGATTTGTATTACAATAGAACCTATAGGCTCCAGTTGAGATTGCCTAGCACAATGGGGACCCAATGTACGATCACAAAGTAAGAAACAGTTCCCTGCCCTGAAGCGCTTACAGTCCACATAGACAAGGCCAAAGGAAGTGTTATTATCCCCCTTGTATAGAGGGGGAACTGAGGCACAGAGAAAGTATGTGTCTTGCTCAAAGTCACCCGTGGAGTCTCACTCCAGGGCTTTGACCCCAAAGACCATCCTTTCTCCCAAAATAAGGCACCATCCCCAATTCTTCTGTACGCACAGGTGGCACAAAGCTACCCGGCAGCCAAGCAATGGAAGATTCCTCCATGTAGGAGAATCCCATTTGGCCTCGATCACCACAGCAGTACTTGTGTCAAACCCCAGCTTTTGTCGTGGTTCTTTGGGAGCAGATGCAAGCTAGTGCTGAAAACCAGCTTGTCATAATTACAGAGCAAAGACTGATGGGGGCAGCAATTGTAGCTTAAAGGCACCTTTGCATCTCCCATCCTGAGTTGTGCCTCGGCTCATGTTCCGAGCCATATTTGCCATCATCATCTACTAACAAATATGCACTTTCATTTGAAACAAACGCATCTGTTTTGTGCCACTGTCATATCTATCTGCACGAAATATTACTAACTCTGCTGACAGTGGGAATTGAGCGTGCGTTCTGAATAGACTCTAAAGTTTCAGCACTTGTACCATCAGGGATTTGCCCTAGATTCCCCATCAAATCAGCCCTACGTAGATTGTAACAATGGCCACATTGCTATCAATTTTTAAATGAAATCAGTGGGGAGTTTTGCTTAAGAAGTGATTGCAAGTTCTGGCCCAGTTCTACAAGGGCTCTATGCCAGAGTTCTAAGAAAAGCAGGCTCTATACATACTGAACCAGATCCTCATCTAGTGTAAATATTCATCACTCCATTGACTTCAACTGAGCTATGATAATTTACACAAGTTGGGGATTTGCCCCACTTATTATAGTCACAGATGTGACTATAAGGCTCAACGCATGGGGCCTGGCATAAGACCTTTATTAATGCTAAAGGGAATTGCATACACAAATCCCTATACTTAGAGAGGAGAAAATGTGCACATTCGTGCTTCTTATTTTTATTGTTTTTCCACCAAATCTGTTCATTTTACTGTACTTTTCCTGGCGTACTCCAAAAACACAAAATTTGAATAATTACATTTGCAGCTCTGCTAATTTTGCTGCATTGGGAACATAGTGAAATTTGGCTCCCACACGTGTGATTTTTGTGTTCAAAACTGCACCACTCATGTATTTAAAAATACATATGATATTTATAAAGCCTACTCAAAACATTACCAAACTGTCCCATTCTCATGTTTTCATGACAATTTATATGTTTTCCATATGGGCAAGCACTGACAATATAATACAAGCTTAATGGAACAAATTGTGGTTTCTCTTTATTGTCTTGGCATTGACATCTGCACTTGAATAAAAATAAATCTCCCTTCAATATTTTCCAGAAGAGATTTTTCATTAATTTATTACTAAGTACCCCCCCCCCCAGCTCTTCCCCCTGCCCCTCCAAAATATACTAGGAATTTTTGCTGCTTCCTTCACCATAGTAGCCGAGTACCTTAGAAAATTATTCTGAGCGACTGTATTCTACAAAGGGAGTAAAACTAGTCAATTGAGTATTCTGTACTCTATTGTGAGTTCTGTAGAGACCTGTTTCAGAGTGGCAGCCGTGTTAGTCTGTATTCGCAAAAAGAACAGGAGTACTTGTGGCACCTTAGAGACTAACAAATTTATTTGAGCATAAGCTTTCATGAGCTACAGCTCACTTCATCAGATGCATTCAGTGGAAAATACAGTGGGGAGATTTATATACATAGAGAACATGAGACCTGATTCTTTACTTTGCCCCTTCTGTCCTGAGTCAGAAAGGATTCATTCCTCCCATCTTACCCTTCTATTTTTGTCCTTCTCTCTCCTTTCAAAAGCATAAGATTTAATGCCTGTGTGCATTAGAGGAAGGCTGTGCCAAAAGGCTAAGGCTGAAAATGCCAAAAGCAAAATATTTTCCATAAAAGTTCCCTGGGACATGGATATGGCACTGTAAAAAGCTATCCTTCTTCCATCCCAATGTTATGAATATTGCAGTCATCTCCATACAATTTCTGTCTCCCTCCCCCTATGTTACTGCAGTGCTGATCTTCCAGTCTGTATTCTCCTCCTCTCCCAATTACTGCAGTTATAATTAAAAGGATGCTCTCCCTGACTTGAAGCTGCTGGATAGGCAGTCAGATGAGCTAGCTTTCTCTTCATTTGATCTCGCTCCTGCACACTCTTCACAATGTAACAGAATCATGTCAAATGAGCCATCTGCCAAGCCACTGACAGCAGTTGTTTGGGCATGAGAGGGGCTGCTGGAGAGCAACCCAAACTCCAGGGAAGTCTTGAAGGTAGCCAGGAAGACAATACAGAATGGGCAAAATCAGGAGCTCCCTACTGAAATCTGAAGGCTTAACGGATGTAATATCATTGTTTGGTTTATATACTTCAAGTCTGGTCTTAAATTATACTTTAAGGAGAAAAGTCAGAGAGAGAATATTTTTTTTCTCCAGCATTCATGATAAAGACTTTCTCTATTGATGTTAAAGAGTATAGGATGACATATGGCTACCCACCTAAGAGAGTCAAGCGCTGGGATCCTCAGCCAAAGAACAAACTGACTGTTCATGAAAGTTGCTACATTGACAGAACTGGAAAACAATGTATCCACAAAATATGCAGCTGCAACAGAAACTTTCCTTTCCTGCCTCACTGCTGTCTTGAATGAACACTCTCCAGAGTGGAGAGGCTCATTCAGTCTCTGTGACCATTCAATCTTTGGCCACTTTACTAGTGGGAGAGGGGAAGAGCCCACCAGGAGATGGGTGGTTCAGGGAATTTCTTGGCCAGCCTCTGTAGGCTGAGCAGCTCCAGACCATCAACCAAAAATGAAACTGCCCTCAGGGGTATAGGAGAGCAGTGATACCACAAACCATTCTCTTCTGGGATGAGTCCCCCCACTGGCACAGCTGCCTCGTAGATGCAGTGGGTCCCATTTGGATCTCGTGTCTTATGAGAGAATCTTTAATTAATCTACTTAATGACTGGGAGGGTATACAGGTTGTAGATCTCTCCTTGTTCTTAGTGGGAGATGCTCTTCTTCATTTCTTTCAGGTCATATTTTCTAGTGCCCTCCAGCACAGCCAAGTTGCGATCTGTGCACCTAGTCCCGCTCTCACTGAAATCACTGGCAACACTTCCATTTATATCAATGGGAACATTAATCTCCCACCTGAGACATTCAATCTTTATTTTCTTCCATTAATGCTCTCTATTTATTCCGATTCATGTTTTCATTAACTAGGATCTTCATTGTGCTCACTTTCATTACAGTTCCTGTTTGAGCTCCACATCTTCTTCAACAGTTTGTGCTTGAGGTCTAAGAAAGTTCAGATGCTCTCTGATAAGTCTTTTTCCTTAGCAGTCCCCTGTCACAGCAGTCTCCTCAAAGATTTTTCCTATACAGGCAATAAAATAAACTTTGGAGCAATAATGTCTGATAGAACAGAGGTAAATGGTTAATTTGCTTGTTTTTATTGCTTTCATATTATGTACAGTAAGTAGGCAGCTTCACTGAGCCAAGTTCTCTGCTGATTTACACCCTCAAATTGTGCCATCCTAGAGAAGGCAATAGAATTGCATGGTGTATAAATCAATGTGGTATTTGCACCATCTCTCGAGAAACTAGCATAGTTTTGACTAAGATCTGTCACTAAAAAGCTCGTAACATGGAAGTTTTTTGGCACAGAACTGAGCGCTCTCTGTTGATGAGTGCTATACAGAACAGTAAGTTATATTCATTTAGCTGCTGCACGGGTTCATTTATCATATGACAGAATCCTGATTAAACACTCTCTGTTCCCCTTGTTTGTCAACAGCTGATATTTCAGAGAACTGATTGCTCAGTAATGTGAGGGAAGTTTGCACACGGGAAGGTACTGGGTCTATACTGTATTTCCTCAAGTCGTCTTTGTCTCCTTTGTGTATGAAAACATAAAGTGCAATAGAATTAGTCAAATTACATAAGACTTCCCCTAACCCATACTATGACCATTATGGGTCATATGCACTACACCTAGAGCTGCCCAAATTGTTCATTTTGAATGATCTGTCTGAATTCAGCCCCTTTTTCAATTAGCAAATTGTTCTCAAACCAATCCTGATTTCTGCTTCTGTATTTGTCATTCATATGTATTTACCAAATGATTTCTTAGAATAAATTTCAACCTATAGGCCCTCAGTTTGCACTGGTGTAACAGAGCAAAATTTGTCACTTTTTCTGTGTGTGCAATTAGTTTTACTATCAATGACACCAAGTACTGAAATATCATCAGGTGAAATGTTTACATTAATGCTCTGAAATGCTAATCCTACTCCAGTAGAGGTAGATTTCCTACTAATTTTGAAAAATGTGAATATAAATATAAAGCAGGGAATGGCTAAAAGTAGCTTTGAGCTAACATTGTCTCTTCAATTTCCCCCAGAAAGATAGATAGATACGATTTGCTAGCATTTTCCCATATACATCGATCATGCAAATACTGACAGATACAATGACCCTATGAATTACAGCAAACTGAACTCAGCACTTTTCACAAAATATTTGTAAATCAGTTTTGTTTCCAGGCTATTCTACAAAATTCTAATTATGTCATAAGCTGCAATGCACTTTCCTCAAGCACTTTTCCACTTGTCTTCCTCACAATTTGCTTTATAGTTAATACATTTTCACTAAAAATGAATTATAAAATATGGTCATTAGCTTTGTGTGCCATTTGTACAAGTTTCTATAAAAAATTACCAAGATATGAGTGTTTAATTACTACAGCTAATATAAAGGACTTCTACAGTGATAAGAATATAGAGGTCATGTCACTTTCACTGTGACATGTGAATTCAACAGTTTTACCTCCGGACAAGACAGCAGATTTGGCAGGCTCTGGTATTGGGAAGTATGCCAGATAGGAATAGCAGCTTTTTAAAAACCAGACAATGCAGAGAAGGACCTCCAAAGAGCAAAGGGTTTGTTGTGTTTATAATGTGATTATGAATAAAGAAAGGACTTTGTATATTTTCCAACATTTTCTCAGGATTCTAATTTTTTCCTTCCAGATTGATTTAAAGTCAACACTCAAAACCTAGACCCTATTTTTACAAAAACTGGATTTTTCTACCTTAATTATTGTTGATATTATACCACATTTAGGTGTCATGATGTTATATTTAAGTATTCCTAAATTAATTCACATTAATTTAGTTACCCAAATACATTTGAAAATTTATTTTAAATATGACAGCATGGTAATTTAGTCCTTTGGTACCTCACTTTTGTGCCCTTGGGGCAATGCAACTGCATCCCATCTCTAATGAAAGTCAGAGCTCCAATACATGCTATGAGTTTAGCAACATAGGCATTACCATATTGGATTAGATTCATGGTCCATCTAGTCTGTTATCCTGTTTCCAGCAATGATGATGCTTCAGATTCAGGTGCAAGAAACCCTTCAATAGGCAGTTATGAGACATAACTTTCAATACATTACTTTGCTTTGGATAAGACAGGAAAACATCCTCCTAGTGCTAGCTCCCCACGAAATCACAAGTGGAGATAAAACAATGAAACAGTTTCAAAGAACACAGAACACTGGAATGCTTCTCTTTTTAAAGTTTTCAGTCCATTTGTACATAGAACACTTCTGATATTGTGGTATGAGCCAGGAATAAAATTGCTGTTCAGGACATCGTTATATGAAAGAGAGAAAAATGTGCACTTATACCTTATGATGCCTTTCATCAGACAGTCTCCAAATGGTCCACAAATTTGTATCCAGAGCCAATTTCTGTCCTTACGTTCGTCTACATCAGGAGTAAATCTATTGAAGTTCCTCTTGATTTACACTGGTGTTAGTGAGAATGGAGTTCACCCCTTATCAAGCCTCATGCCAACCCACTGGGTAGGTAAGAACAGTTTCATTGTAAACTACAGAAGGATCAATGCTTTGCCTTTGTTGAGTCCTTGTTTGAGGTAGGGTCTAGTGCTCCTCCTGGACTAGGCCTCAATCTGCCCCAAAATAGAGTATTGGACTGAGGAGAAATGAGGCCTTTCCCCAAGATGCCTTTCACACTAACTGAGGGCTCTTGGAGTCGAGGTTTGGGGGGGGGAAATCAACAGCACCCAACCCTGATCATTTATTATTTGTCATACAATACCACACTTTCTTCTACAAACCTAGATACACACATAAATACACACCTTGAAATTTTTCTATTGTTTATAATTGACTAGTATACCTTTGCTGACAGACTTTTATGTGATTAAATTCTGTTCTCTCTACAGTATGTTTTTCATTATTTTAGTCAGCAGCTACATACTGCACAAGTTCTTTTCAGCCAGCAGTACTGCCTTTCTTAGGTCCAATTCAAGAAATGAGAGAGTTTACTATGAAACTAACTTCGCTACAAGCTAAGGTAAGCCTACATTTGCCAGCCACACCTCAACCTGTCAATATGTGGTATACGCCATCAAAATGAATGACAAATAACCAAAATACAGAACATCTGTACTTTGCTGCATGCCACACATAAGTAACAGATTACAATGTTTTTTAACTATAAAACCTATTTTAAGGAAATTTTTCCACTGTGTGAATTAAATAATACTCTATTTAAAAACTGGAAAGAAATTTCATCATGTGCAGTCACGTGGATTATCAGTGGGGTTTGAAACTTGGGTCTTCGTATCCACAACACATACTTCTACTACTTGAGCTAACAGCAAACTTCACCACTGAGTTTTAGAACTATTGACTAGACAGCAGTAGAATGCCAGAAATCAAGAATCCTTGTAATCTGTTCCTAGCTGTGCAATTGGAATATGGGCCATGTGATTAGAGATAGCATAGCCAAGAATGCAGATTTGGCACTATCAGCCTGAAAGGCACAGGGGCGGAGACAAACAATTGACCTGTGTACTTGTCATATAAGTGGCTAACGGACTTTATCTAGCATACATAGAGTATTACACAGTGCAAGATGCCACACATTAACTAAGGTGGTAGCATAATTATGTTCTTCTTGAGAAATAGTATATTGCATCTTAAAGGGCACAGAGTAAGTTAAGTTTAACATTTCTTGGGCTTCCAATGCTTAACTGTGTGACTGTAACGTTCTCTTAGCATGCAGGTGTGTGGAAATGTTGGGGGGAGTTTTAATCATATTGTTTGGTTATGAATTGATTAATTGAAGTTATGCAAAACTCTCTCTTAAATAATGTATTATTTTTCATTTGTAGAACACCAACATCATAAAATAAACTAAAAATACGTAGTAATAAATATTGATCAGCTTCCTGCAAGAAACTGACACTTCTGGACAGAAGTAAAGGCATTCAGTGTATATCTACTCATGGCATGAGTGGGTGAAATCTACCCTGTCAGATACTATCTAGTCTGGAAAGGGATGATTTAGCTCTACTTTTGGTTTCTTCCCTCTACAATCCCCTTAAAGCATGAATGTATAATAAATGGTTTCCCTTTTCTGTATCTTCCCCTATCTTTCTTTGAGGACTGACCATCTTTGGATGCTTTCACCTGGGGAACCCAGGTTGGAGAATTTACCAGATTCACTACTTATTAGACTAGCCAGAACTGAACCATTTTCCTCTGTTACAATGTTTAATTTTAAATCCTTGTATTTATACTTGTTAAAATGTTATCAATCTTTTTGGTGGGTCTGAGACTGAGCATACTCACTGCTTAGATGGCTGGCATAGCCTTCTTCATCTCTAAGGGAGTTGCTCCTTTGGCAAGGTTTAGTTTAGGGAATTAGTTGGAATGTTGAGATAAGGAAATAAGCTTCCTGGGGAAAAGAATCTTAAATTTGAAGCTAAACCAAAGTACACAGTCACTGAGGTAAAACTCAGTCCTGGGATAAGCAGCGTCAGCTCAGTTAAAGACAAAGAACTTCTACTACCTAGAGAATAATGCATTGGGACACAAAACTTTGTGAGAAGAGACTTGGGGAAAGTACCCACTATGCCTGGGTTTGAGTAGGACTTCACAGGGCTTCTTCAGCTGAAAGGAAAAGCTACTATTATGCTGAGTCATTAGTCCCACTGGGTTTGCACAGGTGTTACCAAGAACATAATCAGACAGCAATGGGATTGAGGAGGTGTAGCTAGTGGCCTAATTTGGCAGCATAAAATCAATTATTAGTAGTGATGTTTGGGATGCCAAGAACCAATCTTGACAGAGCCCAAAGTGAGCTTCTGGGGCTTGCATATAGAGAGAAGGATATTCTTAATTACAAATTGAGCAAATTGGATAAGGACATTAGTGATACATGGTGAGTATGGCACCCCACAATGCCATTCTTACAGAGTTACCTTTTAGGATAGGACTACACTCTAAGGGATATATATTTCCAATTTTAACTCTCTTAATTTTTTCCTGAGTTTTTATACAGTAAATAACCTGTTGCAACAACACCTGTCTGTAGCACCTACAGATGCTCAAGGACCAACTTTATAAAGGTATTTAGGTGCCTAAAGATGCAGATAACACCTAGTGGCATTTACAAGAACTATGGGAGTTAGATGCCTAATTCATTTAGGTGCTTTTGTAAATTCCACTAGGTGACTATCAACCTCCTCAGGTACCTAAATATGTTTCAGAGTAACAGCCGTGTTAGTCTGTAATACCAGCAGGAGAGTGGGGTGGGGGGAGAGAAAACCTCTTGTAGTGGTAAACACCCATTTTTTCATGGTTTGTATGTATAAGAACATCGTCTGTATTTTCCACAGTATGCATCCGATGAAGTGAGCTGTAGCTCACGAAAGCTTATGCTCAAATAAATTGGTTAGTCTCTAAGGTGCCACAAGTACTCCTTTTCTTTTTGTAAATATGTTTGTAAATCTGGCCCCAAATCTATAAATCCTGAATATTCTATACAATGTGTCAATGATTCAGTTTCTGAATTGGATATTATAGCTAGACATGTATCAGAACTGAATACACTTAGGACAAATACATTCTCCTTATAATTAACCAGGGCATTGAAAACATTTTACCAGTGGCAGCTGAGATTAACAAACACTTTTGCTTTCCATCAGAAAAACTCTAACCCGGTTCCATAAAGAAAATAACTTACTGAAAAATTAGGTTAAAAAGGAGAGTCCAAGTGTTAGGAACTATACATGCCTCAAGACACTGACTAACCTTAAGTAGAGCTCCTAATCTCTCAATTCCTTTAAACTACATTTGGTCTTAAATTAATAGCTCTACTTTAAGATTTGCATTGTGCAAAACATCTGTTCGCATGTTATTGGCACCTTATAATACAGAACTCTGGTGGACACATGGTGGGAACATCCCAGCTGCAAAAGGCACATTGGTTAAGGCAACACAGGCAAATGCTTCAAGTGTTGCTTCTTTTTAAAGGAGCAGCATGCACCCCTGCCTAGTGCCTCCAAAATGCAACAGAATATGTGCAAGGAGGGCAACGGGCTGACCACATCCTAGCAAGCGGACTACACACCTTTTGTTTGCACCATTGTAACAGAGCAAAACTGTCATTTTCTTTGAATGCAATTAGCCTTATTATCAATGACATGAAGTACTGAAATGTCACAAGGCAAAATGTTTACATGAATGCTTGGAAATGCTAATCCTGCCCTAGTAGAGGTAGATTTTATGCTAAGTAGTGAATGGCTAAAGGGAGCTTTGAGCTAACACTGTCTCCTCAGTTCCCTCGCAAAGAGTGATGTACGCTGTCCCCCTACTGAATGAAAACGAGATCAGCATTTCAAAACACAGGCCAAGATTTTCACAAGTGACTAATGATTTTGGGTGTCTAGCTCAAGACACCTTAAAGGGGCCTAATTTTCAGAAACGGACAAGCACCAACAGTCTCAGAATCAGGGCTCTTTAAACTGGGTACCCAAATCACTAGTCACTTTTGAAGCTCTTAGCCACCATGAACAAGTATGTTCTTCAGAACAAAGGACCTGATCCTGCAGACCTTACTCACCTACTTTTAGCCCCATGAAAGACAATGGGGTTAATTCAAGTGACTAAGAGCTGCACAATTAGCACAATACCATTGCCATTATAAACTGTGCTAATTCTGCCGACTTGTCTTTAGTAGGGGCAGCAATGTTATGAGGTACATTTTTATGAAAGGTCCTTGCATTGCTAGCACTGATCTTGATTACCGCAAAGATGCTCTTGCGGCAGCGAGGATAAACAAAACGAACCCTCACTGTTCTCCTCAGGTTGTAGCTTCTTGCAGTGAAATTAAAATGAGGGGTTTTTTTATATATATACAAGTCCATGTTACAAGATAATTCCTCCTCAAAAATAAACTCATAAAATTGCTCTTTAAAAAAAAAATCCTGATCTATGTTTTCAGCCCACATAGATATTAAACCTAGTTTCCTAGACCCTGAAAAGCTAATTATGCATTCAATTAGAGTTTCTTAATAAAGATTAAAACTCTCAAGTCTATTACAAGCCCATATTTAATTCAACTGCCATTTTATCCATGCCATGAAAGTGTGAGTGGTAACAATGAATGTAAATTATAATACATGCCATAGAGTGAATGCTATTTGTCCAAGTACCTTACTATAAAGAATTAAATTTTGCTATCGGTTCCATAATCTAGTTAAAATTGGTATTCTTTATTTGGTCTTTCAATGTAGTCCAATTTCCTACTTTGAAAAACAAATTCTAGGGAATAAAGAAAAGAGATTAATTTATCATTAAGACTCTGCTTAATTGAAGTCAATTCCGAACAAACTTGAATTCAATTTCTGCTCATTAAATTGAATGTGCTCTGCGTTTCTCTTTGCATTGCTTTGAGCAAGCAGCTGAGAACAAGGGACTAACATCAAAATTATTAAATTGAGGAGATTTTATTTGGTCTTCACATGCCAGAGCCGCTTTGATGAGGAGCTGTTTTGGCACTGAAAGGAAACGAGAGCAGCTGGAGGAAAAATCAAATGAAACTACGCCTTGGAAAATTGAAGAAAACGCAAGCTTAATAATATTTAATAATTAAATTTCCACAAACAATAGCGGCAAATGAAGTAATCTGCAAAGTCTGCGAGCTCATTTGCATAATTGATGCCGGTCCCCTGTAAATGAATAATGAAGATAATAAAAGATGTTGCTAAAAATGGGCACAATAACAGCAAATTTCATCAAGCCGCGCGCTCTGATTAATCTGCTCTTGCAAATCAGCCGCGAGAGGGGGACGCGTGATTAACCGCGCGGAGGCTGCAGCAGGCGGCAGGCTGCCCTTTCTCCCCGGCTCTCCGGGCGCCGCGCGAGCCCTTCTCCCCCGCGCCGCGCCAGCCGCCAGCTGCTGTTGCTGCTACCGCCGGTTCGAGCCCAGCCGGGGCGCCCCCTGCGCCACCTCAGCTCCACTCCAGGAGCAGCGTGTTTGGTCATTTACCCCCGCAACACACCCACCCTCGAATATCTCGTTCGCAGTTGCTGCTGCACTGCTGGGGCAAAACCCTGTGTGGGCAGGGCGAGCATTGATATCACCAGTGCACAAAGCCACCCAGAGAGATTCCCTTCCTCCCAGCCAGCCAGGCGCCCTGCAGGGCCAGCAGGGCAAATTTCCTGGGGCCCAGGTGCTGGCCCTGAGACAGCTCTCTCCCACCTGTGGCAGTAACTGCCTGAGGCCTGAACATCTGTATAGCAGGGCCTGCAAAGGCTAGGGCTGGTGCTCGCTTTTGAACTTTGCACCTGTTATATCTGCAGTAGCTAACCCCACTGATGTATGCACCAGAGTAAGGTCAGGGAAACATGCAGCCCTCTAAATATTGTTACTGATATTGCCAGGGGGCCACCACTCAGGGACCAACCCCATGTGATATAAACCCATAACAAGAAAGACCATCCCTCCTCTGCAGCATTTATAATCTTCTTTATACTCTTCTGTGGTTTATATTATTTCCATGTTGTTTAATTAGAAGGGCATTTCTGAGACTTCCCCCCCCCTTCCCCTGCATTCCAAGGATTTCAAATATAAATCACTAACCAGCCCCAGAGAACTGATTGAACTCGTCTACTAAATAGGGGGAAATGGTCACAAACTAGAAAAACAGACACTGTTGACCCTCTGAGGAGTACAATCCTGAAAGCTGGCAAGCTCACTAATCATCTTCTTCATCACCTAAGGGTTGGTCTGATCCTGACCTCCCTTTGTCTCCTCCCCCACCCCCACCCCAAAAGCATATCCCCAAACCCATGGAGAAGGCAAATTTTTCCATGAATCTTCAGTTGACATGGACGGCAGGGGAAAGCAGGAGCATTCAGCACCTTGCTGCGTGAGGCCACCAAACAGCAACTTTCAATACCATTATTTTGCCCAATAAAAGGATTGGGATGGGATAAAGCGGTGGATTAATTAATCATCTTTAAAAACCACAGAGCTGTAATAAGAATTAAAGGGATGCAAAACAATCCCTATGGATATAAATTGTTGGCCAGTTTGTATTCTGCCTCAAAATATCTTTTGCCCTAACTAATTCTGATTTTGACCTTCACAGTCATGCTCAGTTTGAAATGTATTGGCTCATTCTGCAAGGGACCAAGTCTGCAAAATCTTACTGGCATTAGTATTTTTCACGAGTAAGGCCCAAAAGAGGTCTGAAAAATCAGTTATGCTACGAGTCATACTGAATCCTCCTCATCCAAATAGCTCAATGCCATCAGCAGAACTACTCACACATGTAAGATTGAGCCCAATACTCTTACTCTACAGACATCAGTTGAAGTTGTTTTATTTACTTAAATTTGTAATCTATCACTCCATCAAATTATTGCAACTAATGAGAGATGTTCACTACTTAAAATATCTTGTATATTAAAGCCAAAATGCAACATACCATCTATTTGAATTGTGTTATTTTGTTCAAATTCTGGATCCACCTTGACAACTGGCATTTGTTTGAGGTAAAGGGCATGTATTTTATTATAGAATGGAAACTTCAATACTCTACACATCAAAAGAGGAGCCTTTTATTCCACCCAGTGAGAAAGAAAAGACAGATATATATTCTCCTGTTTACACTCAATTGCAAACTGCAATTCAGTTTATTTAACTCGGCCAGCTTTAATCAAGTCTCATAAACCACAGTCTCACTCCTTTAAAACAAAGCCTCCCCCTTTGCAGCAAATACATCACCTTCATCTTGCTTTTGCACAGGTACAAAACAAGGTCCTGGATCTGGTTGTTTAAATTTACATACAGCATTGTATATATGTAGTGCAATTTGTTTGAGGTACTATAATTCATACAAAAATATCACAGAATTCTTCACAGCAAACTATATTCAATACATGTACATACAAGTAAACAGTAAAACATCATGCAAGTAGTTTCTGCAGGAGAGGGACAAGGAGGGCAATGCCTAAGTTTCTAAGAGAATAACAGAGCATGGGGAAATTGGAGCAGAGGTGGTAAAGAGTGGGATTTGATTGGTTTCTTAGAAAACATAAGAACATAAAAACGGCCATACTGGGTCAGATCAAAGGTCCATCAAGCCCAGTATCCTGTCCTCTGACAGTGGCCAATGGCAGGTGCCCCAAAGAGAATGAACAGACAGGTTATTATCAAGTGATCCATGCCCTGTCACTCAATCCCAGCTTCTGGCAAACAGAGGCTAAGGACAGCATTCCTGCCCATCCTGGCTAATAGCCATTGATGGACCTATCTTCTATGAATCTATCTAGCTCCCTTTTGAACCCCATGATAGTATTGGCCTTCACAACACCCTCTGCAAGGAGTTCCAGAGGTTGACAGTGCGTTGCATGAAAAAATACTTTCTTGTGTTTGGTTTAAACCTGCTACCTATTAATTTCATTTGGTGGCCCCTTGTTATTGTATTATGAGAAGGAGTAAATAACACTTTCTTATTTACGTTCTCTATACCACTCATGACTTTATAGACCTCTATCATATCCCCCCTTAGTCACCTCTTTTCCAAGCTGAAAAGTCCCAGTTTTATTAATCTGTCCTCATACGGAAGCCATTCCATACCCCTAATCATTTTTGTTGCCCTTTTCTGAACCTTTTCCAATTCCAATATATCTTTTTTGAGATGGGGCGACCTTATCTGTATGCAGTATTCAAGATGTGGGGGTACCATGGATTTATATAGAGGCAATATGATATTTTCTGTCTTATTATCTATCTCCTTCTTGATGATTCCCAAAGTTCTGTTTGCTTTTTTGACTGCCGCTGCACATTGAGTGGATGATTTCAGAGAACTATCCACAGTGACTCCAAGATCTCTTTCTTGAGTGATAACAGCTAATTTAGACCCCATCATTGTATATGTATAGTTAGGATTATATTTTCCAATGTTCATTACTTTGCATTTATCAACATTAAATTTCATCTGCCATTTTGTTGCCCAGTCACTCAGTTTTGTGAGATCCTTTTGTATCTCTTCGCAGTCTGCCTGGGACTTAACTATCTTGAGTAGTTTTGTATCATCTGTAAATTTTGACACCTCACTGTTTACCCCTTTTTCCATATCGTTTATGAATATATTAAATAGGACTGGACCCAGTACAGATCCCTGGGGAAACCACTATTTACCTCTCTCCATTCTGAAAACTGGACCATTTATTAATAAACTGACCGTTTATTCCTACCCTTTGTTTCCTATCTTTTAACCAGTTACCAATCCATGAGAGAACCTTCACTCTTATCCCATGACTGCTTATTTTGCTTAAGAGCCTTTGGTGAGGAACCTTGTCAAAGGCTTTCTGAAAGTCTAAACACACTATATCCACTGGATCGCCTTTGTCCGCATGCTTGTTGACCCCCTCAAAGAATTCTAGTAGATTGGTGAGGTATGATTTTCCTTTACAAAAAACATGTTGACTATTTCCCAACAAATTATGTTCATCTATGTGTCCAACAATTTTGTTCTTTATGATAGGGACATAGGGACAGATCTTCATTGTGGAATCAGAGACACAGGGAAATTCAAAGATTCCAAGGCCAGAAGGGAACCACTGTGACCGTCTAGTCTGACATCCTGTATACCATAGGCCATATAACTTCCCCACAATAATTCCTGGAAAACACATCCAATCTTGATTCTAAAATTGCCACTGATGGAGAATCCACCACAATCCCTTGGGAAATTGTTTCAATGGTTAGTTATACTCGCTATTAAAAAATACATCTTATTTCCAATCTGAATTTGTCTAGCTTCAACTTCCAGCCATTGGATTGTGTTATATCTTTCTCTGCTAGATTGAGGAGCTCATTATTAAATATTTGTTCCCAATTTATAGACTGTAATCATGTCACCCTTTAACCTTATCTTTGTTAGACTAAACAGTTTGAGCTCCTTGAATCTATCACTATGATGCAAGTTTTGTAATCCTTTATTCATGCTTGTGGCTCTTCTCTGGACCCCCTCCAATTTTTCAACATCCTTCTTCCTATGTGGACATCAGAACTGGACCCAGTATTCCAGCAGCAGTATTCCAGCACAGCATTCCAGCGCCACTCCCAAATATAGAGGTAAATTTACCTCTCTACTCCTAATTGAGATTCTCCCGTTTATGCATCCCAGGATTGCATTAGCCATTTGGGACACAGCATCACATTGGGAGCACATGTTTATCTACCACGTCCTCAAAACTTTTTTCAAACTCACTGCTTCCCAGGATAGAGTCCCTCATCCTATAATTATGGCCTACATTCTGTGTTTCTACATGTATACATTTATCCTTATTAAAATGCATATTGTTTCTTTGGACTGCTGTAAATTCAGCCACCTTATTATGGCTCCTAGGGGTCACTATGTTGGTGATGGTGATCACTGCGGTGCAGTGCATTCTGGCCAGGTCCCCAAAACACCCCCTACTCTGGAGGGGAGCAGAGTAATAACTATACCAGCTCTATGCTGACTAGAATAGCACAAAGGGAGTAAGAGTCAGGATCTGATCCACTGAGTTTAGAGTTGGAAAGAGAAGGAATATACAGCAACCAAGGGGGAAAAAGTAAGACATGAATAAGGTTTTTGACATATGGGATTTGGAATTAATTTCTGATATGGGTGATATTTGAGGCAATAGTAATTAGATGTACATGAGTTTTTAATCAAAAGACTGAGGTTACCAATAATTGGTATGTTCTGATTTTAATTGAAGAGGGTGGTGGATCAATTTTGGCTTAATATCCTTCTCCAACCCCCCCAAAATCAAACAAACACACTTGTTGATAGGTTTTGGATATGATGAGTCAATGGAAAATATGACGGAATTGAGAGGGTGATATTACAGAAGTAGGCATGAAGTGATAAAAGGGTCACAACAATAAGAGGAACATAGTTTGGGGTATTATCTGCATGGAAGTAACATAAAGCTTCAAATTCAGAAAAGAGGTGGATAAGGAAGATGAGACAGAACAAGAAGAGAATAGCACCAAAGAACTGAGCTCAATTGTTGAGGTTTAGAAGTAGAAGTGGGTCAGATGATCACAAAAAATGAAATTGAATTGAAAAAAATCAAAATATTGTACTTCTAGGGGAAAGTAGCATATAAAATACAAGCGGAAAGATAGGGAATAGGGATATAGGTTGGTAAGCATATGGGTGGGGGGCAGTGAAAGATGCAGTATTGTTTTGAAGACAGTTTTGTCAGGACCTTTCATATAAAGGGCCATGTGGACTTGTTTTTAGGACACTTCCACGATTTGACTGTAGGGTCAAGTTCAGGAGAATTGTTCTGCAGTGGGTAGTAAAATGGGAATTAATGGCAACTCCACCATAACAGTGCCACAGTTCCCCTGCACAAAGCTAAAATGACTCTGCCTTGGGCAATGCCCACCTGTATAGGTATATATCCTTGATTGTGATCATGGAAACAAGAGCAAGCCAGAACTGGAAGAAACCAAAAAGGTGGTTTGTAAATAGGTTGTTACATTGTTTGATCTGAGTTATGAAGAGGCGTTACAGAGATTTTTTGGTAGCTTAAAATATTTACAAGTTAATATCTGAATTTAACTTTGATATAAGCATTAAAGGGTAATGTAAAAGTATATAGCCAGCATATTGCATGATAACATTACATGTTTATTTTTAAAGCGTAATGACAGTTCATGCTGCTGAAGATCAGGGTTTTGCATGTGGCATTTATAGCTCCTTTTGTTCAAAAGTTTATAACTTAACAATAAAATTTTGCTCCAGGCTGTAATTGGCATGTAAAGTCTCGGCCAGGGACTTAATTATTTTTACCAATTTTGGAAAAAGTTTAGTTCAGCCATTTTTAAGTTAAACCAGTATAATAAAAAAGTAAAGTTCACTGGATTGTGAAGCTTTCTTGTGCTTATAAAAACAAAAACAACTTTGAAATTAAAAATACACATTTGCTAACTATTAGCCCATAATATTGGGTGGTGGTGTTTCAATACACACTCAGTCTGGTGTTTCTGTGACTCTGGCCCACACAGGTCAGGGCCTATGAATTCAGGGGTATCCAACATACAACAATTGGTATTACAGAGTACAATTGATGAGACAGTATTGCCTAGTGGTTAGGGCACTGGACAGCGTCTCAGGAGAGTTGGGTGCTAGTCCCGATTCTGCCACTGCTTTGCTGGGTGACATTCAAAAATAATGTCTGTAAAATAATGACACTGACCTCCTTTGTAAAATGCTTGGAGTTCTACTGATAATGTTTTTGATGTTTTGTTTCTTAAACTAAACCATTTCTAGAAAAAATTTTTGCTAATCCATTTCACAAGCTTTTTCACCCCCAAAAAAGTTGATTTTGGGGGGAGAGGGGGAAAAATCACCCCGGGACAGGCCACACCAAAGCTTGTAAAGCTGATTGTATGTGAACTTTCAAGCTAGGAAAGTACAAGTGTGAAATTTTGAGGGAAAACAGAAAAGAAAAAGAAAAAAAAAATTAGGCTTGTAGTCATGCCTATTTGCATAAATGTCACGAGTTAGTAGGTGAAGTACAGGTCTCCTTGTGTTCCATTCCCTCCTTCATCACTAACAGGTAAACATCACAAACTGCGTAGGCCCGAATGTGGGACACAACATGTGACAAAGTTTCTGTAAATTCAGGTTCCTGATTCTTAGAAGTTGGCTACCCAGAAGGGTATGTGCTCAACGAGTGTGTGATTTCTGAAGCACACTAACATGCTGCACATTAATTGGTCCATTCTTCAACATTGTATTGTTTCAAACAGCACGATGTTAAAGTGCACCAGTGGGGGATCTACACAGACCAATGAATGCACAACACGTTAGCGTACTTGAGAAATCACATCCCCACAGCATATTACCCCACCATGTAGACAAGCCCTTTGTTTGCAATGTCAACAATGTTCAACAATAAATGCCAAATGTGTGTGTGCAACACAGGTAACTTTGGAGCTAAAGTGAGTGACCTGCTCGAAATGAACAAATTTTTGAAGTATGTCGACAGGCCTGAATAATACCTTTTGCAATCAGACTAAACAGTAAAGTTAATGAGAGAGGATGAATGAAAATGTTCATGGATATGGAAATCAGGAAGCTGATATTTGATCGAGTCCTTTAAGAAAGGGAGGTTACAGTCTCAAATAATAACATATGTTGATATAAATTGTTCTGTTTTAAAGAACAAAATTCTCCTTTTTTCTTTTTAGCCTTACCCCTGCCACTCTTTGTTAGAGATAACTATCAATAAATCTTTGTCCAGTAGTAGGACTGGGAATAATCAGATTTAGTATAGTCCAGTCTGAGGAACTGGGTACGTCAACTCAAGACCTGACCTTTGTTGGCTAATTAATTAGAAGGACTCTCAGATGTAAGTGCTATGGTAGTTTGTAATGTTCTACAGCAATCATACTTCAGAAAAGAAAGATGGCTGTAGCGTGTTCGTCTCAGCCTTGAACACTGATGAGAGAATAGAATCATAGAATCATAGAATATCAGGGTTGGAAGGGACCTCAGGAGGTCATCTAGTCCAACCCCCTGCTCAAAGCAGTACCAATCCCCAATTTTTGCCCCAGATCCCTAAATGGCCCCCTCAAGGATTGAACTCACAACCCTGGATTTAGCAGGCAAGGTATAGGTATTTCATTCTCTGGTGATTATTAGTACAGGGGTTTTTGTATTTTTAAACATGAAAACATCCGAACAAATTAGTATCAATTATCTTTCCACCCAAAATATTGCCTAGAAACTTATTAGGTACGCCCTCATTTCCGAGGAATTCATCAATAATTCAGTAATTCTGAGATGTTCAGATTGGTACAGTGTCTTGCTAAATGTTAACATATGATCTAAAAAAAACGAACCATGCAATTTGTCCAACTGTAAAAGCTTCCTCCAAAGGCCCACCTTGCCCAACTGAGGATCTCTGTGTAGGTCTAACCACACATTGGTACTGAATCAACATATATTCCAACCTCCCAAGATGAGGTAGTTCTGCAAATCCCTGTTTAGTTCTCCAGTGTGTCATAGAAAGATTGGCAGGATTTAGCAAGTTTCACAGAAAAATGTTCCATTTATAAGTTTCACTTGATTTCAGCACATCATTTTTCAGGGAGGAGGTATGTTCCATTGCTCCTTATTGCCAATGGATTAACAGATTTTTAAAAGATTACTTGATACCTATCTATTAGTGGAAAATTGGTGGGATGGGTTATCTGGGCAATACAAGTAATTTTTAAAGCGCCTAAGCATAGCTTCTGAGTTAGCATCTGCATATCGACTCAGCAAACTTAGCCAATGTCTTTTCCTAATTCCCCAGCCTGCAGCTCAAATAGATGTGGGCCATGTCCATCTAATAAGTTGCGTTAGTCCTTTTGCCCTCTGTATTCTTTTTCTCTCTCAGCTGCCAGGATCCCCAGTGTAATCCATAGCCAACTTGTCAATTTAATTGCTAGGAAACAGGCTTTCTTGTGATCATTCCAATTGTTTATTTTAGCTGAAGATTTAAATTGTGCGTAATAGACTTCATACTGATTGCCCCTTTTTAAAGCTTGAGTTCCTCCTGCAGGAAGTTTCTCATCAAGTCCTGTGCCATTACTTTTCCTACGTTGAGTTTTGTTGGACTTCAAATATGAAAAGAAAGGAAACATTTAAAATGTTAATTTACTTCATTGTTGCTTTTACTAGACATGGGATTAGAGAGGTACAAAATTATAGTGGGCACCTCTGAACATGGCAGTAAAAATGTTGGTTACGTCACAAGAGATTGAATTCCTTCTCTTAAGTCTCATTACAGAATTCTGCTCCTTCAATCATATTTTCAGGTATAGAGTAAAATCAAGTAAACTTCTTTTCATCTCTTCTAATAAGGAGGAGGCTGCAACTGAACATGAGAGAGTGAAGTTCTGTCTCTTCTTTCTGTCATCTTCGTGAAAATCAAACTACTGGTTGTCATCCTATCCCACCTTCCATACCCCAAGGATAGCACTGAACAGTTAAAATAAACTACTAACACTGACTTTCTGATAAAATGATTTTTTTCCAAAGGACTGAACAAGTTAACAACTTTATATGGAACTAAGAAAACCTTGGAACAAAAAAATAAATAAAAATCAGACCTATTTTTTATTTAAAATACCATAGTCACGGTAAAATGGGAGGTTCTGGAGCTATTTTTTCTGTTTGTTTAGCTCTCTTGTGTCATTAATTCTAGGTGGTGTTTTGAATTTAGCTTCCTCAAAGGAACAGTATTATACATTCACTTGTATGGTCTTCACCTTGTATGAAAAGAAGGAATAAAAATGAAGTTCTTAGCTGTGAACTGTTCCAGACTAGCTATTTTCATTTATAAAACTGTTTATTTTACTTTGTCAGTCGAAAGGTTAACTTATCTCGGAGTTGTTTGCTGTTTTATTGTGATGCGTATGGGAAGACTTAGGTCACACTAAGCCTCTTAAAATGTAAAGGAAGTCATAGTATGGCCCAGATATTACTATTCTATGTTAGAAAATGTCTTGAAATCTCTCAGTCTCAAATGGAGCTTTTGGACCAGTTATATCATACCCCTGGCAATAATGCCCAGTACATGTACAGGTCAGGTGGCTTCTTGATTTTTATTTTTAATTCTGTTTCAAAACAGATAAACATTCTAGGCGATACATTTTGAGGGGATTATTGCACTTCTTAGGCATTATATCTTCATTAGGTGCCTGTTTTCTCATTGGTGATTTCTGAGGCATCTAAATGTTAACCTATTCAGCTCACTCAGTTGATTAAAGAAAAGTTTAAAAAAAGACCCGCGGGTCAGTACTCATGTTCTCCACCATCACTTGCCCTTCCCTGTGCAGCAGAATGACACTGAGGTGAGGCTGAGGGCAGGATTTAGGCCATGCAATTACTACTTTTTTATTTCTATTAAAAAATGCCAAGCATTATCTTTAACTCTCTCTCTCTCACACACACACACACCCTACCTCTTTCAGTAGTAAATTTTATGCAATACAGATTTAGCCAATACAACCTCAACATCATTAATTAATCTTAAAGCAATCGCGTTACAATAAACAATTTTGCAACTATGGTAGTTTATAAACTAGCTACAGTTAAACAGAGTAACACTGAAGGTGCTTGGTTGCATACAAATTATTGTCGAGCCCTTTTACTATCTATAGCTCTGGATGTAAGAAGTCAACTGTGGCATGTTTGTTATATATTAAATTTGTCAGTGTTCAAAATGTATTATTGAAGGATGCTATATTGGAACTAAATGTTATTTATCATCTTAAATACAGAGGAAGTCCGACATTAACTATCTGTAGAGTATTTTAAAAGCAAGTTTTTTCATACCTCCATTTAGAAACTAACTGTACTTGCCTTAATTTATGCAAGTGTAGCCTATAGCTAACAGCTTTGTATATTTGTTTCCCTATGGTATTAGCGTTCAAAAAATAGGACACTCTTTCAAGGGCACCTTATAAACACAGGACTATCATTTATATAGCAAATTAAAGCTCATATAAAATGTGCACACTGAGGTATAGATTAACATATTTAATTTCAATATTACCTGGAAACCTATTTTTTCCCATGCACTCCTCTAATTAGTCATATAAAATCAAGTCTGTGTACTGTAAGCAATTATTTTAGTGGAAGTAGAAGGATCTGAATTAAACATACTGTAAGAGATAATATCTTATGGAAATTAATACACCCATTTGTATCAAGGAAAAATGCGTTCTAGTTAAATGTTATGAGATTGTTTCAAATTGAAAAACTGTGACTCAAATAAAAGTTGTAGTTTTCTAGTTACTAACGTGCCATAATACGGAATCTTTTAAGACCCTAACTGATGTGCCAGTGCTCTTAATTTGATATCCACAAGTTTACAGATCAGAAACTGATGCTAGGAGTTACTGAGGATGTGGAATTTCTTCTACTATGAATATTCACTCCCCCTACAGTCAAATGTGCAAATTGTTAACAGCAGCAAATTATAGAAAATGATTTTCCTTCCTTTATTTAAATTTATGCCAGGCTGAGTTATTTATATTTATTCATGCAAATATACGTTTAAAATAATTAAAGATTCAAGATGGACTTTGCAGGATACTTTTAGGTTTTGATGAACAGAAAAAAGTAAATCTGCCTTTTTCATTTTGCCCAGGAAAAGATCTCAAACTTGAGTAGGAAAATAATTTGTAAAACATGGCAAGGGGATTTAAATGGCCGTCCATATGGTACCAAACCATCACCATCTTCCAGTGCAGACTCCTAGCTTTGGTGAGAGTTGAGCAACATGGGCCACTTTCTACTAAAACAATTTGCCCCATCAAATTGCTGTAATTCAGACCTTAGGTTAGATTTCAATTGCAGTATCAGCAGTGAGAGATCAGTGTCAAAGCTATGCTCCCTTCACAAGCCGAGGGGGCTGTCTGGATATCTTGAACCTCATCGACCTCAGTGGATCAGACAGAGTCCAGGAGCATCTGCACAAAGGCCTTGTGCCTGCACAGCCAGCTCTGTGCCTGCCTGCAATTTTCCCTTCTTTCTTAGCAGAGCAGTTCCAAACTTCCAGGGCTGTTCCACTGCCAGCTGTCCCTGGGAATATGAGGAGTCCTCCTCCTGCCTGGAGGGGCTCACAAAATGAGCCATATAGGTAATAAAGCCATTTCAGCAGAATTTCTACTTGGTGTTGCAAGAATTATGAAGATCCCCTGACTCTGGCCCTAGTCTACCCTGCATCTGCCTGAGCCAGCCATATCTTTTCCTACCACTCTCTGCATGCATAGCTCTGGACTTGTGCCGGTTGCTCCAAAGAGTAAGGGGTAGGGTGAGAAAATGCCACCAGATAGGCACACAGTTTTTGTCTCTGTAATTTTGTGCATACAGCTTTGAGAAAACAAGGGTTTGCACACACAAGCTGTTGCATACATGTGCACATATTGGGCAGATAGACATTATGTTAACAAATAGCAGGCACAGCCTAAAATCTTGTGCACCGGAATTTAGGCACACTATTATGAGCTCACATATTTTAAAGACCATCTTTGAGACTTTGACCCTGCACTAAAAAGGGTAATGCGTCAAACGTCATAAAAATTACCACTGCCATACAGTACCAATACAGATCAATAGTCAGACTAATCCAGTATTCTATCAATCGCTCCGGCTAACAGCTGATATCCTACCAGAAGTTCTAATGTTGCTCAGCCGCCCTATAAAATACCTTATCGGGCAATACTGTGACATGTAATTGTGTCCCAGCTAATGTGCTGTAGATTCATTATAAATGTCTTTTAAGGTAACGAGTTCCACAGGCAAATAGCATGTTGCATAAAAATATTTTCCTTTTATCCATTTTTAAAATTGCTGACTTGATTTCAAGTCGTCTCCTTGTGTTGAAGATAAAATGAAGCAACTGTTACTGTATGCTACATTTGTAAACAAATGTCTCAGTATAGCATTATTTTCTCTCTTTTCATAGCTTTTCTGATGCTGCTTTCCAAACGAAATAGCTGTAATATTTCAAATCTCTCCTCAGATGGAAGGCCTCCATTCCTCTAATCATTTGTTTATTGTTTGCCCCCTCTGAATTTTTGCTAAAATGCTGTTGGAGTTCATACTTTCCTCAGCTGAGACTAAATTTCATGCGGCAACTAGGGAAGGTTTCCAACTCACAGGTAAAGATATTGAGGCAGAGTTAAGATTATTTGGGGCCTTAATTGAAAATTACTTGACCATATAGTGTTTAGCTTTTTTAAAGCTATAATATTCTCTTCTTGTATTGCTTTAAAGGGCAATATATAGAAGCTGTAATAAAAATAGATTTCAGTTTGTTCCTCTAAGTAGTCTGAGAATCCTTCTCAGTTGGATTCACACTCAAAGTCTAAAGAGCTTTTGGTAGTTTTCTTGCCAGCACATCAGTAAAATTATTTGGGTGGGGGGGAGAAGGGAGGAGGAGGGAGAAGGAGGTAGGAATCAAAATATGACAGCTAAGCCTTGGGCTCACCATAAAGTGCAGTCAGAGTGGCAGAGAAATGGCAGACAAATTTAATATCAGGCTTTGTTTTAGCCATTTTTTTCTGACAGCATTTTAAAAGTTTGCTGCACAATTGCTTTAAAATGACAGTATGCAGCTGAGCAAAGTCGTGTACTGAGTACATAGAGGAACTGCCCTGTGGATATTTAAATAGGGACTTTAACCTACATCATTGAAATATTAATTCATTTAATCTTTCACAGATTTTTAAGACTTCCTCTGCCAATTTTGCTAATTATGCATGAAATTTGTGTTTATAAAAACAATAATATCCTCTCAGACATGCTTGCTTCACCTCTTACTTGATGCTACAGTCAAGTCATAATGCTGAATTCGAGAAGTTATGATATTAGAACAGTCGACTAGAAGTTGTGATACATAGGATTTTAATCCTGGCTGTGCAACCTTGGACAAGTTGCCTAATTTTCTCCATCTGTCAAACCCTTACTTTTTAGCAGTGTTGTGAGGATTAGTTAGTTATGTCCAGGAAGTGCTATGAAACCATAAAAGACTAGATCACAGTTCTCTCCATAGCCACAGAGTGTGATTCAGATGTGAGCATAAGTTATGACTTTACTTCAGGATCAAACATCAGGAAAAAATGGCCTACCGAGAAAGCATTTTGTACAAACACAAATTTCTTCACCTATCAGAAAATGGACTGTAGGAGATATAGAATCAAGCCTGTACGGAAATGACTTGCACCTCGGGTGTGTTCCTGCTACTTCGGTACTTTTGAGGGTGGGGGCAGATTTTTTTGTTTTTGTTTTCCTTCTTCTAATGCATTTGCTCATAGTTAGCAAGTTAGCATTTGTTTTTGAAATTTTGGAAAGCAGTGAGTCTTGCTGTAGCAGTTGTACATATTTTATCATAAGCTCAAGCAATAGTAATGGAATAGATTTTTCTTACCCAAAGGCTTTCCAGCCATTGCCTCTAGCGCTGTCTTGCTCTTCTCAGCCAGACTCTGCTAGCAAATAACAGTCAAGATGTTTCTGTTGATGAGATGATGGAGTGAGAATATTCCAAGCAGGACAATATGGTTTACAGCCTCCCAGATCCTCCTTGGAGGACAAACTAGAAACACTTTCCTCTAAATTTAATCTGAGAGAAGAAACCTTTCTGCTTCCTCCTATCCCCAAGGGAAGGTTGAGAACACAGTACTATGATCAGCCAAAATGGAGTAAAACTTCTTCTGGGACTCTATTGTGCAATGCAACCTCTAGAAAAAGAATAGACAATAATGTGTCCAAGGGACACTTCTAGAGAGTGTCTTATCAAGTTGTAGCTAGTGTTTTTGAGAATGGCTGGTATTTCCTGTTATCCTGAAATTCTATTAGTTTTTGCTTAAATGTTTAACACTGAATTCCTTTTGAAGTTGTTATACACTTAATTGTGTAAAACAAAGTGGGTGAGGTAACATCTTTTATTGGACCAATTTCTGTTTGTGTGAGACACAAGCTTGCTCTCTCACAAACAGAAGTTGGTCCAATGAAACACACTACTTCTCCCGCCTTGTCTCTGTAATAGCTTGGGACTGACATGGCTACAACTACACTGCATACAACTTAGCTTGTGTGTCACAGCTTCTCCTGGAGAAAATCAGACTTGCTCAAAAGATTGTAATGACCTTGGCCTTTAGTGGCTAAACTGAACAAAGAATAAACTCTGCTCCTGAAGGGGGATTCTGTGGCTGAAGAGATTGATAATTAGATACAAAAAGTTTTCCATCTCCATGTCTCCAGTCTGAATCTACTTCATATAAATAGTGACCAAAAGTCATTACTTCTACAGATTGTTCATTTGATATATGAAGACTATATGAAGCAAGTCAGTGGGCTTACTAGATAGATGTGCAGCTGGTACCTTCACCACCACACTCAGAAAGGCCAAGATCTGAAGGGATACAAGAATGAACTCTATTGTCATATACTGAGGTGATCCTCTGGGAAAGGGCTGAGACACACCATATCTCCCACCACACACACACTATCTATTTTTATCATCTGGAACACCAAAAAAAGGGACAAAAATGATATTTCAGGTGATTTCCTACCAATCACAGCTACAACAGTTTGACAATCATCCCTTTACTATATTATCTTTTATGTGGTCTGGTACCTTTGGATAAAGTACAACCAAAGGCAATGGGTGATGACTTGGAGCCAGTTACCGAAATTGGCTCTGTGAAATATCTGTCTCTTTATAGAAACCCAGACAGAGGTTGTTGTGTTACTGAACATGCAGTATTTTCTGAAAATAAAATAATTCTGCAAAATATTTTTAAATAAAATAAATAATACATGCTATGAAGTTTTCCTCAACTGACTAAAGCAACCACACTGCAATCTGGAGTCATGCTTACTCCCAGGTTAGAGCAAGTTCAGAGCTGGGTTTGGCCAGCCTCTATTTATTTAAAAACAAACAAACAAAAAACACAACATCTCATATGTGGCATAGGCATAAGGCCTGCTGAGCTTTACTTCCCATCCTGTCACCCATGCATTACAAAACTATGCTCATATCAGAAGTAGTATCTCCAACTATGAGCTAAATTATGCAGTATTTAATGATGCAAAACTTCCTTTTACACAAAGGAGGAATCTGGCTTCATGTCCATATAGGCAACATCTACACTACGAGCTGGGTGAGTGATTCCCAGTTTGCACATACATACTTGCACGAGCTCTCAGTGCGTTGCGCGAGGAGGAACAACAGGATAGTCACGTTAGCACAGGCAGCAGTACCAGCAACATTTAGCTGTGCCGAATACAAACCTGCCTTAAACTGGCAGATCTAAGCCGTGCCATCGCTGTCCGTGTTACCGCAGCTGTACTCTTAGTCACACTCATGCTAGCTCAATGAGAGCGAATGCAAGTATGCATACGCAAGCTGGGAATCGGGCCTTTAGCTTGCAGTGTAGATGTAGCCTAATTTAGTACTGAATAAAATCACCTAGTTATTAATAGAATCCTTGCAGCATTTATTTCCACTGGACTTTAATGTAGTTAGAACAACATGCAATACAATTATTATATTGAGAGCATGGTCTTCACCCAACCATAACTATTGACTTCAGAGAGTTACTCATCATTTTCCCTAATGTAACATCAGAATCAGACTCCTGATGTTGAGTCATATCATGCCATCAGATTTTCACCGTACTTCTTGCTTGTGATTACAGTACAACTCTGACCACATTA
Source organism: Lepidochelys olivacea (assembly GCF_965140295.1). Classification (NCBI taxonomy): domain Eukaryota; kingdom Metazoa; phylum Chordata; order Testudines; family Cheloniidae; genus Lepidochelys; species Lepidochelys olivacea. The sequence goes on along the minus strand of NC_140418.1, from coordinate 77,129,351 downwards.
GTGGTCAGTAGCTTTACTAGGTATTTTAATAGGCAAAATCTTGTGAAAGTGAATGGAATGTAGGAACCATTGATATTAATGGGATTCGTTCAGTTATTTGTATTACATTCTGGAGAGAAGTACACTGAGTAAACTACTTACTTAAGTGATATAAAGATAACACAGTAGCATTTATATTTGCCACATATAACAGCAATGCAGAGTTGAAAATAAATGAGGGAATAGCTACACTATTGATTTCAGTTCATTTCTCTTGGTGGGGAAAAAAATCTAAAATCAGTATTACATACTATGGGTGACATGACAAAAAGATATTCCATAAGATTGCTACTACCTACAATTCCTGTGTATTTTATGAGAGAAGAGCAACAGGGAACTATCCTCTGAATTTTTTTTTTCACCAATAAATCAGTAAAAACAATAATTTTTACATCTATTTTACAATAGTTTTAAAGGGCAAACCTAAACCCATACAAGCTAAGAAATACATAGCCATGGAAGTCCTTTTCTGGGGCTCATCTAAGGAAAACTATGTGACTGTGCTGTGTCCTTGACTCATCTTTTGACTAGTTAGTACAATCCAAATGCAGCATCACATGGGCCCAATCTTCCCTCAGGCAAAACTCCCACTGAAATAAATGGGAATCTCAGGTATACCTTTGATTCTGCAAACACTTACACATGTGCTTAACTTGAAGCTTGAGTAGTGCCACTGAAATCCATGGGATCACATGCATAAAATTATACTGAGATACATTTGCACGATGAGAGGCTAATCAATGACTGTAGGACTGGGCCCCAGGTGCACAGTGGGTGGGAGTTTCAGAGAGACCTACTTACACTGGTATTTGGCTACCCTGCTCCTTTTGCCCTCTTTGAAAATCTCAGCCAGCACAATTATAGTGCCTTGTTCATAGGGATGGGAGAGCCATTTTAGATCATCTAAGAACTGACCCAACCCACTCACCAGCCCTCTCAAACTGAACCTCTTTAGTTCAAACATTCAAGTTGATCTTGCTCTGACACTTTCCAGGTTCTTCCAAATTACAATGAAAGAGGCTTTTTCTTGTGACATTTTGGAAGCGGCGGAAAAAGCGTGCTGCAATTCTTGCAGGAAAAGCCGATCACCACAAGATTTGCAGACAGATTTTCTTCTGCATTTAGACAGGAAAAGAAGTTGCACCATACATAGTCATCACCGGTTTACAACATAGCTTCTTTACTTATATCTAGCCTTACAAAACTAAAAGAGGGACCAGGCAGCCTCAACAGTAAAATAATAATAAAGCTGAAAACACACCAAAAAAAAAAAAGAGAGAAAGAGAGCAGTAGTTGCCTCTAGTAGGGTTCCACTTTGAATAGGGACTATAAAAATAGCATTGTGGGGTTCAACATGTATTACCTCTCAGTCCTTGGTTTACAAATAAAGAGATTTTTTTTTTTTTTTACTAACTGCCATCCCACAAACACAGCTTTGAATCTGACACTCTCATCAGTAAAAAAGGCTCTGCACCAGGAGTGGTGGAAGCGCCCTAAAAGTGCGGGAGCCACAGGTGCCTGAACTGTGGCTCTGCCCCCTGCGCCATGCTGCCCTCCTGTGGCCCCACCCTAATACCACCCATTCCCCTCTGAGTCCCCATCCTCACACTGCCCCTTCCCCCAAGACCCTGACCCCACACCGCCCTTTCCCAGCAAGACCTCACCACCTGCTCACCCTTACGGCCAGTAAAAAGTGGAAGGGCCATGGCTCCCTGGCCCCCCGTCTTCCGGCACCCCTACTCTGCACACCAAATTCTGCTCTCAGTTACACATGTGCATCTTTTTTGTCTTCAATGGAATTGCGGAGGTGTAACTGTCTGGAGCTTGGGTTGTTTACAGTGATGTTGTAGCCGGGTTGGTCCCAGAATATTAGAGAGACAATGTGGGTGAGGTAATACTTTTTACTGGACAAACGTCTGTTGGTGAAAGTGACAGCTTTTGAGCTGCACAGAGCTCTTCTTCAGGAGCTTGGTCACACTAGGATAAATGGAGTCCAGCTCATTCTCTCCCAGCTGAATAATTTTGTAGAGCTACAAGAATTAAATTAAGCCCTTAACATTGAAGTTTTGTAACTCAATTCAAAAGAGATGATGATGAATATACAAAGTAGCAGATCCATTGAGTAAGAATGTGTCATTTTTTAATAGACATTTGCCAAAATGTAAATACAGCTTAAGGAGTCAGTACAGAAATCACAATCTGTGGGCTATAATTTTAAAGGATATTTATATTGTGGATGTCTGCTCTTTATTTTTGTGCCTTTTAGTTACTGTGGGTGAAGTTCCCATTGGCAGAGAGAGCAAGGCTGAATCTGGTGCAGATCCACCACAAAAAGTTGGTTTCAAGCATGTTAATGAAGTAAGAATGAGGAAGACATATTGTGGAGCATTAACAGGACTGGATCAACAAATTCACATAGTATGTATGGTCTTAAGCTGCCAGGAGTAACTGGGGATTGCTTTGAAATGGGCCAGAAGTTCAAAAAGCACTCCTGCTCTGCTCATAACCCTGTCTTCTGGAAATATTTTATTATAATAAATAGATGAGTAAAAAAAGAGCAGTAGTTTATTATTTTGTATTATAATAAATAGATGAGTATTCAAATCCAAATGTCACTCTCTGTTTTGCAGATAGCTTGCTGTTGCCCCAAGCATGATACTATGAAGGACCTCCCAAACTGTACCCTCATTCCATTAACAAACATTTCTGCAAGCCAATATTTTAGCATTGCCCCCCCCAAAAAAAATTTATTTTAGTGGCATGAGCACTCCCAAAACCCAGTACCATTCACCATTACCTACTATAAGCAAGGTACAACAACACTATTAAAGAAGAATCTCTCATAGAAGGAGACCCCATTCAAACTAATGCATTTGTGCTGAGTTCTATTTATAATGCGGATATCAAACTGATGTGTGGGGAGGAGGGGGATGTTTGGGGATCCGCCAGGTGGAGTAGAAACATAATGAAACACGATATGAAAACAGCCAGCGTCCTCTTAAAATTGATTCTGGTCTGCTTTCAGCTATTCCATTCAGAACATATGTATCCTATTTGTGAAGGTCTGAAATGTGCCCTTCAGATACAAAGGTACTATTTACACACAGCCTCAGGATTGTATGAATTTCCAAATCTTACATAAGCCTCTCAAACACTTAATCCTTCAGTGGTCTCTCACACCCTCCATACATGCATCTTCTGAATTTGAACCCTTATTTTTTGCCTTGAGCTGTGACCTAAAGTCTTGCATATATCTAACCATCTCCAAGTTCAGATTGTGGCTTGTTGCAAAATGGCCATAAATACAACCAGCAAGTGCACCATCAAAAGTACAAATTGCGGGACTGCTCTTGATTGAGCACCTCTCACAATCAGTTTTGCTTCCTAAAAGGCACAATGTCTGTATTCGAGGAAAACAAATTACACATTGACCACTGAGCTGTAGAAAATTCACTGACCATTGAACACTATTTCAAACTAAATTCTAAACGTCCTTTTTATGGTGAGGAATATGGGCGGGGGGGAGGGGGGAGTGTTAGCTGTTTATTACAGAAAACTAATAACATTCCAGAATGAAAGTAATTTTGCTTTACCATTGAAATTGGATAAAATGTTCTGCTTTTGGCCTATCACCTCACAGTTTGGTGCCTCAGATAAAGCGTAACCCAGACTGGAACTGCTCCATGCCAGAATTCAAATCAATGAGGTTTTTCAAAACCGAATCCCAGCCTCCTGCCCCACTCTACTTGAAGGTTTTCTGTAGTTCTCTTGCCTAATCCTTAATAAAAGGAAAGATTTGGTTGTTTCTTAAACCTTTATCTTTTCCCTCTGCTGATTTCCCCACCTGAAATTGTACTCCTAGTGTGACATTACAATTGGTTGTTTCTTGGGGCAACAGACGAACTCTTAAGAAACAAAGATTCTATTTTTGATAGTCTGTAATAGAATAAAATACAATAAAATACTGACGCTGCCTGGTGTCAAAGGACTATACATTATAAATTATCAGAAAGATACAAGTCTAAGAAAAATACACTTCCTTTTACTGACAAAAAAGTCTGAACTTTCTATTTTTATTCCAGAATAAGGAGTTTAGCTGTCTAGAGTAGCGCATGACAAACTGCTAAACACTTCCAAATAATCTACTTTAAAATGATCTAGCAAAATTAGTTCCAATCCGCCTTAGAATTGTTAGATATTCATCTGCAATGAAGTGCAGCCACCTTTTGAAGTCATAATGGCAAGAGTGAAGCCCAACAAGAAGCCTGTCAGCTGATGTACATTATCAAAATCAGATAATGCAGTTCAGCAATAGGGTGGCTTATATCGCAGTTCAGATACACTTATCTATATCTCAGCTCAAGCAAGTTTCGACTTTATCTTGACTTAACCTTGAACCAGATGGCCTTCCAAAAAATTATATATAAACACACACACAGAGATACTGTACATGTTTACAATGTATTACAGCTATACCGGAGCATGACTCTTACAATTAAAGATTTAAAATTGTATCGGGGAAAGAAAGAGACTAGAAAGCATTGCATTTAATTGAACTTTTCAAGCTATTTTTCATCTGAGTCTTTAAGTAACTTTTTTAAACAGCACAAATAAAAACAAATAAATTGACTAGCTGGGTACCAGAGCAGAGCCAGGTATTTTCAAGAAATCCAGGTACAGAAGAATTTCAGTCATACTCTGAAGTTTATCACCTAAATAGCAAACTCCACCTTTTATCCAATTAAATGTCATGTTCCTTACTCCATTTGAATACACGCTCTGCAATGAAAATTAAAGATAGCTAAAATAGACAAGCAGGTATGTTAATTATCCTTTCCAACCTGTGAATTGTTAGCATGTAAGTCATCTCTTCTGATGTCAGATAGTAACAGAATGCCTGTCCCCTCTGTATTCCTTTCCCTCCTCTGTTATTTGGTCTCCAGTCTGCCTTTTAGTGTATTTACCCCCCTCCAAGTCATGCCTTTATTACTTCTCCTCTCCTTTTCTATCTATCTTCTTCATCTCCTAGAGTGTCTTTTTTCTCATAGTTTTTTCTCACTTTGGCTTCTGCTCTTCACTCCCTTCTCTCTCTCTCTCAAGCTAGCATTGGCCTGAAAGGTCCTTCACTTGCCTGTTTTATCTGCCCCTCTTTCCCAACCTCTGTCCCCTCCAGGTCTGCTCTTTCCTCATCCCATTTCCCTTTCAGGGTCTCATTCTCTGCTTCTTCATTCTCAAGGCCACTTCTCTCTCCTCCCCTATCTGAATGAACACTGTTACACACTTACATATAAATGGACAACATTCATTATTTCAAAGTCACCCTGTATCCCCAAACTATGCCTCTTAGTTTATCTGAAGCTGCCGCAGCATTCTCCGTTAGCTGCAGAAACCAGAAGACCTTGCCACTGAATACGCAGCGCCCTGGCTATACATTACATTTTGGTGTCCATGATTATTCCCCTTGAGTTAGATTAGCAGGGTGAGTTAGGGAGAAAAGAGGAATCAATTGCCTCTATTTCTTTCCTCTGATGTTTATCTAAAGGAAACCTGCATTACCCTTGGACATCATAGGACATTGGTTGGTTCTCTTGGCAGAAAATTCACAAATTGCTGATCATCCCCACTGCATGTTGCTCTGGATCACTCCATTATGAAGACAATAAAAAATGATGGTGTTATATATTCTGTAGCTATAGTTTTATGGTTGAACATGTTATGTTTATGTCTCCCAGTTACATCAGTGGCTTTATGTTTAGTTCTGACAAACAGCAACACAATGCAGTTATAGCAAACTACCTAGTAATATTTCACATGCTACTTTTCTGATAGCAAAGACAGGCCAGCAGTGGGAGCACTAGTTGGTGATTTTCAAGACTGAGCATGCTAAATTCTGCTCCCATGTAAACTGATATAAATCCAGAGTAACTCCTCTGATTTTTTTAATTTAAAATACTTGTAGCTCAGCTCAGTTGAATTCCAGATTTACTCTTCTTCCAGACTTACACTGATGTAACAGTAGAATTTAGTCTATTGTTAAGTGCATACACACACGTGTACGTACACATGGTAGCTGAGGGTCACTCATAGGATGGAATGCGAACATCACTAAGTTGACACAGGGCAGCTTACATTGACCTAACTCTGTAAGCAACTACACTAAAATGTTGCTCCCTCCGATGTAACTGGCCGGCTACGCCAACTTAATAACTTCACCTCCATGAGAGATGTAGCGCTGAGGTCGATGTTGTTAGGTCAACGCAGCCGCAGCACTGCTGCTGGCTTTCAGAAGCCATCCCACAATGCCTCACGCTGACAGTTAAATCAGTGCAAGCACTCCTGGCGAGGATGGGCACCATTGACACAAAGAGCATAGCGTGAACAGGCAAAAGCAATTGAATTACTGCGGTGGCTGTATGTCGACATAACTTAGGTTAAAATAATTTTGTAGGGTAGACATATCCTAAGTTATGGGGCATTATTTCAGCATCTACAGCATTTGGCTGAGTGACTGGGGCACGTTTGTGAAGTGATGATACACACATAAATGAACATTTACTGACAATAGAACTATGTAGCATGCATTACGTCTATTCAAAGTACAGCCAGACTATGATTTCAGCTCCTGAGGCTCTTATGAGACTTACTCCAACCATCCTCCAGGATCTCATTGCAGCTCCTGCCTGATGTGAACTGCAGGCTGTAGCTGCCGGTCCTTTGTGCGAAAGAATATTCACACCGACTCAGTTCCTGCTGGCTGGGTTATTGCTGCACCTGTGACTTGTTAAATTAGCCACAGCTGGACTAGCTGGGACCTATTGGCTGCCGGTTGTCAGGAAGTGACAGACAGATTCAGCCGGTGGGAAGTGATAACTGCTTATTTCTCAGTCAGGTCTTCATGAACTGAGAAACAAAACAACAAAAGAAGAGGTAAACCTTCTCTCTCTCTCTCTCTCTCCTTCCTCCTCCTCTATCAGGCAACATTCTTTCCAGTTTTGGAAAAGCTAGATGCATACTGCTTCACCCACTTCTCATTCTCCCCTTTCCCTTGCCCTCAGTTAAATAGGCATATTCAAAAAATAAAACAGGGCCTTTTCCTTTCTTCTTTGGGAACGGGCTAGAAAGAGAGCACAGCAGCCATTTAGAAAGGAAAGAAGAGGGTTAAATATTTTTTTTCCATTCGTCATCTCTATCTTTTCTCCCACACATACCAAATTCTTTCCTGTTCAGAAAAGGAACCAGAAAAGTCAATGGGGAAAATCCATGGGATCCCGGAGAAGGGTAAAAGTGATGTTCCCATCCCCAACAGGGAGTTCTGTCATCAGGGTTCCTTAAAAACAAAATAAAAACCATGCCACTTGTAGATAGCAAGAAGCCCTCATCTTCTAACCAATCATTCCTTGAGAGCTCTTCTAAATTAGACCTCAGATAACGGATAAAAAGAGTGAATACAATATGTTCTTAATGCATCTGATTGGCATGATTAGAGGAGCAGTAGCCCTCCCCCCAACTTGGAATTGCTCCATCTGAGATTGAGTGCCTGCAGCTCTCTTTGAAACTTACAAGATTAGTGGCACCAGTCTACTTGTGCTGCCATGCAGAAAATGTAACTTCAGGACCTGAGCTGGGTCCTTCACCCCCAATCCAATAGCAAATGGGAGTCAGAAGCTATGTGTAAGCAGGGTTGGAGCACACCACTGTCAAATAACTGCATGATTTCCAAACTTTTTTTCCCCACTTTTCCTTTTATTTACAGTATAGATACAAGTCACCTTGTGTTTCCAGTGAACAATAGTTATTCCCAGCAGAAAAACTGACATTTCTTTCAGGTTAAATCAGTGATTAAAGTGCTCTCCACTTCAAGCAAGCAAAAAACAAACAAAAAAAAAACACACACACAAAAAACCACACACAAAAAAAACACAGCAGACAAACAAACCAATCTGATAGTTTTATTCAACTCTTCCCCTTTATAAATGTTGGCAGATATTTACATATGAAAATAAAACCTAGCAGATTAGTGTTTAGCAAGCCAACATTTGTAATCAGCACTGTATCTATATTTACCAAAACCAGAAGAGGCCAAAACCTGTTCACCTTTCTCATTCTCACAATCCTATTAATGTAAATAGAACTAGTTGTATAAGTAAGGTGTGTTGGATTTGACCCAAGTTTTAGTTGCAACCTCCTGCACTACCAAGAATGCAAAAGGAAAATTTGAAATAAATCTAAGGCTTTGGGATATAAAGACATGGTCACATTAAGCAGGGAATGCAGTGTGGCTAGTTGGTTACTCCATAGTTCTTGCAAGTCTTTCATTAGCACTTTATTCCTATTTACATAGCACCAAATAGTAAAGATTTGAAGAAAAATAGAGAAGTTTGTAAAGGAGAATCACAAATACTACATGTTTATTTTGTACACCTTTAAATGACTATTACTCAAACAGACCTGCTCATTTGGAAAGACTGACTGTATTCAAATCATTCTGCAATTGAATTCCAGCACAGATTTCACGGAAAGCTGACTATCTATAAATAACAGTTGCTCAGCAGAGAGTAAAAAAAAAAAAAAAAACACTGCCAATTAAATCTTTAGAAAATATTTTTTTAAATATCCTATCTCATTTTCAAGTTTTGGCAAGATGGAGGTTCTCCCTTTGGATAGAGCGTCTTATGAAGCACTAAGTTTTAATGCTTGATAAAATGAAATTCAGAGCCCTACGTTAACTAAATGGAATGAAAAGTAAAACTAAGAAAGGGCAAAGGAAGATTTAACACATGCTGAGATCGCCAAAGATACTCCGGAGATTGCTAAATCAGTTGGGAGTATTGTCTGTCCTCCAGGGGAATGATATCCTTGTAACTGAGACAAAGTTTGATAATGCCAGCACATGTCAATGCCATGCAGAGAAAAGATAAATATAGATTCTGAACGATTTCCTATTTAAACAGGGACCAACAGAGAGTTTATAATAAAACAATTTACACTCACTTTGGAATATGACACTAGCAATTTTTCTTGCATTGAAAACAAATCATTACTGATGTAAGTTGTGAGCCAGCAGGAAATTTTCTAACAAACAGTTTCCACATCCATTCAGTAGGAGCAATTCCTGTCCAACTTGCCTAGCAGCATATAATGTTTTGTATTAGCCCACTTTGCTATGACTCCTGCTCAAACCCTAGTAGAAAAAGTAGACTCAAGAAATCCCTCTGAAGTGAAATATGTCTTTAAGGGGGTGAAAGGTTGAGCTGTAAATGAATTAAGCAGGGTGGCGGTATCTTACTTAGTGTATAGGAAACATTTGTCAGGCAACATTTTCCCATTTAGAGGACGGAATCTCAGCTCATTTACACTGGTGCAAACCCAGCAGTCAATTAAGTTAAACCACTGAGAGACAAAAGTTGGGCCTCTAAATGGGTCCAATGGAATCTGAGTGTATGCAACATCATCAAAAAAACCAACCCCACAGACAGCAGGTGGGAGGAAGTGATGTCAGCTATTAATTTATGGCATTCCAAGGTAGAAGGCCTCATACCTCCCTCATACAATTTTCATGCCAGTGTAACTCACTGAATACCCATGTAAAACTGGTATAGGGCAGTGAAGAATCAGGACTCAGATGTTATGCCACCCTACCAGTCTAGTTGCACTGCCATGCAATGTTCAGGTGCGAGCATTCCCAGTCATGAAGGAGTTCTCAGTAGATGGAAGCCCTTCTAGAAACTGCCTAGTTGAATGACAGAGCTACAGATGGCCACATACAGCCCTTCTAGAGAGGGAGAACAGATACATACAACAATTACCCAAAGAAGAGTGAACATGATGGAATCCTTGGCTCTCCAACACACGTGCCCAGAACTCCCCCAGAGACAGGAAAGTATGAGAGCCCTACAGTGTGGTTCTTATTGACCAGGACATTGAAATTCCCACACAGCCCTTAGGAGGTAAAGTCAGAGCTTTCCTATTTAGTAAATGTGCTGTTGTCTCTGGCTCCTACATACCTCTGACCTCATTCAGTAACATCTGCAGAATGTAAATGGAGACATCTGTGTGCTCTATGGTATGTACATGTTACTTTTATTCCTGAATCATGGGTTAGCATTTAGCTGTAACTTTTATAACTGTTGCTAGACCAGTTTTTAGACGACAATGTATGATTGCATCTCTTGTCTGTATGTCACATTTAACGTTGTCAAATTTTTAAAAGATTGTTCTAAAATTGCACCCGCGATTTTATGAATTCAAATACAGGATTTTCACATGCAAACACTTGCAGATGAAATTTAGAAGATTTGAGTCTTCTTTAAAAATTGGGTCCTGGTTCTTTGAAAGCCAAGCAAAAGCTGCACTACTGAATATAATATGGGTTTGGAATAAATAAATAAAATGCAAAAGAAAAAAAGGTGCACCAGTGAGACAAGTTTCAGCTTGATGCACATCATTGTTAAGGAACTTGCTGATGAACAGTTGTGGGGCATTGTGGAAAAACGTAGTGAGCATTCTTGGTAACTAGCAATGGTCATAACAAAAAAGGAATGAGACACTTGACATTTCCTGCGTACAGTTAAAAGTTTTCATGCAGGATTCCATTGCTGTTCAATGGAAGGCACTCATCCTCATCAATGTGCATCACATGGTAACTCTCTCACTGTTGGTAGCTTTTCTTATACTTTCCAGAAGGTAAGGAAAAGACTAGTGGTAGTGAAAGGTGCTGGACTTAGAGCCTTCCATTTCTCCATATAATAGGTACATCTTGGTGAGAAGCATTTTAAGCTTTCCCATGCAGCCAGTGTGCCTCAGCTGTGACCAGGAAGGACTATGTACATGTATCAAGAGATGTAGGAGTTTCCATTTTCATTCAGTTGTTGGCCTTTCTGCTGGAACTGTCAACAGTGATAGTAATTATTATTATTCAAATACTTCTCCAGTAGGGAAAGGGCTGAGATTACCTGCTTATTTCACATAAGGCACTGAATAACCACTGGAATGTAACGATTTTCAATCTCTATTTCACTTTTTCCAGGTTATCTTGGAACTGTAAGGACTACAAAAGTATTCATTTTTAAATACTCAGACTCTGGAGCACAATATTTCAGCAAGGTGTGAATTCTATGGCAAGGTCCACAGATGTAGAATCACAAAATACACAGGACTGCCCTACTCCCCCTGTGACATTTTTGGTGGTCTCAGTCCAGTTCCTTGTAGATAAATTCCCAAAATCATTATACAGTCCCTAATCTGGCACTAATGGGCATCTTCATTGCCAGTCTCAGCAGAGAATTTAAGGAATGAGTAGATAGGGAGACAATATTACGCCTAGATGGATTAAGACATGGCAGCTAGGGCACGGTTGAGACTCCTGTACTGCTCCTACTTATATGGGACCTGTTCTGTGGATAGACAACTTCATATTCTAGGATCTGAAGTTCAGGAACTTTCACATCTTTTGCTTCCATTATAGTACAAATATTCCGGTGGGCTAGACTTCAGTTCACCACGATTCCACAGCCCACAGGGGACACCAGTTGTAGCTCCTCCAGAGGGTTGTGAGGAGGTGGCTCAGTTCACCAATTCCCTTGACACTTGCCATTTCTGTGGTGAGTGGCAGAGACTAGCACATGCCTATTTTCAGTGTGCCAGGCCACAGTCCCCTTTTCAACGCTTCTAGAACCTTTTGCTGAGGTACTAGCTGCACCTCTTCTCTGGACTTTATTTTTAACCAGTCTATCTCTGGCCCCAAGAAGTCCATAGATCTCATCAGCCTTCTCTTGGCACTGGCCAGAATGGCCATCCAACTGTCCTGAAGAAGGAATCAGGATAGAGAGGCTCTCTGGGGCTGCATTCTAGCCCTGATAAATTCAGCATCTGGCCAGAGTTTCACTGAGCAGCGTCCACCAGCTCCCTTGGTACCTTCTCAGAAAAGTGGTCATTGTCCAGAGTTCTCAGCATAGTATCCCCCTATGGCATTTTTTGGTTCTATGACCTATGACCCCATTCATGCCCCTGTTTTATTTGTCCCATGTATTTAGTTGACCTCTGAGACTTTGTGTCCCTTCTCCTCTTTTCTCATTCCTGGGGTAGTCTTCTTTAGAAGCTCCTCCCTGATCCCAGCGGTCAAATACAGACTTTCAGTTTCACAGACTCTCAGTTCACTTTACAGAAGTTTTGTGTGTGATTGTGTTGAAATTTACACTGCACAAAGCTGATCTTTCTCTTACTAAATATTCCAGTTCAAAAGGAAAGAGAAGGCAATAGTTTGTTATTCTGAGGCAAAATATAAGGCAACAAAGTTCTGGTACCTCTTTTGTAATGGCAACAAGCTGTCCTAGTTCATCACTGGAGATCATTTTGGTAATGGCAGAGGAATCAATAGGACCCCCTCCCCCACATTTTATTTTTTGATTAACTTTTCTCAGCCATGGGCGGGAGGGGGGAGAGAACATACCACAATAACAAGGCAAGGTTCTGTAATTAGATCAGATTGCCCGGGGGGGCAGAATGAATAAAAAAAAAAAAAGCTAGCAAGATTGAAATACTGCAGTTCAGCTGCTAGGCGAATCATCTGCGCACATCAAAGTAAATGGACATTTTCTACATAAATTTTTTTGAATTGTTTTTTTTTTAAATGTCGACACTTTCCTTCCATCGCTAGCTATTACATAGGGGTGAGAGGCTCTCATTAAACATCATTCACAGCTTTACAAAAATATAAAATTTTATTCAGAGAGATACAGACATACGCTGAGGAAAGCAGCACAGATCACTAAGCTAAGAAAAAGAGGCTTAAATCAAGCCATATTGAGATGCAGTAAAAACACAACTGAGGACAGATTGTACTTGGCCTTCACAAGGCTAGAGAAGTGGGCAGGGGTCTGCATTCAAGGAGCTATCTCCCCTTATACCCCCAGCACACAGCCAGGCACAGCTGGAGTCCTCATGCTCTTCTGAGCACTGGGAATACTCCCTGCCACCAACCCATAGATACTGGCCACTTCAAAAGGGCAAGAACAAAATGGGGCTATAGCCCTACTCCTCCATCTACACCAGCCAGTACACATGGCCCCCATGGAAGGACACGTTGCACCTCCAAATTGGGGATACCAGGGAGGTATCCTTCACTCCCCTTCAGGCTGGGAGCTCTAGAAGTCATTGTGAGGCACAGTTCTGAGGTATAACACTCTCAACTCTCCCCAATGATAGTGTGTGGAACATGGAGATGAAGATGCAGCTCCTTAGTAGCACAATCTGACCCACAGTATTAAAAGTAACATTCTACAGACAAGGGCAACACTGTCTTGGGCATTTAACTGGAACCCTGCCAACCATAAATTATTGCCCACAACTCATAAGCCATTTTTACAGTAAGTCTGAATATTAAATGTCAAAACATTTCTCCAAACACTTCAACATCCATTGCCACTACACTCACACCCTCTTTAATACCAAAAGAAAAGAGATTTGAACAACATGTAGAAAGGTTCCAACTCTCTAATAGTCCTTCAGAATTACTTGTGGTAAAGTGTTACATTCAAAGACACCAAAGGCCAGGGCCCTGACTCTCACTTACAATAACAGCTACACTACACTACAAAGTTAAGTCAATGTAAGTGGCCTTGCATCACCTAGTTGTGTATGTGTCTACACTTAAATTTGTCTCCACTGATGTAAATGCCCCATTACAGTGATGTAGTAACACCACTTCGACCATGGCTCAATGCAGCTTGGGGATGTCTAAACTCGTTGTACTGCATGAGTTTAGACATGATGTTACTTATGTCAAACCTAACAATTCTCCAACAGCTGTCCCACAATGCCCAACACGGATCGTTCTAGTCACAGTTGTGAACTCCACTGCCCAGGAGTCACGGAGACTGGAAGGTTCCCCTTCCCTTTAAAGTCTCGCAAATTTTTGAAATGCCTTTTCCCAATTGTCCAGCCTGACAAGCACACCTAGCAGGTCTCCAGTGTTGTGTGCGCAATTATCCAGCTGACCATGCCTACTACAGGCTCCTGACACACTCCAAGTTGGATTAGACAGGAGATATTGACTCCTCTGGGTCTCTCCTGGGTGTCTGATTTGTGACTCTTTCCCAGATGCTCAGGGTTTAGTGGAGCGCCATATTTGGGGTTGGAAAGAAATTTTCCTCAGGTGCAGATTGGCAGAGGCCCTGGGTGGGTTTTGCCTTCCTCTGCAGCATGGGGTACGGAATCCTCACTTGCTGGAGGATTCTCTGGACCTTAAAGTCTTTAAACCACAATTTGAGGACTTCAATAGCTCAGACATAAGTTAGGGGTTTGTTACAGGAGTGGGTGGGTGAGATTCTGTGGCCTGTGTTGTGCAGGAGGTTAGACTAGACGATTATAATGGTCCCTTCTGACCTTAAAGTCTATGATTCTATGTGGGGAGAAGAGGCTATGCATGCACAGCTATGGACCAGCTATAGAAACATGGACATCTTCGAGCAGATAGCACAGAGGATGCAGGAGAAGGGCTACAATAGGGACCAGCAAAAGTGCCACATGAAAGCAAAGGAGCTGCATCAAGCATATCAGAAGGCCAGAGAGCCCAACAGACCTGCCTCTTTTACAAAAACTGCATGCCCCCACTACCACCTTGCAGACCATCATGGATACCTCTGAGGAGCCCAAGTCCCAGGGCCCTGGAGTGAACAGCACGGATGAGGAGGAGGATGGGGGACATGCAACTGGGGAGGGAGTAGGTCCAGTTATTGTCTGAGCTAGAACTTGTAGGAGACTCCACCACCAGTCAGTCCCAGCAGTTGAGCAAGGGCAAGCCCAACACAGGGGAAGTATCCTCAGGTAAGGTTGGAAATTTATTTCCCATTATAGTGATGGTGTCCCCAACTTAACAGAACACAGCTATCAACGTTTCATTCATTTGCTCATACCAGAAGAAGTAGTGGTACAACAAAGACAGGTAGTAGCATTATGAGCTTTTCATTCCTCTCTGGAGTTAGGCAAGGGGGGGCCATGTGGAGCTGTTTGTTTATGTACACAGGAATGTCCATTGAATCCTCCTGAGTGATCTTGATTAAACTTTCATAGAAATACTCTGCAATCTTCTCCCAAAGGTTTCAAGTGATGGCAGTCTTATTTCTTCCTCTGGGGTAGGACATTTACCGCACCACTCTGCAGTAATTTCAGCAAACACCATTGCAGCACACAGGTTAGCAGCATACAGGCCCAGGAGGCTTTGGGATGCCAGCAGCAGCTGTGCTCTCTGTGTCTTTGTTAGTCTCAGGAGTGAAATATCAACTAAAATGACCATTGCCTGTGGAAAATGGTGCCAATATTGAGTGCCATCATAGTTTCATATAACAGAGCAACTCCCTCCTCATTTCCCTCACCTCCGGCTGGTGCTGTGAGTGGTGTCATGCACAAGCACTCCAAAGTGGAAGTGTCAATAAACAAGTCTTGTTTAAAAACTTTGGGGAGCAAGGGAAGGGAGTTCTGAACCTGAACTTTCACTTTCCATTGTGACTATACCGGCAATGTTTATCTGTGTGTGTTATCAGCAGCTGCTGCCATTGTGGCCTTGAAGTGTTCCCCCTTCACATCCATGGAATGTCTGATCCAGATAAGGAGGAGAAAGTGGAGCAGTCGGGCTGATATGTTCAATGAGATCCTGCAAGACAGCGCTGCATCAGACAGCAAGAGAAGGGCCTCCAGGGTGACCATTACAGACAATCTGGAGAAGGAAAAAGTGGACAGGAGAAAGGCCCAGGAGTTCCAGCAGGAAGAAGAGAGGGAGATGCGCCAGGACATAATGCCGGTTCTCAAGCAGCAATCCCAGATGCTGCATTTTCTTGTGGACTTACAGGTTTAACAATCACAGGCTCACCTCCTTTTGCAATCCATGACAAACTCCATTAAAGCAGCTCCCTACACCCCACCCTCACATTCCAAGTGGCATCAGGGCCCACATCCCTACCACTTCACCCCAAGGGACAATAAGGACAACCACAACTTCACATACAGCAACCATGGCTTTCACAGCTCCGTATATGGGTAGGTAAAACAGACACAAATGTTCTTTCCCTTGTTAAGGTCTGTTTCATTAATATGTTATGTTTTTAATGTATTTTCTTTCAAACTGAACAAATTTTTCTTTGCACTAGTTTTGTTTCTGAATAAAATTCTGGTTTTTTTTTTTTAAGAATTCATTTTTATTAGTTCACAGCATATACTGTAGAGTGCCTAGAAGTTCTGAAAGCACCCAGTCTAGTGACAACTCATAGGACCAGTGACAAACAGTATAATAATCAAATGTACAGCAAGCACCGCAAAATTAATAGGTGCATTGACAGACTTCTATTGATAGACGTACACCAAGCTCCACACAGTTCCTAAGAGGCACCAAATCAGCAGGGCCAGATTAAAGCACAGTCTGCCACAATGCTTTATTGTGGCACACTGTTAACGTGCTCTTTCTAAGCCTCCTTCAGCTGTATAGCTCCACGCTGAGCTCTTCTAATAGCCCTTGTGTCTGGCTGTTCAAACTCAGCAGTCAGCTGCTCCACCTCTGCCCTCCACCCATACAGAACCTTTCCTCCCTTTGCTTCACAGATATGATGCAAGATGCAGCAAGCAGCTACAACCATTGGGATACTTTTTCACTGAGATCTAATCTTGTGAGTAAGCAATGCCAGTGTCCCTTCAATCTACCAAAAGCACATTCAACCATCATTCTGTGCTTGATGTATGGGGCCAAGCAAGCAAGGGGTAGACTGGGTCCCCCAGGAGTACCACTGATGATTCTGAAATACCAATAGTGATCTGCCAGTTGAGAAAGAAAGTCTCTGCTTCTAGCTTTCTGATAGTCCTTAGATGTGTTCTTAGATGTGAGCATCATGCACCTTCCCTAACCAGTCAGCACAGATGTCAGTGAATCGTGCCCAGTGATCCACCAGTGCTCACATAACCATAGAAAAGTAGTGCTTTCAGTTGATGTACTCTGTGGCAAGGCAGGATGGTGCCAAAATAGGGATACAAGTGCCCTCTATTGCTCCACTACTGTTCAGGAACCCCACTGCTGCAGATCCATTCACCATGTCTTGCTCATTGCCAAGAATCACAGTACTGTGTAGCAGAACACCATTAATACCCCTGCAATGCATGACAATGGGCCCCACAGTGGATTTTCCAACTCCAAAATGATTTCCCACTGCCCAGTAGCAATCCAGCTTTGAGAGTTTCTACAGTGCGATCACCACTTACTTCTCCACGGTCAGTGCAGCTCTCATTTTAGTGTCCCTGCCCGATTGGTTGCAGCGAGCTTGAAACAGATCCAGGAGCTTGGCCTGGCACAACCAAAAGTTCTGTGGCCCAAGCCTGCATTACAATGTAATCCCACCAGTCTGTGTTCATTTCTGGGGCCCAGAAGGAGCGCTCCCCCATTTGCAGCTGCTACATGAACGCCAACAACAACCTTGAATTGGTTCTTGCTATGTCCCACAGCAATCGTCCTCCAATAAATTGTCAAGTTTCATGCTGGTTTGGTTCTTCTTACAGCTCTGCAAATACGGGAGGATCCTGTGCCCTGTGATTGCAATGCTTATGATAATAGTGCAGAGCTGTGCAGGTTCCCTGCTTCTGTCAGAGGTGGCAGACAGTAACGAGGGCCACGTGGGTTCATGGATTTTTTTTAAAAAGCTGTGAATATTATGGGATATTGTATCATGGTGGGGAGGTTCGCCACCACCCTGGAGAGGGACGAGCTCCTCTGGACACCAGAGTGGGTGGGGCCAGAGAGCTCTGAGCCCACCTCCCAGAGGGTCAGGAGCTGTACAGGAAGTAGAAAAGGATGGGGCCAGAGCTCACTTGGGGAGCAGTTGCCAGACAGGCCAGATGCCTCCGGCCTAGCTCCCAGTTGGGAGACCCCAGAGACTTATGGCGGACTCGAGGTGGCCTGACCTGCTGATGCCTGACGCCGACCAGAGCCCGGAGCAGCTGCCCAGCCTGCCCCTCACCAGTTACCCTGAGGAGCCCATGGTGCTTGACCAGTCGGAGGACACCATCTGGAGCCAGGTACCTCTAGAGGGGGATTTAGGAAGTGGCCTGGGGGCAGCCAACCCTAGTCTGGCTGTAGCACTGCCAGAGACCACGGCGTGTGCTGCGGCCAGGATCCCCACTGACATAGCAGCGGGTCTTCTGCCACTGCTAGGGCCCCGGGCTGGGACGCAGTGGTGTGGGTGGGCCTGTGTCCCCCTCTGGCACCCAACTTGTGGGTGGCAGTCTCCTCCTCTCCCAGGCCCCTCTGAGCCAAGAGCCTGGGCTGGTTGTTTACCTGCCTTTGCTCAGCCCTGCCTGAGCCATTGACTCTGCTCCATCACCCTGACCCAGGGCCTGGGCCTGCTAATTATAAAATTGCTGCTCAGCTCCTGCCTAAGGACCTGAGCCCTGGACTCACTATTGCCAGCTGACCAGGGGGCAGGCAAGAATAACTGTCTGTGTTTGCCTTTATTGCTACCGTGGCAAGAGACTCCCACGGCCGGGCTAATTCCCCATCAGCAACTGGAAGGAAGTAATGAGGCAGCATGGTTCCCTGCCACCCCAGAGACGGACGAGCCCCAGCCAAACCCCTCTACAGATATATAGGATATTATGGGATGGAGACAGTTACCTGCTGGGAAGTTGACCCCTTGCTCCCAGTCACCCCTGTGTGACTCGTTTCTGCTCCACCACCATGCATCGTGAAAACTTCCCAAAAGACAGGTTGCTGGATGGTGGTGGGTTGCACACTGGATAGATACCCATGGTGTACTGCACTGTGCATCGACACAAGCACTCCTGGTGAGTACAGGCAGTGCCAACATAAGGAACCAATATGTACACGCAGTATACTAACCGTGGCGGCTTTATGCTGAAGTCACATGCGCCAACCAAAGCTTGTAATGCAGACATTGGCTGAGGCTGGTTTGAACTGCGTGGGCAGCATAAAAGGACCTAAAAGTGGGCATAAAGCTCCTTTACGCTGCCAGAGCCGTATCTAGCAGCCTTCAGCTCCAAAACTACATGCCTCTATGACTTGTACTTAGCAGGCAGTAATAGTAGGTGCTTTATCCTTTCTGCGGGCCAGTCACTAGAGAGCAGCATCTTGCCCCTATTCATAGCTGGTACATTACCATGTGCCACTTCATTGGTCAGCTTATAGGACAGGATATTCCAGCATGACATCTCAACAGCCTTACTACATGTACTGTCAGCGATTCAGGTTTGTACCTCAGTGCAGTGGTCCTAACAAAATGTTGTATGCAGCTGCTGAAGGGTCTGTTCCCTGCCAAGTGGTACTACGCTGCTATCCAGGCACATGTCTATTTGGGCCAATATACCAGCTAATATATGCTCAGTATCATCATTCAGACCACAGTGAACACTGGTGTCAATTGCTCTCTGGGAACAAATAAGAAATGGTGAAATTCATCCATGGATGGCTCAGGGACAGAAGGAGGCTGCTTGAGCCCTACAGCCTGGAGCTGATGGGGCCTGTTCAGATCTGGAGCTGGTTAAGGCAGGCCCCTGGGGTCTGTTCTAACTTGTACCTGGCTGGTCAAGGCCCAGATGAGCCTTGACCTATCCAGGAAATAGGTGGGACCTAGGTACACCTGCTCCCACTTGTCCCCAACAAGGCAAGTTGCAGTGTTAATATGTGCCAGGGTGAAGTCCCAGCATCTCTAGACTTGGCAGTTCCTAGCCCCGGCACCTCTGGGCTTGATGTATCAGTTATGAACATAAAAAAAATTTGCTTGAGCCCCAGCACCTCTTTCAAATTCAGCACTGGCTAGCTGTCAATGGCAACTATATGTGCATCCAATTCTGAAGGCTGTTGGAATGAGACAGCAGGTGTGGGGGAAAGCCAACAGTCACAAACAACAAGGTCTTTTCCTGAAAGCATAATCAAATCAAAACAAGTCCTCCCCCCATAAACTCAGTAAAATGGGAATAACTCCCCAGTTGGGATTTCAGTCCTGTCCTACTGAATGTGTCCCCTCTCCTGGGTGTGTAGCCTTGTCTTCCCAAAGGCAACTTTGCCCTTGGTCTTTCCAGCAGCCATTCTAGTACTCCTTCCCCTGAGCACATGCACATGACCACAAAAAAACAGGAATTAAGGGTCTAGACCAAAGGGCATTGCATTCAGTTATCTATCAGAGTCTTTCTACTGAGTCAATGGCTAGAAACATTTGTATCAGAGCTCCTCAGCTGCAACTTGAATTTAGATTAAATGCAAGAGTATGACCTACTGAACCCCAACCCACACCCAGAAATACCCTAATTCCAAAGCACATATGTCTTTGAGATTTAATCCCCTTAATTTCATGTTGTCAAAGACAATTCAAGCTTCATGGCAGATATTATACAGTGTGCAATATCTGCAGCTGTTATTTGACTTTATTTTGTGTCATATGTTATGTCAATTTTCCTAAAACAAGGCTAGAACACTGTTTATGTGATAGGCCCTGATCTAGTTTTCATTTAGCTTCTGAATATTAAGGGAATCCAAAGTTCAGCAGTAAACATTATGACAGTTACCATTTAAAATGTATTTATGTTTAAGATGACCTATATAAATGGTCTTCTAAACCTCAGTAGAAGCTATCAGTAGTTCAATATAAACATATTTAGCAGAAGCCTGTCATCTTCCTACATATTTATTCATTTAACACTTAGTTTTACTATTCATTGGAGCAGACTACAGAAGCCTTCTTCTGAGTTATTAAAAAAACTGGTGAAATAATACATGCAGGTACAAGAGCTGACATTATAAACAGGGTCAGTGTTAGGACAAACTGGCCAAAAGGAGCAGCTTTGGTATCATTTTAATAAGTCTTTGGGTACATGAAAAGTCATGGAGCTTCATACAAAATGAAATTATTCCTTTCTTTCAGCTTGTTTCTGTTCCAACTAATCTTCCAACTCTTTATTAAACATTATCTTTACCATCTGCTCTGGGTGAATGTTCAACACCTTGCAGAAGAACAACTCTAGGCTGATTGGATTTTATGGGCAACATGATGTGAGTTTTATGAACATATTTAGGATTATATCAAGGACAAAGAGGATGAATAACCCATTAACTACAATAAGCAAGTACACACCAGTGTAACTAGAACATGTTTGATTTCAACAGCAAAAGCTGAATTAGGGATGTGTGTACCCACAACCCCACAATGCTAGGATAGCATTTTCCTATACACATGCTCCACAGAACAGTACTTCTGGAAATGAAATTTCAGACTCAATGAAATGTCATTTCCACATCTGCTACATCCATAGAAATGGCCCTTTTGAATATGACAACTGGTTCAACACAATATTTGTAGCAAAATATTTATCCTGACTACAGTTAGTGGGTCTATGGACTTCTTACATCCACACCTTGTAAGAGAATGACATCTCCCAACCCCCCACCCTCATGGCAGTAAACGTCACTGAAGTCGAATCTGTGTATTTTCAAGACATTTCTCAATCATACTGTAACAAAACTTACATTTAAAAATAATCATTCTAGTAATTATGGAAGGTTAGTCAAATGTTACTATCATTTAAAGCCAGTTATTACTTCGAGTCTTGGATAACCACAAACATTAAAATAACATTATTACTATTAATCATAATATTTAATGTAATGTGTATCAGCCTACCAGGACCTCATTTGCCACAAAATACATAATTGTAAGAGTCTGGTTTCGTGCTTATCACAACAATTTCATGTAATTACCCATCTTTCATGTCTATGCGTCTGTTGTGATAATTTTGTCTTCCTTTGGTTGACCTTTCAGACCAATGTACTTCCCTCTCTCTTATTATAAAGCTTTATGATCCCATAATGAACAATTATGATGGGATCCGATCACAGTGCATATATTAACGACAGAAAATATCTGGCCAATATGTCTTCACTGATCTCATTGCTGAAGGCTGTCAGCAGATATCCTTGGAGCTTGCTCTGCAAGGTAATTAAAGATTAGTTTCCTTCCCTTCTTTTAAAAGGGGTTTTAACTTTATTTTCCAGTGAATATCCTCATCACAAATAGAAGTCAATATACTTTACTATCACATGGTGTATTATATATTCATATATAATGATTAGATCTTCCACTGATTGAAATCAGAATAGCTCCACTGAAACCAACAGAGGTATGACAATTTATACCAGCAAAGGATCTGGCCCATATATTACTGGAGTTAGGACAAAGAGTATATATAGTCCTTGGTGTGGACATGAAAACAGTGAACAAGACACCATAGTATGGTTAAATTTGAAAGCTGCAACTGTATTTAAAACTATTACCCGGCTGGCATAAAGTCCCCAAACTCCTCAGCAGGGTTATTCCAATGCAAACCACAACTGGCACCAATAGCTCTGGTAACAACAAACCAGAGAGTGAGTGAAGGCTATGACCCTTCTACATCCTCAGACCTGCTTAGGAAGCTAGTCTGCAAACCAGAGTCCCAACCTGCTTCCCTCCTCCACACAGGAGGTAAGGGATGAGATGAGGGGGGGCTACATGCTGTGCATGGAGGCATAACCCTCACCATGAATTACTGTGCCCAAGACCAATGTCCAAACAGCCCACTGGCTTACAGGGACCTCTGATCAGATGCTTTCTAACTCACTAAGCATTCTAGAACCTGACAAAGTTGTACCCCTCAAAACCATACTGAGGATTTCAGGTAGGAAGAAAACCCACACAGCTGTCCCAATTTTACCATGAGAAAAAAAAATCCCTTCTAGGTCCCAAAACTGGTGATCAGCCTAGCCCGCAGCAATGCAGGAGACCCAGTCTACTAGCTTAAGAGTGGGGTTGAAACAGGAAGCCCAAAATGGCTTCTCACATAGGCAGCCAACAGTAGTCATTTCCCTTCCCCTCCATCTCCTCCAGGAAAGAACCAATCACCCAGTACCCAGTGGTAGCACTGGTGGATAGGACAGGATCCAGAGCCAGGAAACAGCATCGGATATCCTACTCCTCCTCCCCATACCCTGGAAAACAAAAAAGGGGAAGGGATGGGGGAGGAGGAAAGAAAAACCTCACACCAACCTCCCATTGAAAGCAAGTGAGTGGGGTGGGATTCGGGAAGCAGAGAAGGACATGGAACAACCTTGCTGCTCCTGGCGAAGATCTTTCACCTACCCCAGGCTGTTTCTGCCGCTCCCACCTAAATCAAAGCTACACTCCAGCTAGCAAGGTGAGCATTTTGATCAAATGTTGATTTACCTAATTTTGAGCACCCAGATGTCAGAGACAGATTCAGAAATGCAAGTTAACCATGAAATACTTTTTGTTTGTTTTCTGATTCATTACCATCTGCACTGGGGACAAACATACTGTGATGCAGTACTATACATCTTCAAAATGCAACACAGATCTGTTTAAGTCTGAGCAACAGTCAGTGTTTAAATCTCAGCAATATTCCATATTAGAAATTCTGAAGTAAATAAATTGCAATTTAAGATGTAGAGACAGAGACTATCTTCTATTTGTGAGCGTCCCAATCCAGAAAATAGCCAAGGATATTAGTGCAGTGAAGAGGTAAGTTTAAACTAAAGGAAACCACCCTGGATTTAGTCTGCAGGTTTAAATAGGTGGTATTTCTACCCCTGAGTGTACCAAAACCTGTGTTCCAGATACCCATGAAACTTTGGAAATCTACCAGAATCAAGATCATATCTCTCTGCTTTGCCTCATCTGCTCCCACTGCATTCTGAAGAGCGATGCGCCGATGGGCTCCTCCTTCTCCTCCTCCCTCAAAGCCCACTTGGCAAATACTCAACATTTTCTGCTAATCTTTCCATTAACCTCCCCTTACATTCAGGGGTTTGTCTTTAGTGATGAAATTCCCTGTGGGCTGAAACTTGGCAAGCAGTCTCAGGCAGAAAGATTTTTTAAAACCAAATATTACATATATATACATACATAATTGGTTTAGCTGTTTTTAAATTATAAGACCAGGGACGTGGAAAACAATTTCTGAAATGAGGAACTAGAAAGTATGAGGGTGAGGAAGCAAAGGACAGTCATGGAAGGTGTCCAGGAAAAAAAAGATTTTATATATACCATAACTGATAACATCACCCATACACAAAATGGATTTGGTTTGGGTAACGAGCTTTCATCCAGATTATTTGGACAATCAACATCTGGCTTAAGTAAAGTTCAATATGTGTTCATCTGTAGTAGTGTCACATGAAGGATTAGCCTTATCTGACATTTTAACAAGTGTATGGATTGGGGCGGGAGAGGGGAGGAAGGGAAATGAAGTACAACTGTTACAGCTGAAAAATTCAGAGGGAACAGCCTCATTTGCTGTTTCTGACAGGGCACTGATCTGCAAAACTTTCAGATGAATGGGAGTACTTGTGGCACCTTAGACTAACCAATTTATTGCCACAAGTACTCCTTTTCTTTTTGCGAATACAGACTAACACGGCTGTTACTCGGAAACCTTTCAAATGAATGATTATCTTCATCTGACCTTAACACACAATAGCCATCTACAAAAACATCACATTAAAGATTAGCTTCATCTGTTTTTTTTTTGTTTTGTTTTTGTGTTTTTTTTTTAAAAAAAAGAGTGGACACATTGGGGAAAAACATGAAATTAAGTACAATTATTTGACCTTTTTATACATAATTAGACCTTCAAATGAAAACAAAGGCTTGTTCTCCATGTGCAGTTATGACAGATTGCTATGACCATAAAAACATCAAAGGAAGGCTTATCCTAATCCTGTAAGTGCTAACTGCCTCCTGAGGGATGCTGAGTACTTTCTACCCCTACTGAGGATGGGCTGGAAGTGCATCATGAGGAAGTAATGTGAATAAAATTTCTGATCCCTGCCATCTGGTGGGACTAATGTAATAGGTCTCTGGTCCAGAAGGTCCTGAATTTTAAAGTGCAGGGCATGGAACTTTGAAGACTCCTGGGAGAACAGGCCAGGAGGAGATAGGCTCCCAAACTATATGCTGGGAGAAATTGCAAAATAAACCTTTCAGGCAACTTTATTACCCTGGTGTCCTGAAATGAGATGACCAAAACCCACTGAGTCTGAGCCAGTTTGATCTCTATAAAACAGTTTCACTAGGAAGGGGGCTTCCAGATCAGATCAGATCAGATAAGTCACTTCCAGATCAGCTCCAAAAGTGAGGAGCTCATTTTTGAAAAAGAGAAAGGAGGAGCCAAAGCCTAAAGAGAAACTGTACTGCTTTCTCAGAGACCTGCTCCAAATGAAAGAAAGGATAATGGTCTGGAGGATAAGGGGAATAGATCTTTGTAGGACTCAGAGTATTCTTGGTGATCCTTCAAAGGGCTTGATCACCTCTGAGGGCAGTTAAGCAAGCTTGGATTTTGCATCCATCATAATGTTCCAGTTCCTCAGCAAAATGTGGCAGCATCCCAGAATGCCTACCCTTCCTGTCCTGGCTCCATTGAAGGTGGAGTCTCAGAGAAAGGAAGAGATTGAATAAGAGATGTTGCATATGATCTCATAGCCTGGTTGGAATGGGGTGTCAACTCAGCAAGTGAGACACCATTTCCATGTCCAAGTGGATGCGAAAGGTGAGTAGATGACATGGAGAGGTATGGCCACTGTCTCATAGACCTTACAACATGCTAGGTCAGCTTTCTAGTTCAGAGCGAGTGGACAAGAACCTTAGCGTCCACACTGGATGCAGGGAATATTCTGATCCATCTAGAGTCACCGAATACATCTATCATGAGACATGAATTGAGACAGTGTCTGTGCATGTGTTCCTATTCAATGAGACTATATTTAATGTGGTGTGGCCTAGTGGATAGAGCACTGGACTGGGACTCAGGAGAGCTGGGTTCTGTTCCTAGCTCTGTTACTGGGTGACAGTGAGCAGGTCAGTCTGCCTCAGTGTTCCCAATTATAAAATGGGGATAATTATACCCATCCTCAGTGTAGAGTGCTTTGAGAGCTACTGACAACTGCATTAATAATACGCAGCTTTTGAGTTTCCTGAAAGAGCAAACTAATTTTTAAAATGAGAAGGGGACCTCTGGAGACTGAGGCCCAGATAGCATCTTGGGAGGCTCTACTGCAAGGGTGTATTAGGGTGTCTAAAATGGGGAGCTGAAGTTCCAGGGCAAATATACTTACAGAAGGCAAATAAAAGGTGGAGAATCCAAGTATTCTTATCCCCATTTTACACATGGGGAACTGAGGCACAGAGCAATTGCATGTCTTTTTCATGGTCACAGAGCTGAAAATTGGGACCCAAGGGAGCAGGGTCCAATCAAGTGTCTTAACCACTCAAGCATCCGTCTTCTTTAGGGTGGTTCCTAATTGTTACCTATTAAACAGTCACCTGGCCTAATGAAGTTGCTAACAGTTGGCCATTGGAGTAGGTTTCACCGTACATGTATTACTAGATATGTCACATGTCTGCACAGTAGCCCACCACACATTTTTTAGGCCCTGGTTTTCCTGTTGCCAGGCGGAAAGTTACTAATGACTACATTTTGTAAATTAGTGTGAAGCATCTTTTATACCACATGCTGTGCTGGCACCATTGCCCAGGACTGGATGCAATTACTTTTTGTTGTTGTTGCTGAGGGCCAGGCTCTAACCAATTAAATTTAGAGAAGGGAAATAGGCTTATATGCAAATGGAATTAAACGCTGATACAAGGAGAAGACAGCACTGGATTTAAGCAGGGTTTTTTACTTTAAATCACTAGATTTAAAATTGAGGGGACAAATTCATCCTTCATGTAACTCCATTGTACTCAGGGAAGCTGCAGCAGGGGTGAATTTGGGCCGATGGGTGTTTAACAGTTTGGAAGCAATGGTTATGCACAATGAAGTGGATAAGATGGAATATTTTTTTAAATTATTTGTTAAATTAAGGAAATGACTTAGTACATAAAAGGAATAGAGTCAACTGATGCCAATCGCTCGCCACACATTATGAACCCCCACACTGCATTAAAAGGACAGCTAAAATACATTCAGAAAACTTTCCTAATATTAGTTTTCCATGTAAGCAATTGCAGCAGTTGCCAAAGGAATGTTATTTGATCGCCTGTGGGAATGGGTGGTCTGCACTGGAGAAAAAGCAACCTGTGGAAAGTTGGTGCCTCCTCATGGCCAAGCGTGGCAGGGCAGTTCTCTCCATTGGTGTCTTCTGCTGCTGGTTGCTCTGCCTCTGCAGGGGCCTGCCTCTTCCTATGACTTGACCTTCCAATCAGGTCACTTCCAAGTCTCTACCATTCCAAGGTAGTCAAACAAAAAGCCAGGGGAATTAACACAAACAAACAGAGTTAATACAAGGGAGCAAGGAATGACTCTCTCTCAGGGTACAGCAGGGAGGGACCTTCAGACTGGATGCCGGGGAAGTTCCTGCCTTTCCTCAGGAGCCGGGGGTTGATACTCTGTTCTCTTCCCTGGTCTGCCCACAAGTGAGCTGTTCTGCTTCCCTTTTAATTCCTCCTCCATCCTGTGCATGTCTAGCAGGAGCAGTGGGGCAGGGCTGGTTTAGCCCAGAGCAGCTCCTTAACTCCTTGCTGTCCAGTGTGGAGTTTGTATCCCCCAATCTCTGTATTAAGAGGAAACCCATGCTATGGAAAAGTTTGGGAATACCCAGGTGTTTAGCATGTTCTGCCTTTATTACAAGACAATATGGATCTGACTTCCCTACCTATCTCCACTGACGCTTCTTCCGGAAAGCACATATCACTTGGCAAGTGCTTTGTAAATCAATGTAAAACAAACTCTCTTGCAATATGTGCAGCTAATGGGTAACTAGGGATCTTTGCACTCATTGCTAATACTAATTTGACAGCTCTTGATTTTTTGGCACCTTGCTTTTTGGCAGTTATTCTCTTCATCTCTCTCGCCTCTTTCTATTTTTCCATTGCCTCTTTCTACCAACAGCTCATTACTTATTTACTCTTGGCCTTTTTATTCTTCATTTGGATTGGAGGATGATTTTCATGGTGAGCTCGGAGGAACTGCACTTGGCACTCTACATCACTTATACCTGTCTTACCTTCAAGTTGCATAGAGGGCCTTGAGCAGGTCGTCTGTACTGGATTGAGTTTCACTCTAATTGCATCATGCCTTGAGTTCTTCCTGTGTTCCATGCACAAATGGGTCCAGATTATCTTCACTACAGCCCCCTTGTCCCATGACTCCAGCAATATAAGGAGCTATAAAACTAGTAGTTCTCCCCAACAATGAAGTTCCCTGCTATGGAACAGTCTCCACCTGGCATAACTGGCTTGTATCTCATGCCCACGAGCAGCCTGGTGTAGTAGTCCAAGAGGATGAAGAGGGTATGGTTGGAGAACTGTTGCACTACCATGATACTCAGCTGGCAGGACGGTCCCTGGGGACCATAGCCAGTCAGCAAAATTCAGAGCAGCCCCAACTTTGTTCTAATGTATGGCAGAACTGACACACGACTAGGCCCATGATCAGGGCTTCAGAACCAGCTCATTTACACAGCTGAGAAGCTATTGGGCCCAGCTGAGATTCTGTGCCTTATCCTTAGAGCCCAGTCCTGGGAAATATTATACACTCTCAAGTCACTTGCTTCTAAGGGCACTCATTTCACAGGATCAGGACCTTAGTCACAGATACTAAAGCAGAGGTTAATTTTGCTTTCAGAAAAAGATTTTCAGAGCAACTCACTGTAGACAAAATGGACACACGTACTACATTTCATTTCGTACAGCTGGAAATGACAA
The DNA here is from genome assembly GCF_965140295.1 of Lepidochelys olivacea. Taxonomy (NCBI): domain Eukaryota; kingdom Metazoa; phylum Chordata; order Testudines; family Cheloniidae; genus Lepidochelys; species Lepidochelys olivacea. The sequence goes on along the minus strand of NC_140418.1, from coordinate 77,100,573 downwards.
AATTCCCTGGTTCTTATTTAAGTTTTGTACATTTTGGTGTACACATTGGAAAATGGCAAAGCCAAACATTTGCCTTATTAGCTATTTGTATTTGTACCTGTTGTCCCTAGTGATTCCCCACAGAGAAGCAACAAAGGTGCTATTAAAAAACAGTGCCCTGAACATCATCATCTGAGTTACTTGTAGCCATATTATAGAGTACAAATATGCTAGACTCATGCCAGAAGCACTTGTGGGGTTTTTTAGGTTTATTTGCAGATTTCCCTGATCTAAAGACAGGCAGTTGCATTTCATTTTCATAGATTCATAGATATTTAGGTCAGAAGGGACCATTATGATCATCTAGTCTGACCTCCTGCACAACGCAGGCCACAGTATTTCACCCACCATTTCTACAAAATAAAACCTCACGCCTATATCCGTACTATTGAAGTCCTCAAATCGTAGTTTAAAGACTTCAAGGAGAAGAGAATCCTCCAGCAAGTGACCCGTGCCCCATGCTACAGAGGAAGGCAAAAAACCTCCAGGGCCTCCTCCAATCTGCCCTGGAGGAAAATTCCTTCCCGACCCCAAATATGGCGATCCACTAAACCCTGAGCATATGGGCAAGATTCACCAGCCAGATACTACAGAAAATTCTTTCCTGGGCAACTCGGATCTCACCCCATCTAATAGCCCATCACAGGACATTGGGCCTATTTACCATGAATATTTAATTACCAAAACCATATTATCCCATCATACCATCTCCTCCATAAACTTATCGAGTTTAATCTTAAAGCCAGATAGATCTTTTGCCCCCACTGCTTCCCTTGGAAGGCTATTCCAAAACTTCACTCCTCTGATGGTTAAAAACCTTCGTCTAATTTCTAGTCTAAATTTCCTAGTGGCCAGTTTATATCCATTTGTTCTTGTGTCCACATTGGTACTGAGCTTAAATAATTCCTCTCCCTCTCTGGTATTTATCCCTCTGATATATTTATAGAGAGCAATCATATCTCCCCTCAACCTTCTTTTAGTTAGGCTACACAAGGCAAGCTCCCTGAGTCTCCTTTCATAAGACAAGTTTTCCATTCCTTGGATCATCCTAGTAGCCCTTCTCTGTACCTGTTTCAGTTTGAATTCATCCTTCTTAAACATGGGAGACCAGAACTGCACACAGTATTCCAGGTGAGGTCTCACCAGTGCCTTGTATAACGGTACCAACACCTCCTTATCCCTACTGGAAGTACCTCTCCTGATGCATCCCAAGACCGCATTAGCTTTTTTCACAGCCATATCACATTGGCGGCTCATAGTCATCCTATGATCAACCAATACTCCACGGTCATTTTCCTCCTCCGTTACTTCTAATTGATGCATCCCTAGCTTGTAACTAAAATTCTTGTTATTAATCCCTAAATGCATGACCTTACACTTCTCACTATTAAATTTCATCCTATTACTATTACTCCAGTTTACAAGGTCATCCAGATTCTCCTGTAGGGTATACCTGTCCTTCTCTAAATTGGCAATACCTCCCAGCTTTGTATCATCCGCAAACTTTATTAGCACACTCCCACTTTTTGTGCCAAGGTCAGTAATAAAAAGATTAAATAAGATTGGTCCCAAAACCGATCCTTGAGGAACTCCACTGGTAACCTCCAGTTTTGTAGAAATTTCAGAAAGAAGTATATTAAAGAGAGTTTATTAAATACTGAATTGGTCCTACTTTTTATTTCCCTTCATCTCTGAAATCAGGTGTCTCCATACCACCAGTCCAACTACACAAATCTTGGTTGGGGGAAGGGAGGGAGGGAAGAAGGAGGCGAACCCAGCAAAGAAATAGAAATCTTAAAAAATAGCTTTCCTGTACATTATGTTATGATTTTATGGCCCAATGTCTGGGTACCTTCAAGAGCATAAAGCATTTTTTTGTGTAGCCAATTGAAAAGCCAGGAATCTCCCCCCTCAGAGTTGAGATGTCTGACCATAAATTATGGATAGGTATTAACAGCAGCTTCATAGTCTGTAGGTTTTAAAATATGGAGAAGGACCACTTAAAATAAGAAATGCACATTTTAAAAAAAATATTACAATATTGTGAAGCCCAGTATCTCCTCTCTGAATTTTCTCTACTGAATTAGCTACTTCAAAACTGCAGTCAGTTTTTGAAATACAGCAACATACTTATTTCCTGTAATGCCAGTATTATACACTTTGATCAGTTTGATGAATCAATATGATCAAATAGTCTGAAGTCCACACAAATCTATGGTGCACATGTTTTCCATTCTTTTCACATGATTAGGCCAAGTTAACAGTCTTTAAGTAGGAACAAAAGATGGAGATCTTTACTATTGCAAGATTCAAATCCCATAGTATAAATGCTACCTTGAACAGAATAACTAGGTAGCGTTTCAAACTGGTAAACACAGTGAGATGTTTCTTATAGTTTTATCAGGTGGAAAATGCTACCTGTTCTAGGCAGAGAAAAAAATGTTATCACAAGTATCTCCAAGTAAAGCCCTCCCTTCTGTCTCTCTCATAAGTTGAACTTGCCAAACACTGATCACCCCCATTGGATGACATACAGAGCCTGCCTGGAGACCTCTGTGTGTGTAGTCCATTAGCTTTTAGCTCTGTTTCAAATTCCATTTTAGCACCAGCTCTGGAATTTTTCCTCCCTCTCTTTACTGACTACCAAAATTGCTGAAAGTTTCCTAATATGTTCTTCTCGATAAGCTCCTTAAGTTGGTAAAAAGAAAAGGAGTACTTGTGGCGCCTTAGAGACTAACACATTTATTTGAGCATAAGCTTTCGTGAGCTACAGCTCACTTCATCTGATGCATTCAGTGGAAAATGCATCCGATGAAGTGAGCTGTAGCTCACGAAAGCTTATGCTCAAATAAATGTGTTAGTCTCTAAGGTGCCACAAGTACTCCTTTTCTTTTTGCGAATACAGACTAACACGGCTGTTACTCTGAAACCTGTCATTACGTTGGTATGGAATCAAAGCAATCTAAATTAACATAAGGCTCTTACTCTTAAACAGAATAAGAGCATCCACATGGGGGTGGGGGGGATGTACCCATTTAGCTAAATCAGTTTGTAAAGCATTTACTTAAATTGATGCAACTTTGTGTTCAGACAAGGCCTTGTCTTCAGCTTACTCGGATGATGCACTACTCAGCTGTTCTGCACCCCTTCTAGATAGCTTGAAGCTTATGAAGCCTGAAGCGACATGTTTTGTTACTGCTTTTATTTTTATTGTTGTAGTTAGCGGGATGCCTGGAGCTCCAGATATTTATTTTAATTAAAAATCGTAAAATGCTTAAGTAAATAAAATGCGTATACTTGGCACTTGGACATTTTTTAAAGTGCCCTTCAGTGCTGGCCAGCTGTTCAGGAAAGTTTCTCTGCTGCACTGGAGCCTTCTGCTGTAGTGTGAACATGCACATTATATAGTCTGAAGTCACACTGGAGCAGCAGTCTTTGCACAGCCCCTTCATCTAGAAGCGCTAGTCAATTAAATCAGCAGCTGTGAATGGCACATAGGTATAGGATGAAGACAACATCATTTTCCTTTGATTCCACCCCCCTTGTTTTCGGAGTGGACAATGCCCCAATGGTAGAGTTTTCTATGATAAGTGGTGTCAAATTCTAGGCCTGTCAACCAACCTAGAGAGTGTTCTTTGAAGGTCTTACAGATGGGTGGTATGATGAGTCATACAAAAATCTTATTAATTTTCAAAATAGAGAGGTGAAATAAGATCAGAGAACAGTCCTGTATACATAAGGGCATGAAGTAACCCTTCAGAGGGAGGGGGAAAATAACCACAAACACTGGCAACTAAAGACTGGCCAAATAGTAAAAACCTGACCCAAGAATATTTTTAAAAATAAAAGTGCTGAGTTTGATTCGGTATGAGACAATAGCACATGACTTGGATGACCAAACATACAGCATGGATTAGAAATAGTGAATAGTGAGAAGTAACAACTCCATGAACACAGTCTGTCAGAGCTCTTCAGCCAAACTATTTAACCCCATTCTCCCACCACCACCATAATAAAATGTAGTTTGGGGAAGTGGACTTCAAAAAGTGAAAAAATGTGGCAAGTGGAAGTGTTTAAACAACGAAGAGGGCAGCATGTATAGTGTTGGACTAGGAATCAGTGGGACCTGGGTTCTCTTCTCAGCGCTGCCTCTGACCTATTATGTGACTTGTGCAAGTCACTTCATCCCTTCGTTCTGCCATTTCCTGTTTGTCTTATCTAGATTGTAAGATCTTCAGAGCAGGGACTGTCCCTTACTATAGGTATGTCTACTCTGGAGCAGGAGGGGTAATTTCCAGCTGTGGTAGACATACCTGCAGTTAGCTTTGATCAAGTTAACACAACAGAAATAGCAGTGTAGGCATGAGTGGCAGGACAGACTAGCCACCTAAGTACATACATAGGGTTTCCAATGGGATCATACTCAGGATGGATACCCATCCCACAGCCCACGCTGCTCAAGCTACACTTCTATTTTTACCACATTAGCTTTATCAGTGCTAGCATGGATATGTCTACCCAAGATGAAATTTACACCTCTAGGTACAGTGTAGACATATGCAGTTTGTACAATTCCTACCCAAATGGGACCCCTTATTTCAGTTGGATCCTCTAGGCTTATCTGTTATATAAATAATAAAAATAGGTGCTGTTGTAATACAAATAATGACATATTTGTAACAAATGTCTTTTTTGGTCAGTGGCATGTTCACAAACCAATCCCAGTTTTCTTTGAAATAATTATTTAGAACTATTCATTCTGACCCTGAGCAATTCATGCACCATTTGCATGGAGTATTACAGCCTCTGCAGCTGTGGTTCTTTGTCTGGTTCACTTCCATTACTGCCCTCTGCACCACCCTTTGTGGGGCAGGTGCAGAGAAAGAGAGAGACACTACACACCGCACAGGGGATGTGGAAACCCCACGAGAGCCATTCCACCAGTGGCAACTCCTTATAAGTGCCCCATAAGGGCTTTAAGTGGCGTCAAGGATCTGATGCAAGCTTCTTGCACTGAGGTTAATTTCACTCTTTAGGAATAGTTCAGATTCTGGCAAAAAATTAACAGAGCTGTGGAGAGCATATTTCAATAGAAGTGAGCTAATTATAATTCTGGCTCCTAATATTTCCTAACAGCCAGGATATAAAGTCCAGCTGGCATATTCTTCCGCAGGCCCAAGGAAATAATCCCAATTTATAGCATAATCAAAAATCATGTTTCCATATTTTGTTGGGTTTATGTTATTGCCAATACATCGTCCTATGGAAAATCCTCTGATTGCTTTCCAAGTGATGGAATGCCAGGAAAAAATGTTTTAATATAATTGCATTTCACCATTTCAACATGGGTTAAAAAATAACAGATTGCCTAGATACAAGTGTGGGGAATAGAGTATCAGTCAAGTATGGGCTTTGTGAATCACACAGCCCAGTGCAATTAAGAGGCCATTGTTAATTTTCAGATTGTCATAAACCCATTTGAGACAATTCAAAAAACAATTATGATAGAATGAAAAGTGAATTGGGCAATCAGCTGAAATGAAATCCATCCCACAGAAACAAAATGCTGCAAAAACCAGCTCTGAAATATGTTGGAAGAATAAAAGGCATATGGAACTGACTGACTGAGCAAGCATGGTCTTTTACAGACCAAGGTTATTTGGCACGCAGGCAGAGGGGTTTGCACAGCTCTAAATACCCTTCTTCTATTTTACTAAATGCAAGTCTTTTTTGTTTCACCCAATTATAAGCTAAAATGTTGAAACCGATACAGATGCACAGGGAAAACAGCTGTGTGGTTTTTACTTACTATATCTGTAGCAGCAAATGAACAAAACATCAACTGAAATTATAGTGCTGCATGCAGTGAAGTAGCTTTTTGATTGGTTACTCTGTACCCACAAGGACAGATGAATCTCTATAGCCCTCATATCCAAAATATTGTAGTTCAAATAGCAGTTAGCAGTGATCAAAGCAGATTACGGACATATTGATGTCATACTGATAGCTACTTATTTCTATTTAAAAAATCCATGTTAGGCTGGATTCTGGTTATTGTTTCACTAGCGTAAAATTGGGAGTAAATTCAGTAAAGCAGGATCTGATATTTGGTGAAACAGTTTGAAGGCTTGATCCTCTCCACCTGTACTCACACAATTGCCACCATTGATTTTAAGGGGTCTCTTCACATTAAGTAGGGGTTTGATGAACCAGTCCTAAGTGATTTACAGCTTGCAGCCATATCATATTGGACAGTGATCACATCAGATCTCACAGAATAAGGCTTTGTTACTATTTGCGTGGAAGGCTTCATGAGAACATCCGTAGGACAAGGAGAAGCTTCACTTTGACTAGATACTCAAACTTAAAACAACTTCCCATTTTCTGTGGCATACTCTATTTTGAATGCAATCTTATGCCCCCCCCCCCAGTTTCATCCTCTCTTCATACTTGCATGTGTATATAGTTAAGCACCTCCAGACTGAGCCACTACCTACCCAGTATGCTCTATCAGCTACGTAAGTTGAGATGTAAAACGATTCATTAACTATGCACTTGAAGTGACTGCTGGCCTCCACTTACGTCTCTGCAATCCCAGTCTTGGCAGCTGTGTTCTCGCAATAGTTCAGAGCTAATGCAAACTCAAAGCAATCTTGAGATTGAAGAACAGAATGGAGGCCTCCTATTACAAACTGCCTACTACTGCAATTACTGGCCACCACGGAAACCAGTCCCCAGATTTCTCTCCATGCCTCTCTCTCTCTCTCCAGCTCCTATTGGAAGATTCCATTTTACATCAGTGAATCTCAAAATAGGGGGTCACTGGTAGCCAATGGAGTACATCCACACTGTCCAGAGCACTATATTCTATGACAACAGTGAAGCATCTGTCAGTCATACAGCAGTAACACTTGCTTCTACATGTTTCACAGTAGCAGCCATATTAGTCTGTATCCACAAAAAGAACAGGAGTACTTGTGGCATGTTGGAGACTTACAAATTTATTAGAGCATAATAGCCAGGACTATTAGGAGTTTTAGATTTCCCCCCTGCACCACCAATTAAAACACAAAAAGCCAAGCACATCTCTTGACCCTTTGTGGTGACCTCATGGCTGTCTTTGTTGTGTCTTCCTTTGGTATATCAAATTTTCTCAGCAGAGATCAAATGTATGGACAACTACTGGATTGAAGGGGTAGCTAACAGGAAGAATCAAATAACATATTGACAAGGAGAGATTAGAACCGTAAGAGCGATAGGTGATGATGTGACAAAAAGTGCTACACCCAAGGAGAGGAAATAAGCCACTCAGACACAAACTGGGGGGACATAACAGCTGGACCTACCACATTAAAGTGAGATTGTTTCCAGATTTTAACACAATATTGTGTTAGTCACTTTTTCATGTACCCAAACTCTCTAGGGGCCAATTCCAGTTCCTATGAGTGCTGTTGGAAAGATTCCCATTGACGTAACAGAACCTGGATCAGTCCCTAGCTGCCAAAGGGAAAATATGGGTTTGGAAAGGGAAAATTTCTGAAGAGACTTAGGCCATGTCTACACATACAGCACTGCAGCAGTACAGCTATACCAATGCAGCTGGTGAAATCACTCTATGGCAATGGGAGAGAGCTTTCCCTGAAGCACAATAAAACCACCTCAGTGAATGGCAGAAGCTACATCAGCAGGAAAACTCTCCCACCAACATAGAACAGTCCACACAAGCACTTATGTCACTCAGGAGCACGGTTTATTCACACCCCGAGAAGGATAAGTTATGCTGAGTAAGCTCTGGTGTAGACATAGCTTTAGTCTTCACAAATGGACCACAAATCTGAGAACTACTGAGTCAGTAGGTACTAAAAATTGTGTGCAAAATATGAATAAAATATTGATTTCATTAAAAATGTTAAGGACTACTTAATTCAACAACATTTTATATGTTTGCATATTTATTTCCAAATTTGCATATCTGTTTGCATATATCTTGTAAAGATGAATGTTAATTAGACTTTAAAATCATGTATAAATTGTAACTAAATGTTGAGTGTCTCTTTTTTTCAAAAATTCATACAAGTACCATTAATTATAAACTGCCATTTAAAGCACAGTGAAGATCTCATATTGAAAAAATATTGAGCCCTTGACAAATAAAAAAAGCAGCAAGAGTTATTAACTGGCCTAGCTGATTAAATGACATCTCCTACAAGCACAGCACTGAGTTTTTCAAAGCATCCTTTTATTTTTGCCCAGTAAAGACTGCTATGTGACACTGTGCAGGGCAGTATAAGCGATTCACCTACTTTTCCTGCACAGGAGGATTCTCTTTTGAGGTGGTTCTAATAAAGGACACTCAGTAACCCAGAATCACAAACAACTACAGTGTTTATAATACAACTTCAGCAGCATCCAGCATCAAGTGCAGTGAGCTGAAGTGATTTTACCAAACACTAATTGGATTTGTAAAATTAAGTAATTTTTAAAAAAAGTGTTTATACAAGGTCAGATCTGAACTAGTTTCCAAAAAGAACCACAGAGAAGAATGAAACGTCTTAGTTTTGACACCAGACATGTAGCTCTACACAGACTCTCCTAAGCTGGGCATCATATTGGAATTTTCTTTGAAAAGTCTTAGGCTATACATCTATAGCCCGCTGTACTATATTTCTGACAAAACTTAATTATCAAAAGGCAAAGTTTGCTATCTGAAGCCTCCTTCAACAAGATTATTGTATGAACATTTAGTACTGTTTGCTCATAAAAGAATTCTCTCAAATTAGCAACTACTGTGGAAAGGATCTCTTAATAAAGGGCCAAATTCAGACTTAGGGTACATCTACACCGCAATCAGGACATGTGACTGCAGCACGTGTAGACATACACAAAGCTAGCTAGCTCAAACAATAGCAATGAAGCCATGGCAACATGGACTGTACAAGCCCACCAGGGGCCCTGGGGGTGTACTCGAGAGGCTAGACGAAGCTGCCATGTGCAGGGGTACATCCCTAGGGTCCCCAGCGGGCTTGTACAGCCCATGCTGCCGTGGCTTCATTGCGATTGTTTGAGCTAGCTAAATTCAAGCTAGGTCAGGCATGTATACGTACACTGCAGTCACACTTTTGATTGCAATGTAGACATACCCTTAGTGTAAGCAGGATCAGCTCCACTGATTTTAATTCAGTTACACACACTGTCTGAATTTGGCCTTAAAGAGTTTAGCATAGAATGTTATGTTCTGGGGCCCAGTTCCTGCCCCTTAGAACTGTACATGGACGGGAACTTCCATTTGGTACCATCACCTCTCTGAACTTGCAGAAACATCTCCGCATAGTCTGTGGTCCATGCTGGAGATAAGAGTGGTGAGGATTAATACACATTGTCCTCCCCCTCCAATCCCACAAAAATTAGTCTGGGGCTATACTATCCCTTTGCCACGCAGAAGCCACCACGACTCCAGTAGAGCACAGCTGTATGGCTACTAAGTTACTCCTGTCCATTTGCAAGCATGAGGCCAAAGAGCAAGTAGTTAAGTATCTCACTTGTTCAAGGATATCATTTATGTCCACGTGTTTTGAGAGAAGTCTATTCTCTGCCAATACCCTACCTCTTAACCCTGTGTTTGAGGATAAGCAAGTGGGTGCATAAGAGGATTGATTTATTTTAGTGTTGAAGACTATGCCTAGTGTTTAACTTTACTTGTCCCCTGGTGTAACCTTTGCTCATATTTCCGATGGGGTTCAACAGCCTTGTGATGCCTGCTATGTGTTATGCAAATGATGCCCAACATACAAAGCTGAATCCAAAGTTGGGGGAAGTCTCTGGATTCAGGCTTTCCATTGCTTTTACTGACTGCTTTCAGGATGATACTTCTCCATTTTAGTAAACGTGGAATTAATATGATAAAGTGATAGGTAAATCATTGGTGCACATGCTCAGCTAATCTGTTTCTAGCTTTAATTTTCTCAGCTGTTTTACTGCATCAAGTTGCTTTCATACTCTGAATTGTGCCCTGTATCAAAGCCTGGACTAGGTAACTCAATGAATAGATGGTTGTTGTATTTGTTAATAATGGTTCATAACTGTCACATGACAATTCACTATTATATTTGTTTTCTTTGTTTAGTTTTAAGGGCACACGTAATTCTTTAAGGTCTACTAATAATCAATGTAGTTTGGCATTTCCAAGAGTAATGTTGGTAAGCCAACTTCTAACTGGAATCTTTTTCTTGATTTCCTGAGACAAGTTATCCAATTAGATGTTTTCACATCACATAGATTCTTAGTGGAAGACATTTCCCTTTATGCAAACCCCATGCACAATAACCAGTGTATATCTTTAATCTTGATACATAGCACACCTTGAGGACATGAGGCCAAGAGGAAGAAAGTTGAACTACCCGAAAAAGGTATTAATCCCTTATAAACTTGCAATTTGTATTTCTCACTGCTGTTTTGAAATAGAACTTACAATTAAAACAGAGAAAATCAGAACAGTTTATTTACAAACAGGGCTGGCCAAAGTTCATAAAAGGGGACCCCTGAAAACATCAAAACCACATATAGGCCCTCTCCTCTTCCACTTGATCATGTCAATATTCTGTGCTTGCTTCCATTCAGATGTCCCCTGCACTTACATCCTGGCCGGGACTCAGGAGATATGGGGTCTATTCCTTGCTCCACCACTAACCTGCTGTGTCCTTGGACATTTCACTTCACCTCTCTGTGCATTTGTTTCCTTAGATTGTAAACTCTTCAGAGACAGGCATTCTCTTACTGTATTTACATACAGGGCCTAGCACAGTGGGGCTCCAGTTCATTATTATTAGGGGCAAAAGCAATAATAATGGAGTCACCCCTATCTTCTTGCATTAGGCAAACTTCAGAAGAGACGGTGGTTTGGATAAATACAAAAAAAAAAGTGGAGAAATGCTGGCCCTATTGAAGTAAACAGGGCCAGGATTTCACCACATATCTATTGAACTTCCTCAAAATCTTTCAGTCTGAAAAACAAGACTGCATTCTCATACCAACAGGGTTTCAGGAAAGATTTCTGGCACTTTCTGCCGCTGATGGGGTCAAAAGTATCACAACCGGAGGAGGTATTTTGGCACCTCCATTTTTTAGCCTTGAACCAAGAAGGGCTGATGCATACAAAACTGAAAGATAAGGACAAAACTGATCCAAGCTTTTTCAAGCCTCAAAGAAGGTTCAATCTGAGTTCTGGTATAGTATTCAATACCTATGTCTATCTTATGCAGTCCTTAATACTTCCCAGGTGTTATTAGCATCGGTGTGATATCACTGACAGCCAGTTATAGAAAGTCTAAATCCCTACCACCACCTCATATATTTACTTTATATTTTAATAGTGTTATTGAGCATGTTGTAATTAAATCTTACGTTTTATTGTAATATGCAGTTCTTCCTTAAAGTTACTCACAATAAAACAATTCTTCTCTCGGTCATTCACACAGGTCTCCCTCTGCTTAAACTACAAGAGAAAATTGGTTTCCAAATGCGGTAATGTTTTACTCTATCAATATTTCTAATATACTTGTCCCTGTAATATCCAAGCACTAGTGTTAGTAGTTCTATGCTGGTAGAATACTAGAGTTCAGCTAAAACCTACAATTATCTTGTCTGCTAATTCCATTCTTCCTATTGGTTTGGAGCTGATGTTTAAGGCCAGACTTTTAGTGATATGCATTTTTGTAGGTGCAAAAATTAGAACTTATGCATTTCATTTGCATATGCAAGTTTTCCATGTACAAAATGTAGATGCCAGTTTGTAAATGGCTGAAAAGGTGACCCTTAAAATCTAATACTTCATGATAGCCTATAGGTTTCCTTAATGGAGAAAGAGGGTCCAATCAAACCACCACTGAAACAGCCACAGTCTTTTCATCAGTTTCAATGGAAGTTAGATCAGGCCAATGGTGGGGAGGGGAAAAATCCCCCAGCTGAGATACCATTCAATACAACTCATTTTGTGAATGAAAGAAAAAGGAGATGGAATCTCTACTATATTCAGTCCTATATAAAACTTTGTTGTGCAAGAAAAAAAAATATTTTCAGTTACCAGTGTAAACTTAAATAAGTTTTCCCTGAAATTCCAGAATCTACCAAGACGTTTTGCAAAACGGTGTGACTTAGGACTAGAAAAATGTAATGACAAAACCTGCAGGATTCAAAAGACTACAAAAATATTGTTTTGGTTCATGCCCTATAGTGTTCAAAAGGGACACATGACTTTCAGCCAATTGGACTTTACTGGCTTCTACTCTGAGTACCTGTAGGCCAAATTTCAGGTTATAGTGAATGTTAAGGTCTATTTTTCTGTGGCGATACTGGCAGACCGAAGCACTTCCAGGTGTATCTAAATCACTACTACAGTGGACAGTCAGTCAAGGAAGAGTAATGCTTCACTAACGTAATTCCACTTACAAAACCCAACTGAGACATTTTGGGTCAGAGACTTCTCTCACAGTGCTTCTAATTGCTCAGACTTGTACTCTGCCTAGAAAACAACTTGCCCAAATCTACCTCCATTCACCACTGTATGGCTTCTTTTGGTTTTAAATACAGAATGTAGCTTGGGTCCAAAGAGAAGTGGTTTATTTGGAATTCTCCATTCTGACAAGGAGATTATTCATGGATTATCCCGGGTAGCAATAGTGGGAATGCCAGTATGGGCTGAGCCCCTTCCCCCCAAAGCATTTTTACCAGCATATCACCTCACCCAGCAGTCCGTGTAGAATAGTGCTTCCATCACTGCTACCACCCACAGAGTTACATTGGTAATAAAGCAATTAGGGGGGAATTCATTGTAAACAAGGCATCTTTGACTGGATGGAGAATTCCAGACAAAGCCTTACTCTGATTCATTGTATCTCCTGGGGTGGTGAGTCTCCATCAGCTTGGGTTCTATGGTGCCCTATCCAGAATTTAAGATGCTCTCCCAAAATGTATTTCCTAGTACAGCAATTTCTACCTGCTGCGAATGAATCAGAGATAGGCAATACTTCATCCATCAGTATAATTTGGCCACTTCTAGGGTGAAACATGATTTAATGTTAACATTACATAACAATAAGACAGGAAGTGAGGAACTCCTTGTCCCAAATTCAGAGGGCATTTGAGATAGATTGAATTTAATTATTCCAATTTGGAATTTGGGCATGTAACAGGGCAGGGTTCATCAGCAGCCCATGACTGACCGACTGCCATAAAGCTGCATCAAGGAGACTGTGGGAATTTCTCAAACACAGGCCAAACAAAATATAGTTCTGCAGCTCACCTGACACTAACTCACAGGACTTCCTCCACACCCACTTTACCTCTCAGGGTCTCACTGGCTCTCTTCCCAGACCTGAGTCTCCAGATCTCCCTTTTTCCTGTAGAGAGGGGCCCTCTTTTAAAGCCTAACCTAGGTCAGCTGATGCAGCACAGGTGCACTGGCCCTGCTCCCTCTTAAAGGACCAGTGTCATTCTGTCACAGGGTAAAGCACTACAGTTAACTCCCTACTCTTGTGACAACTGCACTGAGATCTTTAATGACTGGAAGTGGCAAAGATCTGTTTTACACATCCTCCATATCACATCTTCCATGCCTAACCAAGCCCTGTGCTGAGACACACTCATTCAATGCTGACTCAGAGACACAAGTAATAACCACAAATGCTAATTCAAATGCGGACCCCCTACTTAGCTTATTAGATTGCAGCCTGAGAAGGTAAGGTTGTACAGGAACTCTGAGGTTACCATATTATTGCCTATGTCTGCACACAAAGCAAAAAGTTCATCAGCTGTTTAAACTCTCACACCCTACATAAAATGATAATATGCTAACACAATACTTGCTCTGAGAGCGCTACCATATGTAAATATTAATGTTATCTTAAACCCTTTTTATTACTTTACTTGTTTGAGAAGTCAATTTTTCCTCCACTCTTGTAGCAGTGTGGTGCCTTTGAAGAGACATATGCAATTTCAACTGCCTACCCTTAGGTACTGCTGCAGAGCAGAGCTGGTCAGAATCCAGCATGACATTTTGCTACAACCTTCTCAGAATAGTTTTGATAAAGTGTTCATCAAAAATTGACAAAAATCAGGAGGTTCCTGCAGAATGTTCCATTGAATCCAGATTTTCTGATGGAAAAAATATTCCATGGGGAAAAAAATTGACCTGTTGGGCAACTGAATATTGCTCTGTCTGTGCTGAGTGCATTCAGTCAGTCCATAGCTCCTTCCCATCCTGCTCGGCGTCACGGAGATGAGTAGGGGAGAGCAGAGAGCCATAATATAGAGCACTGAGCCACAAGCCAGGAGAACCAGCTCTCAGCTGGCTTGGGAAGTCAGCGGTACGTAGCCCAGCTTTCCCTCCCTCTTTGACCCTATCTAGACAAGGACAGTAGGTCATGTTTTAAAGTGTGTTAGTTAATATGTTTTTAAGTGCATGAATTTGCACCTAATGTAGATACAGCTTAAAACCTTTAAAACATGTTAGCTAGTCATGGTCAACCCTATGCCCCCTACATCTCTCTCACCCCCCCACACACATTATCCTCACATGTACCCTTGAGCACAGGGGCATGGCTAGAGCACTGTAATACTCTCTGTCACAGGGTGGCCCCAACTGGAGTATCCTCCTCAGCAGGCCAAAGCATGACAGGCACGCCTGCCTCAGTTTCTCCTCTCAGATAACCTAATAAATCCTCTTCCGGCTCTTGCCAAAATAATACTCCTCTTTAGGGCCAGTTTCTTACCAAAACGCCATTCATTACAACCCCAACAAGAGACCCAGACATAGTCCATTCCCCACCCCTGGCATGTACAGCCCTTAAAACCCCACTCTTCCCAGCAGGCACCCCGCACCAGCTTCTGTGGAAGTCCTTCCATAGCACACTCAGGGGTCCTTTCCACCACACCTAGACTCCTAATCAGTCCACTTCTATCAGGACAATAACCCTAGCCCCACCAACTGGAGTGCAACCCCACTCTTCCAACTGGGAACCCCCACAGCCTCTCTGCTAGGACTTCATCTTTGCTAGGGAAGCATCCCTCATACTGCTCCCTGGGGTCTACTCTCCAGCATGAAGATGTCAGCAGGTCAGCCCCTCTGCTGTTCTCATGCCTTCCACCCGCTCCATCCCTCAGCTCCAGCATAGAGCCAGCCAGCACATCCCTCTGCTGCTCCTCCTGCCTTTAGCCCTCTGGCCCAGGGAAGTCAGCCAGTAAACCCCTCTTACCGCTCCCCTTGCCTTCAGTCTTCCCCCAGGAAACACTTTCTGCTTCTTTCTGGGACCTTCCAGAGTCCCCCTAGCAGCTCTCACTATCCCCAACTCCTACTCAGGCAGCTCTAATTCACTGGTTTCCTCCCATCTCTTGTCCTCTCTTATCCTTTATAGCTCTAGCTGCTGCCCCACCCTCTCAACTGGCCACATTGGATACCTGTTCTGGCACAGAGGAACTGAACCTATATCTTTTACAGGGACCAGCCACACTTACCTGCCAGGATGGCTTCTTGTGGGTCTTTCTAGGCCATCTTAAAATAGACCAGGAACCAGGCTGCTTCCCAGTCAGCCTCAGAAACCAGAGAACTGCAGAGGTGCTGCATTGTGACTTTTGTCTTCCAGAAGTTTAGGTGATCTGAGAACAGAGGTATAGAAGTCAGGAACTTCTGTGTTCTGTTCCCAGTTCTGTTAATGACTCCCTCTGAAATTAAAAGATTATCTGCAAAGGGAAAATAGGGTTTGTGTCCTTTTTAGCTTCTTTAGGACTTATGCAGGATGCTAAGATGTTTTGTTTTAAAGGGGGTGTTAATGCTTGTTCTTTTACCTTAGAAATATCAGAAACATCAAACATGGTCTTCTCTAACTGGAGAAATTGCTGTAGGTCTCAGATGCCTATTGTGAGTTTGCTCAGCCCTAAATTGCAGAAGCAGAAGTGCTGAATTTTTATGAAAGACTTCTTTTCTCTCAAGTGTTTCCAACATGTTTGAGTCACAGAGATGTTAATACAAAATAAACACAGAGTGTTGAATATGATATCTTGCTAATTGATTTATGTTGTAAAGAACTTAAGATAATGTACAGTGCTATGTAAATGCTAAGTATTGCTATTATTTGTGCTAGGCACTGTAAATTCTTTATCCAGAGAGAGTTGATGCTGTAATGTATAGATTGTGGGTGCAATGTGCTTTTTTCCCCCCAAAAAATCACTTGTTTGGCAAAGGCAGCATCCAAATTCAGTAAGCTTTAGCAAGTCACTTCCCTTCCCTACTCCTAGGCAAACCTATCTCAGGAGCATGGCAGTATTACGTTGTTCCTTGTTGCACATTGTTCCATAATATGGGAGTGGTGACTTCTGCCTGGTCTACACTAGAAAATTAGATTGGTTTAACTAAGTCAGTCAAGAGTGTGAAAAATCCACACCCCTGAGAGGCATTGTTAAGTCAGCCTAAATCCCCATGTGGACAGTGCTAGGTTGACAGAAAAAATCTTCCATCCACCTAGCTACTGCCTCTTGTGAGAGTAGATTACTTACACCAGTGGGACAGGTTAGCATAGGTAGCATCCATGATGAAGTGCTATAGCTGTGCCGCTGTAGTATTTGAAGCATTGACATACCTTTCATCATTACTACGGTAGGGTATGGAGCCATTACATGGGTATAGGGCTATTTTAAGACCCTATCACCTACCTTTCCCTTTAAGTTTCACTTCCCCAGCATTTGATTAGACTGGAATCAGTACATAGCTCAGCAGCAATTTGTGAATCACACTGTGATATGTTTCAACTGGGACACACTTTAACCTTACACTCATATTACTCCTCCTGAGTGAAGTTAGGGGCACAATGGGAAGGGGGCCCAGCCTCCCTCTTTCCTGTGGCCCCTGACTGGACCTGGCAATTTGGGCTAGTCAAAAGTGAATGGCATTGCAACCCCTGCAGCAGTTTGCCTCCCACCCCTCTGTGACATTATTGACATTAACTGTGACCATATAGATCATTGTTGCAATCAAGGTGCCTATAGAAAGGTTGTAATTTGCTGGTTATGACTATACTGTCTATATGTGTGTAGCATTTTTGTATTTGAAGTTATGAATATTGGCTATGTACTTGTATCTTAATGTGTTTGATTCTGAGTAGCCTCAGTGAAGCATTTGCTCAGCTTCTTGAGAAAGGACTATTCTCAGTAAGTGCCCAATCAAGAAATACTTAACTGACAATGGACTTTGGGAGATGCCAATCCACATCTGAGCTTTCCTGGGAAGGTTCAAACTAACATGTAAACAATGGCATCGGCCTGCAAAGAGCTGACTCATTCATGGACATGTGACTTGCCCAGGTGGCTACAAACTCCATCCTGTTGATGTGATTTTGCACAGAAGAAAAAAGGGTTTCTGTCCACAAGAGAGAGACTATAAAAGGCCCTGGAAACCCCTTCATTTTGTCTTCAGCTGGCTCAGAAGATGGCCTCTCCCCCCCGAAAGAGATGCCTGAAAGAAACTGGGACAAAGGACTATAACTAAGGTGGTGTGAGTGATTACTGGACCCAGGCCATAAACCACAATGTTGGTCTGAAAAGGATTGGGCCCAGATTAGGAAGGAGTCTAGTCTGTGAAAGAAGATTATTGGGACATCTCTGAGGGTGAGATTTACCTGTATTCAGTTGCCTACTGTATTAGGCTTAGACTTGCATGTTTTGTTTTATTTTGCTTGGTAACTTACTTTGTTCTGTCTGTTATTACATGGAACCACTTAAATCCTACTTTTTTTACTTAATAAAATCACTTTTGCTTATTAATTAACCCAGAGTAAGTAATTAATACCAGGGGGAGCAAACAGCTGTGCATATCGCTCTATCAGTGTTATAGAGAGCGGACAATTTATGAGTTTACCCTATATAAGCTTAGGAAAATTATGGTTTTGCCCCTGAATTTAGACAAGAATTATGACCATGTTTTGCATGTCCATTGCTAGGTATGAGTGCATGATTCATGTGCCATACATTTCCTATTGCTTGGTCAATGTATCGCCCCCCAAATCTCAGTAAGTTTTCTGTGTTGACTGTTATTTTATAGCCTGTCCGGGTTGCACCAGCTTGTGATGTTTTGGGGAAATCAGGAAAATGCTTTGGTTCAGACGGGTACAATCACAGAATTTCATCATGTGTAAAGTGCTACCAAGACTGACTTGTAACTCATTCTAACCATGTAGGTTAAAATGAGGCACACCGAGAAAAGGAAAATGCTCCCATTTTTAAGCCGTTATGGAGTAGAACGGCTAACCATATTTGGGAATGATGATGTATGAAAATCTTTCACTTGGCTAGAGCTGTACAGAGCAATCTGCAATCATGGAAGAGCAGGCTATAGAATAAATTGCACTTTCCTGCTCACCTGCTCAGACTGACCAGTTGTACTCACTTTTGTGTTCCACGGAATAAAAGTGGGCCTTAATGGTGCAGAAGGAAACAGTTGCTATACGGTATTAGATGGTTGAGCTGTCACTGGCACTACAGGTGAGATACGGAGCACCGAGTTGAGATTCTGCCAGGTAAGTGAAGGAAAAAAAGAACTATCAGCTGTTCTTTTCTGAAATAGGTGTATTTATGATTTTATAGCAAAATTTTCAACAGGCCTCCAGACTGCATCTGTCAGCTTTTCAAGCTCACTGTGCACACACATGAAACACTTGTACATGAACCAACCTGCTTAAATGAACATCAAATTAAGACACAACAACAAAAGAATAAAGATACTTGGCCAAATTCATCCCAGATGCAACTCCACATGATTCAGTTAAAGCCAGTGAATTTGGCATCTGGCGACTGCGGTTTACCCCTGAAATCCTTTATCATTATTAAAAGTTACTCTTGTTCCGAAAATGATTTGCAACTAGGGAGCTAGTAGTTCTTGCTTGGACTGCACATAGAGCATTAGCTGGGAAGAGCAAAGTTGAGAGAACAGAGCAAGTCTCTGAAACAAGACTGGAAGAAAGTCATATTCTATTTTTTTTTCCTTTGGAGTATTTCTTATCTACTTACACATCTCCTGTCACTCGAGCATCCAAGGGCCTCGCATACATTTATCACAAAACCCCTGTGAGGTAAGGAAGTGTTATTACCTGTCATACATCCATCCACTTTAAAAAACCAACCAACCAGATGAGGGAGAGAGATTAAGGCTCAGGCACACTTAAAAGCTTTACAAGTTTAAATAGTTTCGTTACTGGTGTGATTTTAAAAAAAAAAAATTTTTTTTTTTAATTCTATTCCTCACAGCTGTGAAGAATAGTTTGGAAACATGACTTGAGTGCACCCTAAAGGCTCAAAGCAGAAAGCAAACAATCCATCACCAGCCTAATTTTTTTAATCTTCTGATGATTTTAAGCGATTCAGATTTTGGGGGGGAAGGAGAGGGGCTGACATGATTTTTGAACATTGGGGGTTGACAATACTGAAATACTTAGCCAACAAGCTAGATGTCTCCCTGTCCTATGGCCAGACCCACCTTTGCCAAGGTAGATCTTTCTGTGTCAGCCACTGCTCCCCCCTCCTCACCCCCGTTGGGGTTTCTGTTGGTTTGGGGAAACTATCATTTCTTCTCAGAGGCAGAGGAAGCTGAAAGGATGTTCTGAATTAGCATGTCATTTGCCCCAGCCATTTGCCACATCCCTCTCCAGCCAGGAGCCTCCCCACATGAGTCCATGTTGGCTACTTATAAACTTTCCTTGGTAGAGGGAATGTTAGAGGCAGTATGCAGTGTCCCAACACCCAACCCCTTGAAAGATGGATTTTCCACTACTACGGCCCATCTACAAGGCTCTTCACCAGTGGAGAATTTGGCACAATGTCTTCAATATTGTGGGCTGCAGTAAAGCCTGATCTAGCATCTCCTTTTATTGGTGAATGAGGGTGAACCTAAATTTAATCCATAAAAAGCATGCCTAGGTACCACAGCACTGGGCTCTTCAAAGGCTTGACACAAATACAATAAATAATGGTGGGAAAGAAGTTTGACACATCTCTATTAGAATAACAAAGATAATTTTGTGTAAAAACAAGAGTAACACATGATCTGAGTATCTTCCAGTAGTCTATGTCAGGACATGTATACTAATAGGGAGATGTGAGTTTCCAGCATTTGATGGAGACCCATTGTAAAGACTAGTTTCAGAGTAGCAGCCGTGTTAGGCTGTATCCGCAAAAAGAAAAGGAGTACTTGTGGCACCTTAGAGACTAACAAATTTATTTGAGCATAAGCTTTCATGAGCTACAGCTGTCATAAATATAAAGGGAAGGGTAAACCCCTTTGAAATCCCTCCTGGCCAGGGGAAAGCTCCTCTCACCTGTAAAGGGTTAAGAAGCTAAAGGTAACCTCGCTGGCACCTGACCAAAATGACCAATGAGGAGACAAGATACTTTCAAAAGCTGGGAGGAGGGAGAGAAACAAAGGGTCTGTGTGTCTGTCTATGTCAAGGTTCCTCCCCCACTCTGAACTCTAGGGTACAGATGTGGGGACCTGCATGAAAAACCTCCTAAGCTTATCTTTACCAGCTTAAGTCAAAACTTCCCCAAGGTACAAAATATTACACCTTGGACAGGCCGCTACCACCACCAAACTAATACTGGTTACTGGGGAAGAGCTGTTTGGACGCGTCCTTCCCCCCAAAATACTTCCCAAAACCTTGCACCCCACTTCCTGGACAAGGTTTGGTAAAAAGCCTCACCAATTTGCCTAGGTGACTACAGACCCAGACCCTTGGATCTTAAGAACAATGAACAATCCTCCCAACACTTGCACCCCCCCTTTCCTGGGAAATGTTGGATAAAAAGCCTCACCAATTTGCATAGGTGACCACAAACCCAAACCCTTGGATCTGAGAACAATGAAAAAGCATTCAGTGTTTTACAAGAAGACTTTTAATAAAAAATAGAAGTAAATAGAAATAAAGAAATCCCCCCTGTAAAATCAGGATGGTATATATCTTACAGGGTAATTAGATTCAAAAACATAGAGAACCCCTCTAGGCAAAACCTTAAGTTACAGAAAAGATACACAGACAGAAATAGTTATTCTATTCAGCACAATTCTTTTCTCAGCCATTTAAAGAAATCATAATCTAACACATACCTAGCTAGATTACTTACTAAAAGTTCTAAGACTCCATTCCTGTTCTGTCCCTGGCAAGCGCCGCATACAGACAGACACAGACCCTTTGTTTCTCTCCCTCCTCCCAGCTTTTGAAAGTATCTTGTCTCCTCATTGGTCATTTTGGTCAGGTGCCAGCGAGGTTACCTTTAGCTTCTTAACCCTTTACAGGTGAGAGGAGCTTTCCCCTGGCCAGGAGGGATTTCAAAGGGGTTTACCCTTCCCTTTATATTTATGACAGTCTATATGCGGGTTTCTGCCAGGGATAGACCAGGAATGGAGTCTTAGAACTTTTAGTAAGTAATCTAGCTAGGTATGTGTTAGATTATGATTTCTTTAAATGGCTGAGAAAAGAATTGTGCTGAATAGAATAACTATTTCTGTCTGTGTATCTTTTTTGTAACTTAAGGTTTTGCCTAGAGGGGTTCTCTATGTTTTTGAATCTAATTACCCTGTAAGATATCTACCATCCTGATTTTACAGGGGGGATTTCTTTATTTCTATTTACTTCTATTTTTATTAAAAGTCTTCTTGTAAGAAAACTGAACGCTTTTTCATTGTTCTCAGATCCAAGGGTCTGGGTCTGTAGTCACCTAGGCAAATTGGTGAGGCTTTTTACCAAACCTTGTCCAGGAAGTGGGGTGCAAGGTTTTGGGAAGTATTTTGGGGGGAAAGACGCGTCCAAACAGCTCTTCCCCAGTAACCAGTATTAGTTTGGTGGTGGTAGCGGCCAATCCAAGGACAACGGGTGGAATATTTTGTACCTTGGGGAAGTTTTGACCTAAGCTGGTAAAGATAAGCTTAGGAGGTTTTTCATGCAGGTCCCCACATCTGTACCCTAGAGTTCAGAGTGGGGGAGGAACCTTGACAACAGCTCACTTCATCGGATGCATTCAGTGGAAAATACAGTGGGGAGATTTATATACACCGAGAACATGGAAACAATGGGTGTTACCATACACATTGTAACAAGAGTGATCAGGTAAGGTGAGCTATTACCAGCAGGAGAGCGGTGGGGGGAGAGGGACGACACCTTTTGTAGTGATAATCAAAGTGGGCCATTTCCAGCAGTTGACAAGAATGTCTGAGGAACAGTAGGGGAGGGCGGGGGAGAATAAACATGGGGAATAGTTTTATTTTGTGTAATGACCCATCCACTCCCAGTCTTTATTCAAGCCTAAGTTAATTGTATCCAATTTGCAAATTAATTCCAATTCAGCAATCTCTCGTTGGAGTCTGTTTTTGAAGATTTTTTGTTGAAGAATTGCCACTTTTAGGTCTGTAATCGAGTGACCAAAGAGGTTGAAGTGTTCTCCGACTGGTTTTTGAATGTTATAATTCTCGACATCTGATGTGTGTCCATTTATTCTTTTACGTAGAGACTGTCCAGTTTGGCCAATATACATGGCAGAGGGGCATTGCTGGCACATGATGGCATATATCACATTGGTAGATGTGCAGTGAACAAGCCTCTGATCATGTGGTCTTCTCTGTAGAGCTGCTACTTTTCTTGAGGCTTAGTTGCTGTTTCTTCCCCTCCCAACTTAAACTCTTTCTTCCATTGAAGAGCTATGCCACATCTACAACTCTAAAAAAAACCCCAAAAAAGACAGAAAGGAGATTAACTAAGGGTCATATGCTCCCATGTGTGATACATAGGGTTGCCAGGAGTTCAGTTTTTGACTGGAACACACTTTCGAAAAGGGACCCTGGCCGCTCTGGTCAGCATTGCTGACTGGGCCAGTAAAAGTCCAGTTGGAGGCACAGTGGGGCTAAGTCAGGCTCCCTGCCTGCCTTGGCTCCGCGCAGTCCCTAGAAGCAACTGGCATGTCCCTATGGTCCCTAGGGCAGGTGTGAACAAGGAAGCTCCACGCAATGCACCCACCCCAAGTGCTGCATCAACAGCTCCCATGGGCTGGGAACCACGGCCCATGGGAGCTGCGGGGGCGGCACCCGTGGGTGAGGGCAGCGTGCACTGCACAGAGACGCCTGGCTGTGCCTCCACCTAGGGGTTAGACATGGTGGCCATTTCCAGGAGCAGCGTGGAGCCAGGGCAGGCAGGGAGCTTCCCTTAGCCTTGCTGCGCCACCGACTGGAAGCTTCCTAAGTTAAGCACCGCCCGGCCGCAGCCTGCACCCCAAAGCCCTTGCCCCAGATCGGAACCCCCTCCAAAACCCTAACTCCCTCCCAGACCCCACAGCCCCAACTGCACCCCAAACCACTGCCCCAGGTTGGAATATTCTCCTGCACCCAAACACCCTCCCCCAGCCCTGAGCCCCCTCCCGCACCCAAGCTCCTCCCGGAGCCCACACCCCAAACCCTCTCCCATACCCCAATCCCCTGCCTTAGCCCTGAGCCCCCTCTCAGAGTTTGCACCCCCTCCTGCACCCCAACCGCCTGCCTTAGCCCAGAGCCCCCTCCTGCATCCTGAACCCCTCATTTCTGGCCTCAACCCAGAGCCCGCACTCCAAGCTGGAGCCCTCACCCCCTTCCGTATCCCAACCCCCTGCCCCAGCCCAGTGAAAGTGAGTGAGGATGATGGAGAGCGAGCAACAGAGGGAGGGGGGCCCAGAGTGAGTAGGGGTTAGAAGGGTGGGGCTGGGGCTGGGGCTGGGGCAGGGCCTTGGGGCAGGGCACGAGGGTTCAGTTTTGTGCAATTAGAAAGTTGGCAACCCTAGTGACAAAGTGCCTATCAAAGGAACATATCGCAAGATGTCAGAAAAGGCCAAGCATATCACCTTGCATAGGAAAGGAAGAACTAGGACTCCATGCCAAACTTTACCAGTTTAAAAAAAAAAAGCCATTTTGCAGATGATTATAAGGATTATTCTAATCACAGAAAGGGGAGCATGTGCTGCCCAAACTGTAGGAGAAGGAAACTATGCCACATAATAATAAAAGTGCTATAGTTAAACAGAATAAAGGGACATAATGAAGGTTGCATGAAGCAGCATTAAATCTGGTCAACTGCAAGTATCTATTATGGGCAGAATCAAGAGCTCAGCACCCACAGTTGGAGCTAGATTTTCAAAACATCTCAGTGCATTGGCGGTTGAACTCATTTGACTATCTAGCCATAAGTGTCACCATGGGAACTGAGCACTTCTGAAAGTCTGCCCCAGTTGATAATCTGGCCCTGGTCAATTTTGAAAGTTTGGCCCCACTGCTAAGGCACGATAGCAGCCCACGCTGGTTATCCGTAATCCACTCTGGACACGACCTCCAACAGTATGGGATCAGACTCATACCCAGGTTCCTTTTGCCTATAGCAGTTCATTGCTATGCAGCTGCTCTATCATTTTCCCAGGGAGCTGAGGTCTGAACAATTGCTTTTGTTGACCATCCCCTTCTTTGTGACAAACACATTTTCAAGCAGCTCTAATAAAATGCTATTTTGCAACTTAATCAGGACTCATTCTGGGCCTGATCCAAATCCCAGTGAAATCAATGGAATGATTTCCACTGACTTTAAAAGGAATTGTATTAGGCCCTATTGACCCAATCTTGCAAAAGCATGTGTATGCATTCAAGCAGTCCCCATGAAGCCAATGGCACTACTCATGAAAAATGGTTATTTGCAAAAGAAATGGTCACATGAGTAGGGGTTTGCAGGATCAGGTCCTATTTGTATATATTTCTGTGAATATTAGCTCTTTCTACATTCTTTCCCTGTGAAAAGCCATCATTCGGGGTTAAATGTCTTTCAGTTGGTTGTGGTAAAATGACAGATTTTATACACTGAATTATAAGAAAAGAAATATGCTGAATTATTATATAACACTGCATAAGATGAAAAGGAGTATTTGGGGTCTTCTTTATCACTCTAAACCCACAATATCAAAGAGATATTCACTTGGTAGTCTTTATCATCCATCAAGCATGAAAGTGGATATTATTCCCTTCCTAACAATGTGTGATGGTTCTGAATAAAAAAAAAAAAATACTGGCAAATTAGAGCCATATAATAAAGCCTTGGATATGCAACTGATGCAATGAAAGAGGCAAAGCAATAGACACATAAAAAGAATGAATGGAACACAGTTTAGCAATGGAACACAGTTTAGCAATCCTGTTGTAAACAACGTATTTGCCTATATTACTAATAATCCCAATTCACTATTTAAAGTGAATAACTTTAAAAATTCACTTCTCTATTTATGCTTTATTTACTTTTTGCAAGTTAGATAATGAATATTAATGAAGTTAGTTTCCTTTTGTTTATAGTCAATTTCACTTTCAGGTTTTCAGTGCTGAAGTGTCTGGGTTTCAAATAGGGCACAGGAATGTTTATTTAAAAACACCTGTTTTCATTGGAATTTTTAAAATGGAAACACTCCTATTTGTCTTAGGTTTTAATTTTAAAACTCTTCTTTGTCACAATAAATAAGATATTGGGCCAAATTTAGACCCGATTCAGGAATGTATCCTGTCATAGGGAACCTCCTACCCCAGGAGTGCCCTCCTGCAGCAGACCACAGCACAGTAAGTATGCCTACCTCCGTTTCCCCTTTCTTCCACCCATAAAATTAACCTAGTCTCTCAGTTCCCACTACAAAGCCTTCCTCTGGGCATAATTTATTCATATACACTAGTAATTCCCCCAAATCTCCAAAATAAACATTTCCACAAGCATATAAAGTTACAATTGTTTTTCCATTCCCCTCTCCAGGGACATCACCTCCAGGTCATCCACTCAAGAGTCAATAGCAGCACTCTGATCCTTTTGCACCTGATCCATGACCACAGTCTCCAGGCCTACCTGCCTGGTAGTGATCAGTCCCATAACACTTTATCACAGCCCCCAAGTCAAGTCTCCCACTAGAGAGAGAGCTCCCCACAGGGTTCGACTTCCCACTTGCCTGGGAGCTCCACCCCTCTTCAGGGAATGTCCCTTCAAGACTAAGCCTTTGTGCCTGGGCTCTTCCCACAACCCTCCCTCTCAGGTCTTCCCCTCTTGCAGTGTTCCCCTTCCCAGGCCTCCCTGCTTGTGAGTCCTACCTCTGCTCAGGGGATCCACCTTCCTGCAGGAACCCTCTTGCTTCTAGTCTCAGCTTCCCCTGACTAAGCTGCATCTTCCCCTTTTACCTGGGGCCGATACATGAGCTTTCCACTCATTGGGACTCCCCAGCTTTGGCGAGTTCTCATCCAAACTCAGCTCTCTGTTTGTTTGTTTGGTCTCATGTAGCACTCTCCCAAGCGACTCAGCTGCCAGCTCTTCCTTGCAGTTTCCTGTCTCCCCCTGAGTCTTTGGTAGCTGGCACCTGAACCTCCCGTATCTGAGTCTTCTCAGGCTCTGAGTCTCCCAGTCGCCTCTCCCAAAAGTCCAGGTGCCCTTTCTTAAGCCTAGCTGAGGATAGGAGACAGTCAACTGACAAGTCACAGGTGCAGTGGCCTCTAACCTCTTAAAAGCCTAGCGCCACCCTAACATAGGCTTAAGGTGAAGCATGTGCCATGTGCTTAATTCCCATTGAAGTCAATAGGACTTCTATGGGACTTAAGCAGAGTCTTAAAGTTAAGGATGTGCTCAAATGCTTTCCTGAATCAAGGTCTTAAATTGCCAGTGTCCCTTTACAGCTATCAGTGTATTTTATATGAAGCCAAGAGTGACAAAAACTAGTAGAATATTTGACAAGTAACTTTCAGATCAAATTTTTAAGACACTCTACATAAAACAGAAATAAAGAGACTGTTAATGCAGAGGATACACATTGGCTCTTTGCCTCTCACTTCCCCAGTGGTGCAGTGTCCGCTGGGGAGGAGCAAAAACATTGACAAATACTGTGAGGATGGAAAATGTAGGATGTTTCTGCCCATCCACCCAAATTTAGCCAGAGCATAAAAGAGGGTATGGGAGGAGCTGGAGGAGAAACCAGGGAACACCCATCTTCAAAGCTATATTTCCCCCACTCCTCTGTAGGCAAAAGTGCATTAAAAATGGATTCCTTAATGCTGCTTGACACAACATTAACTCATCCTTCATGCTCTGTGGGCCCCATCAGAAAGGGTCACAGAGTGCAGATGCTGGCCAGCAGCCAAAGGCAGCATGGCCACAAGCCAGCCATGCTGCCATGACTAGATGGGGTTCCTGAGAGAAGTATAAAGTCCTTCCACATATTTGCAGGGTTGTGGGTCAGGGCTTCTGCAGATGGCTGGTCTCTGTAGCTGATTTTTTGGCCCTGTACTCTTCCTGCACTGTAATCCCAATTCTCTTGTGATCTGAGGAGGCTGTGCATCCAAACCTATATAGGGCAGGATTCCTTTGTTCCCCTCAGTGTGTTTTTATGTGGGTGCATAACATAGGGCTCCCAGTGAATAGCTAATGCCAGTACAACAAAAAATTACCAGTACGATTTTTTTTTACCAACTGTAAACAATGCATAATTCCAATTTCTGTCTAATTTAAATGAGGCTCATAAAGAACACTTCTCTGTAGACTGTGAACTCTTTGAGTCAGTGACTTGGTCTTGTTCTGGCTCTTCCTCCTACAAGGGAGCCAGTTCCCCCTCCTCGAGCTCCAGGGAGCAAATGAAGCTGCTCTGCTCTGCAGCTCTTCTTATATGGGCCTGCCAAACCCTGATTGGCTGCTCCTCATAGCCCCTCTCCTATTGGCTGCTTTCTGCCCAGCCTCCCTAGGGCTACATTAACCCCTTACAGGCCAGTGTGGGGCAGATGCTCTAGCACAGAGACGTTATCTAAGTATTGTTCAGACTGGTTTTCAGAATGAAATACTAGTTGAAGTTTGTATTTACTTTATGCACAGTCACTTTAACCTTGCTATTTGGACAGCAGGTGTCTTCTTCACAAGACTACAGAAGCTATAGACTATACATTTTTATAAGATAAACAGTTCATTCCTTCTTTGTCAGAATGCTGCAGGAAAAAGAAAACAGTTAGGGAACTGAAGCAAATACCAAACCCTTATTCTAATTCAATGAGAGTTTTGCCTGAATAAGGACTGCAGAATTGGGACCATTATAAGGACGGCATTATGCAATATGTTGTTCACTTGTGATATTAAATTCCCTACTGATTCCAAAAGCCAGCATTATACCTGACACTAATTTGCACGATTCCTGGAAGTTTTGGTAGTTAAAATAAAGGTGAAATGGGCACGGGAACTGAACTACACTCTTGCCCTTAGAGGTGCCCAGTCCACCCAGTAATCCAGGATATAGCGCATACATGGAACGGCGATGGGGAAGCTTGTGCTGACTCTGCCTATATTGTACCTGTTCTGTGGATAAAGAGAGTGTCCAGGGCTGCCAAGCCAGCACTTTCAAGTAACACACTCTTTATTGAATGCTTTCCAGTATTTCTTAAGTTAATGTTTTGGATTGTGGACTTCATTATATCTTTTTGCTTTAGTGACTGAAAGAGGGAGCGAGGTTATTCAGCTTAATACCAAACACAAAGTTAATCCACAAACAAAAAATACCCACTTCAACATAAGTCGAAAAAATTAAAATGGAAGATTGGGAGGATGTGCCACCATCTCAGGGCAGAAAGCTGGAAAATACATCCTAAAATACGGAGTACAGCCAAGTAGGTGAAGGGTGGGAGCCACAGTCTGTACAGTCAGAGCAAAACTTCAGAATGAGGCAGATTGTATCTCCCAGGTTTAAAAGGCCAGTTAACCAGGACAGCATGCTGGGAAAGACTCCTATAAATGGTTAAAACAAGGGAGTTCCCTAATGCCTAGGTGGTCAGAAAGTAAAGAGATTTTATGGCAATGAGGTTGAATTCCCTAGCCAGTGATCTAAGTGAAAGACAAACAGACCTCTAGAACGTGAGCCTAGGATACTGTGTATTTGAGCTAGTACAATCTCTCTCTTTGCTTGCTCTTTTTACTTTTAAATTTGCCATGAGATGCTATTGGCATAATTATTATCCAATTTCCTTTTGAACATCTGTAGCCTCCTTTGCGCTTTTGATTTTCGACCACATTGTCACACAAGGGTGGAAAAGATAAAAATAAGATAAGGTTAAAAACCAGAGGAGACAAAGGAATATAGCCAAGGTTTAAAGAACTATATGAAAGGCCACTTGATAGGATTCAAGCAGTAAAAAGGCAAACAGCCAAATGTTGTTTAAGAAAAAACAAACAGGAAGAAGGTTTTAAAAAATGTCATCTTAGTGCATTGTACTATGAGTTTACAAGTTATAGACATGCAGGAGCATTAGGGATGGGATTTGCAAAAGCACTCAACATTGACCTAACTCTGTTCTCACTGAAGTCAATAACCAGATTCTCATTAACTTCTCTGGCAGCAAAATCAGGCCAACGCTGAGTACTTCTGAAAATCCCACCCTATGTAAATAATAATAATAATGTAACAAGGTACCATTACAGCAATCGAGAACAGCTAAAATGCTTGAGATTTACATGTGTTGGGGCTGGTGGCAGAGCATTTTCAGTGGAAGGCCCTCAGTGCTGGATTTCACTTTTCCTTACAGTCCAATAAATAGAGCAGTTAGTTCACCCTTAGAGAATTTTGCAACATGCCCTCTTTTTTCATTGGGATTTTTAAAAATTTGGCCCTTTCAAACAGTTATTGTACAAGCTCTTGAGGATTTTTATAAACTATTAATTAATTAAAAACGTTGTCTGACAACCTTTTCAGAACTGCCTATTTGGGTGATTGAGGGGTCCAATGACATCAGGCTCAAACTAAACATTTTCCATCTTACTTTTCTTAGTGAATATTTCTTGACAGTGCTGACTACAGGCATAGTTTGGGAGAGCTGACCACTAAGGCTCTGATCGTGCATGCTGCTGCATGTAAGGAGACCCCTGGACCCAGGATGAACACCACTAATGTCAATGGGCCTATGAATGGGCTCATTGGTCCACCCTCAAAGAGCAGCTTCAAAGACCACTGCCTAAAGACCCGATTCTGCCAACATTCGGGGCTTAGTGCTGACTGCAGTGAGTCACCTTGCCTATTTAAAGGGAGGATTTTTTTTAAAAAGGACAGTCAATGAGATTCATGCTAGTTAGTGCTGCATGAAGAGGGTTTGGATTATTGGGCCCTTAGTTATATAAAAGCCACCGTGATCTGGAATGCTATTCACTTGAGGTCAAATTTGTTGCTACATTACTAGCTCTTTGCAACCATATGCAAGTCCCACCTTCCTTATATACATTGAACAGAAGTGCATGTGTGCTGCCAATTAGTAGCACCTCCTGTGGATGGAGTTCCTATGTTCTACGGATGATTAAATTCTACCTCTGCACTAATGACTAACTGTACACTAGCAGGCGATGGAGCTTTCAAAATATCATGATATACCATGTTGTTACTACTGATTTTGGCTTGGGTTAAACAGTCATTACATTTTTAAAAAACCACAGAAATGCACACAGTATAATAGAAATGTTTTGCATTAAAACAATTGCATTTAAAAATACATTGAATCTTCTGTTGCTTATTCAATTTTTATTTTTTTAAAAGGCCTTTTGTGCACAACTAAAATTGCATAACACCTTTTGTTAGACATAAATTTCTAATTAAAAAGGAATAAGAAGTTCAACTTTCAAAATTACATTTTCCTCCTGAGTAGTATTTCCGGATATTGCTGCCGTAAACATTAGTGCCACCTGAGTTAAGTTTTTGTCAGCATTTCCACTTTAAGCCTCTATTTTATGGAGTTTATAGCACAACTGTGTTTCACTGCTCTCGAACTTGGTATGTGGGATGAAGCCAGTACTAAAAGATGGAAAACAGTCCTACTGAACTGAGGTGTGATCTGAAAACAGACTATTTCTTTAAAGAGCAAATCAGACTTCTAGACTACTGCGACACTTATATGTTGCTGAAAGATAACATGTGACAGCTAGAGTCAAAGATAAAATGAAGGAAACGCCTCCTGCCCTCTATGGAAAATATACTAAAATCACCAAAGTATACAGCTATTTCACATCAGAGAACAAAAAAGAAAAATCAAATATGGAAACAGAATTCAATATTCACAAGATGTTGTATTGTATTGTATTGATGTTGTAATAATTATTATTATTATTTCACTTGTTTATCTTCTGAGCATTAAGAGAAGGCCCCAACTGAGATCAGGGCTCCATTGCACTAAGAGCTTTACAGACACAGAGCCAGGGACAGTCTTGACCTTGGAAAGATTACAATCTAAGTAGACAATTAAAATAAAGGACAGAAGGAAAGGAAGTATTATCCCAATTTTATGGGGAACTGAAGCACTGAGATCAAGTGATTTGCCCAAGGTCACACAGAAAGCTTATGGCACAAATGGGAACTAAAAATCCCAATCCAGTAACACAAAGCAATCATTATTCTTCTTTTATTTCTTTTGCAAAAGGACACCATTGTTGGTGGGGGTTTTTCAAAATACTTTAAGACAGGGCAACATCCTGTCAACCTTACTCAGGGCATCATTTTGAAAAATTCTGGGGGGTGCAAAGTTGTGTCAACATCCCTGTTTCTGCCTCCCTGCTGAGGCTGTAGCTACTTGTGGGGGTTAGTGGGCCAGTCTCATCCTGGAGTGGGACAAGGAGGTGCCAGGCCAATCCTATCCCGGAGACTGTGGGATGCGGGGGGGTCAGTCCACAAGCATGGGTGTTGAAGGCAGGCGAGGCCATTCCCACACATACACACACTTTTTAAACAGGCCTCCCCCGGCAGAACTCTTTCCCTGCTGGAGGGCTGTCTGGGCCAAATTTCAGTGAGTGGTGTTACGACTTGGCTTGGCCTTCCAATTTTTCCAGTCCTTCCGGTGCCATTGGCAGTGGGCCAGGGGTGGGGTGGACACTGATAGCTGGTCTGTGGCAGGGCCTGGGGCTTGATCCATGCTCAGCTCTGGCCCAGGCCACCATTGCTTTTTCTTGCCCAGTTGGTGGGGAGAGGGGGGCAGAGCTGACAACATGGTGATTATGAGCCCTGCCCAGCAGCTGCCCCTGCCCCCCAAACCCAGGAAGACACCCCAGCACCAGCTGGTGAGGAGCTATGGAAAGTCAGGGTGGGGGGGCTTGCAAACCAATGTCTGGGGAAACAATTGCCCTCCTAACCCATAGCAAGTGACACCCCTGGCTTTTACTTGTGCAAATAGTTTGATAGGCTTCCATGGGTATGTCTACACTGCAATAAAAGACCCACAGCTGGTCAGTGTCAGCTGACTTAGGCTTGCAGGGCTCAAGCTGCAGGGCTATAAAATTGCAGTATAGACATTTGGGGTCACTTTTATTGCAGTGTAGACATCCTCCCCACCCACAAGAACCTACTACTCATATGGGTAAGGCAGGAATGCTATGGCATATAGGAACTGCTCCTGTTCCTCTTGCAGTTGACAAATGAGTTCAGACAGTTTTTAGTAGAGCACACTTGGGTCCAGATTGGGTAATACCTCAATAAACAAAATGATGAGCTAATTTATAATAGAAACAGTTTATCTATTTTCCTGATTCCCAGATGTCTGGAGCCATCAATGTAGCATTCTGGGGATGCAGTACTCTATAAATAAGACATATACTTATCTTGGTTAAAACTATTTGCATTTCTATCTTAAAGGGAGGCTTAAGGGACAAATTAATATTATAGTCCTATCCTATTATAGTCCTATCTATCACACAACTCTCCAATTTTCCTACTAGAGTGCCATATGCTACTACATCTAATACCTTTCCAGAATCAAGGTATGTGATATCTACCACATTCTCTTTAGCTACTCAATTAATTATCTTATCAAAGAGGGAAATTAGGTTAGTTTGACATGATTGATTCTTAGTTTGACATGACTGATTGAACAAACCCATGTTGGCTGTTATTTATCACACTCTTCCTTTTCAATTGGCCACAAATTGACTCTCTAATTACTCATTTTAAGTCTTTCCTGAAATTGAAGTTGCACTGATTGGTAGGTAATTCTCTTAGTCCCTTTCACCTCCTCCCACCTTCTCAAACTCTTTTATGTTTACTATTTATAGACACAGGTCCTACCATTCACTCTTGGCCAGTCCTCAGGGACCTCTCCTATATACTAAGAGTTTTAGAAAATGATTGCCAGTGGACCTCAGGGTTCTGGGACTTTAGTATTCTCATGTGAGAATTAGGCCCTACTAGGCCCTACTAGTTTAAGAACATGACCCAAGTATTCCTTCACAATTCTCACAAAAAATACCATTCGCTAATGGTTAAGACAGTCCAAGCACATTTCCAAATAAATGCAACCATTTAACAGAAAGGAAATCACCAGTTAAGATGACATGAACCTTCTCCCATTGCTAACCACCCAACAACCATGACAATATCCAAATGCATTACCATACTCTACATCTGTGTAACAAACTCCCTTCACACTTCCAACACCCAACCAACCACAATTCACAGATCCAATTCCTCTAAATCACACTGAGATGTACAACTCAGCTCCAACCTCTGGGAGACATCTCGAATGTGTCACTTCCACCTCTTATATTTGCTTTTCTTGCCATCCCGCCTTCCCTTTCCCTTTGAATAATTTTTGTCCTGAATCAGCTGGTATATGTCCCCTGCTCTCTTCATGTCTCTTTCTCTGAGGAGTAGAAAACAGCAATGCCCAGATATCCCCTGAAGTTCAAATAGTGGGGAAAACACAAGGCTTAATTTCTCAGAGATGATTTCCCAGAGGCCCCTACATACCCCCGTTCAGGGCTCTGGGCTTCAGCTGCAGGGCAGGGGTCTCATGGCTTTAGCCCTGCGGGAGTACTGGGGCTCCGGGTTCAGCCCTGTGGCAGGAGCCTGGGCTTCTTCCTGCAGGAGGTGCCGGGATTCCTGTGCGTTTGAAAATATTTACCGGAGCTCTACTCCGATGGGCTCTGGCTGAATTTAAGCCCTGAGAAAACATGCGTTCAAAAGGGACCAAAGTGCAGGAAATATAACGTTAACAAATAAAGAGTTATCTTAGAATCCTATTTTTCCCTGCTATGCCCAGTTTGCAGCTCTACCTGCCTACTGTCACAAATCCCTTCCACCACAGCAGTGCCTATCAATCTGTAAGAGAAAATACTACGTAGCAGAAAAGAGCCAGGTTAATGAAATGGTGAGGGGTACACAGTAGCTCAGAAACACTGGGGAAGTGCAAATAGCCCTGGCATAAGCCTTCTATTTCCTGTGTACTAAGATTATTAGTGCCACTTGTCTATCCTCTCTTTTTAAAGATAACTGATGCACCAACGCAGATAATGAGGTGAGGGTGGGGTTTCAGGCCCATCTCTGTTCAGAAGAAAGGAAAGTTAGTCAAACTGGAAACTATCCAGAATGTATGGTATGATGTGGTATGTATGGTTCATCCACCCTTATGCAACAGGTTTAAAAAAAATTGAAGTAGACCTGGCAAAAATAAGTTCCAGGGCAACAGTTCCCAAGCTCTTTTTGTTTGATCCCTACATGAGACAGATTGGCAGATGGTTACCTCAGTGTGTCCTCTTGCCGCATCCCCAAGAATAGCTATCACCATAACCTTCTTTTTTTCTATCCATTTGTATTACAGTAACACCTAGGACCCCTACTCCTGGCAAGCACCTCAATGTGCTAAGTGCTTAACGAAAACATAACAAAGAGACAGTCCCTGCCCCTAAAGAGCTTTACACTCTAATAAGTCAAGAGACAACAGATGGATACAGAGAGACAGATAGGGCAGTATAAGGAAACAGTAAGACAATACTGGTCAGCATGATTGGCAGTGATCTCATTCTAACTGTTAAATTTATTGTAGGCAACATTTTATCCTTCTCCCATTCTGTCCTTTTCTGCTTGTACTTTTTCCCCTTCTCATTTACACTTTTCTTGGTGTTTTCCCCTCTTTTTGTTGCTTTTTATGTTTAAATATTTTTGCTCCCCCACTACAAGGCTACCTGCTGCTTGGGGCATCAGTTGCTGGCTACATGGCGCTGGGTTCCTTCTTCCTTGTCCTCTTTGCTTGAATTGAATGCTTTCTAAGCAGAGAACAGACAAGAAGCTTTAGTTGATAGGGTGCTCTCTAAAGCTGCACCCTTGAACCTGTGAACTTGCAGCTCGCTGCATTTGGGATCACATCAGGAGCCCAGAAGGAAATCAAGTATTTTTTTAAGGAGCTGTTTGGCATTTTATCCAAATGTCCTCCCAAAGTTATCACAGATCAATCTGGATTCAAGACTCAGATCTAGATTTCAAAATCTCTGCCTCTATTGCTTCTCTCCTTTTCTCTGACCACCCAATCTGGATTCCCTCTACCTCCTACGGTTTGTTTGTTTGTATATTGCCATAAGAATTCTAATTGCTGAAGCCAATGTATACTGAAATTAAAAGAAACATCACAAAAATTAATCACATTTCACTGATAAAAAATGAAATATTAATAACAAGTTTGGTTTAGAATCAAATCATTCAGCAGAAGACTGTGATCTTGTGTTGTATTCCAAATATATGCCTTTGAATTCCAAAGTTTTAACTGTATTTTGAGTCTTCTTTACAAAAAAAAGTGGCATCAAGATACAGGTGAAATATCTAATTATTTACACAGCTAATTCTTTTTACTTCCAGAGGACAAAATAAACCAAAGAACACAGGGTCCAGTCCGGCTTCTTCTGAAATAAAATGCTAAATTCCTGTGGAATTAAAAGCAAGCAGGATCAATCCCCGTTCCCTTTCTCACATGTGTAGTCCCATCAGCATCAGTGGAACCAGTTGCACAAGGAAGTAGAGAAGGATCAGGCTCCAACATTTTTAACAGGACTAAACACCAACTAGAGTAAAATCATCAGTTATAATAACTTACCACTAGATGGAGCAGTTCAATTTTAATATTCTCATTTACAAAGAAAATCCTCTTGTAAATTCTCAAGTTTTAAACTAGCAGATCCCCTCAATACAACAATTTCCAGCTTGCTCCTTTTACATTACAACACATTTGGAAACATTCTGTCCTTACAGAATAGGGAAGCGGGATTAGCAAATTAGCATACGTATATTGGTGAGTAATTCCATATTCCTTTGATATTATAGCAAAGACTAGGAACACAGTTGGAAATAGAAGTCTGTTAGGGTTTCTGTTAAAACCCCAGTTCTGAAATGTTTATAATTTAATTATTAAAATTAATTCAGCTTGGCACAACATATAACTGTCAGCATTTGGGGGCAATTTTTAGTCTGAACAGGACAAAAAGGTAATAGCCTGATTTTCACAAATACTGAGAGTCAAGTCATATATTTTAAATCAAATTAATTTATTAGTGGGAAAAAATTATTTGCTGCTATGATTTAAAGCCAATGAGAATTTTGCCATTTACTTCAGTGGGAGCAGGTCTTAAGTTTGAGGACTAAACTTTTTGAAGAAATATTTTTATTAAACATTTAGAGTGGTTTACATAGTAATATCATAACAGAGCAAATGGGCCTGATTGTCTTCTCGTGTATGATGGTTTTACATTTGTGTAGTGCTACTGACTTCATTGGAGTTAGTTTTGATTTACACCTAAGGCCATCTGATGGAGCTTAACCCGCCAACACTTTAAGGGCAAGGGAAAGAACCCAATTAGTCATGTTCTGCACCTGGGTGCCGCGAGAGGGTTAACTATTACCTTCTGGACAGAGGTGGCAAAGCTAAGACTGAGGGAACTCAATTGGGGGAGAGTGAGGAGGAGAAGATAGGCCTCTCTGATGGAGAGGAGCCCAGAACCAGGGCCTACAAAGGTAAGGGAATTAAAGTCAAGCCCAGGAAGGGCAAAGGATTTTTTGTTTCTGGAATCAAGCTCAGGAGGGGTGAGGGATCTCTTGTGTAGAGCTGAAACCAGGAAGGGAACTAGACTGTTGTGTGACTTGGTCAGAAGGCTGAGCCATAGAAGACCTCATTGAGGGAGTGCAGGGAAGAACTGTCTGGTTATGGACCCCACCCCTAGCCAGCCAAGAAAATGGCTACTAGAAGTTGTGTCAGTAGGGTGACTAGATAGCAAGTGTGAAAAATTGGGATGGGGGTAATAGATGCCTATTTAAGAAAAAGCCCCAAATATTTGGACTGTCCCTATAAAACAGGGACATCTGGTCACCCTATGTCACCCAGATGAGAGAACGAGGAGTAATGGTCTCAAGTTGCAGTGGGGGAGGTTTAGATTGGATATTAGGAAAAACTTTTTCACTAAGAGGGTGGTGAAACACTGGAATGCGTTACCTAGGGAGGTGGTAGAATCTCCTTCCTTAGAGGTTTTTAAGGTCAGGCTTGAGAAAGCCCTGGCTGGGATGATTTAACTGGGAATTGGTCCTGCTTCGAGCAGGGGGTTGGACTAGATGACCTTCTGGGGTCCCTTCCAACCCTGATATTCTATGATTCTATGTGTCAGAGGCAAAGTCACCTGGAATGCCGTGTTGAGGCATGAGGGGGAGCCCTAGAGGTGAGGGCATGCACTTTCACATGATACTGGAAGTGAGATTTGGAGACCCCCTCTCCAAGGAGGGAGGGAGATATCAATTACCTTAAAGATGAGGGACAAACTAAAACTCTTTTTTTCTTTTGGAAAGATGGTGGAGTTACTCTGCAGGCTGGCAGCCCAACAGGAGCAGATGCATGCTTTTTTGTTGCACCTATTACAAGGGCAGCAACAACAGCAAGAAGCTTAACCAGCTCAGTAAGAACACTTCCTGCAATGCTTAGAAAAGCAGATCTTTGGGACCTGGGTAGTTTTGGGAGAAGAGAGTGGGTCTACACCAGGATGAGACCTGGCAAAATTTAGCTCAGGTGATGACCAAGAGGTGTTTTTGTGCATTTTTGATAAGGTAGTGACCACTGCAGGGTGGGACAAATCCT
The DNA here is from genome assembly GCF_965140295.1 of Lepidochelys olivacea. Taxonomy (NCBI): domain Eukaryota; kingdom Metazoa; phylum Chordata; order Testudines; family Cheloniidae; genus Lepidochelys; species Lepidochelys olivacea. Next base: position 77,062,595 of record NC_140418.1, on the reverse strand, counting down.
CTTGGATCACTTGAGTGGTCCTGTTCCTTTTGGGAGAGTCTCAGGTGGGTCTATTGAGTTTTCTCCGACAAGCAGGCATGGTCCTACAGAATTATAAAAGAGACCATTCTGGATAGACTCTGACTGACCCCGGAAACATACCACCACCATTATAGGCCATAGCCTTTCCCTCTGGAGCTGCGTCCTAGAGTGGCAGCACAATGTTTACAAGATCTGGCAATGTACTGGTTGCAGCCCAACACTAACACATTATACAAGATGGGGAAACCTTATGCCCCTAGAACAATTCCTAAGGGTTGGAGCCCAAAGTCAAGTCAGGAGATTTTAGCTGACTTCTACTGAGGAGGTAATGGCAAGGACAGAGGCCTATATGAAGCTGATAATGCCGAACCCCTGAACAAGGGGTTAGTTCAAGAGCACCATTCCCAGAGAAGGAAGATGACCATGAGCATTGCCCCTGGGATGGTAAGGGGGACACAGGAAGAGTGAAATTCTTAGACCATTCTGTACCTAAGAAAATGATGGAAATTGCGGTGCCTCAGTTGATACTGGGTACCTGAGACAAGCACCTGAGAATCAGGCAGCAGAACTCCATTGTCTGTTTCTGGTGTGGCCAACAGATTAATATAAGAAAGGACTCCCTACTCAGAGTGTGTCTATATGGACTGCTACTAAGCAAAGTGCTGGATGGGAAATGAGAGGACTGATTCACTATGGGTACAGGTAGATGCTAGTTTGGGAAAGTAGTCTCCCAGCAGTGAGACTAGATTGACATTTGCCAGTGCACATTTCATGTGCATACAGAGAGTCATGGTTCTACCTGAGAACAGAGGTAGAGACAGAGCTACAAGGTTGTGTGAGCAAGGTGAGGGGCAGCATGGTAAGAGACCTCCCCTTACCTGTAACTGTAGGCAGAGAATGGCCTAATTTCCAGCCCTATTATGAGAGAGGGTACTACTTGGACCAGTTTCCTATAAAATGATCCTCACCCGACATGGGGTGTTAGGCTAGCTGGCTGGCAGAGAGGTGTCAAAAGACCAGGGGGCACTACTCCAGATAGTCCAACAGGAGACATCAAGTCAGTTACAAGCCCTGGAAACACAGCTAGATGAGGCAAACCAAAGGCTGGAAGAGGTGAAAGCCTCATAACAGAGGAGGCAGCAGAACAAGAACAAGAAATGGTTCTGACAAGACTAGACCTGGTGTATGGAAAAAAAAAATTATCAGCAACTTGAATGAGTGCTAGTTGTACTGCAAACCACAAAACTATGTGACAATGGGGCCTCAATCCCTGGAAGCCAAGAGCAGGCCCTTGCGGGAGAGGAAACAAACTAGGTGATGTGTGTGGAAGACAGATGTCATGAGTGAAGAGATGAGAGCAGCTGACCTGATTGTAGACACTGACCTGCCAGCCCAAAGGTAACCACAAGAGGCTTGACCAGCAGTAGAGAGTATACAAATGCAGGATCTCCAAGACAGGTTAGCTGCAGAGGGGGCCCTGGACAAGACAAAAGATACTGGAAAGAACATTATCAAGATGGTCTCCTGCCAAATAACATTTGTTTACCTGGATACATGACTTGGAAGAAGAGCTGCAAGACTGCAGGGCTCAGAACAGTAATTTGTGAAGAGTACCCTGATGGGTACTACCTTGAAATGAAGAGTATAAGGCTTAGCCCCCAGTACCTGAAAGGCAAGCGAAAGGACACAATTAGTCATGACCTGCACCTGGGGAGGTAACTAATTACCCCCTGGATAGAGGAGGCAGAGCTAAGTCATGTAAGTTGATGGGGGTGGGGGAAGAGGAGTCAGCACATGGGGAGAGGGGAGGAAAGGTCTCTGATGGCAGAGTGTCCTGAGCTAGGACCTACATGGGTAAAGGAATTGAAATCAAGCCCAAGGCCTTTTATTTCTGGAGTCGAGCCTAGGAGGGGTAAAGGATCTTTTGTTTAGAGCTGAACCCTAGAAGGGAACTGGACCTGTTGTGTGAATTGGCTGGAGGGCTGAGCCCCAGAAGAGCCCAGTGAGGGAGTCTCGGAAAGACTGGCAGGGAGGGTCCCTGCAACAGAAAGTGGCCACCAAAGGGGTGCAAGAGGCAAAATCGCCTGCAATGCTGCATCCAGGCCTGAGGAGGCACGCAGAGGTGAGGGCATGTGCTTACAGGCCCCAATTGTGCAAACATGCACATACTTAACTTTAAGCACGAGTAACCTTACGAGGGGTCTATCTGAGATCAAAAGTTGGACCAATATCATAGTACTGGATTATTACATATTTTAATAAAGGGGGGGGAGTACAGTTTTCATGCATAAAATGTCTGATAGTGACCTGTGTACCTATACATAAATTAAACAACACAGTTTCACTGTTTTCACACACAATGTCATTTCAAAATATATACCTCTCCAAAATACCAAAGGGCTTAGATAGACCTTACAAGCTGTCCTGAAGGTCAGCTGATTCCGGTTCATTCCAACAAAGAAGGGAAGCAAGTTACAAAGTTAAGTGCAGTCTAGCAAGAAAGCCCTGCCAGCAGCACTCGGGGACTCGTGAGAGCCTCCCTGCCAATCTCAGCTTCACCCTTTATCTCTCAGTTGCTTTGCTTGTAGTTTTATATGCTGCTCCTGAAGTATTCATAATTTTCTAAATTTTGTAGTAAGTAGATGGTGAATGCTGTGAAAAATGTGTAACTAATTACTGAAGTATCAAGAGCATCAATCATATCTACCTATCTATATAATACCTGTATTTTGAGGACACCTATGTTGGGATATGTAAACTCTTGCAGCCAATGACTGCACAATTGATAATGCACTACATGCAATTAGAAAGAAGTGCAGTGATGGGGATTACAGTGTTAAATCCATATATGGCAGGTACAAAAGTAAATAGTAGATTTATTGCTTTGTTTTATTATGAAAATATATCCTTTTATGTCAATAGTACATGCATTATAGTCCTCTAATAAAAATGATTCATCATGGAAGATATAGTTACAAGGCAACAAACAGCTAGCTGCTTATGCAACTCCTTCTAGGTAATTGTAATTTTTTGCCAGGCAGCATTAGTCCATATACCTAAAGATACTGAGGACACACATAATTGATGTGTCCTGTCATCTTTATCATCATTATGACCACATTAAGCTGAGCTCCAATTAAGCTAAGCCCTTCTACCTCAATCAAATCGTCCTTAAGAAAATTGCAATTCAAAATTGGCCTACTCAATGGATCTGAGCATTATGGGAGAAAGAAGGATAGTATGTAGGACTGACAAAAAGGAGAAAAATCAAAAGGCATTATTACTGTAGCTGTAAATTATTACCCTTAGTTTACATGCCTCACTTCAGTCCAGTCCAGGTAATTTCTAACAAGGGAGTGGGGGGGTGGGGAAATAAGATATTTCACCACTTATAGAAATCTCTAGCACTTGTGTTAGCTTTGATGAAAGCAGCTCTTATACATCGACATCACAGCAAGTACCGAGGAGAATGAATGTGAAGAAAATCCAGGTCATCACATTTCAAATATCCACCAGAAATATCTCCGCCTTCTCCTCCATTAACACTGCCTCTGTGTGCCTGTGGTTAACTGCTCTTTGACACTGTAGATATAGAAAACAGATCAAGGCTCTGAAACTTTTTTTTTTCATAGATTCTTCAGTATCTCCTGCCTTCATTTATCTTTCAAAGGAGAAACAAGTTCACTGAATGCAAATTACATGCCTTACAGCAAAGTAACCTGAAGGTGCATTCTACACCTATTAGTATATTTTGTAAAATAGTTATAAGAAATTCAAATCTGAGACCATACTGGTGGCTTTACTTACATTAAATCTGAAGGCAGCTTCAAGGTAAAATAAAATTTTAAAAAATTAGATGCCATTTGCAAACACTTCATTTTGGATAGCTACTACACATCCATAGAATCTTACTGACAAGAGAACTATAAGAAGACAACAATCTGGAAAGTTAATAACTGTAGTGAGGCAGAACAAGCTGGCTGAGAAGAGAAGAAAATTTAGATGAATTACTATATAAAATCTCTTAATTTGCTTAACAATTGAAAGGGGCAAGATGCCATTAAAGATTAAGAAGTTCCTTTGTATATTACTCCAGGAGATACCTGAAATTTCACTTTCTAAAAGAAAGCAGTGAATTTCAAAGAGGGAAAGAAAACTCCTCCAATCTAGCCAATCATTTTACTTCAATTTGATAAAACTTTCAGATTATAACAAGGTACTTGTTCCATGTTTTGGGGTTTATTAATTTTAAGAATTCAGTCTTCAACTCATTAATCTTTAAAAGTTTTATTGGAATCGTTGAACACTGTATTTTGTTATCAGTGGGATTAACACATTCAGAGGCCAATCCTCTAATAATGGCACAGAGGAGATACAGATAGGCAGTAACTTCTCCATAGTTAAGTTTGCTGCCAGCTTCCATTATTAAAGCTGTATTTGATCCCTCTTAGAACGCTGGTTTGTTAGTTTTGCCTGAAATTTTACAGATTTACTCAAATGGCAAAAGAGAATGTTTCTGAATACTGTGAAGAAAATTCAGTTACAGCTAGTTAAAAATTACCCTGATTAGAAATTTTGATATTTTTTTTCCTAATGTTTCCTCATTTCCTTCTGGTTCTAAATGTAGCTTGTCACTACACCTTTCTATGTATTACATATAGTGATACAGCATGGCCAAAGGGCAGCAGGACAGTGGTTTTTTTTTGTTTTGTTTTGTTTTTTGAAGCAAAAAAAAGGTTTTTTTATTTGCAGAACACACTTACAAGACAAAAACAACAGCATATGCAATGTGTAACACAGCAACCAAACACAATTGTTTTCTCATTAGCTTCAGGGGAGGGAAGTGTTCAAGCTTGCCTGGGCCCAGGGTGGGGGGCTTCCTCGACTCTCGTGGTCTTCCACCCTTCCGAGTTACCTGGTGGCCCAGAGCAAGGGGGCTTCATCGACTCTCAAGGTCTGCCACCCCCTCGAGCTACCTGGCACCACACCCAGTGTCACCAACAATTCCCTTTGAAAGCACCCAATAAAAGGGGCAGGCTGTGGAGTGGACAATCCGGGGGCGGGGCACGTGCACCCATGTGTGAAGGGACCCCGCGAAGGTGGTGGTGTCGGCAGCAGCAATGGCTGGGGCTGGGGTCCCTTACTCTCTCCCCCAGTCAAAGGGTCAAACAAAGGGAACCGGCCGGGGACACCGAGCAGAGAACCTCGGACAGCGCCCATCGCTCCTCAAAAGCATCAAGGTAGTCGGTGGACACCGTCCAGAGGAACTCCGCTCGGATACGTGAACAGACCGAGGATCGGAAAACGGCCCCACAGTCACAGGAAACTCCATCGGCCAACCTCCTCTCTCTGGTTTTATAGATGGCCATTTTAGCCAGGGCCAGGAGGTGGTTAACTAGGAGATCCCGCGACTTTGTGAGGCCACGGATGGGGAGTGCATAAATAAAAAGGTGAGGAGAAAAATGCAACCAAAAACATAATAGAAGATTTGTGAGGAGCAGGAACAGGGGCTGCAGCCTGGCGCACTCCAAATATACATGTGCCAGGGTTTCCCTCACACCGCAAAAGGGACAAGTATCTGGGATGGGGATGAACCACACCAAGTACGTGCCCGTGCTCACAGCTCCGTGAAGGAGCCGCCAACTGATTTCCCCGATGGGCCTCGGAACCAAGGTGGAATATAGGCTGGCCTACCGGGGCTGCTCACCCTCCAAAGGTGGCAGAAGGTCTCGCCACTTTGTGTCGGGGCGGGCCACTAGGGTGAGGGTGTGAAGGGTGTGGGGCATGAGTGTGTATAGATATTTCCTTGGCGCGGTTTGGAAGTATACCGGCTGCTGTTCATGAAGCCGGCTCGCAGTAAAGGGATGAGGGGGTCGATTGGGTCTACGCGGCAGAGGTCCAATTAAAAGGTCCGGTGGGCCTGGGGTAGAGGGTGGGCGGGGCGTGCCCTCGAGCAGGACCTGGTCGAGGTAAGCTCGAGCAGTGGGCGGCAAAGCGGCCTTTACCTCCTGAAGTACGTGCTGGGGAGTACGAGGTCTAGAGAGCCCCATGCGCCGAGCGAGCGTCAGGGGATCCAGCCAGTCTCCACGGTCGTAGTCCAGGAAGTCTCCGACTCTCGTGACTTCTGCCAGCATCAAGCTCTGGCGCACCAAGTGGGACTCCGCCACCTGCACATGGAGCTGGGGGTTGTGTAGCAGGGGCTCCGAGAGGAGATCTGCCCCCTCAGTGGCGGCCATGGACCTGGTCGTTAAAAACAGTTTCCAAGTCCGGAGGGGGTCCTGGTAGAAGACCGGCAGCCCGGAGAGGTCTTGCGGAAGACCTCCCGGACGAAGATAAAAGAGCTGCCAGTCATATCGGAGCCCTCGGATGTGGCGCAGGATGGCGTGCGCCACTATGCTCCACACCGAACTGCCCGCACCATAGAGGAGCTTCTGTCGGGCCTGGAGGCGGAAGACGCAGACCTGAGTGTGCAGACACTTCAGGCCCTGTCCTCCTTCCTTCATGGGTAGATGAAGAACCCCTACAGGGGCCCAGTGCATTCCTGACCAAAAGAACCCCAGAATCGATGTCCAGAGGTTGGTCAGGAAACCCGGGGCCGGGACCAGGGTGTTGAGCCAGTACCAGAGCGTGGACAGGACTAGTTGATTAAGCACCAGCGCTCTCCCTCGGAGGGAGAGACATCGGAGTAGTCCCGTCCATTTCCGGAGCCGCTCTATCACCCCGCCCTCTAAATTTTCCCAGTTCTCCGGCAGAGAGGGATGCGTGGCAGAAAGGTAAACGCCAAGGTACAGCAGCGGACCTGCACTCCACCGGATGGTCTGAAGCGCGGGTGGGAGGGAGCTCATCTGCCGCCAGTCTCCTACCGCCAAGCCAGAGCTCTTGACCTAGTTGACCCGGAGGGAGGAGGCTGCCGAATAGATGGCCTGGCAAGCCTCCACCTGCACCAAGTCGCCCAGGTCCTGGATCACGAGGAGCACATCATCGGCGTACGCCAACAGGACCAGCCGCAGCTCCGGCTCCCGCAGCACCAACCCTGTCAACCTCCTGTGGAGGAGGCAGAGGAAGGACTCGATCGCCAGAGGGGGCACCTCTGCTGTACTCCTCGCCTGAAGCTGGCCGGTTCAGTCAGGGTATGGTTGAGCTTAACCAGACACTCTGTGGAAGCGTACAGCACCCGGAGAAAACCCACAGACTAGGGTCCGAAGCCAAACGCCTGCAGAGTGCTCAGGAGGTACCTGTGGTCCACCCTATCGAACACCTTCTCCTGATCTAGGGACAGGAGGGCGAACGACAGACCGTCTCTATGCCCGAGTTCCAAAAGGTCCCGACCAAAAATAGGTTATCAAAGATACTGCGGTCTGGGACGGTGTAGGTCTGGTCTGGGTGGATCACGTCCGCCAGCACAGACCCTAGCCGCAGCGAAATTACTTTCGCTACGATTTTGTAGTCCGTGCTGAGGAGCGAGACGGGACGCCAATTTCGTAAATCGCAGAGGTCCCCCTTCTTCGGCAATAAGGCGAGCACAGTTTGCCTGCATGAAAGAGGGAGGACCCCGCTCTGCAGAGACTCAGCCCAGATGGTGACTAGGTCTGGGCCGAGGACGTCCCAAAACACGCGGTAGAACTCCATGGTCAGCCCGTCCATGCCTGGAGACTTATTAGTGGGCATACGAAGGAGGGCTTCCGAGAACTCAGCCAGGGTGAGAGGCAACTCTAGCCGGTCTCGATCACTCGCACTGACTGTAGGGAGCTCCTCCCAGAGCACTCTGCAAGCGCTAGGGTCGGTCGGATCCAGGGAGAAAAGACTTGCGTAGAAGGCTTGGGCCCTCCCGCACATCTCCACCGGTTCCGTGAAGGGGCTGCCATCTTCTGCCAGGAGGCAGGTGACGTGTTTCTTGTCCCCCCTCATTTTCTCCAGGGCACAGAAGAAGCAGGAGCCGCGATCCATCTCCCGAAGGAGGTGGATGCGGGATCGAACAAAGGCGCCCAGGGCCCGATGGTCCTCGAGGGCCCAGAGCTCCTCCCGCTTCTCCCAGCACGCTCCGCAGAGGAGCGGGTCCTCGGGGCTGGCGGCCAGACGCCTCTCCAGCTCTAAGACCTCCCGTTCCAACTGCTCCATCGCCACATTTCTCCGTCGGCTGATGCCCCGGGTGTAGTCCCGGCAGAAAAGCCGGGCGACCACCTTCCCCAGGTCCCACCACTGCCACGCCGAGGGAAAGGCATGCCACTGCCCTCGCCAGGCCAACCAGAATTCCCGGAAGGACGTCATGAAGTCCTCATCCTCCAATAGGCTGTTGTTAAAATGCCAATAGGCTGGCCCTGGCCTCTCCGTACAGAGGGAGGCTGTCACGGTGGCTAGGTGATGGTCAGAAAATGGGGCCAGCCGAATGCTGGAGGAGTGGGCTCATGAGAGATGGAAGCGTGATAAATAAATGCGGTCCAAACGGGAGTGGCGCGACCAATGGGCCTCCGCCCGGACAAAGGTGAACGTGGAAGTGTCATCCGGGTGGTGGTCACGCCAGATGTCCACTAGGGAGTGATGTTCGACTATCTCCCGGAGGGTGTTTGCGGCGGCCGGGCTCTGCTCAGTTCAGCTCCACGAGGGTGATATTAAAATCCCCTCCCAGGACCAGGCACTCGTGAGAATCTAAGGTGCCAAGGAAGGCGGACGCCTGCTGATAGAATTGCAGCCGCTCTGGGCCCGATGTCGGGGCATAGACGTTAACAAGGTTAACCACGAGGCCCCCCCCCCATACGGACCCGGAGATGCAGCAGGTGACCCGGCACGGCCTCGGCGACCCCTAGCACCTCAGGCCGTAGGTTGGGGGAGAACAGGGTCGCCACTCCAGCCTGTCAAACTGTGGAATGGCTAAAGTAGACCCTGTCCCCCCACTCCAGCCGCCAACTGTCTTCGGCAGTCGGATCCGTATGGGTCTCCTGCAGGAAAACCACAGAGTACCCTCCCTCCCAAAGGAGAGCACCTGGGACCTGTGGAGAGCCATCTTACAACCCCGGGTGTTCAACGTTGCGATGGTGAGAGGTGACACGGGGAAGGTCGGGGGGGATCCTCACTGGCAGGGATGCTCGCATCCCCCAGCGGGCCCCGCAACAGTCCTTGACCCATCCCGTAGGTGAGTAATTGTTCATGGAAGACACGGACCCGCCAGTAGGCCGCGGCATCCCACTTCCCTGTCCCTTTACCTTCCCCCATGAGGGCCCTTGTGGAGCGGAGGATTTGAGAAAAGTCTCCCCATCGCTGGAGAGCAAGCTGTACCTTGTTGTGGGAGCCACGGACGTCCTCTAAAAACTTCCGCAGCTCTCCTCGCAGCTCATGGGGGGGTAGGGTTACGGTTTCCCGGTTGTTCCCCGGCAGGGCCCTTGGTGCAGCCCCATGGCCCACTAAAACGGGCAAGCAGGGTGCGGACCGCCGACGGGGTGCCTGATGGGCTGGAGTGTCTAGGTCTGCCTCAAGCCCTGGGGCGATAGGGGGAGGTGGAGGGAAAATAGCAGCCCCTAATGGGTCGGGGTGGGAGAACACAAAGGCTGCTCCCTGGGGGTCATCAGTTGGAAAAGGGAAGGAGACAGCCCCGGGGGCGGCGATAACATTGCAGGAGGTAAACTGCATAGGGGTAGGGACAGGGGCAGGGGCAGAGGCGAGATTCTGGGTTTCAGGAAGCAAGCAGCTGGATGGTGGCGCCTCCCGATCAAGATCGAGGGTTAAGGGGGTGGGGAGGGAGCTCTCAGTGATACCGGGTGCGGGCTCTACAATGGATTTAGTGGCCACAGCATCGGAAGGAGGATTATCTTCTGTAGGGCCCCCGTCCGGGAAGGGAGTCGATTGCTCTGCACCAACGGGGGGGTGCCCCTGGCGACTCGTGTCCCGGCCGCGTGGCGCCGGCTGTCACCTGAGCAGGCTCGGTGGTCATCAGCGGGGTGCCATCTGCAGCCGGGTTGATGGAGGAGTCCAGAGGCTTCTCGGAGGTGGGAGCAGAAGCAGCAGTTGGGGGAGGGAGCATGGGGAAAAGAGGGGTGGAGTGAGATCGCCCAGATCGAGGTTTACTGGCAAAAGGTCGTCCTCCCCCTGGACGACCAGGATCAGATCTAGGGCCTCGATCTCCTCGAACATGGAGGAGAGGACACTTTCCGCCGCCCCGGGGTTCTCCCCGCTGGCATCCGCCACAACAGTTGCCTCGGGGTTCACGGGGGCTTTGGGTAGTGTCAGGACAGAAGGGGCTTCCTCAAGGGTCTCGGAGGGGAGGGTCTCCCGTGGAGGGGGAACACTACCTTCCGGCGCTGCCACATCTTTCCCAGCTGACACCGGTGGATGGGACGCACTCATGGGCAAAGCAGAAGGCTCGGCATCGGTGCCCCCCTTCCTGGTCTTCCGGGGGGCCTCCGCTTCAGGCAGATGAGGCGGAGCTCAAGCCTTCCACTTGCCTCGCTTCCCCTGGACTAGGGCCTAGTCCTCCATGGCATCATCTGGGGGCTGGTTAGCAGGGGTCGTGTCAGGGGGTAAAGGTGATGTCTCAGAAACTTGGGGGGGAACGGTGGGGCAGCATAAGGGAGGGAGGATTCTCCCTGGGGCAGGCTCTCTCCAATGCCTGGAGGTTCTCTGCCACACCCTCTTCCATAGGCCCCGCCAGATTGTCAGCAGCGAGGGCGGGGCTCTCCTGCTCGTCTGGGCATTGTAGGGGAGGTTCTCCTTGGGCCTGAGCCGGAGTAGTGGTGGTCTGAAGAGGAGGGGGGACGGGTTCGGTTACCGGGTGGCCGGGGGCGTCGGCAATGACGGGGCCGATGTCCTGCCAGATCTCGGGGATCCCAGGTGCCCCTCCTTGCCGGGCTAAGGGGCAGTCCCTCCAGACATGCCCCGATGCCCGGCAGAGGTAGCATCGGGCTTCTCCCGTGGAGAAGTACACCCGGTAACGGGCCCCATGGTGGGGGACTAGGAAGGACCCCTCGAGTGCCTCTCCATCACATGCTGCCGACAGCAGTAGAAGCTGCACTTGCTGGCGGAAGGAGAAGATGTGACAGAGGGTGGGGTTCTTGTAGCCCACGGGAGAGGGCTGATAACAGAAACAGGCTTCCCCAGGGTGGAAAGGGCGGGTAACAGGGCAGCATTGGGGAGAAAAGGAGGGACAGAGGTCCTCTAGCGGCTCTAGGGGGACAAACACCCCCCCCACGCCAGGCCCCTCTCCACCGCTTCCTGGGCGGCAGCTTCCGATGCTAAGAAGAAGACGACCTTCCCGTACATTTTGGAGGCCGCCACAATGGCCGAGGGCCCCACCACCCTCGCCAACGCCCGGACATAGGTCTCCACGTGGGGCGAGGCAGGCACCAGGAGGCATTGGACACCGTGCTTCCTTGTCATGGTGGGAAAGGGGCCCCAGCTGCTATTGATGGTGGCAGAGGCGGTGCGCGGGAGAGATGAGGCGGCAGGCGGGGGGGGGGGGCTGAGGGAGGGACTTGGGGGCTGAGGGAGGGACGCCAACAGAGCTGGTGGAGGAGGCAGCGGGGAAGGACGCTGTGGTCGGTGGCGGGGCTGCAGCAGTGGGGGTGGCCCCTGCCATGGAGGGCCTGGTGGTTTTAGCGGAGCCCTTCCCCTTCTTCTTGCCTTGGCCTTTCCCGCCAGCTGGGGGGGCTCCCCTAGAGTCTGGGGAGGCGATGGGCATGGCAGCGGTGGAGGTCACCCTGGTGCCCTCCATTGCCAATGCCCGAGCAGGGGCGGTGGCAGGTGGTTACTAGGAGTTGGAGTCAGGTAAGGAGGGACAAGCTGTGGGGTGGACAATTCGGGGGGGGCACATTAACCACCGTACGCTTGTACAGAGAGTTCTGTTTGGTTGGCTGGTGCTTCTGGCCCCCACGGTGGAATCAGGGCGAGCAGCTGAGTCCAGAGGCAGATGTTAAACAGCCAGCAAAGATGGTGGGGGCAGGGGGCCAGTGGTGAAGACAGTAGTGTGGGGGCTGGGAGGACACAGATGGATCGGGGGGCAGCTCCGTGCCACACCCCCTGTGTCCCTACAAACACAGTCAAGACACAGTCAAGGCCTCCCCCCACACAAGAGCACAGTTCGAAAGTTACTCAGTCTTAAGGCCCCCTCCACGGCGATTTGTAGATTTCCCGGGCAGTGTTCCTCCGGTGGACGGCTTATGCGCCCTTTCTTTTCCGGGCTTTCTTTGCAGCTGTAGTATTCCAGGGATGCCGGAACAGATGATAAGAGCTTCTCTCAGCCGGATACGGATCCACAAACAAACAGCAAGCGGCTGAGTCTGGGGGCTGGGTCCCTCCACACTCCCCCTCCGGGGAGTGGGCCAGCAGGCCCCCCCTCTCTCAGGGGGTCTCAGCTGGAGTGGCAGCAGCGTCCGCGGGCGGGCCTGACAGCCAGCTGGCATCCGACCAGCACTCAAGCAACAGCAGAAAGACAAAACAAAAAAAGCGGGGAGAAGGAGGGAGAGCATCTGGCCTAGTTGGGAGGGAAGCTGAAAGCAGGGGCAAAAAGCAAGGAAAGCCCAGGCTAGGGGGCAGCAGGAGAGTAGTAGAAGGAAAGAAAGTTTGCTATTGCTTAATTAAAGCACCTGAAGCCAGTCACCTGATAACCCCCCCCCTGCTTCAATCAGACAAGGGAAGGAGTTGAAGCAGAGTGGATTGGAGTTGGAGCAGAGAGCAGTTTGGAGGGAAGCAGAGGAGAGTTTGGAGAAGTGCTGCGGTGGGCTAAGAAGACCAAGACCCTAGGTAAAGGGACACCTGGTTTGCGCAGAGAGATGGCAGAAAGCCCCACAAGCTGAAGGGCAGGAGAGGGAAGTAGCCCAGGGGAAGGACCCGCTAGTTCAAGCAGTTTACCACTATCCCTAGGGCCCCTGGGCTGGGACCCGGAGTAGAGGGCAGGCCCAGGTCCTTCCCTCTTCACTCCCCTCCTCTAGGACACTAGTTGGGCAGTGAATATCCCCAGTTCAGGGCGAGAAATGAAGCCCTGAACCCTCCCCAATAAGAGAGAGCGCAAGATCCATCAAAGTAGTGCTGGCAATTTGCCACAATAATTAAATCCTATTTTCTTCATATATATCAGGACCATGAATTTCCAAGGAGGATTAAATATAAACAGTTATTCATTTTTTGTTGTGAATAATTTTGAGTCCAATCCTGCTCCCAGTGAAGTCAATGAGAATGTTTCGCAAGATCAGGCGTTATGGGCCTCATTCTCAGTTATGATAAGAGGAGGCAGAAATGGACCTCTGAGAATATTCCTTGTAAAGGGGACCTTCTCAGCTGGTGCAGAGGTAGTGTAAGGGTTCTACATGAGCCCTGCTCCCAACCCCCTCCACAGGGGACAAAACAGGGGTATGTTGGAGAAAATGGCTGGATTATACTCCACTACAAGTATTCTCTGCTTCCAGAGGTCACAGGAAATAGATCATTAATCAGAGCACCCCGAGACCTCTCTAATTTACACTGGGGGATGGCCAGGTCCCTGTGCAGTCTTACAATACCAGGCATGAACATAGAAATAGAACATCGTCTGAGTTTGATACGATTAGTTCTTGATCTTGTCTTTCTCTTTTGCAGCTGGTAGTTTGTCCTGGGAACTCTGTAATATCATCTTTTCTTTTTAGATAATGGTCGAGATCCTGGCTGGTGTAAGTTGGCTGCTAGAGGAGCAGAGCTGTGGCGTTAGTAGGGTAGAAGGAGATCTGCACATATGAGGACATGGTGGAGAGATTGCAGGGTTGAGCTCGCTGTAAAGCTTCGTGGTGATTTATCTTTTTTTTTTTTTAATTCTCTATCTGTTGACGATGGAGCTGCCACTTTCATTGATCATTCATCTTAGAACACTAAGCAACTACCTATGAGTTTAAAACCTTTCATTAAAGTTCAGATGAAGGTTACTAGTTCTGAGATGACACCCAAAGACACAGAAAGAGAGGGAGGAAAAAAGCTGGTCATGACAAGTCATCTAACACTGTGCGGTGGTCTACATAAAATCAGTTTGTTTATGGTTAGTTCCTAGTGGCATTGGGCACAATTGCAGAACTGTTGGTTATATAAGCGGACTCACCAAGGATCATAGGAGTATGGACCCTTTGAGCAGGTCTACACTTAAAATGCTGCATTGGTGCAGCTGCAGTGCTTAAGTGAAGATGCCTCTATGCCGACAGGAGAGCTTCTCCTATGGATGTAGTTAATCCACCTCTGTGTGCGGCGGTAGCTATGTCAAAGGGAGAAGTTCTCCTGTGAACACAGTGCTGTCTAACAGCGGGGGTTAGGTCAGCAGAAGTGCATCGCTCAGGAGTATGGATTTTTCACACCGCCTGAGTGACATAGTTACACTGCAGACTTGTCACAATGAGACACACTAGCTGAACAATGTGGAGAAATTTGCACTGCACTTCTGGGTGTCTGTGCAGTTTTTAAATAAAGGACTTTAGTCTCCATTTCTGCTGTAGACACTGAAGACAGTAGCTTAGACATAGATGAGGCCAAACAAAGGTAATACATTATCAAAATCAATATAAGAGCTCAAAATGTATCTCTCCGTGTACAGCAAGAGGGAGAGGGATACAACAAGCCTCTCCTCTGCCCATTGTGCTGGGAGTTAAGCTACAGTTTCAATAAGGATGAAGTTGGCATGAATCTAGCACTGCTGGCAGTGATAGATGTCTCAAAGATGGTAAGGACACATTCCTCTTCCACGCTGGCCAACATCACTGGGAATACCTATGCTGCCCCCTCTCGAACAGCGGTAGAGTTCCTGCTCTGCTACGTACTCCTTGCTCCTCTGAATCAGCCAGAATGACTTCCACAGCTGTGCAACTCATTTCCCCTTCCTCCAATGCAAGCCATGGCTTGAAAACCACAATATAGCTCAAACTGTTTATTTCTGATAGTTGTAAAGTCTTTTGTATGATTTTATGTTTCTAAAATCTAAAAAGCGCCCTACACTACAGCAAAAGGAAGCATGTGAAAACTCTTCAATAGCGTCAGAGCCCCAATTTCAAATTAACAGATTAAGCATCCATACTGGTGGCAACTCAAAATCACAGCTGTCAAAACTGCTTCAGAAATGTAGATCTCTTCATACAGGATACCACCGCTTGAATCTTAATTTCTTGAATACATCTTTCTGGGAGCTCATCTCATTTGGATGATGAAAGACAGCTAAGTACAGACTTTGAATCAGACACCATTTGTTTTAATAGAGGAGGATTTGGGGAAGCTATCCTTGTGATTGGAAAAACAATGAAGCAATTGAGACCAGGAAAACTTTGTAAGAGTAAAGTTGTATTATTTGGATGAATCTATGTATCTGGTAATAAGACTCTCAGAAAACTTAGGCCTTAGGCTATAATGAGCCAGGCGCATAAGCACAAGGTCCATCTGTGCAGAACTCATTGCAGGATTGAGGCCTAATACATTAAGACCTGATCCTATAATCAAATTGAGTACAAGTCAATGGGGCTCAGGATGGTGGCAAGGATCCACCTGAATGGATCCAATTGCAGGACCATAGCCTTAATTTAAAGACCCCACTTAGTTAGTATTTAGATATATCAGTATTAAAAACAGTTAATTTAGGTTAATTGTCATCTTAAATTCAAAAAATCCAAGTTATAATTCTTTACAGAAACAGGCCCTGATCTTGCAACTGGCTCCACACAGGCAGGCCCATGTCCAGACAGAGCCCCGCTGAAACCTGTTGGGATTCCACCCATACAGAGTGTTGCAGAATTGGGCGCCTCATAATTTTTCATCAAATTATTCTTCAGACTATTTAACAATCTTTAGGGAGTAAAATATCATTTTAGCCAGATTCTGATACTTTATATAGTCTTTAAATGAAAAATTGAGCACTATTTACATGCCACACATACTGAATATATCTACAGGAAAAAGACGTGACCCCCCTTATATCATCATAAGTCTGAGTAATACAATCAGAACTCAAACATCATGCATTCAATTCAAGAGAGAACAGTGCTATTTTTGTCACCCAGGAGGACTGGATTGTAACATTTATGAGTGTGCGTTGCATTCCAAGACTTGACAGCTGAAGCACCTTTTGACTGGTACAGCAGCTGAACGAGAATGACTTGAGTCAGGCCACACTAGGAACCTGATCCTGCAATAGATGAACTAGCACAAATCCCGGTGCCTGCATGGAATCCCATTGACTTCCCTGAAACTCTGCACAAGGGCTAGTACATCCATTTGCGGCACTGCCGTCTTAGTTTATTAAATTATAGCAGAGCAACAGCTAAGGAAAAGTGCATACATACTTTGAAGTTCACAGTCTGCATCAGTTTAATACAGGTTGTGTCAACAGCTGGCCACTGGTGCCTTGCTATTGGTACTGTCAGTAGCAAGGTGGGATATGAGAGCAGTCTGTGGATTTAATGATAGGTAAAGGAAAGTATAAGTTTTTTAGATGGTATCCTATGTGCAAATATGAAGGGGTTTTAAAAGAGGATGAAGTGGTTCTACATTTTACAACTATGGTAGTCTGTCTGGGCATAGGCTCAGAGTTTGAGAGTAGAGCAATTGCAAGTAGCAAGTGAAAAGGCAGGGTATATGTGTTGTTCAACAAGAATAGAGTTAAGCTTGTGTGGGCATTTATCTCTGTATTTTCTGGTCTTCAGAAGTTTGAGTTCTGCAGAACTCTATGTTCTGGAAGGGCATGAGCTATCGACAGGCAACCTTAACTTTGTATTAACAATTTTTTTGCTATTTCCTAGTTTTTTAAACAGAAAAAGAAACACTTGTTGTTAGGAGTTAATGGTCTGTAAAACTATGGTGTGCCCCTTCCTGGCTGGAGGGCTGGTGCTAGCCAACATTGATTACAGAATGAGCCCCACCTTAGAGGAAACTGTGGCAATACCTGCAGAGGTTGTAGGAAATCAGAAAGTTCAGCAGGGAAGGCCTGTGGAGAAGAACAAACTTGAGGAGCTGGGAGGCAGAAAGAAAGATCCTTGTGGAGGAGAGGCTGTGACTAACTGAAACTTGGATAAGGACAGTGAGTTTGTGTTCTATTTTGAAAAAAATGTTATTTTGGATTACCAGGCAAGAAACACTGAATTGGGTTTAGGGCCTGGAGGGCCAGTGGCCCAGAGGACTGAATAAATTTGGACCCTAGGAGGGGAATGTTTAATTTCCTTTGGACTCTGTGGAGTTTAAGAAGCCCAGAAGAAGGGGAAAACAGAGGCAGAGCACTGCATGGACACCTCTGGCTACAAGGGCATGCTGTGGAGGTTAGTTAAGTAATTGTTCTTACCAGATTTGCAGTTGATACGCTACTGTGGCTAGGCAATAATCAAAAGACGTGGATTTTATGTAGTGTTTTTCATCAGTAGATTTCAAAGAACTTTACATCATTATCCCCATTTTCCAGATGGAGAAACTGAGGATCAGAGAGGTGAAGTGACTTGCCCAAGGTCACCCAATAGGTCAGTGGCCTTTCCCATAGACCACACGGTTGCTATGTGATTCTGCAGTGCTTCTTTCCCCTTCTCCTTGTGTTAAGCCATTGGTTGGCAATGTAGAATTAACGTATAAGAACTTGCTCCTTGCTGTCTCCCATCCTGTGCTCTGTGTATGCATATCACAGGCAGCAGCTTACTAGAGGGGCACACACTACCTTGGTTATATAGCCCGAGCTGCATGTTGAGCGGGGCCCCTCACTCCCATTACCCAGATCTAGCTGTGACTCATGTTTCTGCTTCAGCTAGACTTCCCCAGCCAGGCCCCAGGTCCACCCAGCCTGCCCCTCCCACACACACTCTTGGCCAGCCTCCATTACCCCCACACAGGGGTGATGTGTATCTTAACTTTTTGGGAGGGGATTTCAGATGTTTAAATTTGTTACCTTCAGTCACTCCATTCCAGATCCCAGCTCACATGGAGGGGCAGGGAGAGGGGCTCAGACACCCAAGAGGAGCAGGGTCCCCCAGAACATATAGCTGAAAGTGAGAGGGGCTCAGATCCCTCCAGGGGAGAAGGGCTCCCCAAGATCCCAGCACACATGGAAGGGGAGAATTCAGGGCTGATTCCCCCACCCTTAATTCCTCAACTTCCTTTGCTACCCCTCATATACTCCAACACCTCCTCTGTGTTCTCCTTACCTGAGCCCCCAGACCTTCTTCTCTTCCCTGACACCCTTTTATTCCTATTCCTTGCTGCAGAACCAAACCTCTCTTCACCTATTACCATCCACTTTTGTGCCAGCTAATCATCCCTCCCCTCCCAGTGAGTATGTGCATGTGTTTCTTATCAAAAAGTTTCAGCACTGTCTCAATATTCTGCGGTACTCACATTTTGTTTCCCTCAAAATAAAACTCTCCTTTGATAGACTGAAGCAATATACCTGCCTTTTTTTTTTTTTTTTAACAACCTTCGGATTTTTGCCTGGATTAGATTCAAACTCTCAGTACCTGAGACCTTGCTTGGATTTGATAATCATTGATGCCCTCAGAACCAGCCAAGTCCTGTGATTTGAGATAGTTTTCCAGATAGTTAGCGCCTCTCTGAATACATGCTCAGTATAATCCATTAAGTATGTGAGCCTTCTCAAGAAGTTAACTAGAAAAGCCAACTCTTTCTGAAATAATGTTTTAATTTGATTTCCCACAATGGCTCGGTGGGTGCCATGCATTCTATTGGAGTAACCCTTGAGTGTATGAGACCCTGGTTTGATTTCTGTCTCTGAACAAAAATACATTGCCAGAATGTCAACTTTAAGAAAAGCTGTTTTTTCTGGGTACCATAACTTGGGAACCCCTTGATTAAATGTCCCCAAATTTGGACTGTTAACAGAACCCTGCACTCTCATGAGGGGCACCAAATTTCAAGGCAATCCAATCAGTTGTATAGATTTTAGAGCACCTAAGAGTCAAGCTTTAAACAGAAAGCTGGTCTTAACTTAATATGTATAAAATGCAAGCACTGAACAGACAATCTCATCAAACATGCAATGATCAATAATGGGGCAACAGTTCTATCATAGAAATAACTCGTAGAAAAGTTATGAATTGGTTTTATGAATAAAAGTAACCAAATAGTTTAAGAACAGACAAAAATCACATAACCCAAATACCCCTTATTTAGCAGCTTTAGTGCTAACAGTTCTACATTTTATTCCATGCCATAATCCCCTCCTCTGCATCATCAATGACAGCCTCAATATCCACTTATGCACTCCCAATGACCCCATTTGGTGTGGAATTCACTACACAAACCAAATCAGCATCTTCCCTTCATTCAAATTATTCCTAAAAATCCCACTTTTAGTTATTATGAGAAAAGTAATTTAAAAAGAGTTTTACATGGGGGGGTGGGGGGAGGGGAAGCAGCTACATTATCCTCCATTCTCATTTTTACTGTATGAGGTTTCTTTGAATGAGCTTTTTTTTTTTTAGATCACAACATCTGTGAGATTTAAGACCCTGAGTAGTTAATACAATTTTTTTACTTATTTCATAGTACAGAAGAAAACCAAAGAACTACATTAAACTGTAGCCCAACCTAAATAGCTTTTGTCCCTAAATACATCTAACTGTGAACTCTTTAGAGCACAGCTTTATAACCTTTAGTTCCCACAATAGGAAACAAAATAAAAAATATATATATATATTGTTTCCAACTTTTGCCTCATGCTTCCATTAACAGTAGGGAAAATTAAGAGGAAAAACTAACAAAGAATAAAAATAGGTTCCTATTACAGTGCTGAGTCAGCACTCTCCATCTCATTTTTCACACCCAACGAGCATGCCCAGAAAAAAAGGGCTCCTGACTCCTCTAGCTTCATCTGTACATCTCCTGTGAGAACTGTGTGAGTCTGCAACTTGCTGCTGCTAATCCTGGACCACTACAGCTATGCCTAATGCAGTGAGTCTGTGAAGAGCAATGATAGTATAGAATTGGGTTGGATACAACACAGAAAATGGTAGTTTTTGTTGGGGATAGGTCAAGATTTGTTTGGTTGCAGTGTCTCCTGCCAACTCTAGGAAACACAGAGTTAAGGTAATGGCTCCCACACACAACATTAACTCTGTATTTCCTGATAGAGGCTGAAGATTAGCCACCTTCCACATTTTGGAAGGGCGTGAGAAAGCACTAGGCAACCTTAACTGTTTGTTAACAAAGTTTTATGTCCGTGAATGTCCCTTGTTTTCTGAGGAAGTGGTGGTAGTGCGTCCTGACTGAGTTCAGTGGGCCTCTCCACCAAAGAACCAGTTCTTTTGGACTGGCCTCTGTGGTGTCATTTTTATACCCCTGCCCCTATTGTCAGACCAGTTTTCAATATGGCAAGCAGATTTTAGACTAACTTTCAATATACACTAAAAATCAAAAGCAAGTCATTGTGCATGACTGTATGAGGCTGTATCTTGGGAACTCCTTGACCGAATGACTTTAAACTTGCACCACAAAGTTTACCCCACCCCCTGTTCTGGCATACCAATTTTCAAGACAATCTCCTTATGGATATGGATCTTAGAGCACTTCAAAAAATCTGCTCTAAAGCTCTTCAATAATACTGCCTACACTTGAGGCACAACTACCAAAAGAAGTCTCTTTGCAGTTCCTCACCCCAAGTAGAGTGCTTGCATAACCAGACACTTTCAGGTATTTGCAAAGGAGAGGACTCTTAGCTCTTGAACAGTGCTTGGATGCAGGACAACTGCATATTCCCCTACGCCAGGGGTAGTCAATTCTTTTTTGTCATGGTCCAGATTTCTTGGTCAAGATATAGTCAAGGTCCAGACTCCAGAGAAAATAATAAAAAAATTAACAATAACGATAAGTAAAAAAAAAAATTGGGGGGATCTGTTCAAAAGTGTCTGTCAGCCCAGATTTGGCCTGCAGTTTGCCTGTTGATTACCCCTGCCCTAAGCCACCATGTGAGCTGAGCTCCATTCAGATGATCATCACGGTGCAGTGCCTCAAGCTTACGGTGCACTATTCTAAAAGTGTATGTGAAAATCACTTTCTCTGGCATGGATCACAGATGTGTGCCAATTTATAGAGGCAGAAAGACACTTTAATAACCCTTTTAAATATTTTTGGGGGAGATACTGTAGCTCTGGAATCTCTTGGCAAAGTGATGCTACATTACATCAGCTTCCCCACCCTCAGTCCAGATGAGGCATACCAGTTTTCAAGACAGTCTGAGTATACATGCGGACACTAGCGCATGCTGAAAAACTGGCTCTTAACAAGAGAGCTCAACTCAACCTATGATTTGGCAAAGCCGTCCCATGATTCCCTTGTGTGGGCTAAACAAATTAATTTAGTCTTGGAAAGGGATGCAAAGATTATTTTAAATCACCTTTTTGTTCCCTTATACGGATTCTGAGTCAGTCCCCTCCCCTGGTACAACTTAGAGCAACCTGAAGTAGGTTTATATGAAGTGTCTACCCTAAATATGGTGCTATAAATAAGATGAAGACTTGATATACCTGTCCTTTCTCAATCCATTAACTAAAAGTATGACTATTTAAGTTCCCATGGCAAAGCTGTCATTATTACCCAAAACTTTCAGAATGTGTGCCACTGGGACCCTATCAGTAAAATCAGGACAACTAGTTATGCAGTTGCAGAGTAAACCTTGTTATATATTGTCTATAATAGTTTTTAGGAAATAGTTGTAATTTTTGTACAACATCAGCTTCAACAGGGCTACTTACATGTGTGTTTGCAGGATTCAGGTTTAAGTAACTATGTTGAGTTATAAATAACTAGGCCTTATCTATATCTTATCTATAAAGATACCCCTAAAATATAGGTACAGATTGATATGATTACTGTAGAACTATTTTGACAGCTTTGTTTTTATGTAAGAAAGACAGTCCGCATGTTCACATTTTTGCACCCCATGCCAGCTTCTGCTGGGGAGTGTTGCTGCTTCCTTGTTGCTCAGCAGCAGTAGTATGAGTACACTCAAGCTGTTCTGGCCAATCTCTGCTGGCAAGCCCAGCCTGGAAATAGTCATTGTAATTTATTGTTTGATTTTTTTATATCTGTGAAAACATAAATTCCAGTTCTAGAGTATACAAGCTATGCTTAAACCTTGTCTATACAAATACATTGCACTGGCTTAACTAACAATCTATTTGTAAAGCAATTTTAAATAGGTGCAAATCCCTGTGTGGACACACTTCCATTAGTTCATAAATGGTAATGATCAGTTTAGACTGAGCCACTACATTTACTGAAACAAGCTAAACTGCTGTAACCACACTTGGCCTGGCACCAGCTTAACTAAACTGGTTTGAAATCATATTTGCAGGTAGATTGGAGCAACTTTGTGTTGGCTGTAGACCAGGCCTTAGTGGCAGGGAGGAGGAAACAAATGGTTTAAAAGTGGGATTCCTTCTGACCTGGGGAGGCAATGAGGATAAGTGAATGAGCCTAATTCCCAAATGTGGCAGAGATGCCTCTCCTGCCCAAATCCAGGCACAAACACTGTTGTCTATATATCAAACATATTACTGAACTGCCCCTCAGCCTCCTTCTGGGCTATGTTTGTGTGCTGTATTGTCAAATCCAAGTGGTCATAAATCCTGAGTCCGGCTTCCTGAAATCACCATTAAAAATAATATTGGGGGAGGGGAGGTGGTGTTCTACTGGACTATGTGTTGTTTGCGCTTCAAGATTCTAGCTTTTCACTGCAACCATGAAGATCAGAAATTTAGGAAAGCTGAGAGGTTTATGTAGTAACAGGACTCCAGGAGCTGGGGATTTATGGACGCAGGGCTTCCCGCAAAAAAACCTAACAAAAAATCACGAGTTGGCAACAATGGGGGGGCACCATCTCCTCCCAATTTCCCGCTTCACAGCGATGCGGGGGGGTGGCCCCTACCCTCGGCCCGTTCCCGCTTTGCCCCAAGTGGCAAGCTGTAGGGTTCACTCCCCACGAACCTGCACCCCCCCATCCCATCACGTGCTCATAGGGAGCCGCAAAGCAGCGACGCGTTTGCGACAGGGTGACAGCCAAATGGTGCGACAGCCGCGGCGGGCGGCCCCAGCCAGCAGCGGTGGAGGCGGCGGCCGAGGGCTGCCGGAGCCGAGCAAGGAGGAGCCAGGGTGGGGGAAGCGGAGCTCGGGTGGGCAGCCAGCCGGGGAGCGCAGCGCCGCGCTCGCGCCGACCCCCATGAGAGGGGGGGTTCTTGCCCCTCCCGGATCCCCCAGCCTCCCGCCTGGGCTGAGCACTCAGCGCCCCCTCCCCCCGATTAGTCCCGGACCCGCCTCCCTCCCCTCCCCGGCGGCGGCGGCAGCGGCGGCAGCAGCAACGTCCAGGTGCGGAGTTCAAACCAGAGCGCAATGGCGTCCAACACGGCGGAGAGGGAGATTCTCCTCACCGACCTCCAGGTAAGCGGGGCCGGGGCCGGGGTCGCTCAGTGCCCGGGCTCTGGCCGCCGCGGGCAGCCCGCTCGCCTCCTGCCCCCGAGGGCCGGGTCCCGTCCCGTCTCAGCCCCGCTGCCTGGAGAATCCAACCGCCCCCTGGCTCCTTCAGGCCCGGCCCCCGCGGCACAACGCTCCGCAGACTGGATGCTGAGACCCTCCCCCCCCGGCCCGTCGCAGGCCGGTTCCGCGGGTGCTGAGGGGATGGACCCCACCCCATTCCCGTCACATTCCGCCGCCCCGCCTGGGTCCGGCTCTGGTCTCTCTCCTCCCCCTCCCCAGCTGGGGCAGCCGCCTTCCCCTCCGCCAGGCCCCCAGCCCCGTCTGGGCTCCTGCTTAGCGCGCGCTGCCGGAGGATAATCTTCTTGGCCCGAGCCGCTTCCCTCCCTCCCCGGATTAATGCCCGGAGTGACTCAGGAAGCGTCCCCCCCTCTGGGCAGGTTGTTTGAGAGTGAGCTGAAACGGCCTCTCCAAGCCTTGGCTCGAGCTCGCAAACAGATTAATAGCCCCTGAAATCCTTGTGCAAGTGGTGTGAGGTCCCTTCTCTTCCACGTGCCGCTGCCGAGATTTCCCTTTTTCCTCCTCGCTTCGTTCAGCCCCTTAGGTGCACATCAAGCTATGTTTACAAACACCCGAGTCGGTTCATCGAAGGAAATAAACGTAATTGGCTAGTCAATGCTGGGCACCCTATGCATAGTAGAGGATGTGAAGTAGAGCAACTTTTTCAGCTGTGTCACTTGCAAATGCTCTCTCCAGCAGGGAACCAGTCAGGTCTAATTCCAGTCTTTTTCTAATAGAAAGTATTTTTCTTTGTTTTTGTTTTTTCATTCCTGTTGAAGTGCTTGATGATCATACCAGATGCAGCTTTTCTTGTATGTAGGCTTTGGACTCATAATCCATGCAGAAAAGAAAATGGACAGATATAAATGTAGCTCAGTGCATTCAGAGAACTCTTTTCTTTAGTTATAGAGTAATAACTGGTAGAATGTTATGAAAATGCAGCTGTTTGTCATTTCCAAGCCTCTCTGAAAACCAGTTTCTTTGACTTGTGTGAAGTATGGAGTTAGACTATGAACAGTGTAACTGTTACAGTTCTCCAATATGTTTTGACTACAAGACTAAATAGAGATTTTTAGAGTAGACTTGCTGTGTACTTCTACTGCATGTTAGATTATTTCTCAACTAGGAAATGGATTTTGGTAGCTCTTGCCCCCTGTTCCCCAAGCCTCTGTTTAGACTTCAGAACTTTACTAAATCGATACAAAATAAGGCGTTACAGTTTTTATAGGGCAAAGATGCAACTCTGAATATCACTTTCAAGTTAATAATAGGATAATAAGCTAAAGAAAAAGTCTGTAACTGGAAAGCATGTAATTTGAGTGGAAATGAACAAAAGATGCCTGAAAGGAAGATGTTTTACTTTGAGTAATTTGCATGTAATTTTTTAAAATATAGTAGTGATGTTTACAGTATGTACGTGCTTACTGCTAAGAGTCTAGGGCAGGGGTGGGCAAACTTTTTGTCCCGAGGGCCACATCTGGCAATAGAAATTGTATGGTGGGCCATGAATGCTCACAAAATTGGGTTGGGGGTGGGGGCTTTGGGCTGGAGAGGGGTGGAACTGGGGATGAGAAGTTTGGGTTGTAGGAGGGTGCTCTGGGTTGGAACAAGGGGTTTGGAGGGCAGGGGGATCAGGGCTGGGGGTTGGGGTACAGGCTCCGGCTGGGGTGCGGGCTCTGGGGTGGGGCAGGGGATGAGGGGTTTGGAGGGTGGGAGGGGGATCAGGGCTGGGGCGTGGTGAGAGGCTCAGGGGTGCAGGCTCTGGGCGGCGCTTACCTCAGTAGCTCCCGGAAGCAGTGGCATGTCCCTTCTCCAGCTCCTACCTGACTGTGTGACCAGGCAGCTCTACGCGCTGTCCTGTCTGCTGCCCCTGCAGCTCCCATTGGAATGCCGGAGGGGGCCTTTGGAGTGCAGTCATGCCGCTGCTTCCGGGAGCCGTGTGGAGCAGCCCCTGACTCTGCTTCTTGACTGGAGCACAGGAGAGGGGCCATGGAGCGGCTCCCAACCGTGCGCGCCAGCTGGAGCGTGGCAAGCCTCAGACCCTGCTCCCCAGAGGGAGCTCAAGGGCAGACTTAAAATGGCTGGCAGGCCGGATCCAGCCCGCGGGCTGTAGTTTGCCCACCCCTGGTCTAACGGAAAGAATGTACAATGAATATTGAGCATACTTCATTTACTTACTGCAAGGGTAGTCAATTATTTTTTGTCATGGTCCATATTTTTTGGTCAAGGTATAGTCAAGGTCCAGACTCTAGAGAAACATTTTTCACGCCGCAGTAACAATAATGATAATAAGTAAATAAGAAATGTTGTGGTCCATTCAAAACCATCTGGCAGTCCGGATTTGGCACATGATCTGCCTATTGACTTACTGCCTATAATGAGAACAAGACTAAAGGCAGGGTACTAGCTCAAAAATTAAACTCCAATTGCTGGTTCATAACATGACTTTCTATAGAAAGTGTTTGTACTGACCTTTTATAAACTATCAGTGTTTTAATAAAACTTGATATTGCTGATACCCAAGTTGTGTGACGTTTTTGAAACATCCCTGTGGCTGTTTAATTAAATGGTTGTCACAATGTTACATATACAAAAAAGTGAATATGAATAGAGGTGAAACTGAATTTGTTTAGAAATATTTATTAGAAAACTTTGTAGCAGAACTGCATAGTCGAGAACAGTGACATTTTTTGTGAAAAAACCAAGAGTGGAACAAATCCTGTGTCTTCTGTATTTTCTACACTACTAGTAGTAATATATAATACGTACCAATATATGTAAAGCTAGCTGTCAATACAGGAAACCTACAATATTAACAAGGAAATCCAAATGAAGTTTAAATTTATTATTCTGTCAATTCTGCAAAATATAGAAAGGAGTCATCATATCAGAATGGACAACTTTGTGGAAGTTATATAATTAGTTTTATATCCCATTTTCCTATCCTTTTATATTATTCACTTAAATCGTGGTTTATTAGATTTTTATTTTTTCTGGAAAAATTGCATATTAGAATTTTGAATTCACCACTCTTATTATTTAAAATAAGACGTAATGAGGTGTATTAAATCATGTACATGAAAGTTTTTTCTTTGAGCTGGTTTCAGTATAAGGCACTTAACTGTAGTTCACATCAGGAGTGCACAGTTGCGCTCACGTTTCTTTAATTCACTGGCACATTTTTTACCTACAAGTAACCTCTAAAACTACTGTAACTGATAGGGGTTGGAGAATTTATTTTTACTTTTACTTTGTGTATTTGACAGAACTTTCCCTAGGTAGTCAAGATACTCTCCTTTTGTTCATGTGGGTCTTTTGACAAGAAAACTTGGGAGCACTTGTACTGGCTGAAACGATTTCTAACTCATTTTTGTGAAATTGACAGATTTCCTGTTGAAGGTCCCATACAGCGACCACTCTAAATGTCTCATTCAGTTTCCACTGTAATTTCATTCAGACTTTAAAGACCATTTTTAAAGCCTTGTGTTTTCCCGAGTCACATTTCACTGTATTTTAGTCAAGTTAGCTTGGGATTCGGCTATGTGGAGTAAGGAATTGAAGAATGAGAGAACAATAAACTATGGCTTCCAGTGTGTTTGCTGGTAATCTGGAATTTCTCAGTAACAAAATCTACAACTTTGTTTTCTCTGACAGCAACATCATTACAAGATGCTGTAAAATATTTTATATCTGTGTTAATGGAGAGTATTAAGAAAATGTTAAAAGAATGCATAGAACCAACTGATCTTACAGTAAAGATTCAAAGCATTACCTAAATCAGGTATAGTCTAAGTATTTGCTAGAATTTTGTAATTAGAAGGTAATGTTTAGTTGTTGGACAATACTTCAGTCTTGGCAAAATACAATGAGCATGATAAGGCGAAAACATTCACAAGTAGCTGACAGTACGGTTTACTAGGAACTGATGCAGCAGTTACTGTAGCAAATATGCTTGTTTCGAAATGAACTTGACTTACAAAGAGAGATTTTGCTAACTTTGACATATTAACTGGACACTTCTTATATAGCAAACACAAGGTTTGACTGTATATCTGATTTTTTTAAAAGAAATTAAACTTAGTTTCTTTTGGTTTCCATAAGTAAGTAGGAAAATAGATTTCAGTTGATACCTTAATTTTCTATATCCATCTTCAGTAAAATACAAAAAAGTTAAGAGTACTGGATTGTTTACAGAATTATTAATGAGATATGGAAAAATCTTGCACTTGTCTCTAGGTTGCTGGTTCAGATTTGTCAAAGGTCAGAAATACAGATCCATAGCTATCAAATGAAGATATGTGAAATGAGTTTGGTGGTCTGTCAGATTTTTTCATAATAGGTTCTGTTTGGCATTCTTGTTGGCTTATCAGATGACACTGCCAAAGTCATGGAAAACGAACTACCTTTTTACCTCTAGAGACAGTCCCTTCATGTCACACAATTCAGGTACTTCTACAGAGTGATAGGGGTGAGGAAGAATAATCACTTAGGTAAAAATCAAGTATTATAACTCTTTCCTGTTGTGCTACATAAACAGTAGTAGTAATTTTGAGAGAAAGACGGGAATTACTAAAAGCCTACGCAAAACCTGCTTTTATGACATTTTGTATCTTACATATAGAACATCATCTATTTCACAACTTAAACAGATATGTTTAAAATAAAACACAATCCTCCCTTCCAAATATCTACCATCTGCATCGTAAGCCATCCACATATGCTCCCCTCTTCAGCTTCACAGGGAGAAAGTTATTACAAATGATGTTTTGTGTGTAGTGTTCTGTTTTCTAATTGTAAATTTTACAATTTGTACAAGAAGTGTTGCCTATTTCAGACTACTGGTGCTTCCTTGAGAGTGGTGAAGCTTAACAGAAGCCATATCATTAAGAAGTTAATACAGAGTTGGATAATGAAAATACTTATGCATGTGAATAACTTTACTTATGCATATTAAATTGGACTACAGAATTTATATGAGTAAAGTTACTGATGTGCTAATTGTGTATAGGACCTGGTCCTTAGAGGTACAGGCTTTGATTTTGCTCTTGAAACCCCTTTTATTGATGTTATAGAATATATTTAGATAATTAAATTTCATATTCATTCAAAATTTTTCCCCAAACACCTATTAGCACTTAGCCTTAGTTTGTTCTTTTGAGTTATGTCTACACTGGCAACTGAACGACAAAACTTTCGTCTTTCAGAGGTGTTAAAAAACACACACACACGAAAGACAAAAGTTTTGCCAACAACAAGCACTGGTGTGAACGGCACTTTGTTGGCTGACAACGCTAATGCTGCTCATTGGGAATGGAAGGTTTTTTGTGAGCTGGGGAGCTGATAAACAGCGGCTACGCTGTGTGCCTTTTGGGACACGGTTGTAGTGAGACAGCCCTGTTGCTAAAAGTTGCATAGTGTAGACATATCCTAAGTATATTATTGGCAGCAGTTTTTAAATTTAAACTGAGTGGCAAAGAATTAAGATCTAATTCCACTAATACTACAGGCCATAGCCTAGTATGTTGAGGAGTTCCATTTTCTTCAAATTGGGCTGCTGCAGTTAGTAAATTATTTACATTTTTTCAGAATTAGGTCTTACATGTGAACAGGTATATTTACCTAAATAACAACTTAATTTGTAAATGTCTTTTTCTGGAGTATTCCTATGGACCTGAGCAGAATAAAGGAAAAAATGTTTCATGTTTTCATAGAAATTTGATTTTGATGAAGTCTTCTAGCCAGCCCTGTTACCCGATTTACTAATCAGATACTATATTGCCAGCAATCTTTCCAGGCTAAACTTCACAACAGAAACCTTTCATAAGTCATTTTAAATGTTTACCTCCAAGTGGCAATAAGTTAAAAGGATATTACCAAGTTAATTTAGACAGAAGTGTGTTTTTATTTTTTGAAATGACACTGAACATTATCATAACAGAATGACGGAAAAAAATAATCCTTTCAGTTAACTTAATGGCACATTTTGTATATCACTTTCCTGTACTGTTAACTTCTTATGTTTGTGTTTATTTTTTTCCACACTTCTACATGGGAGAAGAACACTTAAAAATGAATGTGACTGGGAGGGGGAAAGGTTGGCCAGGGTATCAATGACACGTGTAGTACCTGAAAATAACTGACTTATTTTCGAAGTAAGTTGTACACTGTTATGAGTACTATAAAATTATTTTTGTGTTAAATGAAATGGAATATTGAGTGTTTATGTTTTGGATTAGAGCCCTGGGCTGGAGCTCAGGAGACCGTGGTTCTATTCCTGGCTCTTCCACTGGCCAGCTGGAGCTGGGTGATCTTGGGCAAGTCACTTCACCTCTCTGTGCCTCAGTTGGGATGGGGATAACGATACTGACCTCCTTTATTAAGCACTTTGATTTATGGATGAAAAGCACTGTATAAGAACTAAATATTATTTTTTACTCAAACTTAGTTAAAATAGTTGAGTGAATTTTAAAACTGCACAAGTATCCTAGTTACTCTCTTTTGAATAGTATACTTATTTCAGAAATTAAACTATAAAAGATTACCCTCAAATAACTTATTTGTCTCTGTTCCTACAGAACTAAAAAAACAAAACAAAAAAACAAAAAACAACTCACAGCGAAGGCTAAAATTGCCCTTGACCATCCTTTTTTGTCATAGGTATTGAAGTACCTGTAGAGTTGCCCAGTATTTCTCAGATCCTTGAATACTGTTCCCATAACATGGTGAGCTTAGGGAAGACTTCCAGCTCTAACTCTAAATTTCTCTGCTTGTCTGGGTTTAAGATACACTTTAATTGTAATTGTTTTTAACATTTGATTCTCTTTAAACATTTTGAAAAGCTGGAAAAGTTCTTAATGGGACAAAAATAATCCTTAAATGTGTAGTTTTATTGATATGTTGGTTTTGAGACACCTTCTGAACTGATGTCCTGTCAGCTGACCTGTTAACATTATAATTTTTGGCTACCTTTTCTTTTACTCAGCGGTAGTTGGTGCTTCCTGGGTCATTGGATCCAAGACAGTTGCTTTAACTTTTGTTCAGCATCCAGTTACATGGTAATGGGCAATAATGACACAGATATGTATTCACAACATGCATAATATCTCCACCATCTGAGCCGTTTTGTATATTGTGAGATTGGGGATTCATTATGGTAGAATTCAAAATACCCTAGGAGAATTCCTTATAAAAAACTAATTGTACATGCACTTCATGTTGAGGGTGAGGTGGCTCAAGGGATTAATAGTGGGATAGGCAATCTCATCTCTAAATCGCCAGTTCAGCAAAGCATATAAATACATGGGTAAGTGCTTTGCTGAGTAGGGATGAACTGTTGATTCTGGGCCTAAAACATCATTTCACATCTGCCTCAGGTTCATAGTGACCAAGCATTGTGGACTATATACTGTGGTCTCTAATTTTTCCCTATCACCAAAACGCCTGTTGCACTTGGCACTAGTTGGTAGTTTCATTGCTCTACTTCGCTAAGGTGCCAGTGATTGAATGAGAATAGAGACTAAACTGGACTTTCACCTCTAGGGATGTTTCCTGCAGAACATGAATGAGACATTTGAATAGTGTGTTGAAGCTTAATTATTACTACCTGTGCTTTACCACTTTTGAGAATAGTGGGCTTAGTTTCTAACATAGTTGAGCTAGCTTCTTTCATAAGTTTTAGATTAACTTTTTAAAAATGATGCTAGGTTGAGTTTTATATTAATTTCATATGCCTGATTTTATAACACTTTGAATGAGTGATTAAAAACTGCTTTATTGTGGCATAAGAACTTGAGGCTTCATAAAGCCAACAAAACACTTGGAAAAACATGCTGGATGGTCTGAGGGTGATAGATTGACAGGGACATGTAAAGCAGATGACTTACAAATTGTCTTCAGTTTCATTTCCTTGAATCAGTGATCTTATTATTGAAAAAAAATTAATAAAAATTGAGAATTTTGCATACACAAAGGTCAGGAAACTTAAATATGCTTCTCACAGACCACTTATCTCTTCTTCCTTTAACATATAGTAATGCCATCCAATAACCATACAATTATGATTAAAGTATTTTAGTATTTGTGGTCACAGACTATATTAAAGTGGTTTTTGAAGGGAATAGATTTGTTGTATTTTTCAACCATAACTGAGCCTGT
This sequence comes from Lepidochelys olivacea, assembly GCF_965140295.1. NCBI lineage: Eukaryota > Metazoa > Chordata > Testudines > Cheloniidae > Lepidochelys > Lepidochelys olivacea. Next base: position 77,030,975 of record NC_140418.1, on the reverse strand, counting down.
GTATCTTAACATGTTTTGATTTCTTTTAAGTGTAACTTGTACTCTGAATTTCTTGTGTTAATAATGTTTACAATAATTAATAACTTTGCTTAGTTACAACCTAATTTCTTCAAATTTGGCCAAACTCCAGGTGGATGGTTAATTTGGTTTATATGCACTATGTATATTTATTAGCAGCAGCATGAGAACATCATCTACATACACATTAATTTATGTGGGTCTTCTAAGCAGCAACAGGTAAGAGAGAAAGTTTAAAAAAGTATGGTGTAAATAAAATAAAACTGGCATGGGAACTGGGAAGGAGGTTATTTATCCCTTTTAAATGACTGGATTTCAAGTTGGAGTCCATTGAACAATGCATCATTCAAGAAGTTCCTAAATCTTCTTATATTTTTTGAAATAGTATGAGAAGAATATCTTATTCACTTCTGTTACTGATGATGCTGCTGCTTTGAGTGTATAGATTTAGACACTCATTTTCTTCATGTTTATGGCTAGGGCCCTACCGACTTTATGGTCCATTTTGATCAATTTCACGGACATAGGATTTTTAAAATAGTAAATTTCATGATTTCAGCTATTTAAATCTGAAATTTAACCCAAAAAGGAGTTGTGTGTGTGGCGGGGGGGGAGAATGTCTCAAGGTTATTCAGTGTGTGGGTGCGGGGGAAGCGGGGGCTTGTGATACTGCTACCCTTAGGATGGCAACCCGCCTAAAATAATCTTATGACACCCCTCCCCCCCCCCCCCGGCCGCAACTTCCTTTTGGGAAGGACCCACAATTTGAGAAATGCTGGTCTCCCCCGTGAAATCTGTATAGTATAGGGTAGAAGCACACAAAAGACCAGGGGAGACCAGCTTTCACAGTCCGTGATGCATTTTTCATGGCCGTGAATTTGGTAGGGCCCTATTTGGTACGGTAGATGAAGATACATCCTTGCACAACTCCACTGACTATTGGTTGTGCCAGTTAGTATGAGAGGAGACTAACACGGCTACCACTTTGAAACCTAGGAGGGAAGTGTTACTTAGTCTTTGTCCGTCTTAATGACATTGCTGAAGTTAGATGCATGTTCCTATGCCTTGCATTAAGACCATATGTACACTAGAAGATGTAGATGTAGTTTATTCAAGCAAAACTATGCTTTTGCCTGCATAGCTAATTCCAGCCTCCTCTTTCCACTGAGTGAAGTAGGATAAACGTTTGCCAGTATATAAATGAGTCTACATTAAGGACTTCTGCCAGCACAGGTGTTGGTCAGGGATAACACCTCTTCACAATCTCTACTGACTTTGTTATGCTGGCCGAAATTTGTAGGGTATATATGGACTAATTAGCTAAAATGATCTCTTTTTGCCTGAAGTCCTGTGTTGTTGTTTTTTAGAAATCTCAATTTCCTTTACTGTAGATTCTGTTACAGTACTTAGAGACAGACAAACTCTTTACTTGATGCCTGAATAAGTACAAATCTGAGGATATGGTGTCTGGAGCTGGAAAATATGGGTCTAATTCGTGGCTGCTGTTTGTACTTCTGTAGTTTACTGAAGTTTTTACAACAAACTAATGATCCTATTGAAGATTTTTTTAAACCATTTTCTTTGTGAAGAGGTGGTAAGAAAGATTATAGATTTCAAATTATGAGTGAATCTTATTTTCAGTGTTGCAGTAACAGTGTTTTTCCTGTTCAAGTTGAAAGGTATTTCTTTTGATAACTCTCTGGCAGCATTTTTTTGGGTGACAAGAAAAAGAGTGTAACTGAAACTTAGATCTAGAGCAGTAAGAGAGGAATTAGTAATATGTGCATAATCAGGTATATGTGCTTGCATATCATGGCTTCAGAACTGATCACAGAAGAGTGTGGGGGGAGTTAGCATTACAAAAGTGTTTTCAACTGTACCAGGTTGGAAAGAGTAACTTTTAATTTGGATTATAAATCAATTAAAAGTAATAGGTGGCAGAATTAAAGTGTGCTGGGCAGTGAGACCAAAAATATTGTTCCAACCCTCTAAGTATAAGTGCTGATATACCTCTTTAGACGAAATTTATAGAAGTTGATATTCAGAAGTTTTTAAGAGGTCATGTTTTGCACACTGCCTTTATAGACATAAGAGAACTACATGTATATGAACATTCCAAATGCATATATTACATCCTTGCTGTGTGCTTGTTTGTTAAATTACCAAAGGAAGTAGGTACCAAAACTAATGTGACAGATATTTGCCCGAGGTGGAAAGATGTTTCTGGACTAAGTGATTCAGATAATGTCTCCACATGCAAACAGGCGCAAAGGTATATTAAGGGGTGGGGTGAAGGAATGGAAATCTATCAGAGCAATAGGCACTTTCTCATTTTAAGGTGTAGTTGTATTCTTGTGTAAATACTACAAAGAATCAAGTAAGACACACTGAACAAATAGAGTTGTGTAAACTGTCTATGGGAGTTGTTTGAGGAAGTTACTATTATGTACAAATATTGATAGAGATAATATAGCTCAGATCTTTTAGAAAGTTCCATGTCACAAGTTTCTGTAGGCATGGAAATATAAGGGTATCCAAGCATCTTAACTATGCTTTATACTGACACAATTTTAAAAAAAATCAGATCTACTGTCGTACATTAAAATTGTGTGGCTGTTGCATAGTGTCGCAACAGGACAGGTAAGGTTGTATGTTTTATTATAACTATGCATTTCTTTACTTTAAGATGTGGGGATTGATTTTAATTTGAACTTTAACTCTGAATTTTCTAGGTTTACGCTTGGTTTTGGAATAATAAAACCTACCTGCAACTTTTATACCGAATATTGCTCATATGTACTCAACTTTAGCTTCTTTTTAACATAGTCTTTGATTATAAAATAGAAGTCCCAGTAATCATGCTGGCTTTTATTGAAGGCGGTGTGCCATGGGTTTTTTTGGGAGAAACAGTGAGAAATTGAAAGTAGATAACTTAAAAATTTTAGATACAGGCAAAATAGAAAGTATATGAGAAGTTTTTTAGCACATCAAAACAAAGCTTTGTAGTTCAACAGGAATTTTAGTAATATTATGGAGTAGCCCTTGCTTACTGTGACCCTTGTATTATAGTTTAAAGCTGACCTATGATTTTTCTGTTTAAAAGCTGATTTTTTTCCAAAGTGTTCTAAAATCCACATGCATATTCAGATTGTCTTGAACATTTCTGGGCTTTAGTGGGGCCCAGGGTAGGTTTTTTGGTGTAAACTTGGGATCATTTTATCTAAGGATTACAGAGATAGAGAGCACAGGGGAGGGAAAAAAGCCTTGTCATAAACTTTTCCATTATTATTATTATTATTATTTGTTTTTGCTCATACCTATGGCTCAAACTATTGCACTGTCCGTCCATCCCCGCCCCTTTCCCTCAGCCCCAAGTGTTATCTGATTGACTTTGACCTCTGTTAGCATCCAGTACTGCTTGCCCAATGTGGCAGAGGGTATTTTAAAAGTTTTGGGTTCATTCTAGCTCTTCAAATTGGCATGTTTGGGATCCACACTACAATGATTTACACGTATGCCCTGGGACTACTGCTCTGTGGCGAGTAAGAGTGCATAGAACAGGGGCGGGCAAACTTTTTGGCCTGAGGGTCGCATCAGGTTTTCAAAATTGTATGGAGGGCCCGTTAGGGGAGGCTATGCCTCCCTCAACAGCCAGGCGTGGCCCAGCCTCCGACACCCCCCCCCTCCCCCGGGACTCTTATCCCATCCACCACCCCCTGTACCCTGACTGCACCCGGAACCTCTGCCCCTGACTGCCCCCCGCTGCCCCATCCAACCCCCCCCTCCTTCCTGACTTCCCTCCCGGGACCCCTGCCCCCATTCAATCCCTCTGTTTCCCACCCTCTGACCACCCCGACATCTATCCACACCAGCCCCCTCCCCTTCCCCCCCGGCCCCTGACCGCCCCCTTAAACTCCCCTGCCCCCTTACTGCGCTGCCTGGAGCACTGCAGCCGCGCCGCCATGCAGCATAGAGCGCTGGGTCAGGCTGGGCTCTGCAGCTTTACTGCCCCAGGAGCTCGCAGCCCCACTGCCCAGAGCATTGTGCCGGCAGTGCAGTGAGCTGAGGCTGTGGGCGTGGGCGAACAGCAGGGGAGGGGCCGGGGGCGAGCCTCCCAGGCCAGGAGCTCAGGGGCCGGGCAGGAGGGGCCTGCAGGCCATAGTTTGCCCACCTCTGGCATAGCGGCATGCCTGATATCAGTCAGTGGATCGCTATGGGGAAGATACTAAAGACACTGAATCTGAGCAACAACCACATATTGTGAGTTCAAGTCCTGTCCGTGGCAGATTTCTGAGATTACTCTTTCTGTGTTTTGTTTTGAGGGGCTGTGAAGAATCTAGTTCTGTAAAAAAAAAAAAAAAAAAAAGGGGGGGGGGTATTTCCTTATCTCACCTATTTGGATCTCTTGCATAGCAACACCAGAAAAAAGAGGTCCCTGAAAAACTCTAGCTGCAGTTGCATATCCTTCAGATGGCAAGTCTGGTAATTTGTTATACCTAACACAGTGAGGGTCTGAGTGTTTGAAGAGGCATGATGGCGTAGTGTAGAATTGTGTTGGACACAACACAGAAAATAGTAGGCTTTCTTGAGAAGTCAGGCTTTGCATGGTCCCAGTGTCTATTGCCAGTGACCAAAGGACAGAGTTAAATTTATATGGGTATGATATGGTGTGGGAGACATTACAGTAATTCTGTATTTCCAGGTTTTCAGAGGTTTGTGTTAAAGCCACATTGTGGAAAGGCATTGAGGTAGCACTGGGCAACCTTAAAACTGTGTTAGTGAAGCTTTTTGGCAGTGAATTTTATGTCATTGAGTGAAAAGAAAATTGACTTGATGAGTGCGCTGTTGAAGCAGAAAAGATGCACAGTAAATAGAACATCAAACTTTTGGAGTTGGAAAGAGCTACTGTTGCCAAACTTCAGGATGGACGTTTAGGACCCAAGAACTCTTTCACTGTAGACCTTGAAAGTATGTGGGTTTTTTCCCTTCCAGGCCTGACTGTTCTTGTAACTTGGGTAGCACTGTTGTCCAATGCAGTTCATAAAGATGAAGTATCTGAGCTAAGAAGTGGTATTACAGTTGAATATGAAAACATTTTCATCGTATTTATCAGTTATTGAATAACAAATATTTTAAATGGTTCTTCACTAAAGAAAACAAACAATCCTGGGTTTCATGTCTGCAATAATATAGTATGCTCAGTTGTGGCATGAGTGAGTGATTGTATAAGATACTGATTAGACCTTCCTTGGACAACTGTGTGCAGTAATGGTTGTCGTGTTTTAGATGCTTAGCCTGGCCAAAACTCCACAGCATATTGGTACAGAAATCCCTTGTTAGTTTCAAGTAAATCTGTTTATTGAAATATTGTTTTTAAGTTTTTGTTTTATTGGCTTCTGTTTAGCAAAATATTGGCTTTCTTCCCCCACTCTATGGCCCAAATCAATCCTGGGTCTTTTTTACTTGTCATGATTGTTATCAGTGATGCCATTAGAGTTTTGCAAGTAGGATTTCTTTTTTACCATCTCTGTTGGCTATAATGTGGCTTTTAGGTAAGCAGAGCAAAATGATGCTCAATGTTTTTCATGTCCCACGGTTCCTTACAAACATAATCCACATAGCATCCCCACAAAGTGGGTTAGTAATAACATTAACTCCAATTTACAGATGAAGAAGCTAAATTACATGGAATATTAGTGGCCAATAAGATGATAAATCCTTGATCCCATCCCAGTGCTCTGTTCCCTAGGTGACATCAACTCTCCAAGCCAATGCAAAGGTAGGTTTTTTTTTCATTCTCAGCAAAAGTAATAGATTATTTTTAAAAGTTTTGATAAAATTTGTGGGCTAAATACTAAGGTCACACCCCCTCCCTAAGTTAGTGTTAAATTGCTGATGCTCATAATTTATAATGTGTATCACACATTGTAAGATAAAAGTAATTTATCACTGGTTTAGGTTTTATAAACCTCATAGTATCAAGAAGTTCCCTGGAAAACTTAAAGAAAATTGCAAATCTGCAGTCTGGCCTTTGCTTATGGTTTTAGAAGCACCATATTTAAAACAATCAATAGCCTTTCCAATAGCCTATTATTTATACTGTATTAATTTCTAAGCTTAATTGGAAGCTTTAAAAATGTTGTTTTTGCATTGACCTGTTTCAGTGAAAGATTTCTCTATAGATTTAGTGTGTGTAAAGTAAGACCAGATTATTGTTTCTCTTAGTGATGCTGGATCTCAGATTGATATTAGAAGGAAAAGGCTGAGTAAATTGGGTATATTTCCTTTAGAAAAGAAATTTATATTTTAGAATTGTGGGGATACATTAACGGATATAAGATGCTGCTGATTGCCAGCCTTAAATACATGAAGGTGTGTGTAGTGGGAAAAATGCATTAAGCTACAGATTCTAGATAAAGCTTTTAGAAAGAAAGGAGCTCGGGAAAAGGCAAGGGGTATGTTTCAGTCAAGTAGCTTATATACTTATTATTTTATTACTTGACATAATTACTGAATGATGTTTAGATCAGCAGTGGTTTTAGAGATGTTCTAAAGTTAGCAGCAGCACTAGAAAAGTAAAGAGTACTGTAAATTGTACATGTCTGACTACTGCTGTAGCATTCTTGAACTGCTGCCCATTTAGGACTCTGTAATCTCCTTTAATGGAGACATGTTTTCTTCAATATTTGAGTTTTATTGCTAATAAGCTAATATTAAGTTAATGTTTTTAATCAAAGAATGATAACTTTTAACACTTTGCAGTTTCAGAATGATTAAAACTTCACTTGCAATCATAATTCGTCAAGAAGATGGTTTCTTCATTTTTATTCCTGACACTATTCATTAAATTAATCAAATGTGACCAGTCTTGGCATCCTGAGTGTCTTTCAGGATGAGATGGAAGGTTACAGTTTTGGATCTCTTTTAAAACAGATACAATACTACTTAATATTAAAACAAAACAAGGTTTATTCCAAAGTTTTGCTGGTTACCATATAGTCTGATTGGGAAAAGAAGAATTTTATGTAAGTGAAGAGCAAAGATGCATAGCCAATTCAAACTAATATAAACAGTGTGCCAAAAACTTGGCATAAATCATGTTAACTGCTTCTTTGAGGAGAGTATAGAAGAACTTTTAAATAAACAGATAAATAAGTAAATAAAGTCAAGGGATCATATTTGAACTAAATCATGTTTGGGGTGCTATATAATCTGAGTCCTAATTTCTCCCACATAGTATTTCCACTCCAATATACAAGGCTCTTCTCTTGTGGAGAAGGAGGGCCAGGTGCCACTTAATACTGTTCCTATAATCAGCCAAGGGGTTTGCTACATAATGGCAGAGGCTCCTCCCTCAGAGGCTGGATCACAATGCACTCTCAGAAAGAAAAGGAGTACTTGTGGCACCTTAGAGACTAACAAATTTATTTGAGCATAAACTTTCTTGAGCTACAGCTCACTTCATCAGATAGCTCACTAAAGCTTATGCTCAAATAAATTTGTTAGTCTCTAAGGTGCCACAAGTCCTCCTTTTCTTTTTGTGGATACAGACTAACATGGCTGCTACTCTGAAACCAATGCACTTTCAGTACACCAGTTCTGGAGAAGAGGACCAAACTGGAAATCTAATCCCAACAGTGGCAATATACTGCGTTTCTGCCTCAGAACTGTGGAGCAAAGCAACCTAACTAAAAGACACAGCAAACTGTAAGATCTTGTGGATGGTTTTATATTACCAACCATCACTGTAGTATCTGAGTACCTTCCCTGTAAAATCAAGAACAGTAGTAAAGTCTCTAGTGAACTGTATGGAGTATCTGGTGGTTCTCCCTTTTGGGGGTAAATGCTCTGTCTGAAGGAGGATTTCTTATCATTTGTTGCAAAGATTTTTATTTTTTTGAGAGATTACCATATATACTCGTTCATAAGCTGAATTTTTTAGTAAAAAAGGGAAGCATCAGAGAAGGGGGTCGGCTTATGAACGGGTATAGAGTGGGAGAGGTGGGATGCAGCCCCTCCCCCCAACAGAGGGGGCAAGAAGAGGCAGCACAGCCAGCAGAGCCAGAAGGGAAGAGGCAGGGCCAGAGTCTCTCCACTTCTGGCCACGCTGCTCTCCTCCCAGCCTCTGAAGCAACTGCAGATGCGGCCATGCCACCCGGCCCCACCCGCCGGAGCATGCGCCGCCCGGCCAGGCCAGAGACATCCTCCCTGGCCGGCCCCAGCTAAGGGATGGGATGGGGAGAGTGGGGGATGGGGGTCCTGGGCTAGGGGTAGGGTCATGTGGGGAGTGGTCACAGGGGTTACTCCCCTGACCCTCTCACCCCCCCCCCCAACTTTCCCCACCAGTTGCTGTCCCGGCCCGTCAGGGTAAGCAGCTGGCGGGCCCGGACGGTTTGTTTACTTAGTTTACCTCCATGCCTGCAGACAGTCTCTGCCCGCCAGCAGCTTATCCTGATGGCCTGGGAGCCAAAGTTTGCCAAAGTTTGGCGACCCCTGAATTATAGGGTTGGCTTATGAATGGGTCTTACAACACTGACACCACTTTTAACTACTGTATATACTCGATCATAAGCCAGTTCATTTATAAGCTGACCCCTGTAAGATTGATAAGTAAAAATGGAAATTTTTTATGAAAAGGCGAGATGGTATGAATATCTGTGGGTCTGAGCAGATGAAGGCCTTTGGAGAAGAGGAGCACCACTCTGAGCTCTGCTGGAGAAGAGTGACTCCAGCTACTGTTACGCTGTGCCATTTTCCAAGTAGGCAAGTTAGCAGTATCTGTTGGTTTTACTTTGTCAAAAGCTGCAAGAAATCCAACAGTATGAGCATGGGGACCTTGCCTGTGGCCATAAGGAAGTGGTCTCTTAGTGCCACTGGGGATGTGTCTGTGTTGTGATCTGGTCTGAATCCTGACTGTAAATCATCCAGGATATTGGCTGACATTGCATGTTGGCTCCATTGCATGGAGCTTAGTGGTTACTACTACCTCTACTTTCTTCAGAAGAAGGTCATGAGCTCAGCAAGGGGTGAGTTTGGTTGCTCCCAAAATGGAAGAGGGGAAAAAGGGACAGGATGGGCCAGGTCCTGTGAGATTTCCAGATGCCACAGGATTCCTTGGGTAGGCTTGAGGACTCATGGGATTTCGCATGTGATTTGGAGCCAGGATAGGACCCTGTGGTCAGGGCCACTTCCTGTTTGCTGGTTTCCAGCAGCCAGGAATTTGAGTCAACTGATTCAGAGTACTAGCACAGAAGGCCAAAGAGGTGCCCAAACAGATGCTGGCAGCCCTATGGAATCTTGGTTGCTAGAAGCAGTATCTCTGGCCAAGGGAGCACTTGTACTTTGCACCTCTTTAGCTTACACAGTAACATCTGTGGAGTTCCAGGCATTGGGGAGGCTGTGGGTCTACCCAGGGCCTGGTCTATACCAGAACTCCATATTTGGCAGTTATCTCAGGTGCCCTTTTACTGCAATCTGTGGGTCACATGCCAGGGATTTATGGTCTGCAGGATGCTGGAGAGTTGGGCCCTGGCTGCCGGGACACAGAGTGATGTCAAAAAGAAAAGGAGTACTTGTGGCACCTTAGAGACTAACCAATTTATTTGAGCATAAGCTTTCGTGAGCTACAGCTCACTTCATCGGATGCATACTGTGGAAAGTGTAGAACATCTTTTTATATACACACAAAGCATGAAAAAATACCTCCTCCCACCCCACTCTCCTGCTGGCAATAGCTTATCTAAAGTGATCACTCTCCTTACAATGTGTATGATAATCAAGTTGGGCCATTTCCAGCACAAATCCAGGGTTTAACAGGAACGTCTGAGGAGGGGGGCGGGTAGGAAAAAACAAGGGGAAATAGGTTACCTTGCATAATGACTTAGCCACTCCCAGTCTCTATTCAAGCCTAAGTTAATTATATCCAATTTGCAAATGAATTCCAATTCAACAGTCTCTCGCTGGAGTCTGGATTTGAAGTTTTTTTGTTGTAATATAGCAACTTTCATGTCTGTAATTTCGTGACCAGAGAGATTGAAGTGTTCTCCGACTGGTTTATGAATGTTATAATTCTTGACATCTGATATGTGTCCATTTATTCTTTTACGTAGAGACTGTCCAGTTTGACCAATGTACATGGCAGAGGGGCATTGCTGGCACATGATGGCATATATCACATTGGTGGATGTGCAGGTGAACGAGCCTCTGATAGTGTGGCTGATGTTATTAGGCCCTGTGATGGTGTCCCCTGAATAGATATGTGGGCACAGTTGGCAACGGGCTTCGTTGCAAGGGTTAGTGGTTCTGTTGTGTGGTATGTGGTTGCTGGTGAGTATTTGCTTCAGGTTGGGGGGCTATCTGTAGGCAAGGATTGGCCTGTCTCCCAAGATTTGTGAGAGTGTTGGGTCATCCTTCAGGATAGGTTGTAGATCCTTAATAATGAGTTGGAGGGGTTTTAGTTGGGGGCTGAAGGTGACGGCTAGTGGCGTTCTGTTATTTTCTTTGTTAGGCCTATCCTGTAGTAGGTGACTTCTGGGAACTCTTCTGGCTCTATCAATCTGTTTCTTCACTTCTGCAGGTGGGTATTGTAGTTGTAAGAATGCTTGATAGAGATCTTGTAGGTGTTTGTCTCTGTCTGAGGGGTTGGAGCAAATGCGGTTGTATCGCAGAGCTTGGCTGTAGATGATGGATCATGTGGTGTGTTCAGGGTGAAAGCTGGAGGCATGTAGGTAGGAATAGCGGTCAGTAGGTTTCCGGTATAGGGTGGTGTTTATGTGACCGTCGTTTATTAGCACTGTAGTGTCCAGGAAGTGGATCTCTTGTGTGGACTGGACCAGGCTGAGGTTGGTGGTGGGATGGAAATTGTTGAAATCATGGTGGAATTCCTCAAGGGCTTCTTTTCCATGGGTCCAGATGATGAAGATGTCATCAATATAGCGCAAGTAGAGTAGGGGCGTTAAGGGACGAGAGCTGAGGAAGCGTTGTTCTAAGTCAGCCATAAAAATGTGATGTCAGGAAGCCAGTCACTTTACAGGTCCATAGGCTGTTAGTTGAGGTTCTTCCTTGGGTCTGCTACTGATTGTGGGTTGGGGTGCGGGGGAGGCTGTACTTTTGAGGGCAGCCTTTCTGTGGGCTTTCTTTGGAGCCTTTCAGGTCAGTGAGCTGGTCCCTTTGGCCAAAGGAGGCTCTTCAGGGAAGTCTCTTGAACTGCAGGCTGTCCTGTGGGGAGGTAATTTTCTATGGCTTAAGATCCGCAAGCTGAAAAATGATCAGATTGGGATGGGCGAGGCTGTTGCTTTGCACCACTCTGGTGAGGGGAACCTGTCCTGTAAGGGCACTGCAAGCATATGTGGCTCAGTGGCCACCCGGTGAGGATGCCGTGTTCCTGCAAGTGGGACTGTTCCTTCCTAACCAAATTCCAGTTTCTGGGAGTGTTTAAATGGAGCTGTCATTCTTGAGCTCCCCACTGGGAGAGTATGGCTCCCACTTGTTCCGGATAGGGGTTGCAACACCAGCTGCCCAGTTGGGTGGATACATCAGAGGTCCAGGCTACAGGGCATGGACAATCCATCCTTCACCATGTCTATCATGTAAAATGTTCTGGAGCACTCCCAAGGCTGGATTTGTGGGCATAGCGTTGTGCACTGGACTTGCAAGGGAGCGTGCAATTTAGGAAGAGGCTTGCAGCTGGGCCTCAGGCTGAACACTATTTTGTCTTTGCATGGCAAATGGGGCATCGCTGGGACCAGCTCATGCCTCTTTTGCATGGGCTGATGCCTGATGAGGATACACCAGACCTCTTTATCCACCTAGAGGAGAACAACCTGTGAACATGTTCCAGGCTCAAACTGATTTGGAAAGCTAAGCAGGATATTGGACAGCTGGTGGACATGATACCTGGTGCTGATATAGTATGGTTGGAGATGCTGGCCCATAGGCAGACCACAATTCATCCACGTAAAGGCGGATAGGGCCCGGAGGAAGTATCAGCATGGTTGTAGTCCAGAGATGGCTTGGTTATCAGCCCAGAGTGTGGCTGAGCTGTATCGAGAGGATGGCATATACTTCTCTGATATAGGTACCAATTTTGTTCCTGGGTGATCCCAGTATTGGGTTGGCCAAACTCCTAGGTAGCCCATGCAAGGTGGGGTGGATGCAGTCAAACTGATGCTGGCACCTCCTTATGGCAGGTGCCCAGTGCAAGAACTCACCTTTTTGGATTTGGAGCTTAAATCAGTAACATAGTGGGCATCATGTCTAAGCTCCTAGGGGCAAATGGCCCTATGCCAATCACTTGACAGGGGTACTGGCTGGGAGTTGAGGTCCCTTCTCTCCTCAACCCCTGAAAGGAGGAAGGATGCTAGTGAGTGACTGGAGGCACCCAGAGACCCTCCCAGTGTTGGAGACTCCCACCACAAGGAGGACTCAAGAATTGACAAAGGATCAATGGGGTGCGAGTGATTGCGTTGGGCTGTCCCCTAATGGGAACCTTGAATGTAACTTGACGAATAAAGTTGCAGCCTGGTTAAAACCCACTTGTCTTCTTCCCTGCAGTAAGCACACCAAATCAGAGGTTGGAAATGGATAGTAGTTGGAAAGGTCTTCAGGATTAAGTGATAGATTCTTAAGGAAACTATTGTGTTTTTCAAGGAGTTTGGCAGGGGTACTCTGAATGAGGTGCTGACTATTTCTATTAATAGTGGGTATAGTTGTTTTTGGTTGGTTTTCACCAGTCATGATGGGCCTGGGTCTGGTGGACTCATTGTTGCGATATTTTATTAGGGCTTCTTCACTTTGGCATGTATGGTGGGGCAAAACTTAGTAGTGGTGGCAGACTGAATAATATGATCTGCTCAGGAATGGGATTTTCTTTTTCAGTTAGTTAATTGTATTCATCAGCAGTGTATGCTGATTCGCTCTTCACAATGGTCTGTTTGAGACTGCCTGGGTTGATTAGTCAGTTCAGAGCTGATTCTGCTGTGTTGATTACAGAGCCATAGAAGGCTCTTTACACCTGTACTCCACTGTAAGAATTATTTGTACAGTTGGTAGATGGATTTGGAATGCTTTTGGTGCCGTTGGTGATCTCCACTTTCTGCCTATGTGATTCAATTTCTGTTGTTCATCTGAACTATGGTGACCTTGGTCAGCATGGAAGGAGTTGGTGGCTTGGGACTAAAGCATCTATGATAGTGATGATTGTACTGTTGTACTAACTCATCAGTGTTTTGTCTTTCAGTATTTGGGGGTTTATTCTCCTAGGGTGAGTTGAAAGTCTAGAGGGTTCAAGGTCATTTCTGTTATCCTGGTGGGAAGAAGGTGAGGCTCTGATTTTTGCCTGGATAAGGTGGTGGTTAGACTAGAAGATATGTCTCATGTCCATTTCTAAGCTGACTATAAGATTCAGCACGCAGCCTGCTGAATTTGTGGGTCTGGAGATTTTCTGGGAAAATCTGATGGTTTCTACATGGGCCATGAGCAAAAATACTGTTGTATACTTCGTGTGTGGAAGTTCAGATCAGAGAATACTGGGAATCTGAGGGATTCTGTCACTGTAGTGGGCAGCACTCTGTCATTTTTTTGGAGGAACTGAGAGTTTTCTATCTTGAGGTCTATACGCTGCTAGGAGTCCTATGCTCCTCCTTGTTCTTCACCTCACAGAACATATGGGATGCATTCCAATGTGTGGTTCTGGGTGGAGAATTTTCTGCTTCTGGGGTATTAGGAGATCAGTACTGCTAATCTCTCTTCCCACACCCCACCTCCCCCAGTGCATTTTAGGGTCTGTCTTGATTTATGACATAGAAAGTATCCTCTGGGTACTAGTTATGCTAGGGCAGGATTAGAAGTGGCATTGAACCAGATCTCCTTGACACAAGCAAAGTTAATTGCTTCATCCAAATTAGATCAGGAAGTATTTCTTCACACAACGCACAGTCAACCTGTGGAACTTTCTGCCAGAAGATGTTGTGAAGACCAAGACTATGACAGGGTTCAAAAAAGAGCTAGATAAGTTCATGGGGGATATGGCTATTAGCCAGGATGGTCAGGGATGCAAAACCATGGTCTGAAGTATGTCCCTAGCCTCTGTTTGCCAGAAGCTGGGAATGGATCACTTGATGATTACCTGTTCTGTCCCTCTGACGCACCCAGTATTGGCCACTGTTGGAAGACAGGATAATAGGCTAGTTGCACCATTGGTCTGATTCAGTATGGCCATTATTTGTAAAAAAATATATATATATATATATATATATATATCATTGTCAAAATAATTTGAATATCTTGCATTCAGAGGTTGGAGGTGCAGCTATTGTCATCTTGTTTCTTAGTCGTTTTGCTGATTAAGCAATTGACTCCAAGTGCCTAGCTTTTTGATTTATCCTAGTGTGTGGTGATGATGGAAGATGTCACCTGAACTCAGTGGCAATAAGGATTTGGCAGAGTGAGGAGTAACTTGAGTTTCAGAACCTTTGAGGATGCTGATGTTCCAGTTCTCCAGATCCTGAGGTTTGGTAGTGCTGTGCTGTAGTCCAGAAGATTTGCAGTAATGTTCCCTAAATGGGCGGTAAACCATGCTTCCACTGCTGCTACCCATGTTACCATGGTAACACTACTATTTATTACTCTCGATGAGAGCTAGCGGGAATACCATGAGCATGAGCAGACACAGAATGTGCAATGAGGCTAACTGTGGTAGTCATTATGTGGCGTCTTTAGTTAGTTCATTGGCTGTTTGGGACCAAGTTGCCCCCTTACTGGTCAGACACTCAAGGTTGTGACTGCTCTGGGGCAGTGACTGAAATTGGGAAAGATCATATTAAAGTGCACAAGCAAGAAGTGGGTCAGGAAGTGACATACCCAAGGGCTGTAGATGCCTGTAGAAGGATGTTGTCTTCTGCGAACTGTTCCCAATTTTCAGAAAAGTCAATTCTCCATCCTTATTTCAGGTCCCTAAGAGCCTGCTACAAGGGGTTTGGTTGGTAAGGGTCAAGAAAATGGTCTTACACTCTGAAGCTCGTCTCACTTTTGACAACAAAACGAGAGACCGCTCACAGTAAATTGTTCAGGTTTTTATATAACGGTCTCTCTTTTTAGGTGATTTGAGTGAAGTAGTTAACAATATTGTATGATCCTTAGGCTTATCACCTTTTTGAGATTAATTGGAAAGTTCATACTTAAAGTTTTTTGAGGTTATCTGTAGACTAGATTCAGGCAGACACATTTGGTTCAAATAGTAACATAATTATAAACAAAATCAAAACTTAGTGGGAGCTTGTCATAAATATAAAGGGAAGGGTAACCACCTTTCTGTATTCAGTGCTATAAAATCTGTCCTGACCAGAGGCAAGACCCTTTCACCTGTAAAGGGTTAAGAAGCTAAGGTAACTTCCCTGGCACATGTCCCAAAATGACCAATGAGGGGACAAGATGCTTTCAAATCTGGAGGGGGGCAACAAAGGGTTCTTCTGTCTGTGTGATGCTTTTGCTGGGAACAGATCAGAAATGCAAGCCTTCCAACTCCTGTTAAATTAGTAAGTAATCTAGCTAGAAATGTATTAGATTTCCTTTTGTTTAATGCTGGTAGAATAAGCTGTGCTGGAGGGAATGTATATTCCTGTTTTTGTCTCTTAAGGTTTTGCCTAGAGGGATTCTCTATGTTTTGAATCTGATTACCCTGTAAGATATTTACCATCCTGATTTTACAGAGGTGCTCCTTTTCCCTGCAAAGTTTGTACCTTGGGGAAGTTTTTAACCTAAGCTGGTAAGAATAAACTTAGGGGGTCTTTCACGCTGGTCCTCACATCTGTACCCTAGAGTTCAGAGTGAGGAAGGAACCTTGACAGAGCTGCTGGGTGTTCAGCTTCCTAGAAAATCAAGCTGTTAAGGAACTTTCGGATCTCTTCCCCTCCTCTTCCCCCACTCCCCCCCCCCCAGCTTGTTATGGAGCACAAGTTGGTGCCTCCATAGAAAAGTACCAGGTCACCAAAGTCTATGTCAGGCAATCCAATTAGACCAAGGCTAACCTCCAGTTTTGAAGGAGTGTGTGCACCAAAATAAATGAGATCCTGTAAGGGGATCTATATCCCACATAGTGAGCATATACGGGGGAAGGAGGAGAGTTCCTCCTGTTTACAAGCAATGAGGCAGGAACCCACAGCTGCAACCAACAGAGAAAACAAGACCTGCTATAAAGTGGAGAGTATAGAGAAGGAAAGGGAGGCAAAAAAGACTGGGATAGAAAAGGAGGAAAAGCCCTGCTCCAGACTGCCTCTAAGAAAATAGCCAGGAGACTGCAAACCCTAACATTTGAAGGTCTAATAGACTTAATTGAAGGTGTGGGTCCAGGAACTGACCCAAGTGAGGACAAACTAAGAAGGGTCAGTCAGGAGAAGCTGAGACCCCTCAAAAGGCCACATCAAAAGGAAGTGACAGACCCTTTCAAAATCTGAGCTGGGACAACAGCCTATGTCCTAATACTGTATCAGGGAGAACTTACCCAAGGAGTAGAATTTATCTAATATCTCTGCAGAATGCACTTTCAGTAAAATCCTAGGTTTTCCAGCAAAGTCTGGAGGGCCTCACAATCAACGTCTAAAATGTCAGGGTTCCGTTGTGAGAGCAATTAAAAGGACAATTTAAGGAGTATACTGCAGGCCAACACAGGGACAAGGGCTCTTAAAAACAGAAAAAGCATTAAAAAACCCCCCAAAACTGAGAAGCAAGTTATTTGTACTTTAAAGGCTAAATCTGTTATTACAGGCTCTATGTAATTCATCCAGTGGAGTCTGTTCCTTCAGATTTCTTAACCCCTAATGCCCTTTTTGTAGTATCATTGTCTCTGTTCATGGAGGGTCTGAGAGGGTATTTGTAGTTTTCAGATGTCCCAATTTAGATTTTTATAAGAGCACAGTTGTCCTAAGTACTGTTCTTTCATTGACAAGTTCAGTGCATCCAATGAAGTGAGCTGTAGCTCATGAAAGCTTATGCTCAAATAAATTTGTTAGTCTCTAAGGTGCCACAAGTACTCCTTTTCTTTTTGCGAATACAGACTAACACGGCTGCTACTCTGGAAAAAAGTTCACTACTAACATTCATTAGAATCAGGAAATAGTCTTCCCTTCTGGTGCTCTTCTTAGGTGTTAGAAGAGCTAGAACTTCTTTACATAAAAATGGGAATTAGGAGTCAATGAGTGGTGGTCACTTCTTTGAAAGGGCTGAAGAAAGAGATAAAGACAAGAGAAATATGCTCCAAATGAATCAGAATATATATCAGCAATGTTCTGGGAAGAACTTGTCAAATAGTATTGTTTCTGGTAGAGTGCATCATCTTCTATCTCTTGAGCTGAAGCAGCACTTCCATAGAGTAGTGTAAAATGGGTGTGTGATTCTCCATATATTTTTACTAGACATGGAGTTAGATGTCTATACCTCTGCAAACAGAACATTTGATAAAACAGCTTTAGCCTCAGCTCTTGAAAAGTAATCTTACCATAATCTTCCTTGACAGTGGTGGGAGAAATGTGGGAGGCTTTGCCTCCCTGCCCCAGGAGCTGGAAAGGAAGGCAGCAGTAGCTTTCTCAGTAGGTTGGGGTGTTGAGTGAATTTTTGCCTCTTAAAAGGTCATTTCAGATACACAGCTCTCAGACAAAGCTACCATGATAGAGTGCACAAAGGGTCCAGGGGCAAAGCCTTAATGCAAATCCAAACATACATCCCTTTCACTAGTGTGTATAAGAGTAACGTTTTCAACAGTGTGCTGCCACTGAACTTGACTGAGGAACTCACCTGTCTTTTATTGGCTGCTATTAGATATCTGGCAAATTTTTCAAGCCCTGGTAAAACACTGTCCTAGAAAGCAAAAATGTAATTCCTTAACTGAGATCAACTATGTAGCCAGTTGGCCCATTGCCTCATAAAACAGAAGTGTTGGTTTTTATCACTGATATGTAATGCCACATTTATAATGGCTTAAAATAGTTGGCTGCTAAACATGATGGCCTAATTAGAGTGGAATGTAGACTCTCAACTCTTCTGCTAGTCTTGTACTTGGCTAAAAATAACTTAGTTAAAATATAGTAATGCATCACTTTTACAAACTAGAATTTGCCATAAACAAAGTAGATTTTGAACATACCTATAATACATAACAAAAATATAGCTTCATATACTGGGGATAATTCAGATTTCTATTAAGCTACTGGTGTATTAGTTTATTTTAGTTTCAGTAGCTTACCATCGGGATGACATTTGGTAGATTAATAGGAGATCTCTTTTCCTTTTAATTGAGGCTTTCATTTACATAATTTCAATGGCTTGTGATTTTTTTTTTAAATGAGATGAAATATGGTACAGAAAAACTCCATTTGTACAGAGTTCCTAATAAGACAGTTATCAAATCATAGCATCACTCTTGGATACTTGAGCTAATGTGTAACATTAAACAATGACTATCCATAGATTTTGGGGCTGCTCACTTTTAATGCTGGGTTCCACTTTTATAGGTACATTATTAACCCCTCTGTAAAAATACGTGCATGGGTAAAATGGAAAATCCTTCTCCTAATTAAGAGGAGCCTAATTTCAATTTAACTCTTACAAAAAAGTAAATTATCAAGAAAACTCTCATGTTTGTGATGGGCGAACTCATAAGTCAATTTTAATGGTTTTTAGAACTTTCATCTCCTCCTGCTCATGACTCAAATTATCATTACGAGCAGAAATTTAAAATACTAAAACCTGTTTTAGTGTAACATGTCACAGCTGTCCACCCTCAGGAGAAAAAGCTAAAGATACGGATGGATATGCAACATTGACTCTCAGACTTGTACCACATGCATTATAATCTGAGGGGGACATTTCAGTGGTACAAAGGACAGTTTGGGGGCTCACTCCCATTTGCTGCCCTTTTTACCTTTTGAGAATCTCCCCTATACTGTCACATGCCATAAACTCATAACAATATCATTCAGTTTTCTCCCACACCCTTAGATACATATGTGATATCTTGTATCATGTAGAATAGATTCTGCATGCTAGATAAAGTTATGAAAGTATTTTATATGAAAAGTAAGCAGTAAAAGCATTTACATGTAGTACAGGTGACATAAAAGTTACATGCAAAAGCATTCTGTACTAGCACATAAAATGGTTTTTAATTAAATCATAACTCTATTAAATAGTCTGTCAGTTTGCTTCATTAACACCTTAGTGAATATATGCTATTTAAAAATATTAAATCGTAATTCATGAAGTATGTTATCTGTCCATGGAGGGGACGGGGGAATCAGTTGGCTGTTGTTCGCGATGTACAAGTATAAATGCTTTGCTAACTCCCAAATCAATAATGCTCAGATAAAAATTCTTTATATGACCAGTTATGTTAAATTAGTTAAGAAGG
Source organism: Lepidochelys olivacea (assembly GCF_965140295.1). Lineage (NCBI taxonomy): Eukaryota > Metazoa > Chordata > Testudines > Cheloniidae > Lepidochelys > Lepidochelys olivacea. Next base: position 77,011,558 of record NC_140418.1, on the reverse strand, counting down.
TACGTCTAGTAATCAGTAAGTGATATTTGAAATGTATTGAGAATTTGAAAATAGGTTACATAAAAATGCAAATTAGCTTAATATGGGAGACAGCAAAATAACTGCCTCGGCCAAATTCATCCCTACTGAAGTTACACATGGGATGAATTTGGCCCCATCCATGTTCCTCTGAAATGGCTTGAAACACTGTTTTCAATGGTAATCTAATAATGTGTATTCGTTTCCCAAGGAAATAAACACCTGTTTCAACAGATAGCACTTGCATAGTGACACAAATATTAGAATACATTCTTTATAGAGAAGAGCACGTATTAAAACATCTGGATATATACTGGAAATATACTAAACTGGGCTGTTAGGATGAAATCATTGTAAGCATTAACAAATATAACTGAACTATAACATATTGTAGAAAATAATGTATATTTTCATGCAGAAGGCTTCAACCTGGAGTTATGGCCGAAAACTTTAGGTGAAAAACTCTCTCGATTGATTTGATTTTTCATGCTGATGTTAAAATTTAAGGTTTCAAAAAAGTATTGTAAACATCTAAAGTATGGAAATACAGTTAAGGTCACTCAACCAATCATAACTCTGCCCCTTTACCATTACCATATTGTCATGTTCCACTCAGCATACTTTTTCATAGCTCCATTTAAAAAGGTGTCTTGTATGGGTAATTTTCCAAAGAATAATTCAGTTAGTTTAAATTTGACATGTTATTTGAAGAGGTCACAATTTATTTTGCACATGGAATGCATTCATTGGTAGTACAGGGTATTGCATGTGTGCACCATACATGTATCTGATACAAAGGGCAGTCCTTTGTCCTTGCAGAAGTACTCATCTGTAGTATGGAAGCTGCAATGGGTAGACTCTGCTTCTTCCATCTCTGAATTTGCCTTTCACCACATAAGGGACTTGTCGACAAGGGGCTCAACTTGTCTATTTCCCCATCTCCTAAACATGAAAATGTTTGAGGATTTATTAATGTTATGATAAAATGCTGAAAATGAATTTTTTTATTCTAGTGTTTATGTTGTACACATTTTGGGGATACTCACTGTTTTTCAGCTATTATCCAAGTACAGTTTTAGTGACGTTGAAAATAGTCCCAATAATGGTGCAACAAGAACTTAGGAAAAAAAATAGTAAGGAATCCATTGTTATGGCAGTTTATAAGATCTTGTTGTCTGTGTCGAAAGAACTAATTTTATATTTTGGCAGTTAATAAAAATCATGGTACAGCATATGTGGTCTTCTGAAAATCATAATACTTAATGACTTAAATGCAGTTTTCCTAACTTTGTTAATATAATAAAACAAATGAGTGAAAAATGGTTTATTACAGTTCCATAAATGGTGTTGGGATTTCACATACACAGAAAAACTACATGCTAAATTATACATAGCATAGCCAGGTCTGATAATGAAATGGAGGAAAGATAGTATATGCTTTAATTCTACATACTAATCTTGTTCCTAATTAAATATAACAAAAATTCACCAGAACAAGGAGGTACGTTGTTTCCCAGTGTTGTCCTGGTCTCTTGTGCCTTGGAAGATTCACACCTAGGTTTGTTTCCACTGTTGGCCTCCCCTGGGTGTTTTTTGTCAGGAGTAACAGTTCTAAGTTTGTGAATGGAGTTCTCTGGGATTTCCACTGCTAAGGGAGTGTGCTGAATCAGATGTCTATAACATGCCAGTTACCACAGTATCTAAGTGTGTTACTTGCCCATGTCCCCTTTCCAGATACAGCTACTTGCTATTTGGGCTGTTATAGCCCCCTGCTGATTCATACCACCAAGGGAGGGGGCCATTTTTTGCAGATGCCACATCCCACTTTTAGGCCATCTGCCTTGAGGGTATTGCCCTAGTTTAATGCTAGCCAAAATTGGAGCAACCGAGGGATGAATATGGCCAAATGTATGGAGTTAATGCTGGGGTGGAAGCTGGAGATGGAAGTTTAGATGTTAATGTAATATCCTCCTGCATTACAATATTCTTGAATTAGAAATATTTCCACATCATAAGCGTAACTTCATCACTCATAAGGCACTTTTCTTTAGCTCTTCCTCCAGTATAATGTTTACACAATGTGACAAAGTTCCTTTTACATTTTAAAGGAGCCTTCATTGTATGTATTAAACTTGTCCTGCTGTTAGAGATGCAACCAGGAACTCGAAAGCACATGAGAATTGAACCCCATTTAATCATCGTCCTAATTGACACTGATTATTCTCATATAATGCAGTGCATTATGGTTATCTGTAACTTAACCAGATTAGTGTTACCAAAAACAAGAGCTGTGACTCAGATTAAATTTAAATCCTTATTTGCTAGCCTGGTAGCTCAGTAAACTAATGCTCCAGTCTGTTTAAACCTTCAGGTTTTTGGTCTTGATATTGAGTGGGTGTTGAGATCTTAACCATAGTTGCATTTGCCTCTGGGAGGGAGGAAATAGTCCATGTAGTTCTAGTAATCAAGAGAAGTAGTCACATCTGGTTTTGTGATTGAGTTCCATAGATGGGAAGCTTGCAATTGATTAGCTTTGTTCTTAAAATCAAAGACTACTGTGTTTTGCAGGAATTACTATCATGAGCTTCAAGGACCTTGGCAAGTAGTTCACTATAAAACCACACTTTCGTACAAAGAAATCCTTTAAATGTATGTATTTTAAATTGAATTTTCTGAATAAAGTTTTCAAGACCTAATATGTTAAATTGATTATATAGAATGGTGTATAATCTCCAGTTTTTCAGAATGGTGCAGGAAACTACAACACGTTTAATCTTTCTGAGTTCTAGTAGCACATTTGTCTAATTATGTATCAAGTGAGAATTATAATCTTAGAAATCAATATGCTGTTGTACTGAAAGATTGGAACTTAATTATGGCCACTAAAAGTAAACATTAATTAGTTAACTCTTACAATTCCAATGGAATGCAATATTGAGAATAAAGTACTGGTCAGTATGTTTTTGCAAGTCAGGAGAATGAGAGTGAACAGTAATGCTTTAAAACAAATATATGCAATTCTTATTGAATTTTCATGTGGCCTCTTTTCAAAACCAAATTAAATGCTTGCTCGCAGCAAAAAAGTCTCAAATTTAATTGTATCTGCCTCCATGTGAGTTGCAGGTTATTTTATTAGCATGAATAAAAGCAATTTTTTTAATAAAAGGTATCTACGGTGTTTTGAGAATAGTCCACAAAATAATAAAATTATGATGGCAGATAATAAGAATCAAATGTCACAGTGTTACATAAACTTCAGTAAAATAAAAATCGTCTGAAGAATGAACAGACATGGGGGAAGAGGACTGGAAAATCAGTGAAAACTTAAATCTGTACTAGGTAGATTTAAATGCAGTTTCCAGAACAGATATCTGAAACCAAATGTTCAATACCTTTCAGGAGGTACACAATCAAGTACGATTTGATTTTTTTGAAAGTTTTTGAGAAATGTGCAAATAATTTTTTTCCTCTGCTCTCTTCTCCATTTGGAAAATATTAATTTCCCTCCACCACTTTTTTGTAGGACACAAGCCAATGTGGCTGTGCATTTTGTTTGATATCACTTGATAGTTATGTGATTTTTTTTTTTATGTACAGCTCTAGAAACGGCTGAAATCTTGCTCCTTCTGCTTGTTTGCTGCATCTTTAATCATGAATAAATAGTGACTTCTCTTTTGTAACAGAAGGGTATAGCCTAAACAAAAGATGATAGGAATTGACAGATGTTCTCCCACTCAGTTACATGGACTACAATTTGGAGCGTACACAGTCTTACAGTGTCTCTTAAAGTACTAAAGAATTACCTGCAGTAGGGCTCATTTCCACACATTTTAATGAGAACTTGATCTTTTCACTTTATAAGATATGTATTTAAGAGCACAGTGTTCCATACCAATCTTGTGCACTAAAATGCTGCAAAAATACGATGTTGAAGTTAGATCTTATGCAGGTATGACATATCTGCTAGCAATTCTATTCTATTTTCACTTAAGGTAGAATAATAATAACCTCTGTTTCAATTTCCGTTTCTTAACAATGGGGGTGATTAATGCATACCTTCCTTTGTAAAGTAGAGATCTAAGGATGAATATGAGAGGTGCTGGGTTAAGTGACTTGCTGAAGGTCATAGTGAATCAATGACAGAGCCAGGAATAGGACCCAGGTCCCCAGAGTCGCAGTCCTAGAGTTCTATATATTGAATCACACTGCCTGATCAGCTGTTAGAATTACATGGCTTCACAAACTAAACTCTGCATTCTGGGTTGGAAAAACGGGGTATACCTCTTTTTCTGTCTGTTAATCTCCTAACTCTTCCCTTCTTAATATGGCTATTTGAAAAATCTAGGTTCATATCCAAACTGTTCTCTGTTCATGTTCCAAATTATACTAAAGGTAGATGGGTTGTTGGTTTTTTGTTTTTGTTTGTTGGTTGTATTTTTATGATTTAAATAAATTCCTTAATCAGAACCTAGGAAGAAAAGACAGCACTCCCTCTCTAAGCAACACTTTGTGAATAGACAACACCTTGTTGTCATTGTCTTGCAAACTAAATGCTTCAAAGCATACCAGAACTGAAAACTCTTCATGTTTCCACCTGTTACAATTAAATCAGAACTCTCTTCTGCTCCATATTCCTTATGGTGAATAAATTGGATAAAACAATTCAGATACACCATGCTATCAAAAAGGTCACTACAGCATAAGTATCAATTCTGGACTGTAGGGCTGTCCTTTTCCTGCTAGCAGTGGAAATTGGAGAATCTCATTTGAAATTGCTTCCCTTTACTCAGTTGCAGCATTGATATCTTGATGCCTTCAACTCCATGCTAATCTCTCCCCAGCAGAGGAAACAGCATCAAGTTTCCATTCTTCATCAGTTTTAGGGTGGTTTTTTTTTCCATACATTTTAAATTGCAGGTTGAATAGTAAATTCAGTTTGCCCAAGAGGCTGATTCATGCATTATTTGGTTCAGAACTAACTGAGAAAGGGGTTAGGAATTTGAGTTTCGTTGGCTGGCATCAGTAATCACTTCCCTGTATCAGGCACTATAGACTCCATAAAGGCTACAAAACACCACATTGCTAGAATAGATACCAAAAGTGCTACTCTTACTTTTAGTAAGCATTCTTGAAAAGCTTTTGCCTGGTGTGCAGAGATTTAAAGGCCTACCATCTTGAATTTTAAGTGTTTAAATAGTTAGTCTTCAAGCTAGCAACCCAGGAGAGGTTGAGCTCATTAAGCCACTGCAGTAAGATAGCTAGTTCTGTGTTTTCCTATATGTTAGTTCTTAAAGTAGTGGTATCTCATTTGTGACCCTTGAGGGCTTACTGTGTTAACAAAATTTCAGTCTGACTACAAACTGAAATATGTTTCTTTTTTAAGTAGTGTCCTTGTGGGTGCTCCACTTCAGGTGTACATGCTTCTCTTGAGCCTTCGAATGGAGATTTTTCTGCTTGCAGTACCCATTCAGCCTCTTCGTGGTGGACACTGAGTCTATATAGGGATGTGTGGGCAAACCACCCTCAGTTCCTTCTCTACTTCCTTGGCCTGAGATGGAGCTCTAGGGTCTCAGAATGTGCCTATGCTATTTCTTCTTCTTATAGTTAAGATTAGTTAGTTGTTAGTAGTAGTTACACTTAGTTAGATAAGTGTTAGTAGTGAGAGGATTGCATTTATTTATTTTCCCCTCCTGTTTCTTCTTGGGGAGCCTTGTCTTCCTGGCAGGGCATGCCTGGCTTGCCAGGCTTCAAACTCTGCCTCTCCTGTTGAAAGGTTATGCCTGTGAGCAACACTAAGTGTGTCTGTTGTTTGGGGAGTCCCACATCTCCCAGAAGTGCAATTTCTGATAAGCCCTGAGGTCAAAGGCAGGGAAGAACAGAGAAATTAGTCTCAGACTCTTAATGATGGAGTGCTCACTTCAGCCAACATCTGAGTCAGGTCAGGAGACATCCTGTGCTCCCATTCATCAGTCTCTGGACAGATCCAGCACCCCTTCTACCTTGGTGCAGGCTTCCTCTAAGAACAGGAGGTCACTGGAGGCTTCTGAGAGGGCTCCCAGAAGGAGGAGTACAGACTCATCTGAAGGATCCTGCTCCAGGGTAAAAAAAAAAAGCCCAAGTCCCCTGCAAGATTTACGGTCTCTGAAGCCTCGACCTCTCAGCTCAGTAGCGTTGACTTGAAGGACACCTCTGATTCCAGCAGAGCTGGAAAGCCCTGGAGCTTAAGGGAGATACATGGCTCTCACAGAGCTTAGTACCCTAGACCAGGGACAAGGAGAGCAATCCTAAGCACCTCCGTCTGATACCATTGGGCTCTGCCCTGCTTTTGGCACTTACTCATTTGGCATCTTCCATACTGAGGAAACAGCAGCACCAGGCTTCCTTGGCACCTGCATTGGTACGTCCACCATTGACAGTGCCATCAGCTTTGGCTACCACATCCTTAGCTATCATGTTGGTACCAATTCCTTTACTCAGTACCTCAAGAATTTAGACATGCAAGGGACCAGTCCATAACAGATGAGCCAGAGTCCCTACTCCTCATGGATGCTGAGCATCTTTTGGTACTGAGATTTCAGTCTCTGGACTGCTACCATCCTCTGGTACCTCAGGACTCTCCATGCTTTTTTCTGGGGGTTCCTCCATTGGATGATTTTTAGGAGGATGAAGGAGACTTTCAATCAGTATCTCCTAGGTTTCCCCAACATATCCTGTTGGAACACATTCTCATACAGTCAAAGGGAAGATTGTGACCCTCATCAAAGATGTGGAACCAACCTCTTATATGCCGTTTCCACTTCCTTATGGGTTCCCCAATGACCATATTGGGATCCCTGGGCTGCTTACCGACAGCAATTCTCCAGACCACTAGTACCATCTCAAAGGGAGACTGGGGTTGTTCAGTCCTCTTTTCCCCAACCAATTCCCTGCATAGGAGGAGATATTTGAGGAACAGGAGGCCAGGGCTGATAAAGAGGCCACCCCTTGAATGCCCATCTTACCTTGTCTCCAGATGAAGCAATTATGCCTCAAGCACATTCTACGGCTGATTTTCAGCAATTTCTAAAACTCATAAAGAGGGTAGCTGATGCTCTTCAAATTCCACTTGAAGTTGAGAGCGATTCACAACATAGTCAGCAATGCCGCCCAGTGTGGTGGTGTTCTTGGGGTGCTCCTGGATCCAACTAAGGCTGTGTGGCAAACACCTGCTACTATTCCACCAACATGCAAAAGGGCAGATAAAAAGTATTACATTCCCCCTCTGATTTCTTGTTCTCCACCTAATTTTGCCATGGGAGTCCTTAGTTCCTTATAGTCATCAGTCTTCAGCTGGTGCATGGCAGCTTGTACTTTCACGACCAATAATGCAAGGCTACGCCTGCACTGCTTTCAAAGTTAGTTCAGAATGACCTATTCTACAGTCAAAGACACCTTGAACAGACAGGTGATGGCTCCTCTACAAGTGAGGAACTCCTGGGATTGGTGGAAAGATGAACTCAATATCTTCATGGGCATTCCCTTCTGTCACCCGACTCAATCACTAACATGAACAACAGATGTTTTGCTGTTGAGATGAAGAGCTCATCTCAATGCTCTCATGACTCAGGGCAAATGGACAACTCAGGAAACCAATCTGCACATCCCTGAGCTCCAACAGATTGCTGCCAGGAATCTCTGCCCCCATTTCTTACCTCTCATTGGGGCAAATCAATCAGGGTCATGACAGCCAATGTGTCCTGCACGTTCTAGATCAACAAGCGGAGAGGAGCAAGATCCCCCTCTCTGTGTTGAGAAACCATGGAACTGATGCATGGCTCATCGAATCCAAATTTTGGTGGTCTATCACCCAGGCATTCAGAACACCCCAGCCAAGGTTCTCAGCAGACACTTCTCACAGGACTACAAATGGGAGCTAGACTCTCAAGTTCTCCACAGTTTATTCCAAAGATGGGGTCTTCCAGAGGTGGATCTCTTCACCACCTCCAGGAACAAGAATTGCCGTCTTTTCTGCTCAAGAGGGGATCTGGGCCACCACTCCTTGGGGGATGTCTTTCTTCTGTCCTGGAAGAAGAGTCTGCTCTATGTGTTTCCTCCAACTCCGCTGATACTGAGGGTGGTGAACAAAATCAGACAGGACAGGACCAAGGTTATACTTGTACTAACCTGGCTGAGACAAACTTGGTACCCTTACCTCCTGCATCTGTGTCTTCAACGCTCAAGGTCCTGACCACTCGTTTTCTCCTCTCACAAGATGTGGGTCACATGGTTCACTCCAAAACGCCTTCACCCTGGTTCTCCACCTCCGAGAATGGTTCCTAACTGGGTCGCAAGGTTAGAATCAATCCTCATGCTCTGCGGAAGTGCAACAGGTATTACTGAATAGTAGGAAATCAGCCCATACTACTTACCTGCAGAAATGGAAGAAATTATTCCACTAGTGCTGTCATTGCCACTTCCTGCCTGGATCTGTGCCTCTTTCAGTCATCCTGGATTATCTGCTGGATCTGAAGAAATTGGGGTAGTTAAGGTCTGGCTGCAATATCAACTTTTCATCTGACTACACAGGGGTTTTCAATATTTGCTCATCCTGTATCATCCAGGTTTATTAAGGGTTTGGGGAATCTCTACCCGCTGAGTAGAGCTCTCACCCTGACCTGGGACCTCAACCTGGTACTCAATTACCTTATGAAACATCTATTTCGATTTATGACAACCTGTTCTATACTTTATTTATCTGTGAAAATGACCTTCCTAGTAGGTTTCAGAGTGGTAGCCGTGTTGGTCTGTATCAGCAAAAACAACGAGGAGTCCTTGTGGCACCTTAGAGACTAACGGATGTATTTGGGCAAAAGCTTTCATGGGCAAAAACCCACTTCGTGAGATGCATGGAGTGAAAAATACAGTAAGCAGTATAAATATCACAGCACATGAAAAGATGGGAGTTGCCTTACCAAGTGGGGGGGTCAGTGCTAACGAGGCCAATTCAATTAAGGTGGACGTGGCCTATTCTCAACAGTTGACAAGAAGGGGTGAATATCAAGAGAGGGAAAAGTACTTTTTGTAGTGACCTGTCCATTCCCAGTCTTTATTCAGGCCTAATTTGATGGTGTCCAGTTTGCAAATTAATTCCAGTTCCGCAGTTTCTCGTTGAAGTCTGTTTGTTTAAATTTTTTTGTTGTTGAAGAATTGCCACTTTTAAGTCTGTTGTTGAGTGTCCAGGGAGATTGAAGTGCTCTCCTACTAGTTTTTGAATGTTACAATTCTTGATGTCTGATTTGTGTCCATTTATTCTTTTGTGTAGAGACTGTCCGGTTTGGCCAATGTACATAGCAGAGGGGCATTGCTGGCACATGATGGCATATATCACTTCGGTAGATGTGCAGGTGAACGAGCCCCGGATCGTGTGGCTGTGGTTAGGTCCTGTGATGGTGTCCCTTGAGTAGATATGCAGCCAGAGTTGGCAACAGTGTTTGTAGCAGGGATTGGTTCCTGGGTTAGTGTTTTTGTTGTGTGGTGTGTAGTTGCTGGTGACTATTTGCTTCAGATTGGGAGGCTGTCTGTAAGCGAGTACTGGCCTGTCTCCCAAGATCTGTGAGAGTGAGGGATCGTCCTTCAGGATAGGTTGTAGATCCTTGACGATGCGCTGGAGAGGTTTTAGTTAGGGGCTGTAGTTGACCGCTAGTGGCATTCTGTTACTTACTTTGTTGGGCCTGTCCTGTAGTAGGTGACTTCTGGGTACCCTTCTGGCTCTCTCAGTTGGTTTCTTCACTTCACCAGGTGGGTATTGTAGTTTTAAGAAAGCTTGATAGAGATCCTGTAGGTATTTGTCTCTGTCTGAGGGATTGGAGCAAATGCGGTTGTATCTTGGAGCTTGGCTTTCTAGTAGCTATCACACTGGCATTTAGAGTTGGGGAAACAGGTGCCTTGATGGCAGTTTTTAAGCTCCTCCTTTATGGTATACATCAAGGAGAAGTTTCAGAGTAACAGCCGTGTTAGTCTGTATTCGCAAAAAGAAAAGGAGTACTTGTGGCACCTTAGAGACTAACCAATTTATTAGAGCATAAGCTTTTGTGAGCTACAGCTCACTTCCTCAGATGCATATCGTGGAAACTGCAGCAGACTTTATATATACACAGAGAATATGAAACAATACCTCCTCCCACCCCACTGTCCTGCTGGTAATAGCTTATCTAAAGTGATCATCAGGTGGGCCATTTCCAGCACAAATCCAGGTTTTCTCACCCTCCACCCCCCCACACACAAATTCACTCTCCTATGTATCTATGGATACTCTCATAAAAAACCAACCTTCCACACAAGCTTCCTCATGGCTGGATTTTACTAAAACTAGACAAGCCATTTACAACGCACACTTTGCTTCTCTACAAAAGAAAAAGGACACTAAACTTTCTAAACTACTACGTGCTACAAGGGGCCACAGCAATGGTTCCCTCAACCCACCTAGCAATATTGTTAACCTATCCAACTATACTCTCAGCCCAGCAGAAGCAGCTGTTCTATCTCGGGGCCTCTCCTTCTGCCCCTCCACCCCCACGAACATGATACAGTTCTGTGGTGACCTAGAATCCTATTTTCGACGTCTCCGACTCAAGGAATATTTCCAAAATACCTCTGAACAGCATACTAATCCACAGAGGTCTCCCTACCAACACTACAGAAAGAGGGATTCTAGGTGGACTCCTCCTGAAGGTCGAAACAGCAGACTGGACTTCTACATAGAGTGCTTCCGCCGACGTGCACGGGCTGAAATTGTGGAAAAGCAGCATCACTTGCCCCATAACCTCAGCCATGCAGAACGCAATGCCATCCACAGCCTCAGAAACAACTCTGACATCATAATCAAAAAGGCTGACAAAGGAGGTGCTGTTGTCATCATGAATAGGTCAGAATATGAACAAGAGGCTGCTCGGCAGCTCTCCAACACGAGTTTCTACAAGCCATTACCCTCTGATCCCACTGAGAGTTACCAAAAGCAACTACAGCATTTGCTCAAGAAACTTCCTGAAAAAGCACAAGATCAAATCCGCACAGACACACCCCTGGAACCCTGACCTGGGATATTCTATTTACTACCCAAGATCCATAAACCTGGAAATCCTGGGTGCCCCATCATCTCAGGCATTGGCACCCTGACAGCAGGATTGTCTGGCTATGTAGACTCCCTCCTCAGGCCCTACGCTACCAGCACTCCCAGCTACCTTCGAGACACCACTGACTTCCTGAGGAAACTTCAATCCATCGGTGATCTTCCTGATAACACCATCCTGGCCACTATGGATGTAGAAGCCCTCTACACCAACATTCCACACAAAGATGGACTACAAGCCGTCAAGAACACTATCCCCAATAATGTCATGGCTAACCTGGTAGCTGAACTTTGTGACTTTGTCCTTACCCATAACTACTTCACATTTGGGGACAATGTATACCTTCAGATCAGCGGCACTGCTATGGGTACCCGCATGGCCCCACAGTATGCCAACATTTTTATGGCTGATTTAGAACAACGCTTCCTCAGCTCTCGTCCCCTAAAGCCCCTACTCTACTTGCGCTATATTGATGACATCTTCATCATCTGGACCCATGGAAAAGAAGGCCTTGAGGAATTCCACCATGATTTCAACAATTTCTATCCCACCACCAACCTCAGCCTGGTCCAGTCCACACAAGAGATCCACTTCCTGGACACTACAGTGCTAATAAACAATGGTCACATAAACACCACCCTATACCGGAAACCTACTGACCGCTATTCCTACCTACATGCCTCCAGCTTTCACCCTGACCACACCACACGATCCATCGTCTACAGCCAAGCTCTGCGATACAACCGCATTTGCTCCAACCCCTCAAACAGAGACAAACACCTACAAGATCTCTGTCAAGCTTTCTTACAACTACAATACCCACCTGCAGAAGTAAAGAAACAGATTGATAGAGCCAGAAGAGTTCCCAGAAGTTACCTACTACAGGACAGGCCTAACAAAGAAAATAACAGAACGCCACTAGCCGTCACCTTCAGCCCCCAACTAAAACCCCTCCAATGCATTATTAAGGATCTACAACCTATCCTAAAGGATGACTCAACACTCTCACAAATCTTGGGAGACAGGCCAGTCCTTGCCTACAGACAGCCCCGCAACCTGAAGCAAATACTCACCAACAACCACATACCACACAACAGAACCACTAACCCAGGAACTTATCCTTGCAACAAAGCCCGTTGCCAACTGTGCCCACATATCTATTCAGGGGACACCATCACAGGGCCTAATAACATCAGCCACACTATCAGAGGCTCGTTCACCTGCACATCCACCAATGTGATATATGCCATCATGTGCCAGCAATGCCCCTCTGCCATGTACATTGGTCAAACTGGACAGTCTCTACGTAAAAGAATAAATGGACACAAATCAGATGTCAAGAATTATAACATTCATAAACCAGTTAGAGAACACTTCAATCTCTCTGGTCACGCAATCACAGACATGAAGGTCGCTATCTTAAAACAAAAAAACTTCAAATCCAGACTCCAGCGAGAAACTGCTGAATTGGAATTCATTTGCAAATTGGATACTATTAATTTAGGCTTAAATAGAGACTGGGAGTGGCTAAGTCATTATGCAAGGTAGCCTGTTTCCTCTTGTTTTTTCCTACCCCCCCCCCCAGATGTTCTGGTTTAACTTGGATTTAAACTTGAAGAGTGGTCAGTTTGGATGAGCTATTACCAGCAGGAGAGTGAGTTTGTGTGTGTATGGTTTGGGGGGGATGTGAGAAAACCTGGATTTGTGCAGGAAATAGCCCAACTTGATTGTCATGCACATTGTGTAAAGAGTTGTCACTTTGGATGGGCTATCACCAGCAGGAGAGTGAATTTGTGTGGGGGGGTGGAGGGTGAGAAAACCTGGATTTGTGCTGGAAATGGCCCACCTGATGATCACTTTAGATAAGCTATTACCAGCAGGACAGTGGGGTGGGAGGAGGTATTGTTTCATATTCTCTGTGTATATATAAAGTCTGCTGCAGTTTCCACGATATGCATCTGAGGAAGTGAGCTGTAGCTCACGAAAGCTTATGCTCTAATAAATTGGTTAGTCTCTAAGGTGCCACAAGTACTCCTTTTCTTTTTTCATCAAGGAGAAGGGTTCTATAAGCCCACATCCTAAATTCTTACCTAAGCTTCTCTTGGTGTTCCACCTGAATCAATCTATCTACAAGTGTTTTTCTTCTGAAGCCACATAACTCTTCCGCAGGAGTCCTGGATGTTAGAAGGGTGTTGCCCTTCTACTTTGGGTAGGATTGAGCAATTTCAAAGATCCCTAGCTGTTCATCTCCTTTGCGAATAGATCCAAAGGATCCACAATTTCAGCTCAGAGACTGTTGAGATGGATATCTTGTCATTTGCTATGAGACTGCAGGCATTCACCCTCTTCAAAGGCTGATAACACATTCTAGTAGGGCTGCTTCCGTACAGGCTGTGGAAGCACCTACCAAAAGATATCTCCTTTTTTGCATGAAGCTACCAGAGGGAAAAAGAGACACACAGAACCAATAACCAGTTGTAGCTCTTGGAGTCTGTGTTCCAGCCCAGTTTTAGAACAGCTTAGTCTCCTCTTGCTTGTGCCGGCTAACGGTGGTTCAGCTATTCTTTATCCCTGCACCCTCTCGCCCCGACACATAACCTGGGAGGGAGAGAGTAGGAAATAGCTATGCAGACTCTATAGCCAGTGAGGACTCCTCCATATTATGGTAATCCTCATCAGGGAATGTGTGGGTGGTTTCTGTTGCCTACTTGAACAGAGTGGAATTGCCGTTGGCACTAAGGCTTTGGACCTTCAGGTGTGTGTTCATGAATGCATTTTATTTCTTTGTCAGCATGACACTCTGCAATAAAAGCAGCATTTTGTAAAACATGACATCTTGCCCCTTGTGGAAAGCACTTTACATTATTATATTCCAACAGCTCAAAGTTTGGATCCTTTGAATTTTCCTGGGCTTTTAAAATCAAGTTATTTGCTGCCTGCAATGATTTCTCTGCTAACCCATTTGTACAGGCTTGACATGGTATACTTGAACTGATGTATCAGAATTGCCAGATGATCCACTTGTGAATTGTGGACCCTTATGTATTAACTAACGTAAAATCCCATGATAAGTAAGCTGTAACTGAGTGTCTTATCACCTTACTTGATACGTTGTTGCACGGTGGTTGAATTTGAGTAAAAGTCCACTAACAAAATGATCTTTTCCATTTAATTCAAGTAGATCTATGCCAGCCTTGGACCAAAGGCAAACGGGAATCTCTTAAAGTTGCTGTGGTGCATATGCATTCTTTTTGCATTTGCTGTATATCTTGTACTTGGCTACTGTATCATCAGTGATGGCATTTATAGAATCATAGACTTTAAGGTCAGAAGGGACCATTATGATCGTCTAGTCTGACCTCCTGCACAATGCAGGCCACAGAATCTCACCCACCCACTCCCGTAACAAATCCCCTGACTTATGTCCGAGCTATTGAAGTCATCAAATCATGGTTTAAGGACTTCAAAGTGCAGAGAATCCTCCAGCAAGTGACCCGTGCCCCACGCTGCAGAGGAAGGCGAAAAACCCGCAGGGCCTCTGCCAATCTACTCTGGAGGAAAATTCCTTCCTGATCCCAAATATGGCGATCAGCTTAACCCTGAGCCTGTGGGCAAGACTCACCACCCAGCACCCAGGAAAGAATTCTCTGTAGTAACTCAGATCCCATCCTATCTAGCGTCCCATCACAGGCCATTGGGCATATTTACCACTAATAGTCAAAGATCAATTAATTGCGAAAATTAGGCTATTCCGTCTCCTCCATAAACTTATCAAGCTTAGTCTTGAAACCAGATATGTCTTTTGCCTCCACTGCTCCCCTTAGAAGGCTATTCCAGAACTTCACTCCTCTGATGGTTAGAAACCTTCATCTAATTTCAAGTCTAAGCTTCCTGATGGCCAGTTTATATCCATTTGTTCTTGTGTCCACATTGGTACGGATCTTAAATAATTCCTCTCCCTCCCTGGTATTTATCCCTCTGATATATTTATAGAGAGAAATCCTATCTCCCCCTCAGCCTTCTTTTGCTTCGGCTAAACAAGCCAAGCTCTTGGTCTTATGAAAGGAGACTGGTTTTCCATTCCTCAGATCATCCTGGCAGCCCTTCTCTGTACCTGTTCCAGTTTGAATTCATCCTTCTTAAACATGGGAGACCAGAACTGCACACAATATTCCAGATGAGGTCTCACCAGTGCCTTGTAGAACAGTACTAACACTTCCTTATCTCTACTGGAAATACCTCGCCTGATGCATCCCAAGTCCACATTAGCTTTTTTAACAGCCATATCAGACTGGCGGCTCACAGTCATCCTGTAATCAACCAATACTCTGAGGTCGTCGTCATCCTCCTCCTCTGTTACTTCCTCGTCATGCGTCCCCAGTTTATAACAAAAACTCTTGTTGTTAATCTCTAAATGCATGACCTTGCACTTTTCACTATTAAATTTCATCCTATTGCTATTACTCCAGTTTACAAGGTCATCCAGATCTTCCTGTAGGATATCCCGGTCCCTCTCTGTATTGGCAATACCTCCCAGCTTCGTGTCATCCGCAAACTTTATTAGCACATTCCTACTTTTTCTGCCAAGGTCAGTAATAAAAAGATTAAATAAGATTGGTCCCAAAACCTATCCCTGAGGAACTCCACTAGTAACCTCCTTCCAGCCTGACAGTTCACCTTTCAGTATGACCCATTGTAGTCTCCCCTTTAACTAGTTCCGTATCCACCTTTCAGTTTTCATATTGATCCCCATCTTTTCCAATTTGGCTAATAATTCCCCATGTGGACCCGTATCAAATGCCTTACTGAAATAGAGGTAATTTAGATCCACTGCGCTTCCTTTGTCTAAAAAATTTGTTACCTTCTCAAAGAAGGAGATCAGGTTGGTTTGGCAAGATCTACCTTTTGTAAAACCATGTTGTATTTTGTCCCAATTACCATTGATCTCAATGTCCTTAACTACTTTCTCCTTCAAAATTTTTTCCAAGACCTTGCATATTACAGATGTCAAACTAACATGCCTGTAGTTACCCGGATCACTTTTTTTTCTCTTTCTTAAAAGTAGGAACTATGTTAGCAATTCTCCAGTCATACGGTACAAGCCCTGAGTTTACAAATTCATTAAAAATTCTTGCTAATGGGCTTGCAATTTCATGTGCCAGTTCCTTTAATATTCTTGGATGAAGATTATCTGGCCTCCCCGATTTAGTCCCATTAAGCTGTTCGAGTTTGGCTTCTACCTCAGATGTGGTAATATCTACCTCCATATCCTCATTCCCATTTGTCATCCTACCATTATCCCTAAGCTCCTCATTAAAGACTGAGGCAAAGGATTTGTTTAGATATTGGGCCATGCCTAGATTATCCTTAACCTCCACTCCATCCTCGGTATTTAGCGATCCCACTTCTTCTTTCTTTGTTTTCCTCTTATTTATATGGCTATAGAACCTTTTACTGTTAGTTTTAATTCTCTTTGCAAGGTCCAAATCTACATAGTTTTTGGCCTTTCTCACTTTATCCCTACATGTTCTAACCTCAGTAAGGTAGCTTTCCTTGCTGATTCCTCACATCTTCCACTCCTTGTATGCTTTCTGCTTTTTCTTAATCACCTCTCTGAGATGCTTGCTCATCCAGTTAAGTCTACAACTCCTGCCTATGAGTTTTTTTCCCCTTTCTTGAGATGCAGGCTTTTGATAGTTTCTACAACCTTGACTTGAAGTAATTCCAGGCCTCCTCCGCCTTTAGATCCACAAGTTCTTCAGTCCAATCCACTTCCCTAACTAATTTCCTTAATTTTTTAAAGTTAGCCCTTTTGAAATCAAAAACCCTAGTCACAGATCTATTTTTGTGTATCCTTCCATTTAGTTTGAACTGAATTAGCTCATGATCTCTCGAACCAAGGTTGTCCCCTACAACCATTTCTTCTATGAGGTCCTCACTACTCACCAAAACCAAATCTAAAATGGTATCCCTTCTTGTTGGTTCAGCAACTACTTGGTGAAGGAATCTATCAGCTGTCACATCCAGGAAAATCTGAGCCCTGTTGTTATTACTAGCACTTGTCCTCCAGTCTGTATCTGGGAAGTTAGTCTCCCATGATCACACAATTCCCATTAGTATTTACTTCATTAAAAGCATTAAAGAAGTCTCTATGCATATCCAAATTGGATCCCAGTGGTCTATAGCTCACCCCAAGCACTATCCCAGAGGAGGCTCTAGTAGCTTTCTTCCCCAGTGTGATTTTTTCCCAGACAGACTCTCTTATCCGTTCCATCACTACTTCTTTCTTTACACTCTACCTCATCATTGATATACTTACCAAGAATATAGGACATCTTGGACTCTATTGTTATGCTTATTAGTAACAAGATGGGCGCTGTGAATTGTTTAGCATTGGGATACACAGTCACGCTGGGCCAAATTTAGAGGTGATGCATAAAGTGGTGTAAATTAAACTATCTTACACTACTGTAGGCTTAGCCGTATTCACACCCATTCTACTGATTGTTGAGTTGTTCTGATTTACACACTGAAGAGTCAGAAGAAGGTGTATAATTTTAAAGTTGCCCTCACTCTACTTTTAACACTTAAGAAACCCTTCAGCTATTTTGAGAATCCCATGGAACATTGAAGGACTTGTCAAAGAACTGGCTAGTCCAGTGGTTTTCAGATGACGGGTTGCAACCCAAAACTGGGTCGTGGAATGTAAAACTGGGTCGCGGCAACTCTGGTCAGTGCTGCTGACTGGGCCGTCAAAAGTCCCATCGGTGGAGCTGCCCGTCTAAGGCAGGCTAGTCCCTGCTTGTTCTGACACTGTGCTGTGCCCCAGAAGTTGCCAGCAGCAGGTCTGGCTCCTAGGTGGAGGGGGCCATGGGGCTCCGCACACTGCTTCCACCCTGAGCATGGGCTCTGCACTCCCATTGGCCAGTTCCACAAACCTGGAGCCCCTTCCTGCACCCCAAATCCATCCATCCTCATCCCCAGCCCCACCCCAGAACCTGCACCCCCAGCGCAGAGCCCTGACCCCCTCCCGCACCCCAATCCCCAGCCCTGAGTCCCCCCCAAACCTGGAGCCCTCTCCTGCACCCCAAACTCCTCATCTCTGGCCTCACCCCCATCTTGTCCACTTTCCCCAGGTCCCTTTCTGCAGAACTGTCACTTAGCCAGTCAGTCCCCAGCCTGTAGCAGTCAGTGCATGCGATTCTTCCATCCTAAGTGCAGGACTCTCTACTTCTCCTTGTTGAACCTCGTCAGATTTCTTTTAGCCCAATTCTCCAATTTGTCTAGGTCACTTTGGACCCTATCCCTACCCTCCATCTTATCTACCTCTCCCCCAAGCTTAGTGTCATCCGCGAACTTGCTGAGGGGTGCAATCCATCCCATCATCCAGATCATTAATGAAGTTGTTGAACAAAACTGGCCCCAGGACAGACCCTGGGGCACTCCACTTGATACCGGCTGCCAACTACACATCGAGCCATTGATCACTACCGTTTGAGCCCGATGATCTAATCAGCTTTCTATCCACTTTGTACTCCATTCATCCAATCCATACATTTTTAACTTTCTGGTAAAAATACTGTGGGAGACCATATTTTAAGCTTTGCTAAAGTCAAGATATATCATATCCACCACTTTCCCCATATGCACAGAGCCAGTTATCTCATCATAGAAGGCAATCAGATTGGTCAGGCATGACTTGCTCTTGGTGAATCCATATTGACTGTTCCTGATCACCTTCCTCTCCTCCAAGTGCTTCAAAATGGATTCCTTGAAGATCTGCTCTATGATTTTTCCACCGACGGAAGTGAGGCTGAGCAGTCTGTAGTTTCCCCCAGATTCTCCTTCTTCCCTTTTTTAAAGATGGACACTATATTTGCCTTTTTCCAATCATCCGGGACCTCCCCCGATCGCCATGAGTTTTCAAAGATAATGGCTAATGGGTCTGCAGTCACATCAGTGAACTCCCTCAGCACCCTTGAATGCATTAGATCCGACCCCCATGGACTTGTGCTTGTCCAGCTTTTCTAAATAGTCCTTAACCTGTTCTTTCACACTACATGTTTCTAGATCTAACTTCTACAATTAATTTATTTTATGACTACTTTGTTTTGAGGACCTAGGTTTTTTTAAATGGCTACATATTGTATGTACATTCCTTGCAAATAGATCTTAGCATACTTTGGGTGCTAATGTTACATTGTTTATATAATACTTACTTTTGACATTTACTACCTGTTTTCCCCTCCAGTGAACTTTGTAAATTTCAGAATAGGACTTTATGCTCTGAAGTGCAGTAGAGATCAACTTATTTCTGTTTATTTTAATTTTATTTCTAGGATGCTCATGACTATAGTAAATGGACTGTGTTTGGCTAGAAAGCCAAGTGCAAATTAATGTATTTGGTGGTGGTAGGGGAACAACCCAAAGAAAATGCTGTATTTTGATGTGTGTTTTTTTTTTTAAGAGCCAGAGGACTGTATGTTAAATCTTGAGATTAACTGTTACACTACTAGATTTCTATGCCCTGTGGTGAATTCGGAAACCAGGGATCACGGTGTAATTTTTAGATTCACTCTCTACATAAATACAAGCAAGTGCCTGAAACAAAACTTGCATAGTAATTACATAAAATAGTCACCAAAATGTGGCTGGTTGCTTCCTTTTCCAGGTACCAACTGTTCCTATCCTCCACAATGGCCGTAAGTATTTGTATTAAATCTTGATAGCAATTATTTAGTACTCTGGCAGATAATGTGGATTCCTCACATACCTACATATACAACTATGCTATAGTCACATTGTGTATGCATAATGAATCTGTCCTACTGATCTTATTTTAGTTTGTACTAGGATAAGTTGTTTCTCCACAAGTCAGACAAGTTTCTTGTGCACTGTACAGTACAACTACATTTGCATGAACTTCCTTGAGTTGCTTAAGCAATTAAACAATGAAAAATTGTGCTTATCTGTTGTTCTTCTGTCCCATGCATACTCATCAACAAATCCAAGGCAAGATGGTGATTCTTGCTACTCTTATTATTTAGGAGGTGCTTCTTTTTACAAAAATGGCAGCTAATGCCTGGATTTTATTTAGGCTGGAAGTATTCTGGTAAAAGGTGTTTTTTGTTGTTGTTTTTGTTTTTAAGTGGGTTAGTGTATTTGTACAGAGGAGAACCTGCATATAATTTTAACAAGTTGTAGTTGAGTCTGTTTCTGTAGCTTTATAGTACACCTATGCCCCGTATCCTTCCCTATTGCCCCCCCCCCGCACCCAAGAGTATAAAAGACAGAATGTCCCTGACCACCTTTCACTTGGCAGCAAGACAAACTCAGCAGTGTCTGTCTGTCATCCTGTAATGCCCTGTCATCAAATCAATTTTGTAACTATTAGTAATTACTAGAACTACTGTAGATACACTTTTCTGCCCTGTTTGCAGCCTCATCTTTATTTTATTTCTTTCCTTCTTCTGACTATTAGTTGGTGCCTAGGCACCTTTCTGCTTAATGGCCAAACCTAAGCCCTCCAGTTTCAAGCCATGCCTGTTGTATGACAGAGATATTCCTCTAACCAGTGGACACAGACTGCCTCTTCTGTTTGGGCAAGAGTCACTTTCCAGACTTCAGAGTAGCAGCCGTGTTAGTCTGTATTCGCAAAAAGAAAAGAAGGACTTGTGGCACCTTAGAGACTAACCAATTTATTAGAGCATAAGCTTTCGTGAGCTACAGCTCACTTCCTCAGATGCATATCGTGGACTGTTGGTCTGTGTGCTCATCTATCTTCACTGAGTGGAGCTCACTTTTCCAAATATACTTTTCTAAAGATCTGTCTGCTGGTGCAGTCAATGAAGAAAGTGTCTGATTTGGAAAGACATTTCTCTAATTCAGAAAAGGAACTCTCCCTCCTAAAGATTCACTTTTTCAGTGCCCTTATAAATAGGGACTCTACCCTTGAAGACTTCTATTGCTGGTAATGAGAGAGAGTCTCCAACTACTTTAGTCAGCTGCTCTCTGTTCTCCAGACCAATTTTGGCACTGGCTGGGAGCTCATTGCCAAATTCTGGTACCACCTCCATCACATTAAAGCAAGGCAGATCTGAACTCTGCTTTAAGGGTGACTCATGGCACCAATCCTCTTCTCTGCAATGGGAGAGATCAGAGGTATTAACAGAATGTCATGGACCCTCCTGACTCTTCTAAGTCACAAGTTCAGAGGCCTGATTGCACCGGACAGGCTAGTGGGGCTGATTCTTTGCCTCACCTGGCAGAGCGGAACTTCCAGCACTGAAGCCTTCTACCAGCAAAGACTCCTCACTGGCACATACCAGATCTAGTAACGAGGGTGTGCCTGAATCCTTAATGATACCAGCAGATCTGTTTCTGACTTCTGAGGTTGAGGACCCAGCACCAGCCTCAGTACTGATGCCATTGGCACAGATCTCTCCGGCACCAGAAGAATTTTGGTACTGGTAATCTCCTATCCTACCACTTATAGGTTGGCAATATTTCTAGAATGTATTTACTACTACTCTCTCTTCCTTCCCTGTTCTCTCACTCGCTTTCTAGAGTCAAGCAGAGACCCTTCTCTTAACATCCATTTACTTTCTCCTCGCAGGAATTACTCTAGTGCAGCAACCCCCAGATCACACTCAAAATCACTGCCATCAGATTTTGAGGGCCCTCCACCCAGATTTCCTGACATGCCTTGAAAAACATCATCTTGGGCCTTTTCAGTCTTACCCCTCTAACTTACCACTTTGGCCTTTCTGGGCATTCTGGGGGGCCCTGTCTAGATCTAGGAGTTGCACTCTCATTCTTCCTACAAACCTAGGTTGCCTTCATCAGTTAGGTTCCTGAATAGACCATTCAATGAGGTAGACCTCCCTAGGGAATGATAGAGAGAACAACATGAGGAGGAGGCAGAGGCTCAGGATGTAGAGGTAGAAGATATTGTTGGGCTTTTTAAACATCCAGAAGAGACTTCCCTCAACCCTTTCTCTGAACAATCTGCATTCCTCTGGTAGGGATGTAAATGTTAGCTGGTAAGCATTAGTCTTACCGGTTAACCTGCCTTAACTGTTAAACCCACGGGCCGGCCGGCCCAGCAGCCCTGCACTGGCCAGCCCCAGCGGCTGGAGCAGCCCTTTAATTGGTTAACCATTTAAACAAAATATTTTAATCGTTTAAACAGTTAAATTTTTTTAAACTATATTTACATCCTTATCCTCTGGTGATATCCACTACAATACTATTATCTGACAACTTCAAGTCCTTTCAGGAATTCTAGGAAGGACAGCAGACACAGGACACGCAATTATCTGTGGTACAGGAAAAAGCACATACACTTTGTTCACCATTCTACTTTCCCTGGCAGATTGACAATGTCAATAAATGAAGGAGTTCTAGAGCGCACAAAACACCTTTGGCAAACTCCAGCCTTTACTTTCTGCACTGAAACAATCAGAGAAAACATACCATGTCTCCTTTCCACCACCACGCCACTCTAAGGACGTCTACTTGCATCTGACTCCCAGATCTAGCAGTATCTGCAGCATAGGAGAAATCTGAGAAGACAGGACTACCTAAAACCACTCAAGGACAAAAGATCCCAAGAGACTTTGACCTCTAAGCAGAAAGGCCTGCCTCTCAGTGTCTTCCAACTGTGAATAAGCAGCTATCAAGCCCTAGTCTTTAAATATGACTACAGGACCTGGGACAAAGAGTGTCATCATTCACTGACAAGGTCCCACAGGAAGTGAGGGCTGTCTTGAGATCCATCATTTCAGAGGGAGTTTGAAAGTTAGACAGAACTTTCCGCCAATTAGTCCCGGATGACCCTGATACAGCAGCCTGTTCAGTGGTCCTAGGCTTTGCCAAGAAGAGGGTAGTCCTGGGGATTCCTAAAGAGGTCCAAACAGATATTGAAGACCTTTCCTTCAAAGGGCCAGACCTGTTTAGTTGCTTCACAAATGAGTTGTTACATACCCTAAGGGACTCTAGGGCTACACTGAGATTCTTGGGTATCTGTACACCTGCAACTAGGAGGAAACCTGAGGCCCGGTTCAGACAGAGAACTTCCTCCTGTCAGCAACAGAGGGCTGCTGACTACACTTCTATAGGAAGTCATGCTTCTCCCACATGAGCCCTGTCTTCTTCCTCTACTACCTTCACTGCATTATCTTCCATATGGCAGGTTGAAGTTGAGGAGTTTCTGTCTGCTCTGTTTTTGATTTCTGCCTTTTGCATATCTCTTAAACCTGGGCTGTAATTACTTCAGTTCAATGGGTATAGGAGATTATTACAGAAGGCCACTCCATACCGGTCTAGTCCTTGCCCCATACCCAATCCCTGATCCCTCTTCAGAAATGCATCTTCCAAGAGAAAGCTGAACGAGGAAGTGGGTTCCTTACTACAACCTAGAAGCAACAGAAGTAGTACCCAGATGTTCAGAGGGTAGGGAAGGATTTCTGTTCCCACTACTACTTATTCCCAGAAGAAACTATCAGGTACCTGAAGTGACTACACAAATTCATATGCTGATTTAAATTAAGAATGGTGACACCAGCCTTCATCATATCCTCTCTAGAAGCTCAGATTGGTTTACGCCTCTCAACTTCAGGACACTTATTGTCACACAGCGATTCATCCAGGGTACAGAAAATTTATTCCACCGCATGCAATTTACTCACTCCATCAGTCTGAGAGTGAATGATAAATAATAATCTCACTCCAACAAAATCCATAGAATTTATAGGGGATCTTCTAGATTCTAAGTCAACAAAGGCAAAATCCCTCTAGACAGATTTCAGTCAATCATACCCATCATCTCCAGCTTCAGGTATAATCTTGAAAGAGCAACAAGAAACTCTCAAATTATTGTATCACATGGCATCATGCACTTATGAGATGCCTCTGCGTGGCTGAGGTATGTTTTCCAACCACCAAACTTAACTTATAAGAGTTGGAACCATACAAGTTTCCCTGAACTGGTAGACAAACCCACAGATAGTTGCAAAGGAGTACCATTCTGCACCACAACCTCCCATGGTGATGCTGATTATAGTCCCCTCCCAACCAGCCATGGAGGCATCTATCAAAACCGCCTACAAATTCAAAGCAGTGTAGTCCTGGAGAGAGTTCTTGCTCCATTACAATGTACTCAAACTCTGGGTTATTCAGCTAGCTTCCAGAGTTTTCCACCATTCTTGAAAAGAACAGTGGAGATCCTGACAGATAATGTCTCCATTGTAGTATAACAATAGCTGTGTGAGTGCGTGTGTGTGTGTGCAAATGTTGCCATGTTCACAGGATAACTCCCATGATTCTTCACCTACTAGGAGCAAACAGCTATCTGGCAGATTACTTCAGCAGAAAGTATTCAGCCAGCCATGAGTGGTGACTAATAGATTCCATTCTCAAGCTTTTATTCCACAGATAGGGCTCCCTGTGATAGATCTATTTTTGCCACCTGCAAGAACAAAAAATTTGTCTTCTGCTTCAGAGAATTTACCATGCCAGAGTCCCTCCACAATGCTTCTCATCCCTTTTTCTGTTTTAATTCCAGTCACTCTAATACACAAGCTCATAAGACCTCTGTTTCTCCAATCTGCAGGATTTACTGTCAAGGCCAAATTATCCATCCATGTCTCCATCCCTGTACCTGTTTGGAAGTTGGCTGAATGAGCCCACAGAGAGGCTGTCTTGGACTTGTAGAACAATCCCTGACACAAAGAAGGAAACCCTTTACAAGATCAGTCTACTGATGAAAGTGGAAGAGATCTTGTATCTGGCTTCACAACAAGGTCTGGATCCATTGCAAACTTCTGTTCCCAAGATTCTGGATTGCATCCTCCACCTCAGGCTACAGGGCCTCACCATCCGCTCCATTAGAGTCCATTTAGCTGCCGTTTCAGCCGGTCGCCTTCACATTCAGAATTCTATGTTCTTTCATCCCACTGTTTAAAAATTTCTTTAAAAAATGGTTCACACCTGTCATTCCATTAAATAGCCTTTCCCATCCTTGGAACTTAAAATAGTTCTTACGGAACATCCCCACCGCATTTAACCCTTATCCAAATGCTTTCTTTCCGTTAGGGAGAGCTTTAGAATGTTAAACCATTTCTTCCCAGAGATTATCCAAGTGGATCAATCTGTTACTAACTAGCAGATATACACCTTCCTTCAACAGTCAGGGCTCCCTTTCAACAACAGCCTTGGAAACCTCTTTAGCATACCTATGAAATATTCCTGTATCGGACATCTGCAGGATAGCTACTTACAGCTCAGTAACATACTGTTACTAAATGTTATGCCCTGGATTTGGAGACTAGATCAGATTCCAAATTAGTAGATCAATTCTGCAATCGTTATTTAGCTAGCTGTAGATAAAGACTCCTTAGACCCTCCTCCTATTAATCTGGGAACTAATAGCTAGTTATCATAAGGAGGGGATCTACATGGATAAAGACTCAGTCTTACTTTACGGTAACTGGTTCTTTGAACTATTTTGTCGGTGTGGCATCCGCAACCTGCACTCCATTCCTGTTCCTTCCGAATCCATCTTTACTGGGTTTCTGAATTAGCAAGGGAACTGAAATTGTGAGGGCTGCTTTGCTCTGTATACCCAAGGTGAATGGGGCATGAGGGTATGCAGGGTACAGGCACAGCCCCAGCGAATACATGTAGAATAAGTAGGATCCACACAAACAAAATATTTTGAACCACACTTGTAATTTAAATAACTATTTTGTATGTCACTCTCCACTCCTATGCTTTACAGGAACTTATTTTGATCAATTATTCTTCATACTTTCATCTCCTCCTCTGCCCATCTATCTATGCCAAGAAAGGAAGTTGCAACTTTTATTTCATGTTTTAAATCCTGCTAAATAAAAATTTAAAAGAAGCAAATCAGAAAGAGAAACTTGCATTAGAGTAACATATGTTCCAAAATACCTAGTATCTATAAACACTGCAGTGTTTCTTTAAGCCTATGAAATGGTTGCTCTATTTGTTTTGTTTTTTTTCAGTACTTTTAAATAGGGTAACTACTGAAATTCTAAGTAAATGTATAGGAATTCTTCTTTGTTACTAACTGTAAGAATTAAATGTTACTGCTTAGATCCACTTAGTCTACTAAAACTCTCAATTAAATCTGGAAAAAATACAGATGTTGGCTCCAAGGCAAGGCATGTGTGCATGACAAATCCAGAGGTATTTAAGTCTCTTTCCATTAAAAAAAAAAAAAAAAAAAAAAAAAGGGCAGGGTAAAGGTGTCACTAGACTTAAAACAAATCTGTTACTTGTAAAGCATAACTTCAGTGAACTTTTACAATTTTATGGGCTTGTTGATTTGTCGGGGCAGCATGACAGAGAAATATTTAGTAAACGGCTTCTCAAGGTGAGTGTCTAACATATTCTGGATATAAGCCTAGTGTTTTTAGTCATGCAAGCAGCTAACCTCTGGTTATGCTTTTCTTTTCCCTGTAGGGGGATGCCCGAAGTCTTCTAGTCTCGGAAAATGTAAGCATTGGCCAAAAATTGGACTTCTCAGACACAATGGTACAACAGAAGTTGGATGAAATAAAGGACCAAATCAAACGTGAAATAAGGAAGGAACTTAAAATCAAGGAAGGAGCAGAGAATCTGAGAAAGGTCACAACAGATAAAAAAAACTTGGCTTATGTGGACAACATTTTGAAAAAATCAAACAAGAAATTGGAAGAATTGCATCATAAATTACAGGAATTAAATGCGCACATTGTTGTAACAGATCCAGAAGATGTTACAGGTATAATACAATACTAAAAACTATTATTTTTTTCTCATAGCTTAGACATTTTGTACTTTTATTTACATTGATTTATTTTAAATGAAATCCTCTAATTATAAAGAATTGCTATTGCAACCGGGGTATCAATAGTTTTTTAAAGAATTACCAACCTACATTTATATTTGCCTCACATAATAATTGGAATAGTTTTAGATTCCTTAAGTAAGTTTTAAACTGTAGTCTTTCAGAGGACTGGTGGTCCGCAGAGCAATTGCTTGTGGTCAGGAGACCACTGGCTAGTCATGTAGTGCTTGCAATTACTTCCAGTTACTAAAGTGCTTAAGATGACTGCCAAAATTATAAAAATAATTTCCTAATATTGCTTTTCCATGTAGTTTCCCCAAGGAATGTTATGTGATTGCAAATGGGTGGGAAAGTGGTACATGAGAGGTGTTTTGTGATTTACATTATGAAAAGGTTTCTGAACCCCTTGCCTTAATAGTTTGAAACTAAAATACTAGTTCTTATTCTGTTCGTTGGCTAACTTACAGTAAAAATGGCTGTTTATCATAATAATTTGAATAAATCTTAGGGATTTTACATATGTGGAAGCTGTCATTAACTGATATTTTAAACTACATTATACTCTAACTTGTATTTTCTGTGAAAGTGCAGGGAGTTGGTATTAATTTTGAAAAATATCAAACTTGGCATTTCAAAATGGAATGTTTTGAAAGTAAACATTCAAACAAATGCCTTTTTCAGTATTGTGAAATGACTTGGATAAGGACAGTATGGTGATTTGACATTAAAATATTGCTAATATGAGTCTGTATAAATATACACATGCCATTGAGGGTGTCTGTTAAGTAACTGTCAACTCTTGAGAAGTTTGGGCAACAGAATAAAAAGAACATATCAATCTTGTTTTAAAGTAGAGGATGCAGTGAGAGTCTTGAAACATACTGGCAGGTGATTTCAGTTTACTCACGATATCTGAGAATATGGCATGCTGCCAAAGTGCTGAGTTACCCTTGTTAGGCTTGCATAGAGTTCAGTGCATTTTATTATTGGTCTTCCTGCAAGATGCACTCTAACCAAAGAAGGCTGGATGAGAATTACTTTGGAATCTGTGAGGCAGAGGGGTTGCTTCAGGGTGGTTATAAGTATGCTTCAGGGCGAAATGGAAATGTGTACATTTTATGTACGTCTTCTACATGTCACATATATTTAAAAACATATATGTAATTTCTCTCATGAGTTAAGACGTGCAATAATCAAGTAACAGAGCATTGCAGAGAACTGAAGTGGCTGATGATGAGGTGAAGAAATAGATACCTAGATTGCAAGTGGATTCTTGTTTAAAAATCTGTACAGACATAAATTTGGAGGCTTTTTTAAATAGAATGACTTCAGAAGCGGGTGAGTGGAGATATTTGTCACATCCCACTTTCTCTCTTAAATGAAACACTTTAAGAGGGGTCATGTTTTTGAGATTTCCAGTGCTATTTGTCTACAAGAAGAATCATTATATGTATTACAATAGCATCCAAGATTGGGGTCTCATTTTGCTGGATGCTGTACACAAATCAGTCGCTGCAGGTTTTACTCTGCAGTTGGTATTTGAAGGGCGCACTATTGGTTTTAAATTTAATTTTTTTAAAAAAAATCAAGGTTTTGAAAGAGCCCTTTTAAATAGTATGTTTTGACTTCAAAAAGTCTTTATTTATTTTTTTTTTTTAGTTTTTCTGCTTCTTTGTTGCTCTTGAACATGACAAATACCTTCCCCATCCCTTATTGAATAGCAACAACACTAAACAAACTGGGACCAGTCCCTTCTGTCTCCATTCCCCTTCTTTTCTCTCTTTGCACTCGCTTGCTAGCTTTTTGGTTTTAGTTTCAGCTTCTCTAGGACCAAGTGGCTTTTAGTTGGTAGTAAACATCTTCCATAGGGCCTGGGAAAGAATATGCATACAGCTCTGCCGCAAGAGGAGTTCACCAGTGATGTTTACTAGTGTGTGATTCGGGAAGAATTTAGCAAGAATTTTTAATGAATCTGTAAACTCAGGGGTTGTACCGTATGACTGGAGAATTGCTAACATAGTTCCTATTTTTAAGAAAGGATCCGGGTAACTACAGGCCTGTTAATTTGACATTTGTAGTATGCAAGGTCTTGGAAAAAATTTTGAAGGAGAAAGTAGTTAAGGACATTGAGATCAATGGTAATTGGGACAAAATACAACATGGTTTTACAAAAGGTAGATCTTGCCAAACCAACCTGATCTCCTTCTTTGAGAAGGTAACAGATTTATTAGACAAAGGAAATGCAGTGGATCTAATTTACCTTGATTTCAGTAAGGCATCTGATACGGTTCCACATGGGGAATTATTAGCCAAATTGGAAAAGATGGGGATCAATATGAAAATTGAAAGGTTGATAAGGAACTGGTTAAAGGGGAGACTACAGCGGGTCATACTGAAAGGTGAACTGTCAGGCTGGAAGGAGGTTACTAGTGGAGTTCCTCAGAGACTGGTTTTGGGACCAGTCTTATTTAACCTTTTTATTACTGACCTTGGCAGAAAAAGTAGGAATGTGCTAATAAAGTTTGCGGATGACACGAAGCTGGGAGGTATTGCCAGTACAGAGAGGGACCGGGATATCCTACAGGAAGATCTGGATGACCTTGTAAACTGGAGTAATAGTAAAAGGATGAAATTTAATAGTGAAAAGTGCAAGGTCGCACATTTAGGGATTAATAACAAGAATTTTTGTTATAAACTGGGGGCGCATGACTTGGAAGTAACAGAGGAGGAGAAGGACCTCGGAGTATTGGTTGATCACAGGATGACTATGAGCCGCCAATGTGATATGGCCGTGAAAAAAGCTAATGCGGTCTTGGGATACATCAGGTGAGGTATTTCCAGTAGGGATAAGGAGGTGTTAATACTGTTATACAAGGCACTGGTGAGACCTCATCTGGAATATTGTGTGCAGTTCTGGTCTCCCATGTCTAAGAACGATGAATTCAAACTGGAACAGGTACAGAGAAGGGCTGCTAGGATGATCCGAGGAATGGAAAACCGGTCTTACGAAAGGAGACTCAAAGAGCTTGGCTTCTTTAGCAGAAGCAAAAGAAGGCTGAGGGGAGATATGATTGCTCTCTAGAAATATATCAGAGGGATAAATACCAGGAAGGGAGAGGAATTATTTAAGATCAGTACCAATGTGGACACAAGAACAAATGGATATAAACTGGCCGTCAGGAAGTTTAGACTTGAAATTAGACTAACATTTCTAACCATCAGGGGAGTGAAGTTCTGGAATAACCTTCCAAAGGGAGCAGTGGAGGCAAAAGACATATCTGGTTTCAAGACTAAGCTTGATAAGTTTATGGAGTATGATGAGAGAGCTTAATTTTCGCAATTAATTAATCTTTGACTGCTAGCGATTAATATGCCCAATGGCCTATGATGGGACACTGGATAGGGTGGGATCTGAGTTACTACAGAGAATTCTTTCCTGGGTGTCTGGCTGGTGAGTCTGACTCACATGCTCAGGGTTTAGCTGATCACCATATTTGGGATCGGGAAGAAATTTTCCTCCAGGGAAGATTGGCAGAGGCCCTGCGGGTTTTTCGCCTTCCTCTGCAGCGTGGGGCACGGGTCACTTGCTGGAGGATTCTCTGCACCTTGAAGTCTTTAAACCATGATTTGAGGACTTCAGTAGCTCAGACATAGGTCAGGGGTTTGTTACAGGAGTGGGTGGGTGAGATTCTGTGGCCTGCGTCGTGCAGGAGGTCAGACTAAAAGATCAGAATGGTCCCTTCTGACCTTAAAGTCTGAGTCTATGAAGTGCAACTGACCATCAACAAAACAGTGTAGCTCATGAGCTGGGTCAGAAGAACCAGGGCAAAGAGTCTGACTCTTCCTTTGATCCCTTCCTGAGAAGGCCAGAGTTATCCAGCAGAGGCTTCCCCATACCTCTTGCTAACAAGTGGCAGTTCCAAAACTATTTGGGCCCTCTTTGTCTTCCATACTGGAGCTTTAAAGTAAAAGACAAAGGAGATGACTCTTCTTTTTTTCCAGCATGAGCCCAGGGAGACTGTGTCCTCGGGTTGCTGCTCTGAAGGTTCTTGCCACAACTACCAACCACAAGATTAATAGGTGTCTGCTTTTACTTGGTGTTAATCTCGCTATTTACTCAGTGCTATTTCTGAATTTTCTTTCTTATTTAATTGCTGTTTTTAAGTCCATACAGAGCTTTTACAGTCTTGATTTTAGTGATTATTTCAATATTGTCCTATCAAAGTAGGTCATTTTTATATTTTGACAATTACAAATATAGAGTAAATTCCTTGTATCTAGGGGTATGTCTGCATATTTAAGTCTCCTCGAGGAGACTGGGGGAAGGAAATGTTTCTTATGAATTCAATGTATATATCTTCTTGTTCTTAGCTCTAGTTCATATCAGTTATTCCTGTGGAAGCCTTAAATTCTTTAACAACATATTTTACAACCTTTCTGAAGACTAGAAACCTTAAGAATCTTTTGTTAGTGTTTAAGTTGATCATTGAGGAAGAACTTAGAACTAACTTTTATTTATTTTTATAAAATAACTTTTTATTTTATTTTTCTTGTATGCCATTTGCCCTTGTAATTTAAATTAATTTTCTCTGAGCTCCTTCCACATTAATACAGCTGTTAATTCACAGGAACAACCTCCTGCTATCAGTAAATTTCCTTTCTGAAGACTGAGAATCTGATGTGCAGATACAACCTCTTTTGATAATGGATGCACATGGACTAGGTGGTATGCTGGGTTAATGTTAAATTCCTGGCTTTGGTCATAAATTTGTGTTAGTGAGCATCTGTCCATTGCAAAATCAAACTGGTAATCTTTGTCTGAAAGTGTAGCGAAGCGATGACTTACCGGCACAGCGCCTCCTGCTTGTTGTCTTGGGAATTAGCTCTCCAACACACAGAGCGCCTCCTACTGGCCGGTGTCTCGCCTGCCGCTGGCCCACATATCCCTCCCGGACCCTGGTGCCTCTTACCCTGGGGTTCTGCCCTCTGTAGTACCCCCGCTCTGGGTCTCCCCTCCCAGGAGAACCCCAAACCCTCTCACCCACCTTGCCTCAGTGGCTACTGCCAGTCTTCATCTAATCCCCTCTCACTGGGGCAAACTGCAGTCTGTCATGGCAACTCATCACTGACAGGGTGGTTGGACCAGCTGCCTCTGCCTAACCTCGGGCTGCACCTCTGCAACCCCAGTGCCTGTAGCCTGGGGCTTTGCCAGGCTGGAGTGCCCTAGCTCCTCCTGCCTTTCCCCAGCACTGCTCTACTCCAGTACCCTGAGCTCCCAGGCTGGAGAGAGACTGACCCAGCTCCTCCCTGAGCCCTTATAACGAGGCTGGATGTGGCCCCAGCTGTGGCTGCTTCCCCAATCAGCCTAGCCTTTTTTCTAGGAGTGGGGTAACTGCCCTGCTACACAAAGGCTCAGATGTATGAACTTTAATATCTATTGAGAGGTAGCTAGACTGTGAAGATCACCACCTTTTTATATTCAGAGGGCTGACTCACTCTCTGTCCTGGATCAAAGGTGTTCTCTCTGCAGTTTTCAAGGAATGCCGATTGTCCAGTTTCTCATCTGGCCTCTTTAAAGGTGCTCACTACCAATCCCAAAATTAATAATCTTTGAGGATGCTGGGAATCTTTACATCAGATAGCATCTGCTATTCTTAGTTCATTTCAGACTGCAGGGTTATATGGAAACTTATTCTTGGCACAGAAGCTTAGGAGCCACTGTGAGTTCTGCAATAACCATTTGCTAGATGGTGGGGACATCCCACCTTGCACATGGTTGGTAGGGAACTCCCAGTAGTTGCTTAGTTATAGATTAAACTACAGGTTACAACTTTTTCCTGCCCAGTGTTCATGCATTTGGGGGACAGTTGTCCCTTGCCTTTCAGAATATGGGGAGAAGACACCCGGAGATTTGGTGACATGATCTCAAACTGGCCTTGTGAGAGAAGACTTAACAGTTGTGAAAATAGCATTCGCTATGGTCACCATGATCTCTTTGTGGATCTTCAGTCGTGTTTGTGGGTCAGTAAAGTCAAACTCTCCTTTACTTGCTGGATTCAGGGCTCTAGACGTAACTTCCATAGTCCTACTTAAGGATAAAAGAACTGGGTTTTTGCAGGTCAGATTTAGGGTATGTTGATTAAGTGATGTATGGATGACTGCACAGTATCGAAATGCAGTGTGATTCATTAGATAGCGCTGGGACTGGAACTCTGGAAACCCTGGGTTCTTTCTCTGTCTCCGATTTGCTGTGGTAATTTGGGAAAGTCATTTACCTCTTCTTGCATGTTTTCTTATCTATAAAATGGCTGTAAAGATAATCTTTGTAAAGCTTGTCAGGATTTACAGAGGGAAGATGCTATGCAAATGTTATATGGACTCTTATTATGGCACAGTATCTAGCTGTAGCCAGTACTACTATTTATTAGGGCTGTCAAGTGATTAAAAAAATTATCGCACTGTTAGACAATAATGGAATACCATTTATTTAAATATTTGGATATTTTCTACATTTTCAAATATATTGATTTCAATTACAACGCAGGATACAAAGTGTACAGTACTCATTTTATATTTACTTTTTATTACAACCTAGTAAAGCACTTAGTGCAATCTCCTTACTATGAAAGTTGAACTTACAAATGTAGAATTATGTACAAAAAATAACTGCATTCAAAAATAAAACAATGTAAAACTTTAGAACTTACAAGTCCACTCAGTCCTACTTCAGCCAGTCGCTCAGACAAATAAGTTTGGTTACAATTTGCAGGAGATAATGCTGCCCATGTCTTTGTTTACAATGTCACCTGAAAGTGAGAACAGGCTTTCGCATGGCACTGTTGTAGCCAGCATAGCAAGATATTTACGTGCCAGATGTGCTAAAGATTCATATGTCCCTTCATGCTTCAACCACCATTCCAGAAGACACGTGTGTGTCCATGCTGATGACAGCGTCTGCTCGATAACTATCAAAAGCAGAGCAGACTGATGCATATTTATTTTCATCATCTGAGTCAGATGCCACCAGCAGAAGGTTGATGTTCTTTGATGGTTTGGGTTCTGTATTTTCCACATCAGAGTGTTGCTCTTTTAAGACATCTGAAAGCATTCTCCATACCTCGTCCATCTCAGATTTTGGAAGGCACTTCAGATTCTTAAACCTTGGGTTGAGTGCTGTGTCTATCCTTAGAAATCTCACATTGGTACCTTCTTTGCATTCTGTCAAATCTGTTCTGAAAGTGTTCTTGAAATGAACATGTGCTGGGTAATCATCAGAGAAAAACATCCAAAATATTTAATAAATTTCAATTGGTATTCTATTGTTTATCAGTACGATTAATTTTTTTAATCACAGTTCATTTTTTGAGTTAATCGCATGAGTTAACTGCGATTAATCGACAGCCATACTTTTTATGAACATCAGATTCATAGTTTATTTTTTTTTACACACACAAATACTTGAGGCCATAACTGTTACAAATTAAATTGCTAATAAATCTAATTTCAGAAATGTATATGAATCATAAAAGGTCTTTTGTTGGTGCTTTGGCTAGAGGTCTACGTCTTAATGCCATCAGAAATTATTTTCAGCAGCCACTTCAAGAGGAGGATTAGATGAGGAATTGGCATTAAACCTCCGTCATTAAGCACAGATTGCTCAAAAAGCTGTAGTATTGAATCTACCATTAGGTTCAGCATATTTTCTCTGATAATTCAAAGGTAATAGCTTTTGCCACAACATAAAATAGTTTTGTTTTTTTTTGTTATAGAATTGCTGGTGTATCTAGCCTTGTTTTAGAAGTAAGGCTTGTATCTAGATCTCTCATCATCTTTCAGAATGTTGCATTACTCAAAGTGAGAGGCAGAGTTTTAGGAAAGTTAAATCAATGTGGTGGTGTTTAACCCAGAAAAAAGCATTAGACTGTACTGGATATGTGTTAAGTTATGCTTCATTGACAAACAAGATAATGGATGCTTGGTGGCCATTACTACTGTAAATCTGAAGGATTAATTCTAATCCAAAATATGGGTGTTTGTTTTGTTATTGCCTTGTGCACGTATGTAGAAGTGTTTTTCAAGTTATCTTAATGCTCTCCCATGTGTCTTACAACTACAATTTACATAGAACAGT
Organism: Lepidochelys olivacea; assembly: GCF_965140295.1. NCBI lineage: Eukaryota > Metazoa > Chordata > Testudines > Cheloniidae > Lepidochelys > Lepidochelys olivacea. Next base: position 76,976,445 of record NC_140418.1, on the reverse strand, counting down.
AAATCAAGTAGCACAATGCTGAACTATTTGACTTGTAACATGTGAACAGTTTATTCATATAATACTTATAGTATGCAGACTCCTATTTAAACTAGGTACCCCATGGGAGGTACTACTTTATTCTTGTTGCAGAACACTTTTGGGGGAGAAAATGAGGCATCTGATTGCCTCTTTCCTTACCTCATCACACTTTTTCCTGGGCCTTATTTAATCTCTTCTCCTATAAATCTATTCTTCTGTTACATGCTTACAGTTACACAGCATAGAACTAACAGGCAGGAGGTAGATTTAACCAAAAGGGCAGGGAATGGGAAAGGTGAAGAAAGAGAGCCATGATGAAGAGGGGAGACAATGTGGAGAACACAATTAGAAAGTCTGATGCTGCCTGAAAAATGAGCTGTTGGTAATAAAAATGCAGCAATGTGCATCTCAGGAGCTTCTGTTGGTCATGACACTGAAGGAGCTAAATACAATTAAATAATTTAAAATAAGATTAAAGTTAACTAGTTACCAAGGGTGCTTGCTTCTAATTGAATAGCTTAGCAGCATGCAGTAGTACCATCTGGGACACCAAATTCAGAAAACAACCTGGGTTCCCAGATCTCATGCTGAGCTTGTTGAAAAGATAATGCTCTTAGCATCCAAGGCAAGAATCCCAGACAGTTTCAGAAGGAGATGAGCTCAATTATTCCACTAATGACTGCAATTTGGGTGGCAGTGTTTGTCAAAGTGAGGATTTAGAGGCAAAAACCATGTTTGCTAATAAGTACTGTACAAATCAAGCTGAAGAGACTTTACAAAAAAAAGTCCAAAGAATAAAAAATAAAGGTCAGTCATATATTATAAACAAAAACATTTCAAACTGAAAATGACCAGGATTCAAATTTAACCCAGTCTTATTTAAAAATGTGAGAAATGGGTCATCAATGAGTTAAAATATTTCCTTTAACTTGTTTTGTGAATTTGGTGAATTAGTGCTCTCTCTCAAAAGCAAAAGACTGAAACTGTTTTTAAAAAAATGTAGTGTAAGCAACTGATGTACATTAGCATTCAACTCTGCCAATACCCAGTAGTTTTAACCAAAAACACTTGTATTTTCTAGTCTGAGCAAAAATATTGTGCTAGTTATGGGAACCAGATAGACATCCACTAAAATCTGTATTGAAAGCCAAACTACTTCACTCATTACATAAACTGTAACTTCACCTAGGCATCAATAGGTAAAAGGCTGTTAATCCACAGTACAGTAAAGCTCTCCACATCTGCAATAAGATTACGGGCTTCATTAGTATAAAAATTAAAGGATGAAATATACAAATTAAATACTACATTTTCATTATTGTGCAAGTGAATGTGGCTAAATAATTAGAGAACCTTTTATTCACACATACCTCTTCCACCTGAAAAATACCTTCTTTTGTACCAGTTAAGCAAAGTACTTAGGATCATGTTTAATTTTAAGTATTTGCTTAAATCCAATTGACTTAAATGACCTGGATGAATTTATTACTCTTGTTTTTTGTTATGGTAGTGCCTAACTGGCCTTAATTGAGACTGGAGCTACACGGTGCTAGGTCCTATATAAATATAGAATGAGAGACAGCTCCTGCCCCAAAGTACTTACAACCTGAACAGACAATACAGAGAGAAGGGACATTAAAGGCTTTGCTGGTAGTGCTGCTTATAGTTAAGGTTGCCTAACACTTTCAACTATAAGATCTTGTTTTCAGTTGCTTAAAATTTAAACCATTCACATGAAATTTTCTATGCCAGATGCCTGCTTCAGGGTTCTCCGCCCTTTTTTTTATTTGGAGGTGGGGAGGGGAAGACTTTCAGCAAAAAATGGTTCTCTTGTTTTCTAAAACAAGATAAGCAAAAATACATTGTTTTGCTCTTGTTAAATTCCAACAGCCATTTCCTTGAGAATATCTAATACCTCCATGCTTGGGAGCAGGGACTCGGAATTTACAAATGCATTTGCTTTGGTGTTAGGGATGTGCCTTTTGCCTTCTCCTGTGAAAGCCAAATTTGAGTTGGTTAAGCAGTCAGTCTCTGAAAAATTATAGTTTACACATACACAGTAAAAGTCTGTTGGAGGATGGCAGTATGTATAGGACCATGCGGTCCTAGGGGTGCTGCTGCACCCCCTGGCTTGAAGTGGTTTCTATCATGTATAGGGTTTACAGTTTTCAGAGTAGCAGCTGTGTTAGTCTGTATCAGCAAAAAGAAAAGGAGTATTTGTGGCACCTTAGAGACTAACATTTATTTGAGCATAAGCTTTCGTGAGCTACAGCTCACTTCATCGGCTGCATCAGGTTTACAGTTTGGTTCAGTGGCTCTCAGCACCCCCACTATACAAATTGTTCCAGCACCCCTGGCAGTATGTTCTTGGAGGATTGTCTTCACTGAGCATGCTCCATCCCCACAGAGCAACTGAATGTGCTCTATCCTGCAGGGGCTACGCAGAAATTTTCCTGCTTTTGTTCCTCTAGGGCAGTGGTTTTCAAACCATGGGTTGCGACCCAGAACTGGGTTACAGAATGGAAGGGACTGGGTCACAGCGGCTCTGGTCAGTCCCATCGGTGGTGCTGCCCGGCTAAGGCAGGCTAGTTCTTACCTGTTCTAGCACCACGCTGTGCCCCAGAAGTGGCCAGCAGAAGGTCTGGCTCCTGGGGGGTGGAACAGGGGCATGGGCTCTGTGTGCTGCTCCTACCCCGAGTACTGGCTCTGCACTCCCGTTAGCTGGTTCCCGGACAATGGGGGCGAGGGCAGTGCCTACAGGCAAGAGCCACCTAGGAGCCATACCTGCTCCTGGCCACTTCTGGGGCACAGCAGGATCCGCGGTGACAGGACAGACAGACAGACAGACAGCCTGCCTCTGCACCCCCGCTGTGCCGCTGACTGGGAGCTGCCTGAGGTAAGTGCGTGCCCCAACCTCCTGCCCCAGCCCTGAGCCCCTCCCACACCCCAAACCCTTCATCCCCAGCTCCATTGGGTCACTGACATCAACAATTTTCTTCAGCTGGGTTGCCAGAAAAAAAGTTTGAAAACCAGTGCTCTAGGGGGCCAATGTGATGTCAGGCGGGGGCGCTCAGTGACCCTCCGCTAGCACTCAGGCAGCAAGGAGAAGGAGGAGGAAGCAACCTGACTTGAGTGCAAAGGAGTCAGGGAAGGATTAGGCAGGGGACAATAGGAGCTAGGTAGGATAGAGGAATATGAGTTGGGAAAGAGGAGAGTGAATGGGAAAATAGGAGCACAAGTGCAGAAGTCTATAACCATTAGAGAACTCTCCCCTCCAAAACCTGGTAATGAATGCAAGATTCTGGAGTCTCAACATTCTTTGCTGTCCAGTATAAAGCTGTGAAAATCACTAGCAAAATGGATTTTTTCCCCCTCTAGTAGTTGATCCACATGGAAGATAACAGCCTACTATTGCTGTTTGCTACAAGTTACTCGGTAAGCTCAAATAGAGTGTTGTGGAGCTAAAGGTCCCAACCCTGCTGATGACCCATGTAAGGGTCACTTTGGTTCTACCTGATGGAGGAATCGTGTTGTTAAAGACTATTATAATGCGCACGAGGTGAGTGAATTACAGTTGCACAAGTAACCTTAATTCTGATATTTCTTAACTTTTGAGTGTTTTACTCTGGAATCTTAATATGCTTTTCATGTAGGGGAAGGGTTCTATAATTTCCTGAGTATGTGTGTTTTAAAAAGCAACTGTAAAAGCAAACTTAATCGTGTCCAACTACAATGACTCCACTTGGGTCATCAGAAGGGTTGGGGACTCTATCACTTGAGCTAATTAAGTAACTGGTAATTGTAAAAAATATGCAAGTAGAGTAGATGGTGTGATGGCTTGCACAGGTTATGATAATTATGTTATTGGTTTTGTTTGAGTGGGGAAATTGGTAGGTGAGGATTAGCTGAATGGAATGACAAAAAAAAAAGGGAGAGGGAACATGGAAGAGATGGAGGCATGTGGGATAGGTTTATCTTAAACCTGTTTGTGTCATCTTAAACTAAGCCGAAATAAGACTATTTAAACAGAAATTGTTTCCAACAAGCCTCTGGAACTGGTTTAACAAAGATAGTTTAAAGAAACTTAAATTATACCAATGCAACTCTCCATTTAGGCTGGGGCTAAGACCCAGAAGACAGGATGTACTGGGAAACCCAGAAGGAATAACTTCGGTGGTTTTAAAAATGTTATGACATTATTTTTATTAACCTGAGCTTTTGGGCAGTAAGGATGAAGTGAAACTTTAGGAGGCACCTGAATGAGGAAAGTGTGGTGCAGAAGACAATTCAGAAAATTGCTGCATCAAAAGCAGTTCGTATGGGAAATCTGAGAGCAGCCTTTACAGAGATTGACGTCTGTAGGAGAAAAATTATACGGCAGACTTGAAAGCAAATGCATTAAATCTCCAGAACTACTGTATATTCTACTTACCAGAAAGTTCTGCAGAAGTAATGTGAAATAGCACATGCTAAAAAAATAACTGGCATTTGAAATTGGGAAGTTGCTAATGTAGTGCCTCTCTCTCGCTCTGTGTGTGTGTGTGTATATGTGTGTGTGTGTATATATATATATATATATATATATATATATATATATATATATATATATATATATATATATAAAAACGAGAAGTTCTTAGGAAGTTGATCAGTGAGTCTCATTTTAGTTCCAAGGAAAGTAATTGAAAATTTACATAAGAATAGAATATCACAACACTCACTTCTAAGTATAACCTTCTAGGGACAAACCAGGATGACTTCTCTAATATAGTGCCTCTCTCTAAATTATTTTCTGCTTAAAAGAAATAAAATAGATGATGTGGTGGGCGTAATTTACTTGGTTTTTCAGAAAGGTTTGGATAGGGGCCCTATTAGCCACAGGTGAAAAAATCTTACTGGGGATTAAAACTGGTTAAGCAATAGGAAATAATCAAGTGAACACTGATTCTTAGAATGGAGAGAGATTAATAGTTTGTACTCCAGGAGATGGAATTTGGATAAGTGATTAATGTACTTATCTATAGGAGGTAGTAGTTGACAAGTAATGGAACTTGTTGATGACAGTATAACTTGGTTGATAAAAGCTGCAACAAATGCTGTTAAAAAAGGAATAGGGATCTCTAATAGAACTGGACTCACCCGGCAGCACCTCCTGCTGGTTGTCCTTGGGAATTAGCTCGTCAGCCTCTGGAGCGCCATCTGGTGATCCGCCTTACCACCGGCCCCAGTCCCTCCGAAGATCCAGTGCCTCCTCCCACTGGGGTGCTGCCCCCAGCAGTAAACCCCAGACAGTAAAATCCCTGAGGGTCTCCCCTCCCTGGGGAATCCCCCACCCACTACCTCCACCTTGCCTCAGTCTTGGCCACTGCCAGTCATTGCTTATTCCCCCTCCCCAGGGCTGACTGCAGTGTATCAGCCACTCATCACAGGTGAGGGGGTTTGGACCTGCTGCCTCTGCCTATCTATGGGCTGCCCCCTTGCAACCCCAGTACCTAATAGGCCCTAATCTAGGCCTCGCAGCCTGGGGGTTTTCAGGCCAGAGCTCCCCTGCTCCCAAGGCCTTTCCCCCTCAGCCCTGCTCCAATATAGGTATTACCTAAGTCCCTGCAGCCAGGCCCTTCCCTCTCTAAATGCAGAGAGAGACTCTGGCTAAGCTTCTGCCTAGCAGCCCCTTTATAGGTCCAGCTGCGGCCTGATTGAGGCTTGGCCCAGCTGTGGTCATTTCCCCAATCAGCCTAGCTTTTCTTGGCCTCAGCCCTGGGGCTCTCTCCTAGGGCTGGCTTTTAAGCCCCACAAGACAAGAGCGGGTAACCACCCCGCTACAGGATCTAAAAAAATAACATTCCCAAGCAAGAATATATCATTCTCTTTTCCCAAGTTATACTTTTTCAGTAATCTGGCTACTCAGTTAATTACCCAGATACCTGTGATTCCATTAGTTCCCCTGAATCGGCAATCACTCAGCACAGTATATACGTACTGTTAGGAAGAGTTCATGTTACCAGTTCCTTCATCTTGCTGTAAACTGCATCTGGCATGTCTCTAATGATTGAAATAATGTTAGATATAATGTATTTAATATATCTGTTCGTAGACCTTACCAATCACTATTGAATATGGTCATCCAGGAACTTTTCTTCTTTTTCTAGTTTAAGTTGGGTTGGAGGGTTTGGGAAGGCTTAATGGTAAACTACACTTTGCCCTTAAACTTCAGACATCTTAGAAAAGACAAATTCTCCATGGGGACAGATAAACAAAGCTAGGTACCTTTTACCAACCCAGTAAATGATTCATGTGTATTAGCCCATGCGCAGCAATCACTGGGCTTTCACCGGGTTTTTCACATTAAAGCATATTTGCAATATTGTCTCAAAATATCTCTGCACAATTTTAATATTTAAATACAAAGCTTTCTCTTTATTAAACATTATATTTGAAGTATATTAGAAAAGCTTTATTGGCTTGTTATGAAAATTACATCTTGTATTTAATTCACAGAGTGTCCCAGAACACCAGATACTCCAAACAGTGACCCTCGTTTTTCTACGAACAACAGATTGATGGTTTTAAAAAAGCAATTGGATATAGAACTGAAAGTAAAGCAAGGAGCAGAGAATATGATACAAATGTATTCAAATGGCTCTTCAAAGGTAAGGCTTTGGAATACTTAAAGAACACTGAAATAACCAAAAATATAAAAATCATGTAGTTTGAACATATGAACAGTGTTGTCAAGGTTCCTCCCCCACTCTGAACTCTAGGGTACAGATGTGGGGACCTGCATGAAAAACCTCCTAAGCTTATCTTTACCAGCTTAGGTCAAAACTTCCCCAAGGTACAAAATATTACACCCGTTATCCTTGGACTGGCCGCTACCACCACCAAACTAATACTGGTTACTGGGGAAGAGCTGTTTGGACGCGTCCTTCCCCCCAAAATACTTCCCAAAACCTTGCACCCCACTTCCTGGACAAGGTTTGGTAAAAAGCCTCACCAATTTGCCTAGGTGACTACAGACCCAGACCCTTGGATCTTAAGAACAATGAACAATCCTCCCAACACTTGCACCCCCCCTTTCCTGGGAAATGTTGGATAAAAAGCCTCACCAATTTGCATAGGTGACCACAGACCCAAACCCTTGGATCTGAGAACAATGAAAAAGCATTCAGTGTTTTACAAGAAGACTTTTAATAAAAAATAGAAGTAAATAGAAATAAAGAAATCCCCCCTGTAAAATCAGGATGGTAGATATCTTACAGGGTAATTAGATTCAAAAACATAGAGAACCCCTCTAGGCAAAACCTTAAGTTACAAAAAAGATACATAGACAGAAATAGTTATTCTATTCAGCACAATTCTTTTCTCAGCCATTTAAAGAAATCATAATCTAACACATACCTAGCTAGATTACTTACTAAAAGTTCTAAGACTCCATTCCTGTTCTGTCCCTGGCAGAAACCAGCATACAGACAGACACAGACCCTTTGTTTCTCCCCTCCTCCCAGCTTTTGAAAGTATCTTGTCTCCTCATTGGTCATTTTGGTCAGGTGCCAGCGAGGTTACCTTTAGCTTCTTAACCCTTTACAGGTGAGAGGAGCTTTCCCCTGGCCAGGAGGGATTTCAAAGGGGTTTACCCTTCCCTTTATATTTATGACAAGTGTGCTATTTTTTATTTCAAGAAACTACATAGTAATGTAGAACTTAGACAATTAATGTTATACTCTTCACCTCTAGAAGTGTGGTTTCATCCTACCGAAGGTGCTCATTAAGAGGTGGTTTAGTTTTCATCAGTTCTATCCCATGGGTTTCAACCTACATAATGAATCGAGTTTATGAAATCTAGCACCTGTTAATCTTTGATTATGCGTGATTCACTCTAAAAAGCAGGGCATGCTGTGTAGTGCTTTACATGGTGTGACATATTGTGATGCTTATTCTGGGTATTATGGCTTTTATGAAGGGAAATCATGCCTCACCAATCTATTAGAATACTTTGAGGGAGTCAGCAAGTGTGTGGACATGCGTAATCCAGTGGATAGAGTGTACTTGGACTTTTACAAAGCCTTTGACAAGCTCCCTCATCAAAGGCTCATAAGCAAAGTACGCAGTCATGGGATAAGAGGGAAGATTCTTCATGGGTCAGTAACTGATTAAAAGATAGAAAATAAAGGGTAGGAATAAATGGTCAGCTTTCGCAATGGAGAGAGGTAAATAGCAGGGTTCCCTAAGGATCTGTACTGGAACCTGTTCTGTTTAACATATTTATAAATTAAATGGAAAAGGAGGTGAAGGGTGAGGTGGCAAAATTTGCAGATGATACAAAATTATTCAGGATAGTTAAATCCAAAACTGACTGTGAAGAGTTACAAAGGAATCTCACAAAACTGCGTGACTGGGCAACAAAATGGTACATGAAATTGAGTGATGATAAAGTAATGCACATTTGGAAAACATAATCCCAACTATACATATAAAATGATGGGGCTCTAAATTAGCTGTTACCGCTCAAGAAGAGAGCTTGGAGTCACTGTGGATAGGTCTCCGAAAACATCCGCTCAATGTGCAGCAGCAATCAAAAAAACTACCAATGTTGGGAACTATTTGGGATGGGATAGATAACGAAACAGAAAATATCAAAATGCCACTGTATAACTCCATGGTACACCTACACCTTGAATACTGCATGCAGTTCTGGTTACCCCATCTCAAAAAAATACAAAAAAATACCCATACACCTCTACCCCGATATAACGCGATCCCATATAACACAAATTCGGACATAACGCGGTAAAGCAAAAATGGTTTTCTGTCTCGTCTACAACATACAGTACTTTTATTCTGTTTAATTCCAGTTCATACATTTAATGATTAGCTCGTACATATTCAGTATATATGTTTTTACAAGCCTGCCTTGGATCGAAAGTCGAAACACAAAGCCGAGCGCATTTACAACATTTTTAAACTTTCACTCCGTTCTTCTTTTCATAAAAACCAGTCTTGTCTGCAAGTCTTAATTAAAGTTATAACGTTGACAGTTTAAATCCGTTAATAGTTTAAAACCATTGAAAGTTTAAATTCCGTTTTGCGGACAACAAAATCATGTGCGAGGTGGTAGCTAATTTTCAACAGCCGTTATAATAAAAACGGCCTTTGTATTTATAACCATGCCTAATTTATCAGAAAGGAGAGTTCAGTCTAACTTCGTTGTTGACTAACCTGCTGCTGCCTTGCCAGTTTAAAGTTGTTACAAACCATCCGTGGTTGGCGCCTCGGCTCTTAAAATGTGGCTTCTGTCAAATTACATACATGCACATTTGTACACACAACGTACTGTATGTATCAAAGTGGTGGAACGAATGTGCAACAATGAGAAGGCAGGAGTAAACGTATGTTGCCTGCCGATGGTCCCATTAGGCGTTCTCATCTCGCCCGCCTATTTTAATCTCATTTCTAAATTGTGTACAGTATCGACTAAGCTTAAGTTGTCTCACTAGTTGTATTTTGGAAACATTGTAACTCTGCGCTGACATTTTCTAAACAATTTTAAAAAATTGTTAGCATTAATATTAAAATACCATTGACATAATGGCAAGTTGTTCACAGCCATGGAAATGAAAGGCATGGACAGTCAAAGAAAAACTGGAAGCTTTGGACAGACTGAAATCAGGAATGAGCCAAGTGAAGGTCTCAAAAGAACTAGGAGTGGGAGAAACAACATTAAGATGAGGAAAAGTTACGATCAGTGCTAGTTGAACTGGATGAACGTGAAGGTCTGGAAAGGAAACGCCTCAAAACTGCCCAGGATAACCAACTAGATAGAGCAGTATTTATGTGGTTTACCCAAGAACGCTCTGATGGCACGCCAATTTCCAGTGACATAAGGAAACAAGTGGAGAAATTGAAGAAGGATCTCTATTTTAGATGCTTGGGTGAGGACGCTTTTGCACATCAAGGTAATGAATTTAAAGCTAGCAGTGGATGGCTTAATGGTTTTAAAAAACGTCATGGCATTCGGCAAGTCACAATTTCAGGAGAGACGTGCTCTGCAGATATAAAAGCTTGCAACGAATACCCGCTAAAGTTACAAGAGATCATCGTCGAGTGTGGCTATGCTCCGGAGCAAATCTATAACGCTGATGAAACCGGCTTATGTTACTGTATGCTGCCGGATAGAACACTTGCTTCTAGGACTGAAGAACAAAAGGCCGAAGGTTTTAAGGTGATAAGAGAGTGACAGTACTTTTCTGCGTGAGTAAAATCGGTTCACATAAACTTAAACCTCTGTGCATAGGAAAATCCAGGTTACCTTGGGCTTTCCACCATAAGAACATGGATTCGCTTTCATTCATTTATCGCCATTCAAAAAAGCCTGGATGACATTGGATATTTTCGAGGAATGGTTTAATAAATATTTTGCACCAGCTCTCTGGAGTCACCTACGCAGACAAAACCTGGATCCAAAGGCATTGCTCCTACTTGACAACTGTCCCGCCCACCCCCCAGTAGAGACCTTAACTAACAAAGACGGGAAGATAAAGGTGAGCTACCTTCCTAAGAACACAACATCCAAAATACAGCCCCTTGATCAAGGCATTATAGCCACATTTAAAATGAACCATCATAAAGTCTTAGTAAAGAAAATTGTTGAGGACAACAGTAGCATAACAGATGTAATAAAGAAATTGAATTTGCTGGATGTATTTAACTTAGGGGAGAGAGCCTGGCTAGGAATCACTCCGTCAACGATAGAGAAATGTTGGCATCATGGTTTCAAAAGTGCTTTTGTCACTGAAAGTGATGACAACCAAGATGAGGAAGATGAGAACAACTTTGAAGGTTTTACGGAAGAAGAGGCCATGAAGGCAGAACAAGTCTACAAGGAACTTATGGCTCAAAGTGGGATAGTTAATCAAGAATGGATGGAGGTGGATGCTATGTGTCCAACCTATGAACGACTTACAGATGTAGATATAATTCATAATGTTGCCCCTCAACAAAAAACTCCCATCTCCAAAATGTTTTCAAACTATTTAATAGTTAACAGTTCATATTACTGAACAATATATGTATAACATAGTTGGCTAAGTGACAAAGTGGTCTATGCTCCTATTTGCTAAAATACCAAAATCCTTTTTTACAGTAATTTGTCAGGATGTGTAATTAAAAGCTTTTTCTGATATTTTATGTGAATTTTGCATTTTCCTAAGCATTACTGCAGACCAAATGATTAATGTATGATGAAATGTAGCTCACATGGTTGCATTTAGCAGTGTTTAGTACCTGTGTAGTTAATAAGTTTTAATAAGTGTAGTTTTAAGTAAGCTTATAAAATAATTGTTGTAATTAAAGAAAGGAGATACAATTTAACCATTGTAGAACAGATTTATTTACTGCATACACCATGTTAGTTCTAACAAAATGATTTGCTGACTATTAATAACGGAAATGCTCGAGGCCAAAGCGAGTTCAATATACCGCGGTTTCACCTATAACACGGAAAGATTTTTTTGGCTCCTGAGGACCGCGTTATATTGGGGTAAAGGTGTATTAGAATTGGAAAAGTACAGAGAAGGGCAACAGAAATGATTAGTGGTATGGAACAGCTTCCATATGAGGAGAGATTAAAAAGACTGGGATTGTTCAGCCTAGAGGGATTTGATAGATATCTATTAAATCATGAACCTTATCAAGAAAGTGAATAGGAAAGTATTATTTACCCCTTCACATAACACACAAACCAGGGGTCACCCCGTGAAATTAATAGGCAGCAAGTTTGAAACAAACAAAAGGAAGTACTTCTTCACATAATGCACAGTCTACCTGTGGAACTCATTGCAAGTGGAAGTTGTAAAGGCCAGAAGTATAACTGGGTTCAAAAAAGAATTTGATAAGTTAATGGAGGATTAGGCTATCTGGCTATTAGCGAAGATGGTCAGAGATGTAACCCCATGCTCTGGTGGGTCTCTAAACCTCTGACTTCAAGAAGCTGGGCCTAGACACTCAGGGATGATTCGTTTGAAATTGCTATGTTCTTTCCCTCTGAAGCATCTGGCACTGGCTTCTGTCAGAAGATTGAATACTGAGCTATATGGATCATTGGTCTGACACAGTATGGCTGCTCTTACGTACGTAAGAGTGGTGCATCTTTTTAATCCATTGGGCTAAAGGATGATTTGAGCAAGATTTTTGAGCTCTAGTGTTCATGCCAGTCCAGCAGAATGTGTCTTTGCAAAATATGTCCATGAAAGGCATACATCAGTTTTAGCCAACAGTAACAGATTCTTGTACAAAGACAAACTATCAGTCTTTTCCTCCCATTTTATAGGGAAGCTATCAGGATTTTATGAATCTACTATTAATCTTTCTAAATATAAAGTGTACTAGTTCTTTTTAAAGGGTAATTGCTCTAATTACTCTTATGTGGAGGAACACTTGGAAGAAAGCTAAAGAGAAAACTTACTTAAACATAAGGGTTTTTTTTGTAGATGTCTTGATATTCTATATAGTAAAGTTACAATCTAACTTTCTGACATTAACAAATGTTACAAAAGAGCTAAATAAATTATAGATCTGAAAATATATATATATAACACATACACATAGTAGAATCAAAAGATGTTAAAGGAAAAATTTATGGAGGAATACTAAATAGGTTCTCTTTAATTTTGTGGCTCACATATCATTATTTTTATGATGTACATTGTTCTAGATGAGTCATCTAATCAAGGCTTTTTTAAACCAAACACGGAAATATTTATTTATTTATTCGTGGATATAAAGGAAGTCTCAATATTCAAATGAGAAAAATCAGACAGCGCCTAAAATCCTTCTTTCTGTAAAAACACTCCCCCGCTCCCCCCACGCAAAACAGTCTATTATTTCAGTAGGTCTCAAACTTTTTTTTTTTGCGGACCACTTGAAAATTGCTGAGGGTCTGGGCGGACCACTTAATGATCTTTCCAAATGTTGTTTGTACCATTAGCTAACTATTGTAAAGCGCTTTGGATAAAAACCCTATATTTAAAAAAAACCTTAATAATAAAAAAAATTCTACAAATAAAAGCACACAACTCTTATTTTAATATCAGTATTCTTACCTTTCTAATGCAATGGATGTGTCCGCTCTCTCCCACCACGGCAACCCCTGAGCTAGGGCTGGGAAGGAGGGGGGTCTCCCCTGCCATGTCAGTCACTGAGCTGGGCTGGGAAGGAAGGGGGTCTCTTCCTCTCTCCTCTGCTGTGGCAGCCACGGAGTTGTGGCTGGGAAGGAGGGGGGGGTCTCTTCCCCCACCACAGCAGCCACAGAGCTGAGGCTGGGAAGGAGGGCCGTATCTCCCCAGCAACCGCAGCCCTGGAGCTGGAGAAAGTTGCCTCTTTGGCTGCCGCAGCCTTGCACATCCCAAATTCCCACCACCCCATTTTCTCACCAGCCCCTACTCCCCCGAAGGCCACCACCTCACCTTACATGTGCGTCTTTTCCAGGGTCTAGGCACCTAATTAGTGGAGCCACACCTGCGCGGCTCCTCTAATTCAGTGAGTGGCCCTTCATTCTCTCATGTGCGGCCACCCAGGCGCACACCTTAGAGGGAACTATACACAGACCACCAGAGTTTGAGAACCTCTGTATTATTGGGTTGAATCCAGTATGAGTTTCTCTTGACATCTCCAGTTGGAACTGCCCAATACTTTGGGGTCCTTTACCAAAACACCTGCCTGTCATGCACCTGTGGCTTACTAGATTGAAAAGGAAGTAGTGGTAAGGCAGCTGGAAGAAGTACCAAAAGCGTACCTTTTAACCAAAGTCCATACAAGCTTAGATTGTGTCCATCTACCTGCTCATGTACCCTGACTTCCAGGTCATTTATATCCTTGTAAGGTCATATGACCAGTCTCTCTAGCTCAGCTTTAGGTACTCCTAAAAAAATTCAGGTGATCCCCATGGATCATCATTAAGGCTGCGATTTTGTCAGGGAGTTCGCAGAAGTCATGGAATCCGTAACTTCCAAAGACCTCTGTGACTTCAGCCCCCGCGGCTAGGAGCCGCAGGGTCCTGCCACCTCTTGCAGCGGCAGGGAGCTGTGAGGTACCCCGCCGCTTAAGCTCTGAGCCGCCATGGGTGGTGAGGAGTTACTCCTCAGCTTCTTGGCTACCACGGCAGGGCAAGGGCATCCCCGCAGGGCCCCAGGGGGACCACTGCAGTTCCAAGCCGTGGATGGAGGGGGATCCTGGAGCTCTGAGCCCTCACGGGTGCTGGGGGCCTCCCAGAGCTCACAGCTGCCCAGCCCCATTCCATTTTATCATGGATATTTTTAATAAAAGTCAGGTACAGGTGACCAGGCTTCTATAAATTTTTCTTCATTGCCCATGACCTGTCCTGTGACTTTTACTAAAAATACCCATGACAAAATCTTAGCCTTTAATCATCATCAGAAATGCACCAGTGTGGCCTCTCATAGCCCGGGGTCCTTTAAGCTGAAGCAGGCAATTATAATCAGTCACTGAATCTTTTACTTGCTAATTGATAAATGTTTAAATCAGTCCAGTTTCATGTATGGTGGCGGGGTTAGGAAAGGGAAGATGCTTCTTCTGAAACACTGTCCCCAATGGTTTCTGCAACAAATATAAAATGATATGCCACGTATCCATTTTGTCTGCTGCACAGTTCTCAGTTGTGACTAAAACAGCTGAACTGCTTTAACCTGTACGCATAAAAATCTGGACTACGGTTAAGGTATCAAATAAAAAATTTAAAAGAACCCAAGTACCTGCAAGTGATGCAACTGAAATGGCTGGGATTGGGGGGAGGGGACATGATGGGGAGAGAAGGACTAGCAAATTCGACCAGCTCCCAGTGATCCAGCAGGTCTTTGAAAAGCAGTTTGTGGCGCTCCAGCCGTTTAATATACAGACTAAATCATCCTTTTTATTTTACTCCAATTCTGTTTGAGTGGAAGGAATCCTAGGACTGCAAGGGGCCTTGATAGGTCTTCTAGTCCAGTCCCCGGCACTCAAGGCAGGACCAAGTATTATCTAGACCAACCCTGACAGGTGTTTATCTAACCTGCTCTTAAAAATCTCCAATGACAGAGATTGTTCAGTCTCCCTAGGCAGTTTATTCCAGTGCTTAACCACCCTGACGGTTAGGAAGTTTTTCCTAATGTCCAACCTAAACTGCCCTTGCTGAAATTTAAGCCCATTGCTTCTTGTCCTATCCTCAGAGGTTAAGGAGACAAAATTTTATTCCTTCTGCTTGTAACAATCTTTTATGTACTTGAAAACTATTGTCATGTCCCCCCTCAGTCTTCTCTTCTCCAGATTAAACAAACCCAATTTTTTCAATGTTCCCTCATAGGTCATATTTTCTAGACCTTTAATAATTTCTGTTGCTCTTCTCTGGACTTTCTCCAATTTGTCCACATCTTTTCTGAAATGTGGCACTCAGAACTGGACACAGTACTCCAGTTGAAGTCTAATCAGTGTGAGATAGAGTGGAAGAATTCCTTCTTGTGTCTTGCCTACTACACTCCTGCTAATACATCCCAGAATGATGTTTGCTTTTTTTGCAACAGTGTTATACTGTTAACTCCTGTTTATCTTATGACCCTCAGATCACTTTCTGCAGTATTCCTCCCTACGCTGTCATTTTCCATTTTGCATGTGTGCAACTGATTGCTCCTTCCTAAGTAGAGTACATTGCCTTTGTCCTTACTGAATTTCATCCTATTTACTGCAGACAATTTCTCTCATTTGTCCAGGTGATTTTGAATTTTAGTCTTATCCTCCAAAGCACTTTCAACCCCTCCCAGCTTGGTGTCATCTGCAAACTTTATAAGTGTACTCTCTATGCCATTATCTAAATTACTGATGAAGATAGAGCAGAACCTGACCGAGAACTGATCCCTGTGGGATCCCACTTGGTATGCCCTTGCAGCTTGACTGTGAACCACTAATTACTGTTTGGGAGTGGTTTTCCCACCAGTCATGCAGCCACCTTACAGTAGCTCCATCTAGGTTGTATTTCCCCTAATTTGTTTATGATAAGGTCATGCAAGATTAGTATCAAAAGCCTTAGTAAAGTCAAGATATACCACATCTACTGCTCCCCCCCCCCCCGGCATCCTCCCAATCTGCAAGGTTTGTTCATGTTCTGAGCTTGATAAATCCACTAGACTGATACTAACCAAATAACTAAACCCAGTGTGCCCTTTTTCCACAGCTGGGATCCCAAGGCTTATTTTCCCCATGGGTTTCCTTCTCCCCACCTCTTTGCTCCCAGTGAGTGACTGCAGAATTTCCCTTTGTAGCCCCCTGCTACTTCAAATTTCAAATCTCTGGGCCTCCCTCCATATGCAACTATGAAGGTTAATTGGCCTCTCTTCTGGACCACCTTAACCCCTTCGGGGCTGATACGGGTGCTTAGAAATGTTCTGCATTCACGGAGATTCAGGCATTAAAATATCTAAGCACAACAGACGTTATAACAAGTACTCAGGTCTGACTCTGAGGCTACGTTTGTACATTTCTGTTAAAAGTATGTGATGTCTTTTACCACACCATGGATTACCTGCATCTTCTCTCATGTAGGAGCCGGGGTGCCCACAGCTGTATGCACGTTGTGTACAGTGCATACTACTGGTGGGGAGTAGGGCCACCCAGAGTGGGGGGCAAAAGGGGAAGTTTGCCCTGGGCCCCCAGACCTGTGTGACGCTGCAATCCCATACACTGGTTCAGAACACCGCTCGCTGAAACTTGGCCCGGCAGCCCTTCAGTCAGGACAGAGGGGCTGCCAGGCCAAAGCTGAGTATCACTAGCTGCCATGCTAAATTAAAGTGAGAGTGATTTTTAGTTATGTACCGTATGAAAACATTTAGAGGGGATCCATGTGTAGAAGTGTTACCAATAAGTAAAACAGAAATCTGTAGCAGTAAGGGCATGGGCGAAAATCAGAGCAATAAGGTAAAAACAGGTCAGCAAGGTAGATAGAACTATGATCTTACGAGATCTGATGTTCCTAGACAATGTCACATTTATCCAGATTATTTCCAATAGAATGGCTTGAAGTGTTTTCATGAACTAAAAATATACTTCCACCCTAGCTTACTTTCCATTAACGTCCTAGAGTAGTTTGGTGAATTGGTTTGCTGCATTATGTGATCTGTAGGGCCTTACCAAATTCACAGCCATGAAAAATATGGCACGGACCGTGAAATCAGACTTCCTCTGGGAAATTTAGCTATTGGGGGAAGGGAGAGCAACAGGGCTGGGGACACCGCTGCTGGGGTCTCCTACCGTTCACCAGGCTCCAGCTACTAGGCTGGGGAGGGACAGGACTTCCTCTTCCCCTGCATGGCTACTTAAGGTGGAGATCAGACCCACCTCCACCTTTGGGAACCTCTTCCAGCTGTGAACATAGCAAAGAAGTGAGGGTGGCAATCCTGTGACCACCCTCTACAATAGCTTTGTGACTCCCACCCCCATGGTCCCCTTTTGGGTTGAGACCCCCAGGGTTACAACATTGAAATTTCAGGTGTAAACATCTGAAAATATGAAATTGACCAATTTAAAAACCCTTTGGCCGTGAAATTGACCAAAATGGACTGTGAATTTGATAGGAGGTCCTAGTGATCTACTTTGCAAACTTTAAACGTTTCATGCTTTGGGAATAAATGTCAGCTGCTGTTAACTAGGTTTCGTCTTCACCTCTTTGTCATCCCGAGTGTTTACATTTTAAAACTTCCTTCTTTTTTTAATAGGATCGAAAACTCCTTGCTACAGCTCAACAGATGCTCCAGGACAGCAAGACGAAAATAGAAGTCATAAGGATGCAGATTCTTCAGGCAGTCCAGACCAATGAGTTGGCTTTTGATAATGGTGATGAAGTAGAGAAGACAGAAATGTGCTTACTAATGTTTGAATTTTACATAGGGTTGTACTAATATGTATTTATGACTGCAAGAAAACCTTGGTGGATGAGGAGGTCAGATAGAAGACAGGATTTGGTTTTAATGAACTTAAATAGCACAGCACAACAGAGATGTCACACTACATATTCAGACCTGAATGTGATTTTTCTAAGGAAAAAATGCTTTCCCTGATGTGTAGCTTGTGGTTTGCTTTGCATTATCTTTTCACACCTCGTCCTTTCCACTTTGGCTTTTCCTTTAATATATTTCATATGCTCTTGCTCTTTTTTTTTCTGCTGTGGAGAAAATAGCTGCTGTGTGTGGGTAGCAATTCCTCTTTGAAATTTTACAGCTTTTAATTTTTTTAAAGGTTTCACAGTAGCAGTTGTGTTAGTCTGAATCCGCAAAAAGAAAAGGAGTACTTGTGGCACCTTAGAGACTAACAAATTTATTTGAGCATAAGCCTTCTTGAGCTACAGCTCATTTTCCACTGCATGCATCCGATGAAGTGAGCTGTAGCTCTCAAAAGCTTATGTTCAAATAAATTGGTTAGTCTCTAAGGTGCCACAAGTACTCCTTTTAATTTTTTTAAAGAAGTTCAGTTTGGTTAAGGTCCCAATTCTGCCCACCTAACTCATGTGGATAGTCCAGGACTGTTAATTCTAATGGGAACATTTAAGAGAGTAAGGCAAATAGGATTTGGGCCCACATCTGGCAATTTTAGGCCAGGGAAGAAACTATGAGTTTTTACAAACCAAAGCACAAAATTGTCTCAAACCAGATCTTTTCGTTGCTCAAACACTACTCAGAATTTAGTGGTGTGGTGTTTTCTGTGTTTTTTTTTTTTTTTTTTTTTTTTTTTTTTTTTGAAAGTTCCCTTGCAGGCCAAGAGAACTTATCTGCTATTTTTCAGTCTACAGGGAAATTTTACAGATAAGTTAAAGGCCCTGAACTATCATAGTATGATGCTGTAAAATTATGAGCAGTGTGTTATCTCTAGTTTTTAAATCTTGTACATCTATATTTTGTGAATTATTGAAATTGCCTGATAATCAGGGCTTGATGTATCCATTTGTTAGTGATAAGTGGGAAGTCTTTTTACTGGGAAGTGTCATAAATTTTGTCAAACTACAACCATAAGATTTAGAAATGTAAAGAGAACCTACCGAATTTAAATCAATGCACTGTTATCTTCTTGAGTATGCAGACAGGACTGCAGTGTCTCCACTGCTGCTCCTAGATTTGCCAAACGGTACTAGAAGGTATCAGTAACACTAAGAGACAAGGTGGGTAAGGTCATATATTTTATTGGACCAACTTCTGTTGGCGAGGGAGACAAGTTTTTGAGTACACAGCTGTTCTTCAGGATATTGCCTAACCCACCTTGTCTCTCTAATATCCTGGGACCGACAGGGCTACAACAACACTGCATACATCAATAACACTGGTCATGTTCACTCTTTACTTTTCTGAACTCTGGAGGCAGTAGTGAAACTGTCAAGTAATTCTCTGCTGCTGCTTGGAAAATCTGAGCACCAGCAGAAGGCGTCACTAGTTACTGACCAAAAACAATTTGGGAAAGGTATGGTGTAAGACCTCTCTCATCCCCCATTCTTGCAGCAGCCACAAGACCTGGGGTGTGGTGTGGAATAGGGCAACAGTTAGAGCTTCAAACTGATCAGACATCATCTTGTCAGAGAGTGATATGAAAGATGAAGTCTCCAGTTTGGGTTCAGAGGCAGAAATCCAGAAGAAAAACTCAAAATCTTACCCTTTCCAGTAGGTAGGGGGCTGTGTGGGAGACTTGGCTTTTTGCAAGGGCATTGTCCCTTAATTTCCCGGGGGAGGACCATGGTCTTTCATATCCTCTAATTAGTAAGTTTAGTTATTTGGTTAGTATCAGTCTAGTGGATTTATCAAGCTCAGAACATAATTATTTAAATGCAAAACTTTGAATTTCATTATTGCTTCTATAACATACGTGGCTATGATCTGCTTTTCTTTTACAGTCTAACAAAGCTGCATCTATTTTTCCTATACTGTTACATTCTGCATCTATTAAATTGTTTTAATTGCTAAATATTGAGAACAAAAGTAATAGATGGTATTCAGTGAAGATTAAATGTTTTGTTTATTTGTAGCAAAACCTGTGATAAGCCCTCTTGAGCTTCGAATGGAAGAACTGCGGCATCATTTTAGGATAGAGTATGCAGTAGCAGAAGGTGCAAAGAACGTGATGAAATTGCTTGGCTCCGGAAAAGTTACCGACAGAAAAGCACTTTCAGAAGTAACTTTTTAATGTAGTTTATGAAATTTAATTTTAAATACTATGTTTGAAGAATGTGGATTGTTCTAAAAATCTTTTTTAATTTATATTGAACAAGGCTCAAGCAAGATTTAATGAATCAAGCCAGAAGCTGGACCTCTTAAAGTATTCATTAGAACAAAGACTGAATGAACTTCCTAAAAACCATCCCAAAAGCAGTATTATTATAGAGGAGCTTTCATTGGTCTCTTCACCAACACTAAGTCCACGTCAAAGTATAATATGTACACAGAACCAGTATAGTACACTATCCAAACCAGCAGCTTTAACAGGTATGTGGTTTTGTATAATTTATTACTCATTTTTATTAAACTTGAGAACTCAGGTGATTCATACACACGTTATTCTGTATTGTCTGTAAAAGTATGTGGAAATATCTCATTCTTACATGCTTATCTTACAACTATTCTGTTTAAGAAATATGACCAAAACACACACACTAAAATTTTAAGCTAGATTTAGTAAAGGTGTTACATAATTTGTATATAAATATAAAGGCTTTAGTGTTTGTAGTGGCTGATAGAATGTCCATAAGGCATTACAAGTGATTGAGGTTCCTTAAATATATTTGATATGTACAAAGTTCAATTAAAAAAAGAAATGTTCTGGTCCTTAAATAGGTCTCTCTAGATTAATGCTAGCACTTTTCATCTTTAGATTATCGAGTGCATTATAAAGGAGGGTAAGTACAGTAACTCCTCACTTAATGGTGTAGTTATGTTCCTGAAAAATGCGACTTCATGCAAAACGGTGTTAAGCTAATCCAATTTCCCCATAAGAATTAATTTAAATGGGGGGGGTAAGGTTCCAGGGAAATTTTTTTCACCAGACAAAAGACATTATATACATATACAGTATAAGTTTTAAACAATTCTAAACAAACAGTTTAATATTGTACATAGCAAATGAATGATTGTGAAGCTCGGTTGAGGTGGTAGAGTAAAAGGGTGGAATATTTCCTAGGGAATGCCTCGCTGCTAAATGATGAACTAGTACTCAGCTGAGGCTTAAGCGTTAATACGCTGCTGTTAATGTAGCCTCACACTCCACAAGGCAGCATGGACTGAGGCAGGAGGGAGAAAACACAATAGATGCAGGGCAGTAGCTGCAAACACTTCCCTGCAAAAAATGAACATGATGATGAGCCCACGCTATCCAGCTGGAGCGCACCACTCCCTCCTCCTGACAGCACATGCACCGCTACACAGGTGCTGACTTTTTAAAGTGCAGGGGGGGTGCCTGCATGAATGAGAGAGATGTGCATTGCCCCTTAAGTATGCTGACCCCACTTCACTTACATTGCCCTTTTAAGCAGATCAGCCAGTTCAGACATCAGAGGGTTAGCCGTGTTAGTCTGGATCTGTAAAAGCAGCAGAGAGTCCTGTGGCACCTTATAGACTAACAGACGTATTGGAGCATAAGCTTTCGTGGGTGAATACCCACTTCGTCGCATGCAGTTCAGACAGAAAGCAACAGCTTCCAGCAAGCTCCCTCCTTTCTGTCGGGGGGAGCAGGGGCACATCCTGATATCAGCACCCCTCTCACCCCCTCCCCCAGCAAGCAGGAAGCTCCCAGGAGCAGCTCCAAGGCAGAGGGCAGGGCAGAAACAGCACAGCAGTGGGGGGAGGGCCACCTGAACTGCTGCTGGACAGCTGCAGAGCCACATATCTTACAGGGAATTTAGGGGAGCTGATGTGGGGGGAGGTGCGAAGCTGCACCCCTTTCCCCCCCCCCCCCCGGTTCTAATCCCCACAAGGAGGGGCTGCTCTTCCAGAGAATCCTGCAAGCAGTGGACAAAGCAGGCAGCTGCCAAATGATGTTATAAGGGAGCATTGCGCAACTTTAAATGACCTTGTTCCCTAATAGATCAGCAATGTAACAACTTTACTTTACTAGGACAACTTTAAGTGAGGAGTTACTGTATGATTGTCTCCATTTTACAGATGGAAAAACTGAGGTGCAGAGGAGTTAAATGACTTGCCTAGGTCAAATAGCAAGTCAGTGGCAGAACTGGGAATAGAACCCAGGTCTCCTCCCAGCCCTGTACCCTTATCCACTAGGTCTCACTTGCTCCATGGAAGGCGAGATTTATGTTTAAAAAAACAAAATTAAAACTATATTTATAAAGTAGAGAAATTTTCAAATATTCCTTAATGGAAATGCACAAAAATACTAAGTTCCCTATTTATTTGTGCTAATGGTTTTCCTAGATTAAAATAACTAAATATGAGGAATTAAGTGTTAGTATTCACAGAAATAAATGTCTGCATAGTGGGTTATGAAAGTCAAGACTATATAGCCAATCAGTGTCTCAGAGATGCTGTTCATCTTGAATTGTGGAACCTCATAAAGGAAAAGTTTTCAAGAGATCTCATATGTTTTTAATGAAGATCTCAAATACATCTCTCCAGATTTTACTTTGTTTGCTTAAAGCAGGTGTTGAATAAAACTGTATTCAGATATTTTGAGTCTATTAAATTATTAAATAAACTACCAAATTAGAAGTACTAATCCAGCTGTTTTCTTTTGTTTTCCCCAACGACTTTACCTTTAACTGCTAGCCTGAACTGTAACAGAGGAAGTTTGTTGGCAAAAAACCAAAAAACAAATACAGGAAGTCAAATTCTGTCTTTGCAACACAGGGGATATATATGTATATCTGATGTCAGAGTTTGGCCTTACGAGTTTAATTTTTAAAAAATTAATATAACAAACACAAACTTTTCTTTGTATGCCAGGCTGCACTAATGTTAATAACTTGGAATGATTCTTCTTGTCTTACATTTATATCAAATAAGAAATGTAACAACTGGACAAAAAGTGGAGATACAAAGTTCTGCAAATCCCTCTGGTTATCTGTGTGGCGTTTTTACAGATTCAGCACAGTCTTTCTCCAAATCAATGTGATTTCACTAGGAATTTTTACTGGAGCACTGAGGATTTCAGTGTCCCTGGGTATAATTAATGTCCTGACCCTTGATTTTAAAACCATTTTACCTTTCTCTTAAATTGTAATCTTATATCAAGACAGGTGGCAAAATAGTTAATCTTTTAAATATTTCTTACTGATAGTTTCATTAATTATCTTGCAGTCTTGACAAAGTGAATTAAAAAAAAATGGAAGACACACTGAAGTGCAGCAAAGGACATTGGTTACTTTTTTTGTTTTTTTTTAAAACTGAACTATCGCATTAGTGCTGTGAATAACCGTGTGTATATTTTGCCCTCAACAGGAGCAGACTCATGAGTAGGGTATATATTAATTCCCTGAATAATCAAAAATGATTCCAAACAACATGGCTTGGTTAATTGGGGTTTATTGCTCCCAGAGGGTGGTGTGTCAGCCTCAGAGAAGATTTGACATTGCTGGCTTGTTGCTATCATCTGGTTGAGGATGAAGCAAGTACCACTAGCTGCCTGTGGTATTGGGGACTGTGCCTTTAAGGGCTGAGCGTCTCAGAAAGAGTCTGGGCAGGGTGCTGTGAAGATCTTCTTATGCACAGCCATTTGGAACGTCGCAGAATAAAGCAGGGTCCTTAAGCACGGATGCTCACCACATACCACACTGCCCTCATTACATGGCAGCTGCAGGTGGAGGACTGCAGACTAGCAGGAGTGCTGGAACAATTTGTATAGTGGGGGTGCTGAGAGCCGTTGAATCCAAACTATAAGCCCTGTATATAATGGAAACTACTTCAAGCCAGGGGGTGCTCCAGCAGTCCTAGATCCAGCACCTATGAAGACTAGTAGAATTCAAATATAGTTAATGGCTTTTCAGGCTAATATACTTATTAGTTGGTGACATCCCTTGATACACTGCAAGAAAAGAATCTAAATCTTCATTTAAAGGAAAAATGCTTTTATGACATGAAATGTGTTAAATGCTAAAGATTTTCATGTCATCAGACACTTTAAAATCTGTCCACATTTTTGGCCTCTGAAGAAATATCCTGAGCACCTAGGGTTGTCTTTAAAATGGAGCAGTGTGGGGCAAAAAACCTAACTGGCTTCAAGACTGAGTTTGGAGTATGGAGGGTATGGGACTGCCTACAATTGCACATAGCCGATCTGGGAGTGCTAGTAGCAAATATCCCCAAAGGCTAGTGATGAGACTCTAGATGGGGAGGGCTCTGAGTTACTACAGAGAATTATTTATCAGATGTCTGGCTGTTTGGGTCTTCCCAAAATG
Organism: Lepidochelys olivacea; assembly: GCF_965140295.1. Taxonomy (NCBI): domain Eukaryota; kingdom Metazoa; phylum Chordata; order Testudines; family Cheloniidae; genus Lepidochelys; species Lepidochelys olivacea. Next base: position 76,952,006 of record NC_140418.1, on the reverse strand, counting down.
CACAGGGTCTAACTGACTGCCATATTTCAGGTTGGGAAGGAATTTCACCAGGGTCAGATATCCCGAGATCCTGGGAGGTTTTTGCCTTCCTCTGCAGCAGGGGGCATGGGTCACTTGCAGGTTTAAACTAGAGTAAATGATGGATTCTCTGTAACTTGAAGTCTTTAAATCATGATTTGAGGACTTCAGTAACTATTGCAAGAGTCGTTTCAGAGTAACAGCTGTGTTAGTCTGTATTCGCAAAAAGAAAAGGAGTACTTGTGGGACCTTAGAGACTAACCAATTTATTTGAGCATAAGCTTTGGTGAGCTACAGCTCACTTCATCGGATGCATACTGTGGAAAGTTTAGAAGATCTTATTATATACACACAAAGCATGAAAAAATACCTCCTCCCACCCCACTCTCCTGCTGGTAATAGCTTATCTAAAGTGACCACTTCCTTACAATGTGTATGACAATCAAGGTGGGCCATTTCCAACGCAAACCCAGGTTTTCTCACCCCCCCCCCCCACACACACACACAAACTCACTCTCCTGCTGGTAATAGCTTATCCAAAGTGACCACTCTCCTTACATTGTGTATGATAATCAAGGTGGGCCATTTCCAGCACAAATCCAGGGTTTAACAAGAACGTCTGGGGGGGTTAGGAAAAAACAAGGGGAAATAGGCTACCTTGCATAATGACTAAGCCACTCCCAGTCTCTAATTCAAGCCTAAGTTAATTGTATCCAATTTGCAAATGAATTCCAATTCAGCAGTTTCTCGCTGGAGTCTGGATTTGAAGTTTTTTTGTTGTAAAATAGCGACTTTCATGTCTGTAATCGCGTGACCAGGGAGATTGAAGTGTTCTCCGACTGGTTTATGAATGTTATAGTTCTTGACATCTGATTTGTGTCCATTTACTCTTTTACGTAGAGACTGTCCAGTTTGACCAATGTACATGGCAGAGGGGCATTGCTGGCACATATCACATTGGTGGATGTGCAGGTGAACGAGCCTCTGATAGTGTGGCTGATGTTATTAGGCCCTGTGATGGTGTCCCCTGAATAGATATGAGGGCACAGTTGGCAACGGGCTTTGTTGCAAGGATAGGTTCCTGGGTTAGTGGTTCTGTTGTGTGGTATGTGGTTGCTGGTGAGTATTTGCTTCAGGTTGGGGGGCTGTCTGTAGGCAAGGACTGGCCTGTCTCCCAAGGTTTGTGAGAGTGTTGGGTCATCCTTCAGGATAGGTTGTAGATCCTTAATAATGCATTGGAGGGGTTTTAGTTGGGGGCTGAAGGTGACGGCTAGTGGCGTTCAGTTATTTTCTTTGTTAGGCCTGTCCTGTAGTAGGTGACTTCTGGGAACTCTTCTGGCTCTATTGGTCTGTTTCTTCACTTCCGCAGGTGGGTATTGTAGTTGTAAGAATGCTTGATAGAGGTCTTGTAGGTGTTTGTCTCTGTCTGAGGGGTTGGAGCAAATGCGGTTGTATCGCAGAGCTTGGCTGTAGACGATGGATCATGTGGTGTGGTCAGGGTGAAAGCTGGAGGCATGTAGGTAGGAATAGCGGTCTGTAGGTTTCCGGTATAGGGTGGTGTTTATGTGACCATTGTTTATTAGCACTGTAGTGTCCAGGAAGTGGATCTCTTGTGTGGACTGGACCAGGCTGAGGTTGATGGTGGGATGGAAATTGTTGAAATCATGGTGGAATTCCTCAAGGGCTTCTTTTCCATGGGTCCAGATGATGAAGATGTCATCAATATAGCGTAAGTAGAGTAGGGGCGTTAGGGGACGAGAGCTGAGGAAGCATTGTTCTAAATCAGCCATAAAAATGTTGGCATACTGTGGGGCCATGCGGGTACCTATAGCAGTGCCGCTGATCTGAAGGTATACATTGTCCCCAAATGTAAAATAGTTATGGGTAAGGACAAAGTCACAAAGTTCAGCCATCAGGTTAGCCGTGACATTATCGGGGATAGTGTTCTTGACTGCTTGTAGTCCATCTTTGTGTGGAATGTTGATGTAGAGGGCTTCCACATACATAGTGGCCAGGATGGTGTTATCAGGAAGATCACCGATGGATTGAAGTTTCCTCAGGAAGTCAGTGGTGTCTCCAAGGTAGCTGAGAGTGCTGGTAGCGTAGGGCCTGAGGGGGGAGTCTACATAGCCAGACAATCCTGCTGTCAGGGTGCCAATGCCTGAGATGATGGGGCGCCCAGGATTTCCAGGTTTATGGATCTTGGGTAGTAGATACAAGAGTGGGTGGATGAGGTTCTGTGGTCTGCAATGTGCAAGAGGTCAGACTAAATAATCAAGATGGTCCTTCTGGCAAAAGTCTGAGAGTCTACAAGTTTTCAATGAATTTGATTGCATCAATATGAAAATTCTAACTCCAGAAGGGGGAGGGTGTCTTCTTGGATTTCCATGTACTGTTGATTCAGACATTATTGTGTTGCTGCAGAGAGGGTAGGGATTGGGAAGCAGCCTGAAGGCCTCATACCCACTTGTGTAAAAGACCATCTTCTTCAGCAAATCCAGATATGTTTAAATTACAAAAGATTGAGATTTTAAATTATGCATATATTTAACTTCTGAGTTCAGTGTGCAGGAACAAAATTAGATTTCTTAATGTTTTTTCAACAAACTAGTAGTTTCACTAGTCACTGTAATTTAAAAAAAAAAAAAAAAAGCAAGCTGGTGTTTTCCTTAACTTTGTTTTAGTTATATGATGTTTAGTAAGCTGAGATTGTCCCTTCAACAGAGAGTCTTAATTTTAAATTTTACTATTAAATTGAAAACTCAAAAAATCTAATTTAGCTTTCAGTGTTGATCTACTTACTTACTTATATTTTTAACAACTTGGGAAATAAAATAGAGTTGCCAGTCTATTTAAAGTCCGTTTCCATCTTTGCATTAGCATGATGTTGCAGTGTTTGGGTTGCAAAATAGCATTATAATGCTATCTAGAAACCTTGTTCAAAGCTTTATATTTTAAAAGCATTCATAGAAAAGTTTTCGTTGCTGTTGGGTTTTATAAAAGATTATTTTTAATTACTTAAATTTTGGGTCAAATATGTTATGACCGTATCTCTTTAATTGCTGTACATAGGTAAGCATTTCAATATTTTCATAACTTAATATGTTCATACTCAGCATAATAAATATATAAAAATTCCTGGAGGATTTTTCAACAAAAAATAAAACCTGCCATGCTTCGATACATGTGCCCTCATTCAGAAAGTAAATTATTTAATTTCTAGTGTTGCTTCCTATCACATTTTATTGAAGAATGCCTGCTAGTGTACAGTAGACATCATTGTATCTGTTACCTAAATTGAATATTAACACAGCTGTCATTTGTGAGAAATTGTCTTTTCTTTAAATTTCAGTTGACAATTTTTCTTCCCTACTGATGTAGTCATCAGTTCTGTTCATTTTCTTTTGCTTAAATATTAAGAATTAAGATCTTTACATATAAGCATAACAGAATAGATTGTTTTAAAATTGCTTTATGCTATTACCACTGAATTGTAACCCCTGCTGATGTTTGATTCCATATTTGTTTGATCTTGATGTTTTTAATTTTTTAATTTCAGTGGATTTCCTTCCAATAAATAACACTACTGTCTAACTTGAGTCTCTCATCACTTCTCTGAAGCAAATATCTGTGAATTCTATTACTCAGTAACCTCTGTATAGGTCAGAATGTGAGGTTCTAATACAAAATCATTCACTAGTCATTGCACTGTGTACACATAAGAACTTAGTATGTGACAAAAGCAATTGTTTTTATCTTGTTTCAGGTACTTTAGAAGTAAGGCTCATGGGTTGCCAAGATATTCTGGAAAACGTCCCTGGTCGATCAAAAGCTACATCAATTACTCTACCTGGCTGGAGTCCAAGTGAAGCCAGATCATCTTTCATGAGCAGAACAAGCAAAAGTAAAAGTGGGAGTAGTCGAAACCTTTTGAAAACAGATGACTTGTCCAGTTTAGTATCCTTTTTATTTTTGAAACAGTCTAATTAAAATGCTCAGAAAAAGTTAATTTTGTTTAAAAAAAATCTGCAGTATAAGACCTGCTCAGTGACTGTATCTTTATTACAGCTAAATCTCAAGCAATCACTTCCTGTCCTGTTATGCATATTGCTCAGGAAGAAAGATGCCAGTAAAAAAAAAAAAATTGATATTGTTTTAAATTTTACCAAAGAGTTAAGAGGGCTTCTTGGTGGGGCTGTTGCTACTGTACAGGACGAATGAGGGAAGAGAAGAGAGTAAGAGAATTCAAAACTTCATCAGATTTACTAACCACATACACACATGTTTTTGAGAGGAATGCATTTTTGTATTTGTGACTTGTGTAACTGAGAGATTGATTTCAAACTTAAAAATGGTCTAGCTCTTCATCAATATGTTGGTGGATCAAAAATTCTTAATCCTAAATTTAATTGGATCATGTGAGCATAATGGTATTTTTTTAGTGAGGCATTAACACTGAAGTTTTTTTGTTTTTGTGGAAAATCCTCTTATACTTTTAAGCTGAGTTTGTGTAACTTACTTACAGATGAAATCTGTGCTGTATTGAAGCTGGACAACACTGTGGTTGGTCAAACTAGCTGGAAGCCTATTTCCAATCAGTCATGGGATCAGAAGTTTACACTGGAACTAGACAGGGTAAAGACACTGCTGTTTGCATTGATGGAGATTCAGTTCCATAGATTAATTTCATGCTTTTCTGTGTCTGTTCTTTTCAACTGTTATGAACCTATTCAGATTCCATGTATATAAGTATTCCTGTTCTTCATAGAAGCAATTCCATGGCATGAAGTGTTTTGTTCTTCTTTGAGTGCTTGCTCAGATCGATTCCAGTTAGCTGTGTGCGCTCCGCGTGCACGGTTCGTCGGAAGATTTTTCCCCTAGCAGTACCCATTGGGTTGGCTCTGGAGTCGCGCCTTCATGGTGCTGCATATAGGGCCCTGCCGACCCGCCGCCTCTCCAGTTCCATCTTACCATCAGTGGCGGTCGTAGGAACGTTTCATCTCTCACCTTCAACGAGCAATCCTCTAGCATATTTTCTGTAAATAGTTAAAGATTGTTGTACTTAGACGCTGGACTTGGGGTACTGGTGGGTGTTTCCCTCCCCCACTTCCAGGCCCCGGGGCATGTTCAGACCCAGGGATTTAAGCCATAAGAGGTTTGCCAGAAGCCTGTCCCAAAGGGTGACCTGCACTCAGCTTGTCTAACGTGCTTAGGGGAGTCTCATCAAGCAGAGAGGTGCAAGATCTGTAGAAGCTTTCGCCCCCACACAAAGAAGGAGAGAGATCACAGACTAAAGTTACTGCTAATGGAAGCAGCTCTCCGCCCTCAGTCTGAGTCAAGCTCCATGGATGCGGCACCGGGCTCCTCAGTGTCGGTGCACAGCACGCTGGTTTCGGTCTGGGAGATGCCGGAGAAGGACTCTGGGAGCAGAGACCCTCGGCACTGGCATTCCCTTGTGCCAAGCATAGCACGGGATCAGTCTCGGCATCTCTCACAGTCTCCTGTCCCAAAGAAGCAACACAGGAAGACTGATACCACTTAGTACTTAGGAAGACTTAGTACCACAGATGGTACTGTGACCAGTACCGGGACTGGCACTGAAGCGGACTCTGACTTGGGGCCGGAGCTGCAGCGTTTTGAGGAGCTGGATGGGCCGGAGGGCCCCTAATCATTGTCTCCAAATAAGGCGGTGGCAGAGTCATCCTCGAGGTCCCCCCCGTCCCAACAGCAGAGCCCACCTTGAACTTCTGAGGTGAGTTGCTCAGAACCTCGAGGTACAGACGGAGGAGGTCACTGAGGTGTCAGGTCCAATAGTAGACATTTTATCCCTGGCAGGACCCACCAGGGTGGCCCTTCCCCTGGTAAAGACCATTCAGGAGAACACACAAACCCTGTGGCAAACACCATCCCCTCTGGCTCCTACAGCTAAGGGAGTCAAGAGAAAGTACTTTGTGCCCTCCAAGGACTATGAATACTTGTTTACCCACCTCCCGCTGGACTTATTGGTAGTGGCAGCTGTTAATGTGAGGGAAAGGCAAGGGCATCAAGGAACTATCCTTGGAGCTAAGGACGCAAAGAAGCTGGACCTCTTCGGGAGGAGGATATACTCCACTGGGGGGCTTCTGCTTTGGATTGCAAACCAGCAGGTGATCCTTATCTGATATAACTTCAAGTCTTGGGACACAATATCCAAATTCTCAGACCTTGTCCCACCGGATTACAAACTGGAATTCTCTGCTCTTGTGGACGAGGACAAGATGGTTGCCAGGACATTGCTGCAAGCAGCATTAGGCTCAGTGGACTCTGCAACATGGATGATGTCTTCGGGCATCACAGTACGCCATTGCTCATGGCTGCCGGCCTCCCTGGGGAGGTTCAACAGACAATTCAGGACCTACCGTTTGAGGGGACCACGTTATTTTCAGAGAAAACAGACTTGAGACTCCACAGTCTGAAAGACTCGCGCGACACTCTAAGATCGCTGGGTCTGCACACCTCTGCCATCCAACATAGATAGTTTAGGCTTCAACCCACAACACAACCATACCAGGGGCAGTTTAGGCAGGACCAGAACCGCCGGCATCCAAGAAACCAGAACCGCCGTCGCCAAACCCACGAATAACAGGGGGTCTGGGTCATCAGGCAGCCACCAGGCCCTAGGCAGGCTTTTTGAGGACGTGCCCGAGCGCGTTGTACCAACCTCTCGACTGGATCCTTCTTTCCCATTTTCGGAACGTCTATCCCATTTCTGCCAAGCGTGGTCCCAAATAATCTCAGACGATTGGGTCCTCTGCATGATAGAGATGGGATATTCTCTTCCATTTTCCCCATTCCTCTTCAGGGACCTCTCTCACGAGCAACTTCTCATACAGGAGGTACAAACCCTCCTATCGGCGGGAGCTGTGAAGGAGGTTCCACCGGAGCTCAGGGGAAAGGAGTTTTACTCCAGGTATTTCCTAATACCGAAAGTAAAAGGGGATCTCGGGCCCATCTTGGACCTGCGCAGTCTGAACAGGTTCATAAAGAAACTGAAGTTTCGAATGGTCTCTTTGGCCACTATCATCCCATCCCTGGATCCAGGAGATTGTTATGCCACCCTCGACTTGAAGGACACATATTTCCACATTTCCATTATCCTGCCCAACGGGCACTTCTTAAGGTTTACAGTCGGGAGTTTCCATTACTAATTCACAGTGCTACATTTGGCCTATCTTCAGCACCTCGAGTGTTTACCAAATGTATGTCAGTCATGGCCCCTTTTCTGCGGAAAAGGCAGGTTCAGGTATTTCCTTACCTAGATGACTGGCTAGTCAAGGGCCGGTCCAGAACACAAGTGGATCAACATGTTTCCCTCATAAGATCCACCTTCAATGCATTGGGTCGCCTCCTAAACACTCAAAAGTCAACGCTCACCCCTACTCAGAATGGAGTTCATAGGGGCAGTGCTAGACTCAGCACAGGCCGCAGTGTTCTTGCCCCAATCCCGCTTCCAGGTCATTCACATCATACAGGACCTCAAACAATTCCCTATAACCACAGTAAAGAGTTGCTTAAAACTCCTAGGTCACATGGCATCTTGTATGTATGTAGTGCAACATGCAAGGCTCAGACTCAGACTTCTCCAAGCTTGGCTCGCATTGGTGTATCGACCAAGCAGGCACAGCCTAGACATGGTGGTTACCCTTCCACCAGATGTTCTCAGTTCTCTTCACTGGTGGCTCGACCTACACTTGGTGTGCACAGGGGTTGTGTTTTCCAAACCCCGTCCATCCCTATGTCTGACAACTGGTGCCTCAGCCATGGGGTGGAGGGCACACCTTGGGAAGCACAGAACTCAGGGCCTCTGGTCTCAGGAGGAACTGATGCTTCACATCAATGTAAGGTAGCTCAGGGTGGTCCAGCTGGCATGTCAGGCCTTTTGGCCTCTCTTGGAGGGCAAATGCATATCGGTCCTGACAGACAATTCAACAGTGATGTTTTATATCAACAGACTGGGGCGCATGCTCCTCACCCCTGTGTCAGGAAGCCCTCAAGCTCTGGGAGTTCTGCATAGCACACTCCATACTTTTGGAAGTGTCCTGTCTTCTAGGGTTGCAGAACAAACTAGCAGACCACCTCAGCAGCTCTTTCCACAACCATGAGTGGTCTATCCGCCCAGATGTGGTAAACAATATATTCTAGAGGTGGGGAGTTCCCCAGATTGATCTGTTCGCCACAAGGGCCAACAGGAAGTGCCTACAATTCTGCTCCTTCCTAAACCACAGCCTGGATTCATTGGCGGACGCATTTTTCCTTCCATGGAAGGACTACGCATTCCCTCCCATACCACTGATTCACAAGGCCCTCCTCAAAATCTGGAGCGATGGATCCTTGGTGATCCTGGTGGCACTGGTCTGGCCACATCAGCATTGGTACACCATGCTACTGCAGCTATCGGTGGACACTCCAATTGCTCTACCACTAGTTCTGGACCTCATCATTCAACAGCGTGGAAGGCTTCCACACCCCGAATCTCGAGTCTGTATGGTTGAACCGGCTCGAGCTTACATGCTGAGACCCCATTAGGGAGGTTCTTCTGGGTAGCAGAAAGCCTTCAACCAGAGCGACTTACCTAGCCAAGTGGAAGAGCTTTGTGATTTAGTGCTCGCAGAGTCGTATCCCTCTAACACAATTGTCGGTCCCCTTTATCTTGGACTACCTCCTAAAGTTGAAACAGCAGGGTTTGTCTCACTCCTCGATAAAGATTCACCTGGCTGCCATCTCAGCTTTTCACTCTGGAGAGCATGGACACACCATTTTCACTAACGAAATGGTCGGCAGTTCCTCAAGGGATTAGACAGATTATATCCTTCTATTCTTCTTCGAGTGGTGTCCCTGTGGGTGCTCCGCTCTAGGTGTCCCTGCGCAGGAGATTTCTCGCAGCAGTACGCAGTCGGGGGAAGGGCGCGCACAGGAGTCGTCTCGTGCAGCTGTTGGCACTTCCTGTAGCGCACGCTCCCCTGACCGTCCCTCAGTTCCTTCTCAACCAATCTCAGCTGCAGACGGGGCTCCGCGGCTGTGCTCTCTTTGATACTTTCTGGGGGAGGTGAAGTTACAAGTTACATAGGAACTTTTTTAGTCTATATTTAGTTACATTGTTTAGTTACTCTTCTTTGTGTATACGTAGTTACATAGTTTCCTTAGTTCTCTTAGAGGTTTTTCAAAAAAAAAAAAAAAAAAAAAGAGGGAGAAGAAAGAAGATGACTTTTTTTCTCTCCTTTACTCCCCGTTTGGAAACAGTTTCTACAGTTTACCATTACAATTAACCCTCATCTCTCAAGAGGTGGGAGAGGCCTAGCTGCAGTCATGCCGGGCTCCACAGAATTTAAAAAGTGTGACTCCTGACATGAATTGATGCCAGTCTCTGAAGGCCACACATCCTGCATTTGCTGTCTGGGAGAAACTCATATCTCCCAGAAATGCATACATTGCACCAACTTAACAACAAGGGCAAGACGTGACGGGGATCTCTGCTTGAAAATGCTTCTGCTGGAGAAATCCCTCCAACCTCCGCAAGAGACGTCCTCTGGGGAGTCTCATAAACGGAGATCCCTGAGCTCTGATAAGGCTCTGACTTCCAAAACTGTCAGGAAGGGAGCCTCAACCTCTCCAGCAAGGGTTTCTCACAAAAAGAGAGCTTCTCCAGCGAGGTCTTTACCCTCAGTGCTCCATTCATTCAGAGCGAACATTTACAAGGCACCAGGCTCCTCCGGCACCGTCCCTCAGTGGACCCCTGCTAAGCCCCAATGCGCAGCACTGGAGTTGAGACATCAAGTCTCCTTCACAGCACCGAGTACCCCAGTGCAGAGTGTGACAAAGGCAGCGGCACTGCTATCAATGCTGCTGCTACCGGCACTGACCCAAGACTTGCTGCTGCCTAACGAGCCGAATCCAGCACTGGTCCGCGCTCCAACGGTCGACTGCAACCCCAAGGCGGGACCAGTGCAACTCCTGCATCCTGCTGACATACCAGTCTCTTTGGACCGCAGTCACTGCTGCTTGGCACTGAACACTGCCCGAGCTACATAGCACGGTACCATCCTTCGTCTCCTGCACCACTCTCCATGCATAGTGGTGAGGAAGGAGACGTGCAGGACAATGGCTTCTCCTCTCAACGTTCATCCCCATCACAGAGGAGACCTACGTGGAACGCAGTGAAGCCTAAGCCTCATCCGTCTGAGCATTCACAGCCCTAGCCTTACCCATTACCACCTTACCCCATGCAATGGCCACAATGGGGTCCTCGGCCCACATACCAGAACCCCTATTCTGGTCCCCCATTCCCAGCAACAAGAGGTTCCAGAGTAGGAAGCAAGAAGGAACTGGAGAGGCGGTGGGTTGGCAGGGCCCGATATGCGGTGCCATGAAGGTGCGACTCCAGGGCGCTCCAGAGGCAACCTGACAGGTACTGCTAAAGGAAAAACCTTCCAGTGAACTGTGTACATGGCACGCACACACCTAATTGGAATAGATATGAGCAACACGTCTCGAGGAACAAGAGTTACAAGAAGGCTAGTAACTGTTTTTTACAGAGAGTTAACGTTCTAGTAATCTCAGCTCTGATGATCTAGCTCAAATCTAGTATGGTCTCAGGTGTAAAAAAAAAAAAAAAAAAAATGTAGCCTCATCCTAGCCCAAAGTGATGGCTCTCTTGCTTAGATCTTACACAATTTGCAAAAACTGAACAAGACTGATAATTTTGTTCGACATGTCTTGGACCGTAATGCAGGTGTTTTAGAATACAGTTCAGATGTGGAAACTTGCATAATGTTTGTCCATGTTCTGTCTAAAAGTAGACAGAGTTGGTAATTCCATATCTTCATGAATATAGTCAGAATTCACACAAATTGGTGAAAGCACTTGTAAAGTTTCAGAAGAACTTTCTCTTACATGTAATCCTTAGGAAACAAGTATTGAACAGGACTGCACTCTAGCATTTCTTTACCCTTTCTTTTTGTCCATTTAATGTTGCTGAGGCCTAATTAAGCTTTACTTTGTCCTTGCATCTCTGTGGTTTTATGTATATATATCAAGACTTTTTCTAAAAAAAATCCTAACGTTAGGGTCCTAAATAAATAGAGGTTAATTTTCAGATTGATTTGCCTCAAACGTTCCATCTGAGATGTATTCCAAAGGGGGTCCCCAGTTTTGCTGATTTGTGGTTCCCCCTCCCTGAAGCTAAAAGCGAATTCCTTCCTTTTAGGAAACAAGCAGATTTGCCCCCATTGGAACAATCCAGACTGCATACTCTGAAAACAGAAGTAGTATGGGATATATGTGGGGCCCTGTGGTCTTGGTTACCAAAAGTCATATTTAGCCTTGAGAATAAACACCACTAATCATCATCCCCTTGTATTTACATGTCTTCTCCCTCTTCCATTGTTGCTTTTAGAACATAGCTACCATTGTTTATTTCAGTTTATTACTGTACACCAGTTTGTCCTGCTGTCCATTGCTATAACTAATTCCATAAAGTGTTGTGATTATTTTGTAAAGTATTACTCTTTATTTTTGGTAGCATCTTTCATAAGTATATGGGGTTGAAAAAATTACTGAAATTGGGGTTTTACATAGCAAGATATATCAACAGTTCCAGTTAGCTGAAAAACTTAGATTTTACCCCCTGTGAGCCACAGAATGCTCTGCAAACGCATATCTGGTTCTAGAGTTACTATACAGAATTGCTCAAATGACCACAGGCCACCTAGCGACTGAGATGTAATATACTGGGTATTTGTGGATGGCAGTTAGTGTCTGTAAATTTTTTTCTGAAATTATAATTTATACAAAGTATGTAAATGTTTTAAACTGTCCCACAAATAGCATATATATAAAACAAACTATTTTTACACATGATTGACTCTTGCTTTTGAATTACTCCTAACAATTAGCCTTTGTAACAGTGGTGAACTTTCTTCTTCTTCTTCTTCTTCACCTTCATCTTGACCAAAAGCCCTATCTGCCTGGAAAGACCTTATACAAGGGCCCCCTTCAACTGTTGGTATAGCCCTATGTTCAGGCATCAGTGAAGATTTGGCTTGATACCACCAAAACCAGCACGGTACCCACTTTGGCACTGGCAATCACACTGACATGGATACTTTTCCTGTCAAAGGAGATACCTTCCTTGGAGCAGACAGCTTTCCCAGGCTTAGCCTCATTTCTGGCACTGCTGCCTTTGAGGACAGCCATGTCTGAGCTGGAATAGCTGTGACCAACAACTGTCAGCACCAGGATCTTGGCTGCCTCAAGAAGAGTGGCATGCTTATGATGACTCGGAGGAGGCTCCTTCAGGGAAAATGGAGGAGTCCCCCATAAGGAACTATACCAACAGTGCATCCCCTGATGGATAAATTGGGACTTTGTTCATCAGGAGTAGAGATGGACTGAAGCGGTTTCAAGAGCTGATGGAGAGAATGGCTGACACTCTAGCTTCAGACAGGTTTCAGCACCAGATGCATCTGATTCTCTTTTGACATCATGGAATGGCAGACAAAAGACAATGTCACATTTCCTATTTTTCCATGACTGCTCAATCCAGTGAAGGACATTTGGCTCTCTGCCTTCATTCCCAGTATCGAAAAGAGCTAATCTTGTATGCTTTGTGCTCTCAAGGGACACTAGTTTTGTTTCAACATCCCTCTGATTCCATGCAGGTCTCTGCAGCCCTAGAGTTATCTAAAAGTAACAAGGGGTCCCTGTCTGCACCCTTGGATGGAGAGGAGCATAGACTGGATGCTGTTGGGAGGAAAGCCTATTATTCCACCTCTTTGGGTTTACAAATGGCAAATTACCAAGATGTCATCATGTCCAGATACAACTACCCTATGGGACTCCTAGACTTCCATCTGTCACTTTATATCTTTGTCCTGTTTTCTTCCCCTAACCCCATGTTCACCAAGGCGAGTCCCACTTGCACCCCTTAACACATAAAAAGAGCAGTGTGCTATTACCTAGAGAGTATTAAGTCTTTCCCAAAATCAAACAGATTTGTTACCTGTGGAGAAAGGGGGAACCTAGTAATAAGCAGATTCTTTGAGACTGGATTAAGGGGTGTATTGAGTAATGTTACTTCTTTGCCAGGAAACCAGTGCCTCTTGACTTGAAGATATTCTACTAAGGCCACACCTGCCTTTGTAGCTTGTCTGAGACAGGTGCCTGTTGAAAAGATTTGCAAATCAGCAACATAGAGTTCTGATGAAAAGCAATGTTTACTTAAATAAAGTATGGACTTGGCATTGTAGTCCAGTGATCAATCTGGTAAAGTGGTGGAGCAGTCCATTTTTGCCTAGATCTCCTCACCCACCATCCTCTGATGGGGACACTGCTTGCTAATCATCCATAAGTGGGAATGCACAGAGACACTAGAAGAAAAAAGAATGGTTATTTAGTGGTAACTATTATTCTTCAAGAGTTGCCCGTACGTTCACACTGTGCAGCCAGCTTCATCTCTGCCTTGGAGGCTAAGGAGGAGAAACTGAGGTGCCTTAGGGTGGAAGGGAGGGACGGTGCACTCCTTTATGTAAACCAATCCAGTTACATCATCGTAATGTGAGAGTGCTCCTGCATCCCCAGCTTTTGAATACAGATCTCCACCTCAACACTAGAGGAGCTAGATCCCGTAAGTATGACTGCACAGAGGCAACTAGTAAGTAACCCTTCTTTTTGTTTCTTTACTGTCGTAGTCACGTGAATTAGAAATTTCAGTTTATTGGCGTGATTGGAGGTCTCTGTGCGCAGTGAAGTTTCTGAGATTAGAAGATTTCTTAGACAACCAGCGACATGGCATGTGTCTCTATCTTGAACCACAGGGTACTCTATTTGCAGAGGTAAGAGCACTTAATGCAAAAACTAAATCACATTTGAAATAATTAAATTGCAGAATATTTTCAATCGCTTTTAATAAACTCTTAATAATGCATTATATTCTGAAAGTGGAATTGTAATATACAAATTATCTGAACTGCAGGTTACATTTTTTAATCCAGTTATTGAAAGAAGACCAAAACTCCAGAGACAAAAGAAAATTTTTTCAAAACAACAAGGTAACAATTTATTAGGAATTAAAATTAAATTATAAAGCTAAAAATGTAGTACAGATTTGCATGTTTTTATGCAGTCTTAAAATGTAATTGCAGATAAAATTGGTGATAGTTAAATCTTTAATATGACATTCAACAGTGTTTGTTTAGAACTGTATATTATACAGTAGCATTTAATGGTGGATTATTGAAAATTGCTAAGGAACATGACAAATTCAGTTTGTTCTCCATAAATTATAAACTGATGAATTTTAATTATAGCTTTTGGTAATAGGTAAAGAAATTACTTGTGCTCTATTTTCTTTATTCACAATATCTACAGGCAAAACGTTTCTCAGAGCTCCTCAAATGAATATTAATATTGCCACTTGGGGAAGGCTGGTGAGAAGAGCTATTCCTACAGTAAATCATTTTGGTACCTTCAGCCCTCAAGTTTCTGTGCCTACTACAGTGCCAGTGGTTGATACATGCATCCCTGAACTAGCACGGTCAGCTAGGTAAATGCCTAAGATTTTGAAGCCAGATTTACGTACAGAAGTAATGGTGCAATTCTTATTTACTCATGTAAATGAAAAAAATCTTCCTTATTTAGTCTACAGAATTTAAAACCTCGACATTTTCTAGTTGGACAGCCATTTGTTGTATTTATTTAAAAAAGGAAAAAGTAAGATGTTCTAAAACCATATTGAAACAGGTTTTTCTTAAGTATTTTTAATACTAGTAAAACAGTCGCCATTGTACTCTGAGTGTGTTTGTTTTTCTGTAAGTGACTCTCCTGTAGCCAAATTGGACTTTGAACTTGAACCTGAACCTCCGCCTGCTCCACCCCGTGCATCGTCCCTTGGAGAAATATGTGACTCTTCATCTGAGAAAAAGGGACCGGATACACCCGTTCAGGCAGGACATTTAAACTAGTCATAAAGTGTTGCACAGCATGTCACATTTTTAATCAAATATTTAATATTTGTGTTACAACATTTGTAGTTACAATGCATTTATTTCCTTCTATTTTAAATAGAGAATGCTACAATTTGTGTGTGTGAAATTTTATCAAATTGTACACAATTACACATGGTATGTTATAATCCTGGCTATAGAGATTGGCCTTTTTCCGTGGTTTTTAAGTGTTTAAGTCACACTGTTTTCCTACTGGTAGCTTTATAGGCCCAAAAACCAACTCCTGCAATTTATAGAGAAGTGTGTGTTAGTATTCACAAAGAGTGGAATGACTTTAGAAGAATAGGATTTAACAGAGGCCTGTCAGTAAATACAGCATTTTAGGCTAATTGATACTTTGAATTTCACACTGTTGAAGTTTTGCAGTTATTTTTTACTTCACTTTCCTTAAATATAGTACCTTTCTTCATTCTTCAGCAGTCTCATTTTCTAAATCTTCAGATTTCTGTGTCTTCTACATATTTCACAGGATGCAGAAACTACTTTTGATTTTGAAAATGAGAGAGAGAGTAATGTTTCAAAACTCCAACCTGAAATAATTTGTGAGCCTGAAATTCCACACACAGACATAAAGAGTACCAACATACGAGAGCCTGAAGATAGAAGGTAAAATACACACTCGTTTTTTTGACTGTTTTGTTGTTAACCCTAACGAAGTTTTCTGTAACTTTTTACATTCATTGCTGTTTTACAGAACACAAAGATTTCAATTTAGTCTGCAAGATTTTAGGTGTTGTGCTGTACTGGGTAGAGGTCATTTTGGAAAGGTAAATTTTTTGATGACTACAAGTGTATTCAAAAAATAAAAACTCACCTGTTTGAATAAATCACTTATCTACTCTTTCAGGTGCTGCTGGCTGAATACAAAAACACAAATGAGATGTTTGCTATTAAAGCGTTAAAGAAAGGAGACATTGTTGCTCGTGATGAAGTAGACAGGTCAGTTTCAAGAAAGTAACTAATACATGATGATGTATATTCTTTTTCCTCTGCAGGAAATAGTGACTGGGTTGTAAATTATCATAGACTTTAACGGAGTAATGTTACTGAGCCCAGAGTGAGAGTTCAGATTGTATTTAGCAGAGGAATTCTCATGTAAGGTATTTGTTTCTCAGTCTAGTTGCATTCAATTAAACAGTAGTATTGTGGTTAAACATATGAAAATGTTCTCAGGTGGCTACAGTGGAAAGAGAAATTTCCCATTGTAGCTGCAAATATGATTTCTATGAGTTTTTTGTATCAGTCAAAAACTGTTAGGTTTCCCTTTACCTGCCAATATAAATATGAACTTAACACATAGGAATTGGTGTTACTAGAGGCTTTCATCTTAGTCTGTAGATCTTCGGAGTGTAACTAGTCTCCTTTTTCATTTGGGAGAGAACACATAAATTACCCTCCCACTGGGAGGGGCCATTATGCTATGATCTGAGCTTACTATATTGAGGAATGTTACCTCAGCAGACATTGTCCAAACATCGAAATGATGAGGTTAAAAAAAACTCCTGAATTCCAGGTCACTATTCTTATGTTAAAAAAAACCTATAATTCCAGAGCCCAGGAAACAAACATGACCTTGAGAAGAATAAAATCAAGCAGAAGGAGGAATATAGTCAAAACTAATGGTCAGATGTTTCTCTAATACAGGCAATATAACGAAGAAACTCATTGACTTTAGAAACTCATTCCTTTCTTAGCAGTCCAAAGTAAAACATATCTTTACTGGATCTGCAGGCTGATTTTTCTCTTTCAAAATAAATGTTGAGATCTCATTCTATAGCAGTTTGAGGTTTACAACAGAATGTGAAAATCATCTCTACACTAAAATATTAATTCAAGAGTTACTTGGAAAAATAGTCCTGGAGTTTTTGGGTTTTTTACAAACCACTTAGTCCCAGTGAAACTTCTTGGATGGACAAAATTTCCAGCATCCTTTTCCTTCTTGCCAACAGTATATAGTAATTACTACCACTCCATTTAGAGAGGAAATATGTGAGCAGAATGAAGCACCTCAGAGGGAGCTTCTATCTTGAAGCACTGAGTTGAACTTGTGTGGAGGGACATTTACTTTGACTTAACTATTTGTATGTAGCTCTAAGAAATTTGAAAACATTTGGATATAAGTCAACAGGGGTTCCTCTCATTTTTGTCCCTTAGGGCTTCAAAACGAGACGTTTGCACATACAGCATAATATCCTCTAAAACTTTTGTCAAAGATCTATTTGGCAAAACTGGATACTTGATGACACTCTTCCTTTTTCAAGCTAAAGAGAAACACAAACTGGGGAATTCTGCCCAACTTCAATGAGTAGTTCAGTAGCTTATTGAACTCTCCAAACCATGTGGCCAAGGCAGTAGAGTTTTAAAAGTCTCATCTTATGTATAATATACAAAAAGTGGGGAAATAACTGTGTTACGTAGGTAGATATGTGTCGAGGTTCTAGGATGTCAAACCAATTGGAGCATTATGTTTGCAGTCCTCTACCAAAACTGATCTGTGTATTCATAGAGGTAAGATAATACATTTTATTGGACCAACTTCTGTTGGTTAAAGAGACAAGCTTTAGAGCCACACACAGCTCTTCTTCAGGTCTGCCTGAAGCAAGTACCTTCAGAGTGTGTTATAACATTGACAAACTGAAAGTCCATGAAAAAAGTGGAATTCAAGAAGATAACTGAACAAAAGCTGCTGACCTCTGCACTAGTAGCATACATCAGATAGAATACAACATTTTCTGCTTCATTAGAGAACATGGATGTTTCCCCAGGAGTTCAGATCCTAAAGAAGAAAGCTGTATCACCGAGAAGATTATTGAGTTGTGTGATCGTTGAAGGAAACTAAGAGCAAAAAGGAAGACTGATGAAAGCAAAAGAGAGAGCAATATTCCCATATTGTGATTAAAGTGGCAAAAGATTCACTGATTAAAGTGGCAAAAGAAGCTTGGCTTGAAGAACAGTGCATCACCATACATAATCCTTTTGTGGCAAATGCCACTAGGAAGGCCTATCAAATCACCAGGACTCTTTTTCTGAAAGGATTCTTGGCAGGAAAAATACCCTTTCACCCAACACTTGGGATAGGTATTGCCAAGAACTCTGTAATATGAGTGAAACAAATTCTAAGTTGGAAGTGAAAAAGGCAGAGGAGATCTATATATGAGAGCTTGATATATCCTTATCAGCCTACAGTTGAAAAAGCTGAGAATGTGATGCAGACACTGAAAAGCAGTAAAGCCTCTGGAATGGATAAAGTACAAATACAAACAATTAATACAAACAATTAACAAATACAAATTAATTAACAAATACAAACAATTAATACAAACAATTAATTAATTAACTAATACAAACAATTAATTAATTAACTAATACAAACAATTAATTAATTAACTAATACAAACAATTAATTAATTAACTAATACAAACAATTAATTAATTAACTAATACAAACAATTAAGTGGAGAGACACTCATCTAGGCATGCCATAAGCTTGTAACTGTGATATGGGAGTCTGGAAGACTTGGTCACAGTCCCTGATAGTCCCTATTCATAAAAGGGGAGACCCAGCTGTTTTGTGGAAATGTCATTGATACACCCTAAAGAGAATTGCAGCCAAGATAGAAAACTTTCTGACTGAAGAACAAGGGGTTTTAGACCTAGAAGGGGTACAGTGGAGCAAATGTTCAACCTGCATGTGCTATGTGAGAGAGTACTGGAGAACGATGGAAGTTTTTGTGAATTTTGCTAAGGTGTTTGATAGCATATGGGACAAACCTCTTTGGGAAATCCTATGGTTGATCGGATTGGTGAAAACGTAATAAGCTGAAGGTAAACCTCTATGGAAGCATGATGGCTTTCATGTTTGTGGGACACGAGCAAAGTAGTTGGTTTGACTTGAGGATAGGTGCCAGCCAGGGTGCTTGCTATCCACGAACCCTCTTCAACCTGTTATCTTGAAGAAATATTAAGAGGAGCCACTGATGGAAACTTATAGGAGATGTCTGTTGGTGGATACAAAATTAGTCATCTGTGCTTCACCAGTGATATTGACCTGATCAGATTGTCAGAAGAAGAGGTGCACAAATTTCTAGAAAGAGTAGTAATGGAAGCAGAGAAGTTAGATATTCAAAGACAATGGTGACATCTGTTAGAAAAGGTGAAAATATTTCTACCCAAATCTGAGGAACCATTGGAGTACGTTGAGCACTTCAAATGTCTGTGCAGTGTGTGACTACAAGGGATGTTAAAAATCATGTAGAGATCAGACATAGAATTGAACTCACGACTGCTGCTGTAGTGACACTCAGACACATTTGGAGAAGCAAAGATGCAGTCTCTTGCCTTCAGCATCTTATGTGTATGGGAGACGTGGACTTCAAGGAAACATTAAGACGCTTTCTGCCTTTGCATTGCAATGTTATAGGTGACTAGTGCACGTTATCTGTACTTTGCTCATGATTAGCAAGGAGACAATCTCCCAAATTTACAACATAACTGGAGTGACGAGAGATATCATTGAGACAAAGAAAACTTGAGTTTACAGGGCATGTGGGTTGGATGAGCAGAGGAAAATTGCTGAAGAAAATTTTTCCAGGGACTGGTGCCAGGGGCAAAGGGCTCCCATGGTGAGTGTTTGTTTTTCAGCTATGTGGCTGACTCAGGGGTGGGCAAACTTTTTGGCCTGAGGGCCACATCAGGGTTCCGAAACTGGTATGGAGGGCCGGGTAGGGAAGGCTGTGCCTCCCCAAACAGCCTGGCCCCTGCCTCCTATCCGCCCCCTCCCACTTCCTGCCCCGACTACCCCCCTCAGAATCTCTGACCCATCCAACCCCCTCCCGGGACTCCACACCCATCCAACCCCCCCGCCCCGCTCCCTGTCCCCTGACTGCCCTGACCCCATCCACACCCCTGCCAGGCCCCCCAGGACTCCCATGCCTATCCAACCGCCCCCAGTCCTCTGACTGCCCCCTGGGACCCCTTACCATGCCGTTCAGAGCACCAGGACTGGTAGTTGTGCTGCCTGGACATAGCCAGCCAAGCCGCCACGCAGTCTAGAGCACTGGGGCAGGCCAGCGGCTCTCTCAGCCATGCTGCCCGGCAGGAGCTCGCAGCCCCACCGCCCAGAGCGCTGGTGGCACGGCAAGTTGAGGCTGCAGGGGAGTGGGGACAGCAGGGGAAGAGCCGGGGGCTAGCCTCGAGGGCCAGTCTGGACAGTCCCGTGGGCCACATAGTTTGCACCTGTGGGCTGACTGGATGGGATACAATGTGGTGTGCTTCTCAAGGCTATGTGAAGTCTGCAAAACATGGAGGAATTTTGCTGGCCAGTGACTCTTGCGTTGTTTACTGTTCATTGTGATTTGACTCTATGGTGCTTTGCACTGTGAGAGAATAAATGTATGTATGCATGTATAGTCATGACATGCAGAAAGAAAAAGACAACTGAATCACAAGACTGTATATTCATGGAATGGTTTTCATAGCAAATACCAGGGGTAATACTTCAGCTGTCTGTGCCCAAAATCTGCAGTGGAATGGTTTTCCCACCGCTTGAATATTACGTGCATAGATATAAGTACAGTTTGTATCAGTTGATTTTAAATATTATATTTTGTTTAAATTTGTGGGCATATTGAGAAATTCCAACAGGTATGTTTTCAAAGAGTTTCATGAGATGTTAGCCATATAACTCCCCTCATAGTCAAT